>NC_091396.1:46459384-47084384 GCF_032191515.1 Phaenicophaeus curvirostris | reverse complement strand
TAAGTCTGTATGACTGCAAGCCAAGGCTGAAGAGTGAGAAAGAGCTGAAGTAGTCTACCCACCTTCTCAGTGCCTCCAGGCTATGCCAGCTACAATACCTTTCAACACTGTTCTATGTCCCATTGTGAGGAATATAAAACTAAAAAGCCTTTATTGCAAAAGTGACTGAGACACTAAGGATAAAATGATTGGTTTCTAGAGAGAAAAAAGGAAAAACCATAGAGAAACAACCTGCAGCTGACACCATCTGCTCTAAAACAGCAAGGCCCCTGAACTCTATGGAAAATATTTGGGGTAACTGCTATCCATGGGCAATACTTATTTTCTTGTATCGTGCAGAAGCACTGGCTTTTCTTTGAATACTCAATCATCTGGTAAACCAGATGTTGATTATACAGCCTATGGGATTTCATTGTACAGCTTCAATATAGAGAAACATATAATGAACAAATTTATAGGAGGTCTTCCAGTTTATCTGGGAGTTAGCAACAGCAGACTTTCAGGAGAGAAGGAACCCTGTAGACACAGTCTATCGTTTCTACTGACTCAAGATAATCTATGTTGATGATTCATTTTTTGGAAATGAAGCAGTTGAAGAACCAACAACTGAAACACACAATGACAGGTGGTGACAGATGCAGTGTGATCTAATTAATGCAAGGAACTGGGAGTTCAGAGATAGAGTCTAATCCTAGTCTCAATAGGCTTTCACTTGTGTGTCTTACTGATTTCTTTTTGCATCCCATCTATAAATTACAGGGAAGGGAAGAGAAGGGACGAGAAGGGACCAGTGTGACTGAGTCGAGACCTGCTTGTCAAGCTGAAGAGCAAGATGGAACTGCACAGGCAGTGCAAGCACGGTTGTGCAAGGATGGGTTCAAGAAGGCCAAGTGCAGCTGGAGTTAAACTTAGCAAAAGAACCAAAGACTAACAAGAAAGGCTTCTACAGGTATGTCAAACAGAAAAGGAGGGTTAAAGAAAGTATATCCCCACTGATGAATGAAAATGGTGACTGCAAATCATCAGACGAGTAGAAGGATGAGTTACTCAGCAACTTTTTTGCCTCCATCTCCACTGACAACTGCTCTCTTCACTCCTCCTGTAAGGACAACAAGATGGGGACCAGGGGACTACTTGTGTTGGGGCAATCCACGGTTTCAACACAGGATGGGGGATGATATGATTGAGACCAGCCCTGCAGAGAAGGACTTGGGGTTGCTCACTGATGAGAAGCTTGACATGAGCTCCTCTTGCAGCCCAGAAGGCCAACTGTACCCTGGGCCACATCAAAAGAAATGTGGCCAGCTAATTTTTCCCCTCTACTCCTCCCACAAGGACATCCTGTTATTCCTTGTTGCTAGCTGATAGAAGCTCACGTTATCACATAGCACAGAATGCTTTGGAAAATACTGTCAGTGCGACTGTCAACTGTGGCTGAACTTCATACACCTTGAAGAGACATCACTAATTTGCTTTTAACCCTACCAGATCTGTCTGACCTCACTTGGAGTCCTGTGTCCAGTTCTGGAATCCCCAACATAAGAAGGATATGGAACTGTAGGAATGGGTCCAGAGGAGGGCCATGAAGATGATCAGATGGCTAGAACACCTCTGCTATGAGGACAGGCTGGAAGAGTTGGGTTTGTTCAGCCTGGAAAAGAGAAGGCTGTGGGGAGACTTTACACCAGCCTTCCAGTACCCTAGGGAGCCATACAACGAAGCTGGGGAGGGACTTTTTACAAGGGCGTGTAAATAGGATAGGATGAGGGTGAATGGCTTTACATCGGAAGGGAGAAGATTTAGATTAGCCATTAGGAAGAAATTCTTTACAATGAGAGTGGTGAGACACTAGAACAGGTTGTCCAGGGTAGTTGTGGATGCCCCCTCCATGGACGTGTTCAAGGCTCAGTTGGATGGGGCCTTGAGCAGCCTGATCTAATGGGAGGTGTGCCTGCCCATGGCAGGGGGTTTGGAACAAGGTGATCTTTAAGGTTCCTTCCAACCCAAACCATTCTATTATTCTGTGTTAAAAACCTGATGTTGGAGGATTAAAGATGACAAAGACAGTGTCTTCTCTGTGTTGCCTACTGACAAGACCAGAGGCAGTGGACAGAAATCGAAACGAGAAAGTCCACTTTGGCAGAAGAGAAAACTTTTTTATCGTGAAGGTGGGTCAAGCCTTTTGAACTCCAGAAATTGTTGGTTTGTTAAATATTCTACATGAGAGAACTGGCAGAAGGTCACATGCTTTGTAACTTCTTCCGGTGGAGACAATCGTTTCAGAACAATTGCAGAGAACAAGTCTATTTTGGCACAGAGGTGAACTGCACAGGTCCCTGCCTGTATAGGCAAATTTCTGTTATTCAGGTATTGCAACATAAAGGGACACATGTTACTAGAACAGTATATTATTTGTGTCATGTGGATATATTTGTACATGACAGTGACTCAAACCTGCAGTTTAAATTTACTAGCAAAAAAAAATAGTCATCATCAAGGGGAGGTGACCGACTTTACCCAGAACAGTTTGAGCTGGCACTCTTATGTTCTAGATCATTTGAGGGCTTTATCTGGGTAACGGAAGTGGGTCACAGGAAAGCAAAATATGGAAACCAGGTTTGCTTGTCTAGCGATGCTCTTCAGGTGCCTCGAATTATTATCTATTCTTTATATTTTTAGCCTATCTACAGGACCAGAAATTGGATGTTTTGTTGATTTTGTTACTGTTCAAACCTTCAAATATGTGCAAGACTTCTAAAGAAAGCTGAGGAAGCAATGCCTTCCCAGCATACTGTGCAGGTTCGCTCAGCTGCTGCAGGAGAATAGGCAAACGTCCTCTGATTTTAGCAGTAAAGGAGTATTTCTGCTTACCTACTGTAGCATAAATAATTACTTTTTACTGCATGGCCCTTCATTAATTTTTAATTAGTTGCTAGTCATCTCCTTGGACTATGGACTAGGGAGACCATACAGTCCCTATTGGACACAGAAGGGACAACAGTAACAGGGGATGAGGAAAAGGCTGAGGTACTTAATGCCTTCTTTGCCTCAGTCTTTAGTCGTAAGGAGGGTCGTTCCGCCTGTGTACAAACCCAGGAGCTAGAGGAGCAAAATGAGGCTCCCATGATCCAAGAGGAGGTGGTCAGAGCCTTGCTAGCCCGACTGGACAGTCACAAGTCTATGGGGCCGGACGGGATTCACCCTAGGGTACTGAAGGAGCTGGCGGATGTGCTGGCCAAACCCCTTTCCATCATCTTCCAACAGTCCTGGAAGACTGGGGAAGTCCCACTGGACTGGAGGCTGGCTGATGTTGTGCCCATCTACAAAAAGGGCTGCAGGGAGGACCCAGGAAACTACAGGCCTGTCAGTCTGACCTCAGTGCCAGGGAAAGTCATGGAACAGGTGATCTTGAGTGCTATCATGAAGCACATGCAAGAGAACCGGGTGATCAGGCCCAGTCAACATGGGTTCACAAAAGGCAGGTCTTGCCAGACTAACCTGATCGCCTTCTATGACAAAGTGACCCGGCTACTGGATGAGGGAAAGGCTGTGGATGTGGTCTTCCTGGACTTCAGCAAAGCCTTTGACACAGTTTCTCACAGCGTTCTGCTTGAGAAACTGTCAGCCTCTGGGCTGGACAGGCGCACACTCTCCTGGGTGGAAAACTGGTTGGATGGCCGGGCCCAGAGAGTGGTGGTAAATGGTGTGAAATCCAGCTGGAGGCCAGTGACAAGTGGGGTTCCCCAGGGCTCAGTGCTGGGTCCAGCCCTGTTCAATGTCTTCATCAATGACCTGGATGAAGGCATCGAATGCACCCTTAGCAAGTTTGCGGATGACACTAAGCTGGGTGGAAGTGTCGATCTGCTGGAGGGTCGGGAGGCTCTGCAAAGGGATCTGAACAGGCTGGACCGCTGGGCAGAGTCCAATGGCATGAGGTTTAACAAGGCCAAATGCCGGGTCCTGCACTTGGGGCACAACAACCCTATGCAGTGCTACAGACTGGGAGAAGTCTGTCTAGAAAGCTGCCTGGAGGAGAGGGACCTGGGGGTGTTGGTTGACAGCCGACTGAATATGAGCCAGCAGTGTGCCCAGGTGGCCAAGAAGGCCAATGGCATCTTGGCTTGTATCAGAAACGGCGTGACCAGCAGGTCCAGGGAGGTTATCCTCCCTCTGTACTCGGCACTGGTGAGACCGCTCCTCGAATCCTGTGTTCAGTTCTGGGCCCCTCACCACAAGAAGGATGTTGAGGCTCTGGAGAGAGTCCAGAGAAGAGCAACAAAGCTGGTGAAAGGGCTGGAGAACAGGCCTTATGAGGAGCGGCTGAGAGAGCTGGGGTTGTTTAGCCTGGAGAAGAGGAGGCTGAGGGGTGACCTCATTGCTCTCTACAACTACCTGAAAGGACGTTGTAGAGAGGAGGGTGCTGGCCTCTTCTCCCAAGTGACAGGGGACAGGACAAGAGGGAATGGCCTCAAGCTCCGACAGGGGAGGTTTAGGCTAGACGTTAGGAAAAAATTCTTTACAGAAAGGGTCATTGGGCACTGGAACAGGCTGCCCAGGGAGGTGGTTGAGTCACCTTCCCTGGAGGTGTTTAAGGCACGGGTGGACGAGGTGCTGAGGGATATGGTTTAGTGTTTGGTAGGAACGGTTGGACTCGGTGATCCGGTGGGTCTCTTCCAACCTGGTTATTCTGTGATTCTGTGATTCTGTGATTCCTTAATTCAATTCACTCTAATTAATTAAGGTGATAAGATACAATAACCTAATAGTCCTTGCTTATACACCTATTAATACAAATGAGTGGCATCAACTTACTGCATAGGAGTTCTCAGTAATCTGCACAAATACTAGAGAATTATCAGTGCCTCTCAGAAATAAAATCCACAGTTACATCTTGTTATTCCTTGTTGCTAGCTGATAGAAGCTCATATTATCACATTGCACAGGATGCTTTGGAAAATACAGTCAGTGCGACTGTCAACTGTGGCTGAACTTCGTACATATTGAAGAGATATCACCAATTTGCTTTTAACCCCACCAGATTTGTCTGAATTTATGGTCTGAAATGCTATAATACAACAGTGTCTCAGAAATATCAATGTGCTAAATACTACTAAGTTTCAAAGAGCAAAACCACAAGAGACAAAGCAGAAGCAGTCTTGAGTCTGATGGCTGTGAGCTGGTCCTCTATATAAGTAATAATTCCCCTGAGATCTGTTCTGGCTCAATCAAGGTCATACAGGCTATCAATGATAGGGGATCCACAGCCAGATGCCAGCTGTTTTTAACAATGAGATAGCTGCAGGAGAGGTGCAACATATCTGACTTTTATCACGTTGAAGGTTGTGAAAGAGGAAGAATATGTAGATAATGTAAAGTTTACCTAGTGGAAAATGTTAAACATAGCTGCCTAATGTAAGACATTTATTCTCAAAACTGTTATGCAGACATGATTCTTTTTCCCTGCTTCTCTTCACAGGGTAACAAAATTGTTGGGGTTGGAACTCTGGAGAACACCAACCCCTTATACATCCACAATACTAAAGCAGGTTCACCTAGAGCCAGTTACACAGGAATGTGTCCAAGCGGGTTTTGAATATCTCCAGAGGATACTCCACAACCTCTCTGGGCAGCCTGTTCCAGTGCTCTGTCACTCCACAGTAAAGAAATTTTTCCTCATTTTGAGGCTGAACTTCCTGTGTTTCAGTTTGTGCCCATTGCCCCTTGTTCTGTAGTTAGGCACCACTGAAAAGAGTCTGTCCCCATGCTCTTGACACCTGCCTTTTATCTATTTATAAGCACTGATAAGATCCCCTCTCAGTCTTGTCCAGGTCAAACAGACCCAGGTCTCTCAGCCTTTCCTCATTAGAGAGGATGATCCAACACTCTAATCATCTTTGTGACCTTTCATGATAAAAACCCAAAATAATTGCAATACTCATATATTTCATGTACCCAAGTCTTTTCATTTAGTTCTGCTGCAAGTAAGTCATTGCCCACACTATAAGTTTGGAATAGTGAGTCCACTGCAGATCATGGACTGGAACAAAAGGATTAATGCTTCCCAGTGGGAGCATAAAGTACAAGAATGTCTCCCTTTTTGCTCCTTTCTTTCTTCCATTCTCTTGTAAAATCTTAGGCTTATTTAATATTTGTATTCCACAGCTTAAGCTTTGGTCCTCTAAAAATACTAGATTAATGCTTGACCCCCGGCATTCTGCAAGTGCTGCCACAGGCAGAACTGAAATCCTGAATAGCAGTTTTTTATTTAGGCAGTGGTCACATGAAAGCTACTCCTAAACATATGTAGGCAAGCTATTCCACCAGTCTTTCACCCAGTTTTGCCCATCCTTACAAACAGCACATACTGGTTTCAAAATGTAATCCTGAACTACTGATTATTTTTGGTATAGTATACCTTTATTTTTATATGTAATTTATACTCCGTTGCTTTCTTCCATACTTCCTTCTCCAAAGGAGATCGTAATATGTCTAAGTGGTACACTTCCCTACCTTTTCCATAGACAAGTTTATAAAGTCTTATATGCAAGCGGCAATTTGTTGTTTATTTTCATAATATGTGCAGAGAGTGATCAGAAATCAGGACTTCACTTTTCTTGCCTGCTGTAGATATAGTATGCTCCCAAAGATCCATGTACCACTGACCTCTGAGAACACAATATGAAGAAACTAATGTATCTTTGAAAACCAGAATGTTTTATATAAATTTTATTAAAATATCTTTGGACGAGATTGCTGGAGATGGTTAGGAAGGCTGATGGAGTTCTGTTGCCAAAGAGATCCTTTCCTGCTTCTCAGCAGAGATAGCAATGACTGGCTGGGCTTGTTGTAGCACTTTTCCACATACATCTTCTGTGAAAGGGAAAAGTGAATCAGAAGAGGGACGGATGGAAAGACATATGGGGAAACAGACTGAAAATCAGTCAGGTACATATGTATATCAGGTGGTATGGCCTTTAGTTGTGAGAAGTACCAAAGCATACTCTTGCTAGCTTGCTTAGTGCAGCCCTGACGTTTTGGCCAGTATGATGGGGAGGATGGCAGCTGTTATGCAACTGTCACTTTAGAGGAGCAGATCCTAGCAAACTGTATAAAAACCCTAGTAAAATGAGGCTCTGAAAGTCAATTGGTGCAATGTAAAGTGTGTACTGTCCTTTATTAGCAATCACCTTCTTACAGGGAACAAAAGGGACATCTCCAACAGGAAGTGCAGCATTTCTTTTGACGGTAGTAGTTGTGCTGGGAACATGCTGTGTTCTTAGAAATAGGAAGGTGTGGCTTTGCATTAAAAGAAAAAAAAAGTTTCTTCCTTTTATAGCTATGAGCACCACAGCCAACGTAAAAGAGAATAATTCAGGAAGGCAAACACTTTCTTAGAAAGCACATAAAAATTGCTAAGGGACCGCTCCTGATTAAGTCAGAGGGACTTCTTACCTGGTATGAAGGCTGAAATAGCCTGACTATAGAAAATGAGAAGAAAGGAAAAGGCTGCGACGTATGATGTAGGCTTTTATCTTATAGCTTTTACCTACGCAAGTAGCTTTACTGATGTCCAAAGGCTTATTCCATGTGCTTACGCATTATTTTTCCTTAAGCCCAGGTTGCAGTCTTATTCTCTTAATCATTTTCAAACATAACGTTTTTTGGGGCCAGATCTTTCTGTTGTTGAGGTAATGAGCAATGCTTCTCACTTATTTCAAGGGTACTTTAATCTTTTCAAGGCCTTTTTAATTAAAATGACTTATTTAGTATTTGTACAGCACTTTCAAAGTACACTGAGCTACGTAAGTTCTAAGTGTTGTTATTGTTATTCAACTCATTATATTTTACATTTCCCATAAAACTAGTTATGACTTAGCTGTTGTTAAGCTCCTTAGTTCTCAAAGAAAATAAACGTTTGAAAATGCTTTGACTGTTTTTTTTAAACCATGGCAAATTACTACTGCTGCTGATCACAGCAGTGATGAGCACTAACTGAACAAATGCAGAGACGAGTTGTAGCTACACTTCTTTAAGGAACTGTACTCTTTTGAATCGCCTTGTTGAACTTCATTGTGATGACCCTATTTGCCAGCATGGACACATAGAAATGATTTGTCATTGCTCTGTTGCTCTTACAGTCACCAGCACTGATGTATGCCATGCATGTAAACAGATATACCCTTGGAAAATGATAACCACACACCTATCTTGTAGTTGTGTCAGTGATCACAAAAGGTATGGAGCAGCGGGAAGTCCAGAGGGGAAGGAAGTCCTTCCTACAAGGCACTTGCATTATACCAGTGCATACATGTTTCAAGGATGCCACACTTCATCTAATGCTGTCATAAGAAACTCATTTAGGTACAAGGGCAAGATGCCAGTTACATTTGAAAATCCTTGCTTTTGGAGTATCTATACAGGACTGAATAATCCTTGCTTAAAGTTAGGTGTGTCCATGCTCCAGTATTCGGGAAGATATTTTGAGGAGTTTTGAGGAAAATTACATGATTTTGTTGGGAACAGGTAAAACTTTAACTTCTCCCTTGTGAAATTAGAACCTTGCTGAGGTCTTAAAGTAGATGCTATGCCAAGTTTCCTCTTTAATAGCTATAGTAATAAATATAAAAATATACTTCTAAGTAATTGAATAAAGCTTTTTTTTTTGAGTGTAGGTATACTCTATCCACATACTCACTTGATGTTTTGATGTAAAAACCCAATTATAGTATAAACAAATATTTTGAATTAATAGAAGTGGGATCAGATAATATTGTGTATACCTTTAAGCTAAATACTGCATAGCATTATGTAGGATACAAAAATACATTCCTAGTTCTTAATTGTGTTCGTTTGTTTGTAATGGAAGGACCAGAAGAATACTTTAGCTGTAGGAGTTTTAAAAGTACTATATAGCAACGGATCGGATATAGTCTATGTTTTTAATTTCTTAAATTAATAGTGTTAATCTTACCTGTACACAGTGAAGATAAAGGCCCTCTATTCACTTGTAATGAGAACTCATAAAGATAATCACATAAAATCTTGATAAGGTTCTTGGTACTTTGAATATAAAGGAATAATAAGTTACTGCCTAGCTAACTCACAGGAAACAGCCCAAGTTATTCCTATAAACCTCACAGGTGTATAACGTTAATTTGTGTCTCTGCTGTACTATTCTTATCACTGCTATTAGTAATATGATATTTATACAACATCTTTCCTCTGAAGATGCAAAAAGGACTTTAGAAAGCTCACTTAAATTTCATAAAAACCTGTGTGTGATCTAACTCCTCAGGTAAAAACAGATACAACAGCAGAGGTTTTCAGTGGCTTATTTAAAAGTTGAGTTGCTTGCTAACTGGGGAGGTGGCAGGCTTTTTTGACTCTACCGTTCTGTCTAAAATACTTGTTCCCACCACCACCAGGAGTTTTCTGATGAAAAAGGAACTACATTTATCATTCTGAATCACTACGTTTCATTCATAATGCCTGTTCAAATATTGTTAGGAGAAAAGGAAGATTAATGTTCTTGGATACATGCTCACTGCAGTTATTGAAATGGTCTCTCATGCTGAACCATGGAACAGGCAGCTTTTATCATCCATAATGACTTTACCTTTCCCAAGAGGAAGCTAGCTGCTTGGAAATATTTCTCCTCTTTAGGTTCGCAAGGTGGTATAA
The DNA here is from genome assembly GCF_032191515.1 of Phaenicophaeus curvirostris. Classification (NCBI taxonomy): domain Eukaryota; kingdom Metazoa; phylum Chordata; class Aves; order Cuculiformes; family Cuculidae; genus Phaenicophaeus; species Phaenicophaeus curvirostris. Next base: position 47,074,703 of record NC_091396.1, on the reverse strand, counting down.
CAGATCCCACACTAGATGTTTAGACAACTATAAAGAGCAAAATGTTCTCAGAACTAAATAATGTGATGAAGGGATAAACCAAAAAAACCCTAAACTCTGTCCTGTGCTAAATTTGTTGTTAAGACAAAGTTTTGCAATTCCCCCCCTACCCTGTCCCCCGCCTCCCCGTCCCCCAGTTATATTTCTTCAATTGCCCTGTTTCATAAACTTGGTTTTCTGGGGTACTCTAACATTAAATCGTCAAGATCTTTTCCCTCTGTCATTGACCATCATTGTTTGTGGCAGCATCAAGTAAACAAAGAACTGAGAATCAAACCTGCTTTCTTCTGTTTACTTCTGGCTGAAGTGATTCTTTGCCTTGATAAATGGCATAGAGGGATTTATTGAAATAAAAGAATTGCAGGACCCTAGCTTGTGACCGTGTGCAAATTCTTTAATTTCTCTGGGACTCCACTCCTTTCTCTGTTTCTTTCCTACAATACTTTCTATTTAAATGGAAGCCCTTCAAGGCAGGGTTTAGTATAGTTGACTATTTAACCTAAACATCGTATTTACTGCTGTAAAGCACAGACAATAAAGACATTTATAAGAATCACAACCCTAACATGGGGAATGGTGGTAGGAGATGGATGGGAGAAGCCATGGGATTGTACAAATGTCACACAATTCTGACCGCCTAGAAACCAAAGACTGAAAGAACATAATTTTACAAGGCTTCCTAGGCCTAAATAATTTCTAAATAAAAGAAAGGGGGTAATAGGATTAAAATGAATTAAAAAACCACTCCAAAGTGCGAATGGAAAAGCTTGTTTCACTGGAATCAATAAAGATGTGCTATGAATTAGCCTGAAGTCAGTGTCAGCAGAGCACAAGACAGAAAGTAGTCTTATTTCCCACAGTACATAGTTCTTGAGTACTTTCTACTGCTCACATTATTGAGTTAGTATCCTGTCTAGCATCCCTCTTACCTGTGGAAATACACCTCAGAAATGTAAGGAGTGCTGTTTTCCATGTAAAAATGAAATATTACTGAAAAGAGTGGGATTTTTTTTCAGAGGTTACTGACTTCAGAGATACTTCTCTGTTTCATGTATTGTTGGAGGTCTGGAAAATACCCTTGTTAAGGGAAAAAAACAGAAATTTGTTCATATTTAATATTCCACTGTAGGAAGCTCAGTGAACATTTCCTGCAGTATCATTAAGATTGTTTATGATGGTAGAATCAACTTTTTTCTAGTGTAGCTAAAAAAATACTAAAAAAAATGGGTAATTTTTCAAAATGAGGGGATTATAGTTAAAAAAGCATAAGCAGATCTGAGGCTAAGACAGACATTGAGCAATATTGTGGAACTGTCCTGTATACATTTAACAGGTTTTAACAAAGAATCTGGGACAAACTGAAGGAGTTAAAAAAATGCCAGCAATTAAATGGCCTGAAAGCAGATGTATAAAACTAAGTTGATTACAAGGAGTTTTGGCCCATTATAATGAGGTCTCATCCAAAGATCTGTAGTTTCTGTTATGAATATTAAAAATATTAAAATGAAAAAGAAGCCTTGGCTTTCAGTCTTTAATATAAGAAGTTCCCTGTCCTTAGTCATGATTTATAAATGGCATAAAAATGATGATAGTAGAGTATCTCACAAAACCAGAAGAAGTAATGCTATGTTGGAAATTTAAATCCTACTGGAAAAAAACCCAAACTCAAACTATCTGCTCTGCGATTGTGTGTGATTGGTATTTAGATGAGCTACCACCGAGAATGAAGCCCTGGTGAAACTGCTCATAGCTGTCAGCTGGGATGGTTGCTCCACCACATTATTGCTGGGCAAAGCAGAAAGGGGCTAGACTGAACAGGGTGGTATGTAAGGACATAAAGATGGCATTTGTAGGATATTAAATGTGTAACAGGATTAAAGAATCTGATTTATACATTAAAGAACCTAGAAGACAGGCTGTTGATATTGAATTCAGATTGACAATCACATTAAGAAGTATAAGAAAAGTTTATTGCTTACACTTACGGTATAGACCAGGTCAATCTGAGAACAAGACAGCTTGTTTCTATGTTTTTAACATGCCTTTCTTTTGTTCCATTAACAAAATGCAACTGGTACATTAAGCTGAAAGAAAAAGATGGGAAGTACAGTATCACTTTAATATCAAATGCAAGATGATAAAATATTTCTAATGGCTTCCGCTTCAACACCTGGCACTTTCTAGACTTTGGTTAATACTTAGGGCACACTCTTTTCTCTTGAGAAGAAACTCTCCACTCAGCAAGGCAAACTGCTGCGTAACAGTCACTGTAAGATGTTTCATATTTTGTGTTCCAGTGCTTCAGATTATCCCAAATATTCAATTTCCTTCCAAAACACACCAATTTTTATATTAGCCCTTCTACAAGGAGATACTGTGACTACCTTTTTTTCCTACCTAGATATCTTTTGATAGACAGGAAACCTCAGTTTTCAATCCACATAAGATCTGAACTATCTCATTGTCTTGGTTTGGGAAGAAAGAGTTGCAGAATAGGATTCAAGTCCAAGGAAACAGGATTCTTGGCAATTTCGATTTCTGACTTAGCAAGAAATACAATGATAAGAACCTTTATTATTGTATTTCAGCATTTCTGCCTTCATTCCTGCACAGAAAATTATACACAGAAGATGGAACTTTAAAATGCATCAGAATATGAAGAAAGGAGACTGAATGCTTGGGTCATGTATAGATATCATTAGCAACTGAAATTAATGTACAAACAGGCAAGAAGAATGACAAAGACAAGTACCTCATTTAATTCCACTAAAACATGCTGTATTACAAGCTTTCTAGAGGGATACAGTGAAGAGAAAGATCAGTGGTTTGCCAGGAAAAATGAAATGGTCCCTTCTTAGCTGGGAAAGCTGGGGCTTGAGGGCTTTTCTAGAGCTTTAAGCCAATTTACTTAGCTCTACAGGGATGTTACTAAATTTTATCTCCACTCACATCTCTCTCATGGTTTAGATAGGTCTAAAAGAATCTAATAGGAATCTAAAAGCAGATGAATTTGTTCTCTTCCCATGTTCAATATGTTTAAGGTCCTTTTTCCTCTTCCTGTGCAATATTCAGAATATTTGGGCTGACTGATTTTTCTACTAAGTCTTCCAACCGTCATTATTCATAGCTCAGCTTTCCTGTTTTTATTAAGAGAAACTACCTTATCTTTTAGGGTGGGTAGGGTGTTATGATTTGTTCCAAAACGAAGTCTGGCTCGGCCAGGTGTGTTTTAGCATCAGGTTTTTCACTATAGCTTTCCAAAACAGGGAGATCATTTTGTTTCGCGTAGAAGTTTGGGGACTGTTAGCCAAGGGAAGTGGGAAATTCTTCCAGCCTCAAACTTGTCACAACTACACACTCACATCCATGTGTCAATTATTTCACTTTGCTGCCATACAATGATTGCAGGCTCTTAAAAGATGCCAGATGACAGCTTTGAGGTCTACAGAGAAGGGTTTGCAGAGACATCAGCAGTTCCAGTTCTCCTTAAGCATTTTAATCTTTCTTTACCGCTGTGGGTGACTACAAGACAGTCTCAGTTCTACTCAGAATCTAGGTGTAACTTGTCATCTTTTAGGTTATTCTGTTCTTTTCCTATCTAGAATTGTCCCAGTTATATGGGACATTAGTTAATTTGAATACTGTTTCAGTGTGGCATCTATTGGATGAAACAACCTCTAATTGTAGTGCTGCCTTGTGGACTGAGCAGGCAGTGAGGCCAACTTCTTTGCCCTGCTCCAGGGGCTCCCCTCCAAATTGCCAAGGAGAGCTGCTCCTGTGGGCAGTTTGCATTCTCACTACCTGTACTCAGTCCCAGTGCAGATAAACTTGAGGAACTGGGTTTTCCAGCTATTGAATCAGCACCTCTCTCAGCTGCGTTTCAAAGAATATTCAACTCTCAATTAAGCAGCACAATCACAGTGGTAGAATAACCGAAGCGAAACAAAACCAAGGCTGATACAACAGGTAAAAAAATTAGGCAGTAAGGATGTATTTAGTGTGCTCACCTTTGAAAAGCTGGTAAGCAGACTCCTGTAGAGAACAGAGGCGGCTTTAAGCAGGCAGAATGGGGCTGGGTGCCAGCGGGATGAACGTTGCTCCATTCAGATGTGGTGCTGTGGCCAGATGGAGGAAGGCAAGGCCTGGTGAATCTGTGTTGTAGGTAATCCATTCAGTTATCACTGAGACCTTCCTAAAAAAAATTAAAGATATTATTTCTTTAAGAAAATATTCTGCTGATCCTAATAAAGAAGTGGAAAAAAGACATTCAGTCGATGCTCCATAGCATTTTAAGTGAGAGAATTGTTGCTGAGTGAGGGGGGAGATTTTTCTCTTTTGGCAAAGAGAAAAAATGCAGTTTTATGAGAGGTACAAAATCTTGTTTGGATGTATTAAACAGATTTTGCCCAGGACCAGGGAGGCAAACTTTCTCCTCCCCATCTTTAGCCATATCACTCTGCAGCTGCGCAATTCTCCAGGGATAAGCTCATGGACACACTAACTAGCTCTCAAACAAAAAGCTTCATTCTTTATTTTTGGCAATGAAAGCAGTGAGAAGCAGGAAGGCAGGCACACAGGTTGTGCTGAATCCTTTGGGATAATTTCTCCCATAAAACTCCCGGGGCTGCCTGTCACTGTGTGCCTTTCCCAGCTGAGTTACAAAGAGTAATTGCATTCAAAATGGTCTTGCTTAGTCTGAGAAAATAAATCTGAGTAATGAAAATACCAGTCAGTCTGCTTGTTTTGGGCTCTAGGGTCTTCCATTTAGGATCTATCCCACCTAGATACAGTAGGATAGAGTACTGGGGACGCTTACACTAGTAGTTCAGCCATAAATGAGTAAAGACTTACACAACAAAGTGAAGGCTGTGCAATACACTGTCTCATATGCAGAAAGCCAGTATGGATCCAATATAAAATAAGACCAGAGAAAGTGGCCTGAGCCGTAATAATTCAACATCAAATTTCCTGTGCTTATGCAAAGTTATCAAGAGAGTTGCAGTAAACAAACTTACTAGCTGCCTGTGTCCTAATCTTCATGCTACTGTGGTTGAGACTGGGTAGAAACATGAAGCTATGCATGGATACGGTTTTGGTGGCACCGATTTCTATAAACATTGCAGAATACGAACATCTATACCGATACTGTTGACTTTAGCCACATACAAGGTTAGTAACAGTGAATGCTTTAATGTTGTTGGCTTTGCTCATTCCACCTTGACAAATTATGGATGATATGTTTAATTTCCCATTACTGAACCTGACTGCTTCTTAGATTACGGGAGGACTTTTATTTTCTTTTGCTGATGGAGAACTGAGGTACATTGTAGGACTGTGCCCAAATTATATAGGAAGGTACGGCAGAGCAGGTAACTGAAATGAGCTTTAGCTGAACTTTATCTCAGTTCTTTCATGCAAATCTCCAACTCTGCCTAATTCTTCCTCAAAGGAAAATTTATCCAGTTTTCCTTCAAGAGGGTAAAGGCTCTCTTAATGCCTCAAGATTTGAAAGAACTAGCATTTCTTCCTTGCTTCATGAAGGTCTGCAGGGAATAACAAGAGGCTCTTGGCTACCACACTGAGATTATGTTGCAGATAGCCATCTTTCACAAAAAAATGCAAGTAGTAGTTTCCCTTCTGTTTTGGATGTCTGAGAAAAATTAACACAGGGATGAATTGTTTCAGTCAAGAAAGAGAGAAGTGGTATCAACAAGAAGCACGGATTATGCCTTCCTTTTCTGTTGAGGGCTGCTGTACTGTGACTGTCAAGTGGAGAAGCAGTGCTTGGGGCCTGCAGGGTCAGACAGCAATGGCACAATCAATCTTTTTACATTTTTAAGTGGTCAAAAGATTTTTGTCTTTATGGTTGGATTAGATAGTTAGCATCTCTTGATTGAAGCTCTCAGACAACACAGTCTGAGGTAGTTCTGTTTAGCTTGACACTTGCAGTCTGCCTTATAGGCAAGGAAATGACATAGTGAATATGAAACAACCATCTCACACCAGTGCTTCATGGGCTTCCTGCTCAGCTTCCAATGCACTTCAAAGCTCTGTAGCCGTCTGGTCTGCAGCTGTCTTACAAACAACCTTTTCACCCATGAAGCTAGTTCTGGGTAGGGGCAGTTGTTTCACAGGAACCCAGAATACACGGTGTTCCAAGCCTAGGTTCTTGCCTGACTTTACCTCTGGGGAACAGGAAGAGCCTGAGCTGGACTGTCCTCAGAGATGTTTGCAAACTGTTCTCAGAAACAATGGCTGATGATTCATCTGGCATCATCATCAACAATCCCCAGGCCTGCCTTTTAACAAACCTTCCCAAAATAAAGAAAAGGGACCATCCCAGATAGAATCAGGTATCAGGTAGTGGTGCATCTACAGAAGAGTAATCTAGGCTTAAAAAGTGCTTGTAATCAACTGATTACATATTCTTGCCTGAGGTCAGACAGTAAGCTAGTTTAGCAGCTCTGGGGACCCTTGTTCCTGTGTTGTGCTAACATGACATAAGCACACTGACTCATCCATGTGTAGGGATATATAAATGCCTGCTTATAACATGTTTTTGCAGGTTTTAGTAATAAAGCTCGCTCTGTAAAGTTTCAGTCCTTTCTGTGGCAACAGAACACTGGCATCACTAATGTTTTGACTCAAGAATTGTTATAGTTTGATAAAGAAACTCAGTTCCTTTCTTTTTTTTTGTTTATGCTGGTAATGCAGAAGGTCACTGGTTTAATGTGTATAACCTTTTAAAGTTATTTCTTTGAGTAAACATTTGCTGGAAGATATCCTGTCTGAGCAATATCTTTTGCAAATGCCTGATACTGTGCTACCTAAACAAACTTTTCTATGGTCAAGTCCAAAACATAGCATGGAGTGGCCTTTCTAGAGGTATGCACCCTAGTGTAATGACAGCCCAAGGGATATTACAATATCTGAAAAAGAAAGAGCCTGGAGTAGGGAAGATCGATGCTTTTTACATTCTGCAGTTGCTAGCATGAAAGGATAGTAATGGCTGATGAAGACTAATATATATTAATAAAGTAAGATTGAACTACTCATCAAGGATGTGAGTTGACAAAGGTTGGCTATCATGCTCGCATCTCTGGGAATGCGATGAATCTGGGGAAGAGAATCTACATAAACACATAGGGAAGACTTCCACTCAAAACCAAAATTATGGATGTCTGCAACATGAAATACACGAAAAATTTACCTACGGAAGTCAGAACTATGCTAAAAAAACCAAGACCAAACAAACTCCCAAGCCTCCCAAGTATGTCTACTGTACCAGCAAAGAAATAACTTGTGGAAAGAGTATTAAATATTGCAGTTAAAAGGTGAAACAAAGAGAAGTGCAAATGAACAAGCAAACCTTCAGCATAGGGCTGCAGGGTATGCTTGTGGTTGTTAAAGCACACATGGCTCTGCCAGAGGAAACTTTTTTCTTTGTGTTTTTCTTTTTTTTTTTTTTAACAAGCTTTTAACCAGAAGTTAGTTATACTTATTAGACCAGTGGATGTAAATAGTTATTACAGTCCTTGAAGCTCAGCTGATTAACAGCATTTAAGTCTCAGCATATTATTTTTAAGCAGGGAACTTTAGCTTAAAAGCCTTAAATCCTTCAAAAACTTTTTTTTTTCCTCTTTCTTATCTTCCTCTCTTACACATCAGTATATGAAGTCAGTGCTGTGTGTTTGCTTATGTTTCCTTAAATACCAAGAAGTCAACAAAAGATATTTAATTACTATATATGTTTTGCTTCATGGAGGTGGGAGGGAAATGTACAGAAATGTGCCCTTTCTTGGGATACATCAACTCACACACCTTCCTGGAAAAGACAGGAAGGCAAAGGGAAAAACCAGCCATAAGATAAAATCATCAACAACAGAAGCCCGCATGGCTGTATCACCTTCCATGTCATATGAAAATACTTCTTCCAAAATTTGAAAGCATTTCTTAAAAGCAGTCAGAAGCATATTGTTTTTTTTTTCTTTTTCCTTTTCAAAGCAAAGAAAAGTTCCACCCTTGCTGTCTGTGTCTCTTTTTTCCTCCTCTCTCTTAAAAACAAAACAAAACAAAACAAAAAACTTTTGAGAATTTCATTTTTCTATTCACTGCAGTCCTGGCCAAAGTAAAGCCCTCTTTTACATTGACGTCAAGATCTTTACTAAGATTAGGGTTTCATTTCTCTATTGCAGCAATTAGCTAGGGAATGTATAAAAGGCTTCAGGGAAGCAAGCTAGGACTTCAGAGGGGAAAGCACTTTGCACCATAGGCAGATAGCAAGAGAGAGGGCGAGAGGAGGAAGGCAGGAACAGAGAGAGGCGTGAGGGGGGGTTGTGGTGGTGGGGGAAGTGGGGTGAGAGAGAGAAGGAGAGAGAGAGAGAGAGGGAGGGAAGGAGGAAGGAACAGAAAGTTTATGTACATAAATCTTTTTTTTTAAAAAAAACATATTGTTGCACCTGGTAGCTAGCTTTACTGACACAGATATGAGAGGTCTGTTCAGGGCTTAAATAGCTGAGAAACAATAGGATAGCGCAGGAAAGTTAACAATTAACAATCTCGGCTTAAATTTTGAAACTGCAGGGAACTGAAAGCACAGCTGCCTCTCTCTTCAACAAAATCAGGTCTCCTGGTTAAGGGAAGAATTCTTGTTAATATCTTAGCTTCTGGAAAATAAGCAGCTTCGAGTTGAATGAGTATCATGCAGCTATGGTTTTAACTAGCCTGCTCATATTTAACTATCTCTGTTCATTTTAAACGGAGAGGCTGAGAAAGGGGCACCGAGGCTTTTGAAATGCGTTTTACTTTACTTTTTTAAATTAAGAGTACAGGACAGAAAAGAAAGCTGAAGGCAGCCAGCTGAAGAGAAGTAGCAAAGAAGATGGGTCTGCTAAGTGTGGATTTGCTAATCACGCTTCAGATCTTGCCGGTCTTCTTCTCCAATTGCCTCTTCCTTGCGCTGTATGACTCTGTGATCCTTCTGAAGCATATGGTGCTATTTCTGAGCCGGTCTAAGTCTGGGCGCGGTGAGTGGCGGAGGATGCTGACCTCGGAGGGGCTGCGCTGCGTGTGGAACAGCTTCCTCCTGGACGCCTACAAGCAGGTGGGCACACGGGGATGGGGACAGGCAGGTTGGGGAGGGTGAACAGCGATGAGCTTCCCTGCTGTCAGCGGAGGAGGGAATGACTCGGTGCAGCGCGTGCTGTCTCCTGTTTGATGCTAAGTTTGGTAGAAGCTGAAAGGAGCAGTGCTTTTAAATTGGGGCTAAGGGTTCATGAGATTTGGGAGCTGCTGCCTCTCTGCTCTACCACTCACTCTCTGTGCAGCCATGGCCATGTCCCTTAGTTGAGCTGTGCCTCAGCTTCCCTGACAGTGCGAATAATAAACTTCATATTTATAAAGTATATCAAGGTCTTCATATACAAGTAATTGTAAAAAGCTCTAGATGTTTTCACAGCTCGTGTTCATTTGCCATAAGATTCTCAGATAATCAAAGACTGCATCTTCTGATAGAGCTCTGCCTAGATAGATGTCACCTGTGCAACATAGACAGAGTTGTTTTAACTAGAGTAAAAAATAGAAATTAACTTTTGTTATTACACTGGCTTTTTTTTCTATTACTCACGTGTTAACTTTTGTATTGAAGGTAGCATAGAGGTAATGTAAAACAGCATGGAGAGAAACAGCAAGCCTTTTGCCTTGTGAAAGCAATGACAGAGGGATATATCAGAGTTAAAAATGAGCATGACTATTTGAGGGACAGCTATCTGCTGATTTAAGTTAATAAAGCCAATAACAGTTATGCAACATGTAGTTCTATTTTTAAGTTTTGTACAAATATTACCCAGTGGTTCTGTCCAGGTCTCCTGAGGTAGTTGCAGTTCCCTTTTATAGATTGAAAAGGTGAACCCAAAAAGATGAAGTTTCTTGCACAGGCCACCCAGTTAGTAAGTAGAAGAACGGGCTTCAGAGCTCTGTGGCTCCCAGAACAGTGCTTAGTCTGTTAATATGTTGTCTTATTTAGACCATCTAATTTAACATACCCTGTGTGATGTCATGAGGTCATAGGGGTCCTATCCAAATGATAGGTTTGTATCTTCTGAAATATTTCATTTTGTATCACACTCCTCCCAGACCCCTTTGACTCACCCACAATGGCTTTTGTATTTGCTCTTATCTAAATGTGTGAAGATCTGGTGTTGGTGTTTGCTGACTTTGTGATACAGAATACAAGCTGCTTAGACTGAAACCCAGGCTATGGAGACATTAATTTTCAGTGTAAGACAAATATAAATAATGTTAGCTTTTGCCAAATGGGTCAACCTCTTACTGCCACCCTAGGAATCAGCCAATTGGCTGCCTAAATAAAGCAATGCTGAATGAAGCTCACTATTCTAGCCATTCTAGTTTCTGGTTTTAGTCTCTTCACAGACATTTAGTAAGTAAATTTTACAGCAGCCTTGTTAAATGGGCTGGTGAACACAATTGTTCCCATTTTGCAGACAAGACAAGGCAAGACACTTAATACATTACTTGGTAAAGGCACTAGTGGAAGCTGGAAGCACAGCTCTGAAACAGCCAAGTTTCTACTTCCCACATTTGCAACTTGTCTGTGGCCCAGGGTCTAGAGAAGGTGTTGAGCTGTAAGGAACCTTATATCCATGAGATCTTCAATCTCATTTTGCTTAAATAACACAAAACTATTTAAATTAAAGACGTCACATACCTTTCTGTACTTTCCAAAGTCATACTTTGCCTTTTCATTACTAATATTGATGTCAGTCATAGAAGATACAGGGAGGATGACTCTGCTATTTTTGGTGTTGGTAAAGAAGCTCCTACCTTGACCTTTGGTAACTAAAAATTCCCCTATGTCACTATTAAATGACCTAGGTTGTTCAGGCCAATCAGGCTTTAGGGTTCTTAGATTTAATTCTGGGCATTGATGAAGTGATCAGAAAAATGCATATAAAACCCCAAATTTTAGCACCGTGTTCCAAAAGGGTAAAAAAATCCAATCATACTAGGTGTCCTTAAGACAAAACTAATTGACCAACAGTTCATGGAAGGAGTCTGTTTTCTGTAATAGAATTATGGACCATAAGGGCAAAAGATCATTAGAAACCCTTAGTTGTCATAAAAAGGCAGAGAAGCATAGAAATCAAGTTATAGAGGAAACAAACTGAGTAGCAATATCAGAAGAAGAGTCATCATCTCCACAATAGAGAAGAATCTTCTGCTGCTTCTTTCCTGCTTTCAGCTGGAAGACTACTAGTAGAGTTGAAAAAATTTTAAGTATTCTCTTTGGCATGTTTAAAAAGCATGAGAAATAGTGAAATATATTAAAAACTCTCCCACAAAGCATGATTTTTCTTAAATTATCTTTTTCTAAATCCTGAATAGGACTGAACTGATAGGAAATGAAAATATTATGGAATTGGGGTACTAAACAGCATGGCGAAATATTATAACAGTAATTGCTTATTGCTCCAATTTGCTAACTGAAACCAGATATTATCAATGTACTTAAGCAGGTGCCTAAGGTCATTTCATTGAGACGTATTTATAAGATAATCACCATTTTTTCAGCTAGAATAGCAGAACTACAGATGTTTGAGATAAACCAAAGCTAGACAGCTAGTTAGAAGAAAACTGGATTAAAACAGTAATTGTGCTTGGTTTTACTCTGTTTTGTGCCACACAGAACTCTTCCTGAGTATCTTTCTTAACATTTTTCACAGAAGTACTTGATGTAAAATTTCTGTTCACACACACAAAAAAATACTGGAAGCCATTCCAGAAGAAGTCTGTGGGTAGATGCTAGATTCAGGATTTACTACAATAAAGGAGCTCTGCCTTGAAAGCATACAGCCTGTCCCAGAATTAAGTGATTTTCTTTCAAGACTGGAAGGTACAAAAGGTAATCTTGGAAAAGTTAAAGTAGAATATATTTGAAAATAGCTATTTGATGCGTTTTCCTTTTTAGGAAAATCTTTTTAATATCTTAACCAAATTTCAACTTGCTTTTGTTCTGCTTTTTGTTGCTACTAAGTATTTTGCACACAACCTTTTGGTTATGGCAGTTATTTCGTAGGCAAGATTACCTAGCAACGATTCAAGATTTTAGCATCCTCAAGGGGACGCAATGCATTCTTTGATTTATTGTATAAAGAGTACATTCAGTATTCTTTTTTAATTGGAGCATTGCATATGACATGTTTTCCCCACATCTTACGGTCCCACTGGAGTAAAAATGATATATGTTTTGTTTATTTTCATATATCACTTATTAATATATTTCCTTTTATTTCTGTAGTTCTGAGTTCAGTATCTGTCACACCAGTGTTGGTACTGACTACACTGCACCAGCTTTGTGATTTACAGAACATTCTCCTTGTATTGTTTCCCAAGAAGCAAGCATGTCTTACTTACAACAAGAGAGTCTTTAGGACCAGATCAGTTGTCATAACAGAGCTAAATAGAGAAAGTAGTCAAGTTACATTAACTTCATATCATTGAAAGAGTGCAACTATTTTATTTAAATGTTATTTTTCTAATTTACTGTTGTGCTCTGTTTATCCACAGAAATGAGTGGATTGACTCCTGAAGAGCAATCACATATATATGTGTGTGTAGCTATTTACACTTTCATATGTGTTTTTATGTAGACAGATATATATGTTTCTATCTTTATATTTATATGTTCATACATACATGTATATGTGTATAAATGCAAAAAATACATACAGGCATGCATAATCTGCTCTTTCAGGAGTTGGTCCTCTCTCATTTCTCTGTTTATGTGTACAAATATATATATACATTTCTGCATGTGTACATATCATAGAATCATAGAATCACCAGGTTGGGAAAGACCCACCGGATCATCAAGTCTAACCATTCCTATCATATACATACATTTGTATAGATACAAATACAACCACACCTTCTTACAATAGAGAAAAACCAAAAGATTTTTGGGAGGATGATAGTGTGCCTTCTACATGACTTATATAGGCCATCTGTAGAAATGCCAATGAGACATTTGTTTTAGCCCACAGCATGCATGCTGTAGATGTCACATATCTTACAGAAGCACAGAGAAAAAGTTAGAGAGGTTTGGAAAACCACATTTTATTTACTTTTAAAGGCTTTTATTTACCTTCTAAGTTCCATACTTTATTTAGTACTGGGATGAATCTGCTTTCAAGGATTCAAAAAATGAGAAATTATTATCTTAAAATGCTTTTCAAGTGGGTACAAAAAAGGTTGCACTCAGCAGCAGTGCCAAGTTGTGCAGCATTATGGTGCAGTACCAGCTTTGTGTTTCAGCAATGCAGAGCTACCATTCCTGGTCTCCAGCAGGGAGCTATAAGGTTGTCCTAGAGGAAACCTTCTCTCTTCTCCACTTCAGTGCAGGGTAGTTAGGTGGAAGATCTTAATGGCATCTTTCCAAAGCAGCCAAATACTTAGGAATGCCATGGTGCACCTATGAGGGTAATGTGCAAATATGCATATATGCATGCATGTGTAAACACACGTTACAGCCCTCAGAAATATGCCAGTATCTCAAGCAATGGATGGTGATGGGTGTGTGTACGTACTTGCAGAGCTTTTTACTGTCTTTAGAACAGGCCAGCAGCAAGCTCTGGCATGATGTACCCAGCGCTGAGAGAACAGTTGGCACAGGAATACCAACTTCACAGCACAAGTGAACCAGTTTAGTAAACACCCAGTGGGATTTTCCTGAGATTTCAGGGAGGCACAATTAAATTACCTTTGGCTACTTCTGCCCACCTGATAGATACATCATTTATTCCTAAAAACCCCAATCAGTATGCAAAGCAGGGCAGCCCAAAAACTGTCATGTTATATGTGTGCTGCACAGCGTTATCACAGATATCCCAGATGTGAAAGTAATATAATGGCATGATCTTTTACCTGCTGTTTGTCCAGTAATTCTTTACTTTTTTGGGAAATATTCTAAAGTTTGGAACAAAGACATAACCTCTATATTATTATTTGTATTTATTCTGTCTGGCAAGGTAAGGAAGTGTCTGTCTCTACTTTTGACAGTGATAAAGGGAATTTGTGAAAGACTGTTGTATTCAGGGTTTAGAACTACAAATTCTGTGGTATTAAAAATATATTATTGATTTTACAAAGTTCAGCCTTAGCAGAATTGTTCTCATTGACATTTTCAAATGAAAACAGTCATAAAAGAAGTGAGAAAAACAAACCAAAACCACAGTTAAAGCCTTTCCTGCAGTTTTTGGAACATAAATTCAACAGGATTTGGGCTTGTCATTGTTTTTAAAACATCATTATTATTAAAACTATGTTATTACTATTAATATATAATCATGTTTATTATAGTAGTGTTTGAGGACCAGCTTAGACCAGGGACACATTGTACTAGACAGTGTCCTAAACAAGAGGAGCAGACAGCTTGTCCCATGGAACTTACAGTTTAAACACTCAAGACATTCAAAGGGTAGGAAAAGGAATATGGTGACTCCTGTAGGGACTCCATGTAGGGTCTCATCCTACCCACTTCATTTTGCAGATCTAACGTCACTTCTTCCACACCACCTCTTAGCAATCGAGGCGATGAGGGGCATGGTTTAGTGGTTGATAGGAATGGTTGGACTCGATGATCCGGTGGGTCTCTTCCAACCTGGTTATCCTATGATCCTATGATACGTGCAAAAAACTTGACTCAAAGGACTGCTTACCTCTTTGTCAAACTCTTGTGTAAACCTCCTTCGGCCATAGTAGACACAGAAAACTAGCTAATGGGCACCACTCAGGAAAAGGATAGTACCCAGTCCTTGTGCTCCAGCTCTGCCTCCCCAACAAAACCACCACTGTGTATTTATACTGTGCTAAAGCTTAAGTTTAATTAATAAATATATAAATGAAATCATCCAGATTAACTTAATGTCCTGCAGGTGCTGACTAAAAGACTGATGAAGGCTTCTGTTACCTGCAGGTAGAGTCGACAAGGGCAGCCAGTGGCCAAGAGGGCATGATGTCATAGGTCATGCTCCCATCTTGAGGGAAACATAAGCCCTTAAGAAGCTTGCTGTAGGCTTCCTGATCAGAGGAACTAAAATCATCCATTTTCTAAGAGTGCAAGGCAAAAGGCTCCTTTATGCTTTCTGTCTGCTGTGCATGTTCATTTGTGGGACTGGCAATTTTTAAACAGAGAAATTCAGCATTTAACTAGATGTTTTTGTCTGGACTGTGCCCTTTTAATCTGTCTCCCATGTCCCTCCCTCAGCTTCACGTACCTTATCCTAAATAAAGATGCTGGGTTCTGGGAGAATTCTAGTCAATTCCAGTCTCTACTCTCCAAGTCAAGTAATTGGGTCTCTTAAAGCAAGCTTCTACCTCGCCATGACAAATCTAGAGCTCCCACTCCTGTACATTTCTCCAGACAAGGGCCTCCTGTAATTTTTATTCATTGTACAACTCTCATCATGTCAATAAAGAAAACAAAACTAATAGTTTGTATTACTCTCCAGTCAGAGTCTGATGATGATGTGTGTGAAGCGCTGAGAAGTATCGAGCTGTTCAGAGGCTGTATTTAGCTGAATGGGATAAAATCAAGTCAAAGCAGAGAATTTCAAAAGAGCATAAGCTTCAGGGCTTTAGTTCATTACCAGTTGCTGGACTCCAGTCCTAAACACAGCATGTCCTTATTTAACCGGCTAATATCACAGATTGCTAGTTGTCTGGTAACACCTATTTTCTTTAGGGGGTTGACACAGCTTGATAAATCTGCCAGACTTTTGAAAACCCCTTATACAGAGAATGAAAACCATATTCTAGTGCACAGGATCCCAGGAGGGTTATGCTAAAGCTGATAAAAGTAAAATGAGAAAAAAGAAAAAGTAAATGAGGATGCCATGTTTTGTCCATGGGGCTTTTCCTAGTCCTCATGGAGAATGTACAACAAAGTTAGCTGTATGTGCTATTTCCAGCCTGTAGTTTATGAATGGGGCTTTCTTTCCCATTCTTAAGTCTCCTTCGTTTTGCAGTCTGCATGCCAGAGCAGTAACAACCTTGTTCTCTTTTCACTCTGTGTGCAGATATGAAGAAAGAGATGCAGTACCAAGGCTGTCTAGCAAACGCAAAATTCACACAAATGATGCAAATCACTGCTTTGGTGTCGTGCTGGCTCTCAGATTTGGTTGGCCTGCCTTCCGTGTCCCATACAGGCTGTGTGGGAGGGGGTGCCTATGCTGTCCAGTTTCCACCTCGGCTGACGCCGAATGCCCATAAGTACGTGATTATAGAAGTGGTGGATTGCGTGTGAGGGGAATCCTGCTAGTTTGTGTCTCAGAATTTATACTTTGCCTGCCTTTGTGTAAGATTTCAAAAGCAGTTTGGCTGAATACGTGGAGTTTTTTGTTTTCTCATTGCTTGATTTTCTTTTCCAAAAGCTTTTTTTTTTCTTTCAGTAAGTAACAACAAAGAAGACAGCCAAGTCTTACTATGCAGATGATCAGCAAGGATGATATTGTCGTCCTGTGTCAATCGGTTCAGAGCCTGGTGAAAGAAAGAGTCCCTTTGGGAATGTCAGCACTTCATCAAGACCAATTAGTGGAGATGTTGCTTATGTTTAAGCATTAACGACTGGGCAGGGCTGCTTTTTGGAGTGCTTGACACTGGCATAGAACAAGGCATCGACCTAATTTCTTCTCTACAAGAGCAGAAAATGCCTCATGAATGCCTGCTTGGCAAGGATGTCTCATTAAGGGGAAAAAACCCAACACAAGTGCTCCCAGAAACAAAAATTGAAATGATAGGTAACCTGTGGCCAAGAGGCTTACTTCATGACTGTGGGAAATTAAGAAAAACTGCTATAAGGTGACGTAGGTCATATTTGTACTTTTTTCCTGAATTCATCTGTTTTTCAGTCAATAAGGAGTATGAGAGGCATTGCAAACTTGCATTGTTGGAGAGCAGTGAAATATATTGCCACCTTTGATATCAATGTTTAATAGTACTTGAAGAGCGTCACCATACTGGTGTTCAATTGGAGTTGCTATGTTAGTCTGTTCCTTCAGGGTATGCAAACTCACCTAGAGAAAGAAGTATTTGGTAGACTTGAGTGAAGAGTTGGTAATGAGAAACTTATAATATGCAGCGTCTTTTTCTGCTTAAATACGATCAAGAAGCAGAGTGGTTTCCCAGTTCAGGAGAGTTGGTTAGAGTATTTTCAGTCATAATAGTTTTGTTAAAATAAAACCAGAAGAGCGTGCATCTCTCATCATTGCTGAGTTTTAGTATCTTCTATCCTTTTTACCTTTATTTCTTCTCCTCTGAAGAGTGCCAGCAACTATCAGAAATTCAGTGTGTTGCTTAGTTATGATTTATGAGACAAATCACATGTTATTACTTCTTTTATTTGACTGCATGAGTGCACACTCCTAAATACTCCATTATTCATCCAGGGAGTGGGTGCAGCACAGATACTTACATGTCAGGCTTTGCCCAAAAGGAACATATTGGGCAAGCTGGCTCTGAAAAAGCATTTGCTTGGTAGTAGTGCAAGAACAGTTAAGCTTTCTAGGTAAAAGGGATCTGGTGTTTGTGCAGATGTGCAGATGCTCTGTTTCCTGAGATGTGTGCTTTTTTTGGTAGTTAACAACTTAATGCAAAATGCTGAGTTGTCTAGCAGTCTTATGAATTGAATGCAGCCCTCCAGATGATTATATGGCTGCCACAAGATCTTGATCTGTGTATGTCTTTGCCTTACTCTGTCCTTTTGCCTTACTCTGTCCTTTTGCCTTACTCTGTCCTTTTGCCTTACTCTGTCCTGCTTTGCCTGTCTTACTGCGCAGAACAGCAGAGATAAATTATATCTTTAACAGCTGCTCAGAAGAGTATATGCTAAGGTGGAGGTGGCCTATAGCAGCATTTCTTAAATGCTGCAAGATGCTTAATGCTTTTTCTTTAATGCTACAGCCTGAGTCTCTGAGCCTTCCTCTCTCCAGATAGATCCTTTCTTCTCAAAAACTGGGATACAGCTCTTTCCCCTCCTTGAATTCTAAGTGCAGCCCACTCACACAGTGGGTCCTAAAATCACCTATTTCAAACCTTGCTTGCTTTCATAAGCAAATGGGCATGTGACTTTGTTTTAAACTGTTACTAGGGCTCTAGCAGATAGCAATGCTGCAAATGGGGGGCTTATGGGGAGCAGGGCCACAAGGGCCTGTGCTTTCCTGAGGCATCACTTGCTTCCCTTGCCTGTGGTGCACCTGCAGTGGAACATCCTCTTCTCCTGGTTGTACAGTCACCGTGTGCTGGACCTGGAGAGATTTGTGGGTCTCGATCAGTCTTTCTTTCTGTGGCTCTCTTCCTTGCTGATTTCCAAGTGACTGTTGGCACAGTTGTGTCTCAATTTGTCCCACTGAAAACAGCAAAAATGATGTTTATAATGTGTGCCAATATGCTAAGAGACTGTCTCATGTAGCTGTGAAATCTGTTAGCTTTAAGAGCAGTGTGTTAACAAACTTTGCTTTGGTTAGACTCTTGTTTCTATTGCTACTCTGATGAAATAATGCTGTGTCATGAAGAACTGTAGATTTGTTCGAGGTAGTCAGGTTTCTTAGGGAGAAATGGAGGATCCAGTATCTATAATATAGTTGCCTCTGGATCTATGTATGGCAGCGTTCGCATCAGTTAAGTATCTGATTCACCAGTATGCCCTATAATGTAAAGTAGAATAGAAGTGCATTAAAAATCAATTTATTCAGTTTTCACTCTGTTCTAGTTCAGTGTTAACTTCTATTGACTTCAACTGGAATTTAGCTTCAGAAAGAAAGCAACACTTCTGAACATAACCAGGTTGTCAGAGAGAGATACAAAGAATCAGGGAAATAAAAAAGGATAATTTCACTGCTGTTCTAGAGTTTGATGTTAAAAGCAGATATGTAGGAATTGCTGAGGCAGCACTCGTTAAAAACTAATAATCTTATTTAGTAGTATTTTGTGGTTTTGTAGCAGTTATCAGCTGAGGACCTTGGAGCCCTCTGCAGCCTCCACACTATTCTGTCAGTCTTATCTCAGAGATACTTATATTCTGTCTATTTTTTGTAGGCAGAGAAATAGAAATGTCAGACAAAATGATTTTGCCACAAGTGCCTGTTGGTTCTGTGTTAGATCTGGGATTAGAGCTGAGAACAGTCCGTTTCACTTCATCCTACTTCAGCCGTCATATAAACCCATTGTATAAACCTTCCCCTTTTCCTGCTGCTTTTCCCCCAATCATCTTCTTGAGGAACGTTGCAGCAGAATGAAATGAAATCACTGATGAAATTACTGCAAAGTGGTAAAAAAACTTTTTGAAGAATGCAGTCTTGGATAGCCCACTGTTAAAACAGAAGGATACTGAGTGGGCACCTGCAGCGATCTCTCTTGTGTTGGTACTCTGAATATTTTCATTCCTAAACTGCAGGATGGAGAATTCACAGATATGAAATATACAAACCTGTCAAAACTGAGAGGCACTGCATGTGTTGTGAAGATCAGGAATAAAGAACAGAGTGATTTTTGAGAGCTGGGAAAATGGCTTGAAATGTAGGATACAGTTCAATGGGACCAACTGCAAAACACTAAATTTAGGCTGGGCTGATGAAGTACCCAAATCCATGAGGGGGAGTAATTAGAAAGGCAAAAAAAGTGACCTAGGATTTATAACTTTCCACTAGTTAACCCCTAGTCAACAGTCTACTGTTTTTCTAAAACAGTTATAATGTTTTGTAAAAAGCAAACACCTGGAATGCATAAACAGGTGGCCTGTAAGATACATGAAGTAATCGCCTGATCATTCTGAGAATTAGTAAAAACTTATGAGGTTTCGAATGCTGCTCTTCAATGGAGATGTTAATCAAGTGGAGAAAACTTAGAGGATGGCAGTGAAAAGAAATAATGTCTAAAAAATTTGTCTCACAGAAAAAAAGTTAGAATAAATTGGAAGAAGAAATCTGCCTGAAAATAAATGAGTCTGCAAATACATAAGGATGAACAGGACTATGTGTGTAGTGGACAGGACAAGGTAGGTCTCGGATCAAATTTTCTAGCAGTAATGAAGTAGTATACCTGTTAGAAATGCCACACACTGTGGCACTGTTAGTGGAGATGGACTAGATGAACTTCTGCTGCTTTTAATGATTTGCTATTCTCCATTCTAGTGTCCTTGCAGGTAGTTAAATGGACTCTGAACAAGTGACTCTATTTATCTGAAGAGAGTAATCACAAGGATACTGGGCAAGCAACTCACACTAACTTGCAATATTTTAATTTGTTTTGCCATCAGGTCAAACTAGGAGGAGAAGCTCCAAACTCCAGTGTAATCCACATAGCCAATGGCAACAATGGCAGCAGTAAGAAGAGTGTTGGTAGCAAGTGTGGAACCAAATGCCACCTTCTGGATTTTGCCAACTCTGAGAGGCCGCTGGTGGTCAACTTTGGTTCAGCTACCTGACCACCGTTCACAAGCCAGCTGTCGGCCTTCAGCAAGCTGGTGGAGGAGTTCTCTGGTGTGGCTGACTTTCTGTTGGTCTACATTGATGAGGCTCACCCATCAGATGGCTGGGCTGCTCCTGGAATCTCTCCCTCTTCATTTGAAGTTAAGAAGCATAGGAACCAGGAAGACCGATGTGCAGCTGCTCACCAGCTCTTAGAGCGCTTTTCTTTGCCGCCTCAGTGCCAGGTGGTGGCTGACTGTATGGACAACAACGCCAATGTGGCCTACGGGGTTTCATTTGAGCGAGTATGCATTGTGCAGAGACAAAAAATTGCCTACCTGGGTGGTAAAGGCCCCTTTTTCTACAATCTGCAGGAGGTTCGGCTTTGGCTTGAACAAAACTTCAGCAAAAGATGAAACGTGTCTCTACAGAAGCTATGTCAACAGATGTGTCCCTTTAAGGTGATGTAAAAGGGAAATAAAGAAAACATATGCTCATTTGAATAAGGCCTTTCAGATGACTGCATATCACATTGGGTAACAAGGTCAGCTGAACATTAACTAGGAAAATAAAATAAAACAAAACATCTAAATGCACAGAAGCATTACTGCATGAAAAAGAATCCCACTTCTGTGCTCGCTATGGGATCGAAGAGGTAAAGAGGCTTCTGTGAAAAGATGCCACTAGTGAGTGGGAAGAGTGACGAGATAAAACCCAGGAACCCGTCTCATCAGCCCTGGCGTGATCCAGAAAACTGCCACTTGGAAGACAATCCATGGAAAAGCAATGCTGTGCGTTTCATCAGAAACATTGCTTTACCATCCTGTTGCCAATGCAAGTGACCCGGGAGGAGCCAGGGTGCTTGCAATTACTTTGCATAGAAATGCAGTGGAGTGGGGCAGTTGTCCGCTCTTGTAGAGATTTTCTTGTTCAGAGATTACAGGAACCACCATGCAATGCATTGTGCAGGCAGACTGACTTTTTACATCAACATGAAACATTGTATGTTGGTATTTGTACTCTCTATGGATGCCTCTGCACAGCTTATTAACTGTGTAATTCTGTCTATGTGTTTGTGTTCGGTATGCAGGCCTATGCCTGCTGAGAAAGATGTTAAAGTCTATGGAGTTGGACCAAAATGACAAAGGTAATCAAAGAAGCCCATTACAATTTGAAAACTAAAAAAACCTGGACTATGTGTAACAAAACAGTGAGAACCATCTAGAGCATGCATCAGGAAACAAAACTTAGCTGATGCCAAACAACTCTTGGTTCTCAGGGCTAACAACATACATTTATCAATATTCTCTGGTTCTCTATTTTGTTTCTCTGCCCCCTTCAATCTCTTTTTATCTAGCAATAAGCTTAAGGGTAATTTCAATTTTAGCTTTTTAAAAATAACTTATTTCTCACTTTTATTTACATTTGAGATAATGACCTTACAGATGTATTTTGGGGATGGGGGGAATATATACACAACTTTACCTCATTGAAATGGATACCTATCCTGTCATTTACCCTGTTAAATGTAGTCATGCTGATTTTTGCTGTCTTAGATGCCTACAATTATTTTATAGCTAATTTAGTTTGTTTGGCAGTTAAGTTGTTTGCAGCCTCAGAACTGATTAGCTGCAGTTCTGCTATCAGATGAGGTGATGGTCTGTTTGTTTCACTTATGTGCTCAAAAGCCTTCCCAGAGAAGCAGGGATGACAAATAGTGTGAATTAAAGTGAATAAGTGTAAAAGATGGGAGAATTTGCATACAAATAAGTTTGAGGAATTATTAATTATGTTTAAGGAGATATTGCCAACTTAGAGTATACATTAAGTTTAGCTATTTCTAAAACTAGAATTATTTAATCAAGTGTGATGAAAAGTCAAGTTTACAATGAACTAACCCATTACTGCTGATAAATGAAAACCCATAAGGAGACGGACTATTCAAGTTTTCTCCGAACTTTGGCAGAAACATGAAGCAGATAAGCAGGATAAGTGGCCAAAATCAAATTAGTTCTTTTAATTTCTCATCCAGACAATTGTCAGGAATATGATATAATACTAACACTGGCAAGAACAGAAAATACATACATAAATATTTTCATTTTCACAATGGGGATTGAGTGATTTCTCCCATATTCAGGTTCATGCTTCTCTTCCTTCTCACATTTTCTGACACACACACACACACACAGAGTATGGTGATGTACATTGGAGAAGGGTATAAAGAATGGTCTTCAGACCTTCTGGTGAGCCTTACTTCTCAGAAGACACGTGTCTGTCTGTGTCTATATAGGAATGTATGCATTTATGTGTGAATATATATGTATATCATTTCTATATATGTATATACACATACATGCACACATAAGTGGTGTCTGAGACCAATAGTAATAATAACTATTCCGTCCTCTGATTCATTAGTGTTACTGTAACTCATTGCTCAATGTGGATGATTGTTACACATCTTCATGAGTAAATGGGATATATAACTAATATTTTTAAACCTAATATCATAGGAACAGTAACATAGCCAAACTATATGTTTTATTTAATCCAGTGTCCTACCTCTGACTGTATCAGATGCTTCAGGGGAAGGTGCAATAATTTCTTCTGGAACTTTCATTAGCTTCAGCCCATATTATTTTTGTCTTGTCTAATGTGACTGTTGATGTCTCATTGCCCCTATGAGATACTGATCCTGAGTTTTGAGATCTAAATATTTTTTGAGATAAGGAGTACTAAAATCAAACCCCATTATGTTTAAGAACAAAGAAAAGCAAATAGAACCACTTTTTTCCCCCAGATTTAAATTAGCTTCTTTTCAATGTCATTCTCATCTCTTGCTCTTGTGTGCTAAAACGGTATTAACAGGAGTGATCCCAATTTTTTTTCACATATGACAGTTATCTATATAGAAATTTACATAACTTTTTTTTGGTTGTTTCATAAGCCAAACAATAATTCAAATTGTTATACAGGTCCATATTATTTGCCTGTCTTCTGTTTTTACTGTGCTGTCCTTTTACTCAAGTGTGTATAGGACAGTGATGTCACAGTAAAGGAACACAGATGTTATTCCATGTGAAAATATGTATTGGAATACCCAGCAAGTCTTTTCGTTATTGTGTCCTATTCTTCAGTCATGTGAAACTATTAATCCGTAGCAGCTTCATAGCCTTTGTCAAACTTAAACTAATAAGTCTTTTCTTTCTCTTTTTCCCCATCATGTAGTTGAAGTCTGAACTGTTTATCTGGGAAATGGTAGCTAAATGTTTAGCACAGCTGTTGAAATATACCTTTATCTCGGAGGAGACAGTCAGAATTACTCATTCAGTCAGTTAATATTCTTTTGCATATCTAAATTACAGTTATTTTTCAAGGCCACTTTCCCCTTCTTTTTGAATTTCCATTATTTTTTCTTGTTATTCATAGATGACTGTGCATTCCACAGTACAAAGAAATTATAAAATTGGCTCCTGTAAATGGGAAATCCACAAGGATTTTCCACAAGAAAAAATATACAATAACTTCATTTATTTCTTGGCAATATGAATGCATTACCCTGCCCAAAACTTAAAGATAGTTCCATCTCACTGATTATCAAGACAGAAATACATTTTGCAAATCCTTACATTTCCCCAGAAAATTTGTGGTCAGAAAGCAGGGGAAGTTTTTCAAAGAGAAAGGGGCTTAGGGGGAAAAAAAATATCTTTTGTAAGTTACTGATAGAAATATAAGCTACCCTTTTTTTCTTGACAAAATTAAAACATTTTATAGAAATGTTTTTAATTTAAACTTCATGCATTGTCCTCAGTTAATCATAGAAGTGACATATGTTAGATAACCAACATTATTTTAACAGTTGGGTTTTTTTGGTCCAGGAAGGAATTTTGCTACCTTGCTAGCATTGTACTTCAGAATTGGTCTAGTCTGCTGTGATGCTGGATTTGGTTTTGTCTCTTACTGTCACTGTTTGAGAGCACTAAACTGTATTATTTGAGGTGCTTCAGCGTGACATACACGTTGAGCTGACAAAATAGGTGCCTGAAAGTATCCTGGAAGGCTGCTGTATATAATAGACACCCCAATACTGTGTCTCTGCATTAGTATGGGAAACTTCCAGTACTTTTTCTGTTTTGAGCAAGGTAAAAAGCTATTCTTGGCTATCATACTACATCGTTCTGTGCTTAGCATCATAATTTAGTACTGTATAAAATGAATGTAAAACATTTTGTACAGATGAAAATGATAGCATTTTGCTCTTTTGTAGACAATGACATAAATTTAAGGCAACAGGAAAACATGCCCTATTAAAAAGAAAGAAATATATTATGAAATATATTGTTGAATAACTGTCTGAACACTTTGGAAAACAAAATGTAATCATTTTTATGAAGGTTATCTCAGTGGGGAAACCTACAAAACTTCTCAAAAGGTATCTGTTCTATGTGTTCAGGCATGTATGGGGAGGTAGGTTATGTTCCCGTATGTGTGCAAGTGGCTTTTCTGTAGCATGGAGTGTAGATTTAAGAGTTTAGACTTTCATTCAGTACTATAACCAAAGCAATAAGAGGTATCAGGTAGGGAATATTGGCCAGTTTTGTTCAACTCTACACCATGCCTGCACTGGATTCATATTCAGTGCCCTTTGGCCCAATTTGGAGGCTTCAGAGAAGAAAGATTGGGGTGAGGCAATGAAAGCTTGTGTGCTTATGAAGATCGCTAACAAAAGAGTAATTAACTCAGTTGGCGTTCAGATGTTCTCACACTGGCATTCCTCTGTGCACCTTAATGTTTCTGTATTTGAAAGAGGGGTCTCTTTGGTCTCTTTGGAGCTGTTAATAAGATCGCCAGGGTGTAGATGCCTTTGTGTACTGTGTTTGTCATTGTTTAAATGTCAAAAATACACTTTGTAGGAGAGCCAGCAAAATTTTGTTACCATATGGTGCTCCATGAAATGTGCTTTCTAGATTTGTTTTTCTTCTATTATAATAAACAATAAGGGAAAATATACCTCTTCTGTGTCTTCTTATTTTAGTATTGGTTATGAATACACAGTGGAATCTTGACATTCGACCAAGGAAACTTAAAACTGTATTTAATATAATAGCCAATGCCACCTTGACTAGATCTTAAGCAATATGAGCTGCTCAACTTTTAAGAATGATTAGGGGGAGAGAAGTTGAGAGCTACAAGGACAGCAGTTGAGCCTGCAGAGAGTTGCACTGTTAAAAGAGGTATGTACTTGAATAAAACATGCTGAGCTGTACATGGCACATGAAACCTGGATAAATGGTTCTGAATGCACAATCACAGACAATCAGCTTCAGCTGAAATGAGTATCACTTCCATGGGTTGATGCATTACTTTACTCACTGTAAATACCTGTGTGCTTCTAATGAAGCCAGCATTCCAGCCTCACACGTGGTGAAGGTCTGAACACAGAAAATGCCATATACTAGATCTGGCCAGATGTCTTATGAGACAAATCTTTCTGAGGTTTGCTCAGAGTCTCACAGGAAGTTAGACAAAACCTTCCAAGTTAGACCAAACTAGAACTTGCTGGACTGTACTTGTAAATGAAAAGCACTTGCTTCATTAGAAAATGAAGTCTTGTAGCTGATGCTGCTATGGAAGGAGCAGCAGATTTTTACTAGCTGCAGAAGTTCTCTCTGAGTGATTCTTGCAGATCTTTACGGATGAACTTGAGTGGCACTGTGAAGGGCTCAGGATTTCACAGTGCTAAAACTGTCCACAGCAGTTTATACTTAATAGAAAATAGCACAACCTTACCACTTATGCTCCCAGGGCATCTCAAAGTGCTTAATCCAGGAATACATAGCTACTAATTTGGCAATAGTGAGGCTGGATACCTTGACTGAAAGTACATGTAAACATCATAGCTATTCTTTCATGATATTTCCCTTGCCTTTCACCAACATCTGTGTGCCTCAATAAAATGTTGCTTCTCTTTTGTTCAATACTGTGGCAAACTGTCCAGTACCACACTTGGTTCCTCTTGAGCAGATTGCAATGATCTCTTAATTTATACTGTATGACACTGATGCTGATCTGTTGAAGTTTGGCCATCCTGTTTATATTGGGATGCATAGTTTTGAGACAATAGATAAATAAGTTTTCCCAGCACTGTTTTCAGCACTGGAAGTACCCCATTAGGTGAGTATGGGAGAGAAAGTACCACAGACCTTTTGTACTCCAATGGGACTTCCTATATAATGTTAATTGCAAGAGTTTCCTCATTATATGTTTGGATATATATGAAAATCTCCACAAGGCTTCCATTTTTATTTACTTAAGTTGTCAAACTGTGCCTTCAATGGGACATTTAGTATCTGAATAGAATTTTACAGGATACAAGTATTTTGTTTGGGTTTCAGAACTGTGTAACTGTGACAAAGTCAGGAGATACTTCTTGTGGTTTTCCATAGCTGTTTGGAGTTGTTTCTGTGAGTTGTAGAGGGAAGCAGAAAAACAGTCATTAGTTGTTCTGTATCACATTCCATGGCATTGCGAGGCTAAAGGAAGATTTTCAGGGCATAGAATCATAGAATAACCAGGTTGGAAGAGACCCACCAGATCATCAAGTCCAACCATTCCTATCAAACACTAAACCGTGCTCCTTAGCACCTCGTCCACCCCTGCCTTAAGCACCTCCAGGGAAGGTGAATCAACCACCTCCCTGGGCAGCCTGTTCCAGTGCCCAGTGACCCTTTCTGTGAAAATTTTTTTCCTAATGTCCAGCCTAAATCTCCCCTGGTGGAGCTTGCGGCCATTCCCTCTTGTCCTGTCCCCTGTCACTTGGGAGAAGAGGCCAGCACCCTCCTCTCTAGAACGTCCTTTCAGGTAGTTGTAGAGAGCAATGAGGTCTCCCCTCAGCCTCCTCTTCTCCAGGCTAAACAACCCCAGCTCTCTCAGCTGTTCTTGCATGCGGCAGTCCTTCATGACTCCTACAGCCTTCTTTTTTTTCATTGATCCTGTTCTGGAAGCAGATCACCACTCCCTGAGAAGAGACATGCTGGAGTGGCCCAGTGGTGCTATGAGAACTTTTTCCTTTAAAGACAAAATTTCCACTGAACTGACCACTTCAGAGCAACAACAGGAAAACAAAAAAAAAAACAACCTGACCATGAGAACTAGGTAAGTTTCCATTCCCAAAGTGGCTGCAGAGGAGGAAGGTTTTCCTTTTGCATTTATGCTGTTTTAATTAATTTCATGTTTTCTCCTGCTACAGAAGCAGACGAGCTGCCTCAGTGATTGAAATATTTGCAGTGCCAGAGCAGCCTAAGCTCGTAGAATCATTTTAGGTTTTTCCTCCTCTTTGTTTGAGGCCAGGTAGATAGATACTGTAAGTCATTACTGAGATCATTGCAGTCTGGATCGTTACCAAGAATACCAT
Source organism: Phaenicophaeus curvirostris (assembly GCF_032191515.1). Classification (NCBI taxonomy): domain Eukaryota; kingdom Metazoa; phylum Chordata; class Aves; order Cuculiformes; family Cuculidae; genus Phaenicophaeus; species Phaenicophaeus curvirostris. The sequence goes on along the minus strand of NC_091396.1, from coordinate 47,046,767 downwards.
CTGCCAGTATTTTGTCGAGCTTTCTTCCATTAAAAATCCATTAGATTACATCTGATGTAATCAGAAAAATCAGTACACTTTACAGATAAATAGGAACCCAAGTAACTATTTTTAATTGTGTCCACATACCTTGTCATTCATGATGCATTTAATAATTTATAATACTTTAATTAAATATATATTAAATGTATTTTTCTTGTCAATAGAAGAAAAAAACAGATAGCATCACTTGATAGAGTTTTGAGTTTAGGATTATTTTTTCATCGACATGCAATAAAGAATTCAATTTTGAAATGTAGACATATTACTAAATGTGGTATGCATGCAAGTTTACTTATGATATTTAGAGAACAAGAACTATATCGTAAAGCTGGTGATACTTAAATTTGGAAGTGAAATTAAGAAGTGGCAGTAGTATCTTTATTAATGAAAAGGACTTTCACATAATGTTTGAAAGGTTTTTGTGTGCATTTGTTGGAATAAATACTTTGAATAGAGTGGACAAACAAAATATAGGATGTGCCTGCTTAAGTGTGTATGTATGCTTAGAGTGCATAATTTTCAGTTTTAACAGAACAAAAGGAAAGAATGTTAAGTCTCATCCTTAAAGACTCATTTGTATCACCCTTTTCTTACTGTTCATATCTTAGTGTGTTAAAAGGTGCTATGGAGTGTCCTGAGGGTAACTCTACTGGAAATGTAATCACAGTTCATAAAAGATCATACAACTTAGTTTGCTTTCTCAGTCCTGGCAGCCTGAAATAGAGATTCTCATGACTCACCACACAGTGCAACAATTAGTGTCTCCTTCAGGGCAGTATGTAAATTTACAAATAAGTCTATCATGCTATTAGCATTTCTTAAGGATTAATGAGCTTAAAAAAATTAAATGTGGCTAACCTAAAAACAACTGATATAATACAACTTCACAGTTCATACTTTCCATTATTCATTACTCTCTTTTGAAATACAAGCTTCTGTGATTTTTTTTTCAGAAACATTCCTAGTGTGAACTCATCCCAAAGTTATTGGGGTTTTTGTTATTACTTTTTTTTAGTGGAAAATGTCAAGACATTTTACAATGCTATTTCAGAACGTGGTAAAAAACAAGAGGTACATCTACACAGAGGCACAGAGAGACAGAAAGTGAAGATAGGCAAGCTGTAACAGATAAAATTTTCAGAAGAAATTCATCTGATATTCCCATCTCATAAGGATCATGATATCTAAAAAGAAAGTCTCAAGTTTAAGCAGTAATACTTAAGCAACAATATTTTAGTGATTAATCAACAATACTCACAAGTCTGATTAGTAAGGTGACATTAAACAGCTGAATCTTGGTGTGATATAAATAACTTCCTTATTTTTATTGTTAAGGTTTGCTGCAGAAAACCTTGGCTGAACCTTTGAACAACTTTTACATTTAACTTAAGGGCTTGAATTTTTTACCATGTGAAAGCACCTGGAAGTTAGGCACTAGGAGAATCAAATTTAAATCAAACTCCTGATACCAGTTTGACTCCAGAGCTAGCACTTTTGCCTCTAAGACCAAGCCCTGCCGGTATAGTCTGAACTGTGAAAGACTCAATATTGTTCTTGCTTACATCTCCTTGGAGCTTGGGTTGATCTGCAGTTTAAGAGGAGTGTGAGCATCAAAGAAGACCAAAGAAAAGAGACAACCTCGAAATTGAACAGTTTAATATCTACCAAATTAGCCCTTCTTTCACCTCAAATAATTGGATGTCTTATTCCTGCAGAGTTATTTATGAGTCCTTTATTAAGTCTTCGGAGTGTTTCCTGTAAAAAAAAAATTATATAAAAAAATATATATATATAAAAATCATTGCCTTTAATTAACCTCTTGGGCAGCTCTCCAAGCTTTCTTCAAAAAACACAGACATTTGCCCATGTGCACAAACACAAAAACCAGTATCTGAGCTTGCCCTAGGTAGGATAACAATTACAAGACATATTAGACATTGTATACCTTTAGGCTCTCTCATGGAAGATCACGTTTGGGAAAACCAGCTAAAGAACATTTTAGACTGTCTCCGTAATACATTCAAGGGATCTTGTTCACCTTTTTCTGAATCATTAGTTGGGGTCAGTAAGAGGACAAGAACGCTCAGCCGATCACTCGTTGGTTCTTGTCTATCATGTCCCAGCACTTCTGCAGTCACAGGGGAAAAAATCACAACTCTTTTAGACGTCCTGCTGCAAACTCACACAGGATTGTCTCTTACTGTACGTTATCTAGGGCTTTCTCCATTCCAGTTTTAAGTGATAAGACGCTTAACTGCTTTCCATTGCTATTTAGAAGTTCAGTTACCTTCATATGAAGGTTTTGGGTTTTTTTTTATAACTGGTAGGATAAAGCTTTATTTCCCTTTCCTGAGTTTTCTGAGACACTCGATCTCCCTTGTTATTAACTGAAAATCATGCAAACAAACCACATGCATTTATCCAGGCTGTCATCCAACCCAGTTCTCCCAAGTTTCCTGTTTCTCAGCCCTTTGCTTTAAACCTTAGACCACACTCCCTAACCCCAAATCTATTTTAAAAATCATTGATGTATAAATAAGGTTTAGAATAGTTGTAGGATTTTGAAAATCCCAGATATGAGACTCAACAGCCTAGGAGGCATTTGCAAATCTAATCCAGCTTTTGCTCAGCTAAATTCTGCTTCAGATACATACAAGCTGGTGCTTTGTGTTAGCCTATCCTCTGTTTAAAGTAAGAAAAACCAATATGTGCTAAAGTTGCCACAGTAGGTTTTTGGAGGAAAATGGTAATTCAGACAGAATATTGCATAGTAAATACTCACTGAAGTTACTGGTAGGGTGTTGGTTGACATTGGTAACATTTACAGTAACTATTCAGCTTTTCTGCCTCACATCCATAAAAGACAGGAATCTTTCCTTTCCATCATTACTTTAATATTACTCAGGAAAGCAAGGAAAACATATTTGCTCTTTTGGATGACTTTGCTGTTTAAAAAGTCTTTATTTCTTGTAAAACTAGATACTTTCTGTTTCAGTGCTAATTCTTCCAGGTCTGCCATTATTCCCAGACAATTCAGTAGGCATTTATGTCATTAGGACCCTCTGCCTGTTATGCAACAAGCACGTGTAGCCCTTGTTGTTTAAGCAGTGTTCAGGTCTGCGGGCCTTTTTCTAGGAGGGCTTATTTTTTTTCTGAAAAACTGGGCAGCTGGAGGAACTCATATGATCAGTGGCCCAACGATTAGAACAAGGCTGTCTGAGTTGGTATTGCACTAGAGATCCTTTAACATAAATCTGTAGGCTGCTGCCAGGTGAGTCTTGATGACCCTGGGCGCTACTGAATTTCTGTTGAGCTTGCACAAGAGTGGTGGTATTCCCCACTCTCTTTCAAAATATTAGTTTGCACAAGACCCTTTTCCTTCCTTGCATTTGACTAGCTCTTGCCAGGCAGGGAATTTGGTCCTGCTTATTACAAATTCAGTCTTGGCACTCAGGGCCTTCACGTGAACTTCGGGCACGGGCCAGCGCTTGCTGCATTTTTGTAGCAGGTGGTTAGAGGATAACTTCTTATAAGCTGGTTCTCAGTGCTGGTTTGATAATGCTTTGTTGAGTGCTGTCTGGGTGTCCTGCCCACTGCTGAGCTGTATGTGGAGGAAGGGTCAGATTAAGTGGAATTGGCATAGCGTTGACCCAAACCTGGGTAAATAGCGCATCAAAATGTGTTGCCAACCTAGAGAAGACCTACCAAATATGTAGTCCATGGCATAAATCCAAACAGTATTACCAGGACCTTTGATCACGCATACTGACTGAAGTACTGCTGTTTGTCTTGTGGGCCCTCTATTTATAAGGGCTACAGATTTTGTTATTTTTAACTGACTGTTGTGAAATTGTATGACAATGCTTTTTAAAAAATTTTTGGGCACAACATATTGAAACATTATATTCCTTTACCCCTTACCACCAAACACATGTGCACACCTATACATCAGAAGATGTCTCATATCCTTCATACGTTAAGGCATTGATTTTCTGAAGAGTTCTGCTCCCATACAGGTAACTTCATAAATGACCAGATTCCTAGAAAACCTGACCCAACAATTTTGTCAACTGGAAGCAAATGGGACTAAGATTCTGCCATTAGAGTTTTGGGGTTTTTCTGAGTATGTAAAATATGAGAGCTTTGCTTACTGGTCTGTAAAACAGACACTAAGCCACAACCATAAGTTCGTTCAGGACAGAATAGTTTGGTTTTGGTTTTGTTTTTAAATGAAGAGATAAGTTGAAGCTTACATGTAGCCAGCAAAAAATACTTGCTTGTATTAAGCAGGACCTGATCTGACTGTCTTCTGTTTTTGGTAAGTAAAAAGATATATTTTTGCCTTACTTTGAACAGATGAGATATCCCCAGATGTGTGTGCTATAGGGTTATTTTTATTAGACTGGGTAGAGCTGTGCAGTTCACTGTGGAGGGTCACATGGTTCTTCTTGCTCTCTGGTTTTGTATGCAAGCAAGAAAACTACTTGGTCATTGACTATTACTGGTGGCTGGGCAAGTTATGAATTTTCATGAGAGAAGAAAAGTTTAGAAAGACTGTGGATTTGTACGTTTGAAATATCAAAACCAGCATTAGCAAAGTTGAAAACAGAAGTCACTAAAACATCTTTGTAAATCAAAGCCCTAAAGCTCTACAAACTTACCTTAGTTCGGCACAGTGTGGGGATAGAAGTATCAGGCTCAGTTCATCCGAAGCTGAGTTTTAGTTTTGTTTGATAATAATCTTACTTGACAGAAAACTCTTCTGCTGTCCTTAATTTACAAAGTAATTTTTAATTGCTAAACTAAACCTGACACAGGTGTAAGTTTACACCGCCCCGACACAGCAGGCACAAAAGGGTTTGGTTGTGGAAATGTCTCTACCTCTGTATACAAGAAGACGTTTTATTATTTTATCTATCTTTGTGTATGGAAGTTCTGGATACAGTTCAAGGCATGTGTTCTTAGCGAAGGCCTGGTATATGATTTAGGGGGAAGAAGGCAGTAGTGAGTATCTTTTAGGCTTATGGTTTCTTCCAAAATTTGAAAGAACACGTTGCTTATACCAAATCAATTCCAGACGTGTCAGCATGCTGGCCGGGACTAAGAAATTTAAAGAAGGTGGAAGCTTTTATCTTTTTCCATATCCATGTCCCCCAGCATATTTCTACTGCGTTCTGTAGCAGAAGCATTTTCTTAGCTTCTGGCTCAAATATGTTGGTACCTTCGGTGTTGATGCTCCTTTATGCATTGTAAAGGGCAGTAAAATACCTGTCTTCAAAAGAACATTTGGCATTTATGGATAAAGAGATTCAAACACTGCACAAAAAAATGATAGTCACTTATCACCCCTATGCTCCAGGTTAATTGCCCTCAAAATTCTTCAGCTTAAAGCTGTGATGGTCAGTGCCTAGGATGCATCACAGAATTGGGTTTGTCCTCAGGGTTGTTCCAACATTTGTGCTGTGCTGTGAAGGGACAATTAGATCATGGGAAAGGGCTCTCGGACCTGGGGTATAACTTCTTTGCAACTCGTACTTAAGACTCAGTAATGTGGCTACAGTTAAACGACTTGCGTAATAAGTTGCAAGTGTGGAACTCCAAGAAGCAATCTGGTTGTTGACTTCAGAGAGTTCCTGAAAGGCCTTCAAATATCTGGGTGGGTTTTAAGTTTGGATTAGCTAATTTTTCCAATATGTGCACAGGAAAACTTGAGCACAGGATCATAGAATCATAGAATCACCAGGTTGGAAGAGACCCACCGGATCATCAAGTCCAACCATTCCCACCAATCTCTAAACCATGCCCCTCAGTACCTCATCCACCCGCACCTTAAACACCTCCAGGGAAGGCGAGTCAACCACCTCCCTGGGCAGACCGTTCCATTGCCTAATGACCCTTTCAGTGAAGAATATTTTCCTTATGTCGAGACTTAACCTCCCGTGGTGGAGCTTGAGGCCATTCTCTCTTGTCCTGTCCCCTGTCACTTGGGAGAAGAGGCCAGCTCCCTCCTCTCCACAACCTCCTTTCAGGTAGTTGTAGAGAGCAATGAGGTCTCCCCTCAGCCTCCTCTTCTCCAGGCTAAACAACCCCAGCTCTCTCAGTTGCTCCTCGTAAGACTTGTTCACAAGCTTTACAGGGGACCAATTACAGGGGACTTTGTCAAGGTTAAGCAGTAAATGATTTGTGATTAATTACATCTTACCTCTTAATTCCTGAGCAAATAGAGACTCATACTGCACTGCAAAATAATTCCCATGCCTTCTCTTTATACTGCCACACTATTTTCCCATAGGCCTCCTTGAAAACTCATGAGTGGATATGAATACAGGTTTTCCAGCCTGGAGTCAACACCTGCAAAGAGCCAGCTGTGTGTTTGATTTCTGTAGTTGTTCTCTGTTAGTGGTTGTTTAGCCTGGAGAGCCGAATATCTCTGAGGCAAGGTAATCGGTCTCCCTGCATGGTTTGCAACTAACTGTAGTACAAAAGAAGTCTGCAGCCCTGGATGTCTCTTCACAGTACTGTAATAATCAAACAAGTAGGATATGTTTGAGACATGCCAGCTTCTTAACCCCAAGAATCTACACTATAAATATGCTAAGGCAGATACAAAGAAATTTCCCATCTTTCCCTTATGGCATGGTGTTTTCACACTTGCAGAGGAGCAAATTTTAGTATCACATATGAGAGAGGAAATTTTTCTTTGCTCTCCAGAAGAGAAGTCAGAGGGTAAAATCGTTTTCAGATATATGTTGTGTTCAAACTGAGGCTTCTGCCTTTTCTTCAGCTGGCTAAACACAGAGATCTGCTTTTTGGAGATTCTCAGCATCTGTTTATTAATGCATGCTTTCACGAGGAAAAAGGCAGGAAATGCAAAACTGAGATTGTTCGTTATAATTATTCATTCCAATTTGGGAAAATCTAGGCTGTGGGTTATACAGCTCCTCAAGTCAGGCTCTAGGAGAGGACTTACCTTTAAGAAAAGTGTTAGTTTTGTCATGTTGAGTTTGATTTATGAGAGAAGATTCTAAATTTGGGTTAGTTAAAGGTGCTAAAATAGGGAGCTATAGCAATCTGGAAAACTGTGTGATATAAATACCAAGGAGAGAGAGGCAGGAGAAAGAAAATATTTAGGATGATAGGCAGTATAAATAAAAGCAAAGGAAAATTGAAATGGAACATCATAAGAAAAATCCTGGAAGCAAAACATATTCAGCTGAGTTGCAAGTATATTTGGATAATCCTAGGTCTTTAGGACACTCGACCTTAGATCAGAAATTTAGCAGAAATATAACTATATATAGGTTCTACCTTTAGAATCTGTCTGAAGATTCTGCTTACACTTCTTATGTTTGTCCTCTCTAGCTAAGTTGCCTTTTAAAGCACTTCCCACTGCAATAGCAGAAAGTGGGTTGGGAGGAAACCTGTTGAAGTGGGGAAGTGCTCTGCATGGCCTATGTGCACAACTTCAGAAGGCCAGTCCTCTTCCTTTAACAGATCACTGTGAACACATTCCCTTGTAAACAGGTAGGGTTTGCTGGGAACAAATCCTTGCAAAACCTTTCCTTCATCCTTTCTGCTAAAACAATATTTTCAAGTAACCTTACAGCTACCTGAACATAAACTAGATTTTCAGATCCCAAAACCTAGCCGAACTTGAATGAAATTGGCATCACTTCTCCCTCTACCATGTAGGAAGTACTCCTGAGTAGTCATATTACAAAACAAAACAACCCACAAGGTTTTCCTATGTATCTACTAATCCAGATATATCTTTTATAGTGCTGGGGTTTGGCTTTTCTGCATTGTATGTAGTGGGGGTAACAGAATTAAAGTTCTCACCAACACCAATGTGCTGCCTAATTTCTTTTTTAATTATTTCAGTTCCCTTCAAATAGTGATTTTTAAACACAGGATGGAAGGTAAATTTGGGTTCATTCCAGTCTTGGACTGCCAGCAGATTTGCTAGACTAGGCTTGACTTTTGAGTTTGTTTTTTTGTAAGTTATTTAAGCTAGTAGGCAGGATTCAGCCATTACCAGGATTTCGTATAATACTTCTATTCCCCTACACACTGCCAGCTGCTAACAGCACATGGAGCAAATCCTTGGTGGCCCAGCTCCTGGAAGCTGCAAGCTGAATTAGTTGAAAAGGACTTGAGACACATTGCCCAAATGTGAGGCTTTTTTTAGATGGTAAGTAATCCTGAAGCTTAAAACTAGAAATTAATCCAGACAAACATCCCTGAACTTGAGAGGAAATATGGATACAAGCTTTGAAAATAATATTTTTCTCTATTGGAAAGGAACCCCCTAATTATCTATTTATCCCATTCCTCCTTTCCCTAACAAAGCAGTATTTTTCGGATCATGTGAGTTTTATTTACTGACTACTAAGTAATTACATGGTGAGTAATTGGATGGCTTCACAGGACCAGAAATGGAATACTGACTGCTTAGCCTGTAGGTGTGTATTTCAGCTTTGTACTACCTCAGCAGTGAGTGTAGATTGGTCTCAAATGTCTGCTGCATGCCATGTGGTGGGATTCAGCCCAGTGGAGTGAGGTATGTGCATCGCAAATAACCACTAGCTCTACTGGATGCCATGGTAAAGTAGTAAGGACAAAATCAGTCTTAGGAAGATTGTCCCTTTAACTTTTATCATTGTCTGGATGGTCTGTATTTCTTGCTATCAGGACAATATAGAAGTACTTGCCGTAATCCAAAACTCAATTTGTTCATGTGGAGTACCTGCTGAGCTCTGTTGTCTTTCACTGACACTAGATGAAAACTAAATATTTGATTTAGCTGCAGGATTTTAAGTAACTGCCTAAATCACTGCTGGAAAAATAAATATGATTTTAAAAGAAAACCTTGTAGTACAGAAAATGCCAGAAGGAAACAGTACACAGCACTACTTTAGTTGAGAGAAGGGGACAATTTCTGCTATTTCACAGCAGTAGATTTTTTACTTTCTGACCCTGTAGCAGCTGATTACTTGCTCCAAGCTGTTGTAGTCTGCACCAGGTCCCATGAATATGCCTGTTTTTTTTCTTAAGAAGGAATGGTGAAAAAATGCAGCCCAGCTGTTACAATATAGAAACTTACAACATGAACAAAGCTTGTGAAAAGAAGCCCAGCACTGAGGGAGCTTTTATTCATATGGATAAAGGTTTTCCTTCTTTCCTTCTTTCCTTCTTTCCTTCTTTCCTTCTTTCCTTCTTTCCTTCTTTCCTTCTTTCCTTCTTTCCTTCTTTCCTTCCCATGGAACTTTTCCCTCCTATAGCTTTTGTAAATCTTCCCCTTGTTGCTGGGAGGTTGAAAACAAACAGCCAAACAACCAAGAGTGTTTGATGAACTCTGAATTGCCTCACTATTAACTGAGAAAATTTCTAGGTTTCCCACTTTCCCAACATGCCTAAAATCACAAAAATAACCTCATCTTGTTATAATCCTATTTCATAACTAGTTTTTCACTGCTTGATTCCACCCTAGACTGGATTTTCTTTCTTCCTAGTTCTCATTCTTCCCTTACCACACATGTATCCACTCTTCCTCTCTCTCACAAACAAGCTTGCTCACACACACCCACACATCCACACTCATATACTTCAGGAGTAGTTTGTAGCTCAGTTTGAAAGATGTTTCTTAACAACAACAACAAAAAAATTTCATTGTTTCTGATGTGGAGAACAACTGAAAAAACAAAGGAAACCAGAATGGACAGTAAAACCCTTGTGGTTTGCAGGCTCAGTTGTGGGAAATGTGGTGTTAATTTTTCTTATTTTAAAATCCGCTAATGCCTCTCACAGAACTTGAAAGAATATTTTGTTTACTTAAAAAAAATAAAAAATCTGATTACTTTGGTATATGGGATTTATTTGGGTTCTTTCTTAACTAGGAAAGTTTGTAGGAAAACAGGATATTTGTCTCTGAAGAGGTTGTCTGCTACTTATTTCCCATATAAATTTCCTGCTGTTGCTACTTCAGAAACTACTGTCTAATCCGTTTGCGTCCCAGGCCTTTAACTCTATCACAGTGCACCTGGTCCCCTAAACATCGGCTTTCAAATGAGTTTGCCCTCTCTTACCATCACTGCCCCTAATTTCTTTAGCTTCCAGTGACTGTAGCACCCTTCAAGTTTGCTGTTCGCTTTCACTTTAATAACCATCTTTCACTTTAATAACCAGTTTATTCCCCTCTGTCCCTAAAATTTCCCTGTTTCCTGTCATGCCATTATTTATTCATAGTACCTAAACCTGAACCATCAGCATCTGATTTTGTAGCCTATGGGAAGAAGTTCCTTCCTTTTGCAGATGTTTCAGCACTGTCTCACTGTGCACAGAAAACACCCACAGACTTGAAAATCCCCCTGGAAATTTGATTTCCTGCTTTTATTTGACATCATATTCAGTCTTTCATCCTCATATTAATCCTCATATTAGCACACTTGTTATGACCTTCCTTTCTCTAGTTTATCTGAGTGTGATAATTCCATGCCAAAAAGTATTTTTTTTTCTTATGTGATAAATTGCCATTTTCTTCAGTCAGGGCAGATTACAGAGTCAGCTGTCTATTAAAAGGTCAATGTACAAAAACCTTATAAAAGTATTGATCTGTCTGGAACCTGGTGATATTTTTGTAATGTCCTAGTTGACACAATGATTAAACTGTTTAAGCCATAAACAATAAGGACATCCACTTCAGTCAGTTCAGCTCCTGGAATAGCCCTCCAACCCCCAGTCTCCCAGTATTCCGGATAAATGTGCCTGGAGTTCATTATAAAACCCCAGGTCAACGGACTGCCGAGTACTCAAACAAAGCAAAATGTTCTGACGACATGCAAAGCTAGCCCTCCTGCCAGTGCACCAGGTGAACTGACAGTAGGGAAATGTGAGTAGTTGGCAGACCTACAGCAGATGCCTTCTTAATTGGTTTGTGGTGAAGGTGAGCACTTCCTTCTTACTGGTGACATGCTTTCTGCTCCTGCCTGGCAATTTAACTGGCTGCTCTGCACTACTTATTATTATCCTGATAGTTTCAGGTCTGATAATTTTGTTTGGAAATTTTTTCAAGCTACTTTTTACTGGAAAATAATCACAGTGCAATGGCTTCAAAGCCTGAATGTGCTCAGCATTAACTACTAGGGCTACATCAATGGCTTTAACAAATGAAGCTAAACCTTGAGATCAGTTGGAAAGTAGTACAAGTGTGGATGGTGGTGGTAGCAGCTTGCTTATTAAGCATGTCACACTAGGAGCACTGCACACCAGTATTCTGCAGTCTGAGTGGTGTGCCAGAACTCGGGGCCAAAACTTAGTCCTGACTGTTTAAGGCTCTGATTACCTGGGAGATGCCCCTTATTTGCAGTGTCACATACCCAGAGCTGGTGACGAGGGAGCTGGAGTGGGAATGCGTCAGGATGATGTTTGTGGCAGCACACTCTGTAATCGCAGCCTGTGTTGGCTAACTTGCTAGGCAACCTCTGAATGCAGGCTTTCTCAAGTGTTTGGGCAGAAGTGAGCTGATCTCCTTTTGAACAGGGCTAGAACAGAGCAGCTCTGATCCTGGATAATTATTCTGCTGCTGATTAATTAACAATGGCAACAGTTTATTCATTAACTGAACTTGTCTCTCTTCTCTGCTTTAATTTATGAAAAACAATTAAGTATTGAGATTGATGAAGCAGAGTGTAAATATACAAACAACTAGCCCCAAAGCCCTGTGGCTTTCTTTTATATAAGAAGGACATTAACACACCTGTAATCTAAACTCCTAGCAACTCTCCTGCTAGAGCCTGTAGTGATGAGGCTATGAGGAGTGAGCAGTCTGTGTGCAGTGTTGGCACCCACATGCTACAGAAGCTGGGCACTGGGCCAAGACGAGCCTGCAGATGTGGCTGGTGCATCAGGCCCTGCACGGATTTAGCATTTGCTATGCATTTTTGCCACTAGCAATGGTGCGCAACAACCTCGTGTGGAATGGATTTCCTTCACAACTTTTACCTTTATAAAAGCCTTCTTTAGAAGTGCAGTTACTTACACTTGCTGCCCTAGCAGAGAAGATTTGTTCTTATGCGTGTAAGGGTCATTAGATCCATCACAGACATGTCTGCTTTCTGGATGGAAGGCAGCAACCTTTTTTACTGTTGCTTGTGCATTTTACAGCATTGTGGTCGCTTGCCCATCTCCAATTCCTAGAACTCAGTATAGAGGACAAAGTATGGAGGACAAAAACATTGTTAGCTGAATGAGCAACTGCTGGCATCCTGCTCAGGCAGTTTAAAGTTCCACGTGATTGAAATCTGTGATGATTTTCACCCTTCTGGGGACCAGCTGTTCAGCTATAGGCAAAAAGCGATTCTAGGTTTGACAGATCTTGGCAGCTGGAGGGATAAGCTGTAGAAAGTCCACTAACTGATCAAGGCAGACAGTTCACTCTTAGAAGCTCTAAAGCAAAAGGAAAAGCAACTCAGAGGGGACTGAGTTTTTCTTTGAATTTATTCTTCAGCTGCTATTTCTTATCATGGCCCACTGATTCTGTACTTAATTTTGTAGTAGAGATTTTGTAGTTAATTTGCAAACTTGGGTCTCAGTTTTCCAGGGGTGAGTTCAGAGACTTGGAGTCAGACTCTCATGTGACAGATTAGGCACCTGCATTGTATTTATGACCAAACATTTCTTGGCTCTTTCTCATTGATGCCAGGAATACTTTAGGAATAGACAAAGGGAGTTATTAAGTTAGCTACTAACTTACTTACTTCTTCAGTCCTTGGTGAAATGAGCTTGTGAAACTGTAGACTTCTTTCACTGTTACATATTAATAGTCAGTGTATAGTAGCACCTAGAAGACAGGATGAGAACACAAGCTAGGACTCCATCTGTCAAGTGCCCTCTTTTCTTGCTGGGCAAATTATATGTGACAAAAAGAAAGAAGTAAGGCAGAAAGAGGTGGAGATAAAGAGGGAGATAGCAACAAAGATGGGGCAGATGTAGAATAACCAGGTTTTCCAGTCTCAACCTTAAGACTTCTCTTTCTCTTCAGCCTTTTTAGAGAGGATCTTGTTGGCAATTTCAAATTAGAAATGGAGGCTGAAGCCTAAGCATGCAGTGGGACAAAAAGGCAGCTTTAAACCTTGAAACATTTCTCCTCTTTCCGGCAGAGAGAAATTGTCATAGAACTGTTGATGGAAGGATGGATATGGATTGGTTTCAGAGAACCTGTGCAGAAGGTAGCAGATAATGAAGGATCTGAATCTCAGTGATGCTTATGTTACTGACACAGCTCAGAGCAAGAAGGAGCATTTGATTACAGAGTTTCAATTACATGAGTTGCTGGCACAATGTGTAGTCAAAAGCCTATATGCAATAGATCCTCCAAGTGGCTGCGCATACTTTCAGGACATGAATCAAAACTGTCTTTGGTGAAGATGCACAACAGGGCATCTTGCTAAGAAACTGAAGTTTGTAAATGCGTAAATGGAGCATTGAATCTGCTCTCTTGGAGAGACTCCCACTACAAATCAGTTTGACTTGTAACAGCCACAAGCTGAAGTGTTAAAATGAACTTAAACCCAGCCCTGCATGCAGCTTTTGACCACCTATCTTCTGGCAGACAAAAGGCTTTCAGTCTCTGTGGAGGCAGTTGATTATTTTGAGTTTATTGTTTTTTAGAAAAGAGAAGCTGGTGACATGCTATCTGCATAGGTTAATAAGACATTCCCCTTCACTTAGATTATATGATTCCTCTTCGCATACTCTCTGGTGTTTGTCTAGCAGATGGCAGCAGAGCTGGCTGCTTACTCCTGCCCTGAAAACCCACTGTGTGGAATAAGCAGAGGGAATGAGCAAAGGGAAACTTGAGGTGTAACTAGGCAGTTGGACTTGAGGAAAATAAAGAAAAAATGTTTGTCATAAAGTCTGCATGTTAATGACCAGCCAGATTTCAGAAAATACCAAGCTCAACAAACTGATCAAGCATGACAAACTCCTCTTTGAAAAAGGAATCTGAGGCCTTACTTTCTCAGGACCAGGTCCAGACCAGGATTTAGGCATCATGACATTCAGTACAGTAATTCCTTCCCCCGACCTCAGTTCAAAAGCTTGGTTACAGCACAGGAATGTACAGGGCTGACTTCTGATAATTACGTAATGAATTTAGGTGTCTAAGAATAGCAGTGACACCAAATGGAGGGGATGACAGAAAGTCTAATTCAGCCAACTGGCAATGCTGATGAAACTGGGGAATCTTACACTCTCTCTGTTGCCTAGATTTAGAGAGTGATCTCAGAGGTGGTGTTTCTGAAATGGAGGTTCTGCTTCTGAAACTGCTTCTGGCATAGAAGTGCCTGGGCTGTGTTTTTTTTGGGTAAACATTGCTATTTTCTCATAAAATTAGTTTGAAGGAGGAGCAACCACCTTTGTTTCATGGCTAGATGACTCATTCAGGAAGTGTTAAAGATGAGTGTAGACATTCCGCCTGCAATAATGCCCTAAATAAGTCTCATACGGGAAAAATGTCAGTGTTTTTCAGGGCTGGGTCAATGTGAAAAATGTGCACAGATTCACTATAAAGCAAGCAGGAATACAGTATGATTGAACAGTACAGTGGTTGCACCGTGAAACACCAGACTTCATAGTTTTCAATTATTTAACTTGTTTCACTCATTTTGAAGGCAGTGGCTACACATTCTAACAACTTCATTTCAAAAATATGTATGGGAGGTTTTCAGATGCTGGTATACCAATAGCTGACAAGTTCCAGACTACTTCTTCAATGGCAGATTCCCACTTTGAGTGTTAGGGTGAAGGTTAAGAGTGCTGGATTTTCAATTTATATAGCGCTAATAGGACCCTGCTGATGTCTCTAGTGGCCTAAAATAAGACAGATTAAGCAACAGATGCATTAAATGGTATAGTTATGTCAGTTCTTCTGAGCAGGCAATATGACAAAGATGAATTCAGCAGGACAGAAGTAGACTAGCATATAGCTTTGTTGCAACAGTCAAGTAGACTGAAAAACCATCACCCCCCCAAGAGGTGTAATTTTGTTCTAAGTTCATTGCAGGCCTTTTTCTGTGCCCAGAAGCAAAGTCTGCAAAGGCATATTAGATTTCTTTTCCATGCCCTCCTCTCTTCTTACTTTCAAATGAGGGCTGAAACACACACTTGATCATTATGATTTCCAATGACTCATGCTCAGCAACACAAAGATAAATTAATTACCAAACCATCCTCCAGGAAATACTAGTGGGTATCCTCAGGAATTTAGGTTAGGTCCAGGTAAACATCTCTTACACTAGTTCTTCTGATGACTGGAGCAATTTGGTCCTTCCTGCTTTCTGTTTCTAACAACAAAGGTCTTGTTCTCAGTTAAATAAAAAAAGTACCTACTTGGTAATAACATCCCCCCCACACACAATAAAAAACTCAAGAAAACCCTCGACCAGAAAATATAATGATATACCAGAAGAACCATTTCTGCATTAAAACCTTTTCTCAGTTTTCCAGAAGGCATCCAAAGCTCATTAAAGGAGGCTTTATTTTAGCGTGGCTGTGGTTTTCATTTTCTCTCTTCTTAAAACAGCTTCTGTCACAGACAAATCACTTTCTCTGGCATTTTCAAGCACATATTTTCTAGCAGTCATGCTAATACCATCACAGGAGGGAAGCATTTAACTATTGCTGTTTCACCTCTGCCTCAGCAGTGAGCAATTCTCTCTTGCAATTGCCATTGGTTATAACTTCTGCTGTAGGGAAATGTAGCCATAATAAGTCCCTTCACTTAAGCAATAAAGCCAATGAATTTACCCAATGACTAATTTCTGCACTATGCAAGCTTATTCTTCTGCTTGATTGGATTGGTACAATATGAAGAGACTTCAAAGTCAAGTAGTAATGATGTACCCAAGATGGAGCACATAAGCTTGAGATTTTGTTTCAGATTATATTAAGGATCAGACAGTAATAAAAGGACAAATTATTTTGGAGTAATAATGTGTTTAGACCAAGGTGGTTCATTTGATCTGCAATCTTCCTTCTGTGTCTGGGTGCCAGTCTGTGGTGGCGTTATCCACAATGTTTGCTGTGTAAGTCTTATCCAAAAGTTTTTCAGGCTAATTAAGAAATTCTTATTTCTTCTAACAGGTTTTGTGTTAGGCCATGATTTGAACAACCATGGGAAGCCTCAATTATAGCCTTTATCTCCCTGGTTTGAAAATGTGGCCTTGGCCACCCAGCATGAAAAAGGCTTCCTCAGTGCCAAAAGTTGAATTTTTTTATTGCTGTATCCCTTACAGTCAGTGTCACTCTGTAAAGTCAGATTTAGAAAGATACTTAAAAGACATTCTTAATTTTAATTCAATTTATAGGCCTGTGTATATGAGGGGATGAACTATCTGGAGGGTTAAAATCAGGCAGTTCTCACTTGAGTCCTAAAAAATGCACAGTTAGAGTAGTCATACCCTAACAGTCCTCCTTGATACTACCCCTACAAACTAATACTGTATTATTGGAGAATGAAGATGGTGCACTTTTCTCTCTGAGGCATTCTGTTGAAGGAGTTTGAAGAAAGCACACACTCACTTGGCAGAACTTTGGAAAGAGATAGCCTTTAAGTAGGGAATAGCTAATAGGATTGATGTAGAAATAGTCACTGACAGAAATAAGCCTATCGATGGAGAGGAAGTAAAGCAATGGGCACTCGCATCCCAGAAGGCCGACTGTATCCTGGGCTGCATCAAAAGAAGCGTGGCCAGCAGGTCAAGGAAAGTGATTCTGCCCCTTTATTCCTCTCTTGTGAGCCCTCATCTGGAGTACTGTGTCCTGTTCTGGAATCCTCAGCGTGAGAAGGATATGGAGAAGGAAGGCTACAAGGATGATCCGAGGGCTGGAGCACCTTCTATATGAGGACAGGCTGAGAGAGTTGGGCTTGTTCAACCTGGAGAAGAGAAGGCTCAGAGGAGATCTTACAGTGACCTTCCAGTACCTGAAAGTAGTCTACAAGAAAGCTGGAGAGGGACTATTCATAAAGGTTTGTGGTGATAGGACAAAGGGGAATGGATAGAAGCTGGAGAGGGGCAGATTTAGGCTTGACATAAGGAAGAATCTCTTCACCATGAGAGTGGTGAGACACTGGACTGTGTTGCCAAGGGAAGTTGTGGCTGCCTCATCCCTGGAGGTGTTCAAAGCCAGGCTGGATGGGGCCTTGTGCAGCGTGATCTAGTGGGATGTCCCTGCCCATGGCAGGGGGTTGGAACTAGATGATCTTTGAAGTCCCTTCCAACCCAAACCATTCCATGATTCTATGAAGTAGATGAAGAGGATCAGTGGTCCCAGGACTAAATACTAGACACAAATCTCTGCCTGGGTTATTGCTATGGATGCAGAAAGTTGCTAGGAGACTGGAGCTGAATTCTCATCTGTTGCTATAGCACATCTACTCTGTTATTGGTGATCCTTTCTTCATCAGTCTCCTGAGCTGAGAAGGTGTAGCAATATTGTCTGTTTTAGAGTCTACATTGTTTATATGTACTTGCTGTGTTTTCTAGGCACACCAGGGTGAAGTTTTGCAGGACACCAAATCTGTCCTATTATGTCATCCTCTTTTACAAGAGGTGAGCTTAGTATTTTATTAGCTTATTTAGCAAGTTGAGTCAGCTTACAAGTTAGACAGGTGTGGGTATGGGTGCAAAGGAAAGGGCAGAAGTCCACAGTTGTGGCAGGGAGTGGGACTCTCACTGTATCAGCAATTAACCAAGTTCAGCCACTTATTGCAAGGTCACCATTTTTTATACCTCTTGCACCCAGCAGCACTATTTTCAGAACTTAGTGATCTACGTTGATTCATGTCAGATAGTGCAGCAGCAGGACTGAGACGCTGAGGATTATAGTGTAGATAAAGGAAGGTTTTTAATGCAGCATTTGTGATGGATCCTGAGTAGATGTTGAGAAACATCGAACTCATTTACACTGTTTTCTTAAAGAGCGCACATCAAATCACTTAGACTTCATGAGACCCCGTTTTCCTCTCTTTACAGCGTGTTTACAGGAAAACAGCAGCTTTCTGCCTTCTAGAAGTATTGCAAGGCTAAACTATTTATTTTACAGAAAAAACAGTTGGTTTCAGCTTCACACCCATCAGTCATTCTCATAGTTGTTAGGCGTATACTTATTTTCTCCAAAAAGTATGGGAGATGAGAAGACTGAAGGTTAGTACTCCAAAACAAATTTAAGTGGTTATTACAGTAGCAAATAGTTGGATTTGGTAAACATGTGAACAAGACTTTTTTTCTTCTCAGCGCTTTTTTTTTTCCTCACAGAAGAATGTGAGCAACACTTATTAGGTGTAAATTGTGTATTACTGTGTCAAGAGAATGATGTTGATTTACATGGAATCATAGCTTGGCTCACTCAAGCTCTTCTCCACTTTGCTGTACTATTTTTCAATTGTAAAGTAGCATCCTACTAATTTCTTCTGCAATCCTATTCTTCACATCTCTCAAGCCATGGTGTTTGTGTTTTCTGATTTTAGAGCATGATGTCTTAATTATGGTCAGAGAAAAGATGTAAGGAAGGGAATGTCCTGATTTGTCTTTTAGTGCAGATCTTACTGGTATTTATTTCAATGTGTAACTACAGGAACAGAAATGAATGTGCAAGAATGGCCTTTTCCAGTATTGATCTCTGCTGCTTGTATACATTTGAGTAAAATCTGTAGACCTTTGTTGACACAAGTTTTATTGCAAGTCATATTTATTTTCCAGTCTCTATGAAAAAGTAGTCTTGCAGCCACGACTGACCTCAGGGAGAGGGGAAGGCTAAAGAACCAGAGGGACCAGCAGTGCAAAAGTCGCTTTCGTGAGTTGCTTCTCTTGTCACAGGCAGCCGTCGCTGCCGGAACTGTGAGCATCTCCTGCCCCCTCGTGCAGACATGTGAGCACTGCCAGCAAGTCTCTCTTTCAAAAATCTGCCCAGAGAAACGGCAAAATAGAACAAACGTGGAAAAGAGCTTCAAGATATGGTGGTCATGTTGATAAGTTGTTTTGTAAAGCAATCTCTTTGACAGCCTTGGGAAAACAGCTGTCTAGTCCTGCCTCGGAGAATCTCCCGAACCAGTAGAAATGAGAAGTTCCTTCTTGAAAACTTTATTCTCCAGGCTGTAGAATGCAGAAGGTTCTGAAGATGGTAGGTCTGGTGAAAATTTCAGTTTATGTGACACGTTCAGATTTTAAGGTAACTGTGTCCAAAAGTTTAATCTGAAGAATGGTATATTCAGTAATTTAATGTGGAAAGACCACTGAGACTTTCTACTTTTCTGCTTCTTTCCTCAGGACAGGTCTCCCACCCCTACCCAGCCTCTGCTGGCATGTTGCTGGGTCCTGCTGCCAGCTGGTGCTCCTTATCCAGTCATCTTGCATCCAGATGTCTCAGGTTAGACAACTGTACTCCTGGCTGATGTCTCTCACTGCACTAAGCTTTTAAATATTTTTTTGAGTGTCCTTAATAGAAAAAATTTATGAGTACAAATATCAAACAGTTCCTCAGAAACAACATGACAGTTAAATTACAGTACCTAGATTTTGCACTTATATTTCCATGCACAGTTTTATGCATCTGCACCAATACTGGACCACGTTTAGAAGACTTTTTGTTTCATTTTTCTCAGTGCTAACTAAGGTAAAATTTCACTAAGGTTAGTGAGGGTTCAGCTGAGCAGAGAATGAATACAACTGGAATGAGGGCTGTGGAATTCGGTCCTTTTTTTCCCTAATACAGACAAGGTCAGATTGGATTCATTTGTGTTCTAAAATCATCATAGCAAAAGATATTGAATAACAGCAGCTTACTCACCCGTTTTTTGAGAACCAAACATTCTAAGATGTAGACCTGGTTAGATAACTAATGCTACTGAGTAAACACATACCTGCATTTGCTGTGGTCATAGATACCCTTATATTTTGGGTGCAGATGAACTGCCTTAGGAAAAAGAACACGCAGTACTACAGGACTGATCAAGAGCAGAGAGAGAGGATAAGAGGAATGGTCAGGAATACAAAACGTATAATTCTTTTTCTAGGCATCCGTCTTGCAAGGTTTGGGCCTTTTCCATCTTTCCATAAAAGAGATAGCAATCCTAAGAACATCCTCTTTCAAGTCACGGTGGTGATTACTGTCAACAGATCCTTAAGAGCAAACTTGCAGGGTCATCTGTTCTTTAAACTGGTTTTTGTGTATTGGAAAACCTTCCTGCAAGCAACAAGGCACCATCACATTATACAGCATGGGGGGCAGTCAAATAAGCAAAGTCACAGAAAAAAAGAATCTGCTAACAGTTGTTCCATAAAAGGATACAACCTCTGTGTCAAGAAGTCCCTATGCTATGGATTGCTGAAGCCCATAGCTTTCCCAGGAGAAGTATAAAAGTAAGCTTGCAGTGCTGGTCCTCTACCTAACTACTTATAGCCACTGCCAGAAAAGAGATAATGAAGCAGATGGATCTTCAATCTAATCTTGTAATTTTGTCCTTGTGGGGTCTCTTAATGTGAAACTCAATGAGAGCAAATAAGTTGTGATCTACAGGGAAAGAAAATAAGTAGAAAGCAGTTTACACACTCTTTCCAGCACCAGGCAAACCTGGCTGAAAACATACAAGTAGCTATGAAAGCAACGAGTTTAAAAAAAAAAAAAGAAAAAAGAAGAGCCACGAATGGGTTCAACAGATCCAAATTTTAAATAATTCAACCTAGAATGATAGAATGTTGTTGTTGTTGTTGTTACAACTTTTTTTAAAGCCTCAATTAGGCCTTGAGAAAGGGAGCCAATGCACCTTTAAAACTTTCTGCTTAATCAACTATGGCGAATGCTCATTTAATGATTGTCTTTTTTGTACCAACAAGAAGTAACAACGCTTTCAGCAAAAGAAATAGAATGAGAGAGAAATTGCCTAATCAGCCCTACTCATGCAGTGCTTTGTGAGAGAGATTATTGAATTTTCAGTCTCTGCAGAATTTTAATGAAGCTTCGTCTTGCTAGAAAATCCAGGCCTTTGTCAATAAAGTTCAATAACTCGACCACCCATGTAATAAGATGTACTGCCTGAAATCTTTCACTTGCCAAAGCCAGAGCCCTGCTGGAATCTCCCTGAAAATTAGAAGTACTCACTTGTGTTTTCATGTATTTTCCTAGAGTCTGCATGCAGTGGAGTTTATATTTACTATAGTGAAAGTCTGTCTACAGTGAGGTAGAGAAAAAATTCAGATTTGTCTCAGTGTGCTGGTTGCTATTTTAATAGGAATATTGCCCTGCTGAAAGAGAATATAGTCAACTGGTGTTTAGGACTGCACCTGTCACACAAAGAGAACAGCAACATGCTTCACTGAATTAAGAAATAAGTAACGAGGTACTGAGAAAGACAGAACTATAAACAAGGGAGGTGAAAGGCATTTCAGTAAGATCTGAACTGTGGTGAAAAATGAAAGGGCAGAGAAATTCAGAAAGCCACAGAGTAGCAGAATACATTTGCGCCACTGCTGATGATTGATAGCAAAGGAAAAGGGGGACTACTGATCTGCTAAATTGGATAGAGCAAATTCAAGGGGATATTCACCAGAAAAAGAAACAAAAACAAAAGGAAGTTAATTTGACTGGATGGGTATGGAGCGTCTCTTATGTGTACACCAAAATTTAAGGTTTGGAAAAAATCAGAAAGTGAAGGGATTTAAACAGGTTTTACTATTGAATAACTGGCCACACTGGCATCCTCTGTGCATCTAGTTTCAAATAGAAATCCCATTCTGGACATACAAGACCTTCTCTTGACGATAGTTTCATTGTGGCAGGAACTTTAAAATTCGTTTTTTAGTAATTATTAGTTTCCAGTACAAAAAATATTTTACTGAAACCATTTCTAAGCTGATTCTGCTCAAACTCTAGACTGGATTCCAAGATGAGCTAAAATTTCTGAAGAGGAAATCATGTAAAGGCAAATCCATAGACGGTAGTGGAGAGCTGGGATTTCATGAAGCTAGGGGAATAGTTCAGATGAGAGGACGCAAAGTTATCAAAGACAATATTATCAGAAACCAATGAGCTTATGTTCAGAGAATATCACAGTGGCAGATTTGCAGCAGCAGGAGAAAATTCCAGAATCAACTCTGACATCAAGGTTGTGAGAGAAGTGAAGAGACAAAACCTGCAGAATATATGTCACGGAGAGCAAAAGAAAGCATGAATACCTTGTCCAGATGCCCATGAATGTCTTCCAGACAACTGTTTAAATGAAACAAAGCTAATACCACAAAGCTGGACAGAACAGACAGAAAGCAATTAGAGATATGCAGAGGACAGAGAACAGACGGTCAAAGAATAGCAACACAACAGATGATGTCTGCCTTACATAGACAGTACAAGTCCAGAAAAGTTTAATGAAGATCATTATAAGCTATGGAATTCTGTCAATTATATTAGTGTGAGTAGCTGGAAATGTTGCAGACTGCTTTGGAGAAGAATGTTTGCCTGTTGCTTAACCCTAAAAAAATGCCTTGAACGTTTCACAGTGATTGCCCTGGACAAAAATGGATGAAAGACTGGTGAACCTTAGTTTTGGGTAGCAGTACAAAGACCATGTTTTTGTATTGCATGTGTCTGAAGTTCTTGCTACCCTGACCAATATGACTCACCAAGTCAACCAGATAAAAGGACGCGGCAAACAAAAAAATCCTGTTTCAAAACTTGTCACAGGTAGCATTACGGATCTGTTGGAAATTATATGACATTCAATTGTAAAAATGGGAAGAAATGAGAAAGAGAGCAGGTAATTGATTTCAGAATAAATATTAAAAAACACTGCTGAGGCTGTGGAGACTTGAATCAATGAAAGAATTAGCATGTGAATGGAGGAAAGTAGTTGGACAGAGAGACACTAGGAAAGAGCAAGGGAAAGAGAAATAAAGGAAGAAGAAATCATGGCACTGCTGAAGAGTGATTTAATAGAATGGAACTGCCCATCAGGTTGAAAGCTAATCTAAGTAGAAAGACAGATTATTAAATGCTTGCAGAAGAATTGTTTTTATGTCCAGCCAGAGTGAAACCCAGAAAGGGATAAGGAGAACATAATCTGAATTTTCAAAAGCGAAGAGAATTCTTTCTTGAGTACTTGCTAAGAAAGAGGTTGAAGTTGGAATATCAGATAAAGTATTTGGGAAAGGAGATGTATAAATAAGGCAGTGAAGAGATTAGACTTTGGAGACCTCACAAATAGGCTAGTAAAGTAGTGTGAAGGGTGCACCCGTTTTAAAGGATGTGTGCGCTAGAAAAGATCTAAGTGAACCAAGCCTGGAAAGGCTAAGGGGGAGAAAACAGCAGAGGAAGAAACACATGAAATTTGAGGCATAAGATGTGTCCTAATAGCAATGAAGAGAGAAGAAAGGATTGCCAGCAAGACTAAGAACTGGAGAGGTTATGGAGAACAATGAACTTGCATATACCAGTGTTTGTTTGCTGGAGTCAGATAATTGCAAGAGCATTTGTGATTTATGTCTTAGAACAAAAGCCTGAGAAGTGCCCAGACATAGTCTTCCTGAGTGCACAAACCAACTGAGATTAACTGGATGCTAATGAACACCAGCTAAGACCTCTTCCTCTGTGTTTTCCAAGTGAGAATCTCCCAAAGGAGGAGGTAGGTTAGCCAAACTTTTTAAAGTGCTATTCATTCCCTGTGTCTTAAAGTTGTTGAGACAAGATAAAATGTGCTGTTGAATGATACACCCTAGGTCAATAACAAGAGGTGTTGCTCCAGGCAGGGGTTAGTGGGTAAGATTCTGTCCTTCTTGTGGAAGGGAGTCTGAAAGGTCTATTTTAATAGTACCTTTTAGTTTTACTCTTTGTTAACACGAAGTATTACATCTCATCTTCTTCATACGGATACAGCATTCTTTATAGACCCATAGCTTGGTGCATTCTTTGTGTTCAGAGCACACAGTATTTTCTTAAAACAACGATTCCTTACTGCATCCCTTTCTGTTAGTGTGAATCCTTAATGAAAAGGTATTACACTAAGCGGGTGAGTTATTAATCTCTAGGCAGTACAAAGTCATGGCACCTCAGTGAAGTGTTTTAAAGGAGCTGACTACCAGAGAAGATGTAAACTGGTGACCAGACCTCACTTTGTAACCAGCATACTCATTCCTTTAACTTACAGCAATTCCATGCCAGAAGAAGGTTCAATAAAGGGACAGCTAAGCAAAAGTGGAGGCCAGTTGCATGTGAAATGCATGGGTTTCTATGAAGCACCAATCCCCACTATGAGACGCCAACACCTTCAATACTGGGATTCAGTCATAGCCTTGCAGATGACATCTATGTAGGTCATCATTGCTTATTATATATCTGAGATGCTCTTTTCTTTCCTGAAAAGCTGCAAATAAGCTGTGAATAGCTGGATACCTTTATGAATTGAAATTGCAGGAGATAACACATTTTAATTACACTAAATGTAAGTTATTATGACGATGTTAACAACCTACATGAAAGGTAAGAATATGAGTTTTATTCCTAGCTTTACTACAGCATTTCCTACATTATGAGCAATTGTTGATTTATAGTTACTGACTAGTCCTGTACTTAAGGTACTTTGCATGAAGTAAGGCACTATTAGTATGGGTTAAATTCTTGTTCTTTTCCTGTATGCCTCATTTTTCATCTGTAAGATGTGGTTTATGTCCTTAACATAAAATACTAAACAAGCACAAAGATTAGTACTACAATAAAAAAAATCATACTAATGAGCATGAAAAAGTCAATCCTGCTCTGGAAATAAACATATTTGATATATAACTGAAGCTATAAAAAGTGTCTTCAGTATGAAACTGGGCAAAGCAGCATCTGTGGCACCAGGACAATATAGGAAGATGAGTTTTTCACAAATATAAAATCATCAAAGAAGCAGCAGCACTGGAAAAATTGGCACTGCAGAGAAGAGCCCAAGAGTATAGTTGACCTTTATGAACCAATATTTTTTGCCTTGGGTTCATTTTGTTTCAGCTCTAGGTTAAGCTTTTTCTGTTTAATGCAGCTGAAGTTTTAAAATTAGAAAGTGCTGCTAATCACGTTTCTCTTCTTAGTTGTTGCCATTTTAATTTTCATTATCTACCATGAAAGGCTATTCATATTTTTAGGGAAAGAATACTGTAAGTTGCTCCTACCCACCTGCTGTCATGATATCCTCATGTCCTACATAAGAGGGGACATTTCAACATGCTAACTAGCTCATTCTCTGCATCCAAATGAGTCAGAGAGACTGAAAGAAAACTCCTTGTTTTTGAAGTTGGTAGGAGTGGTTTCAAGTGCCAGTGAAGGGCTTGGCTTATAAAATAACTGCTGGCATACATCATCACAGGTATTTCACTTCTTTTGTTTCCTTCAGTTCTGTAAGTATGAAAGATTTCAGAATATACAAAATGATGTGAGCTCCATTATGCTGTCAAGAAACCAAACTGCAAACCTCATTCTTTCTCTCTAAATGCCCATCCCCATCTTTACCACATTATGTAAGGATATTTGTTTTCAAGACACAAAATAAAAGGGTGCTTAAAAATGTTAGATACTATAACAATGACAAAAATCCTACTTGTGTATCTGCTCCTTTCAAGTTTTCTCTCTCTTCTTTTTTTGTATTTACCGTATACGTATCTCCAGTGTTTATTATCTGTCTGTATGATTACTCTTCTTGAAGAAAGTGTGGGAGTGTTAGTTGCCAGGTGAAACTGGATGGTAAGAGAACTCAGGGTAGAATCCTGTTATCTATTTTTTTTGTATTATATCCCAACTTTTCTTGATTAATTCTAGGCTAAAGCTAGAGGAGGATCTTTTATTTGCTTGGCCTGACTTCCTCATCCTAAAAGGCACTTTGATTTGCATGGAAGGAATTGCATTGGAAAGATTACACACAAAAGGGCTTATATGAGGGAAAGCTGATTGAGAAAGCTTCTTTTAAAAAGTCTGGTTCTTTTAGTTTTGTATTATACTTTAAATTAGTTCCTTACCTTTTTCTGTTATATTTCTGTGCCTTTGGTATGAAATAAAAAAAGGTAACATATTAATGTGCCATAAAATCTCAAATACCTCCCCCTAAGGATCTGCAGCTTTAAAGCTGAGGACAGATCCAAGGAGGAGTTAGATATTTCTGGTCATACTGAGAGCAGAGGAAAGGTTAGCAAACCTGACCCCATTCCTGTTTCTCTCCCCAGGGTTAGCAGAGGACAGCAAGGAGTGCAGTGCACAGAGCGATTGCTCTCAGACAGATTGTTTTTCCTTTAGAAGGCAGTATTATATGGGATGGTCCTGAACCAATCCCAAGGGAACTATGTATATTAGAAGAAGTAGATAGACCCAATTTTTATATAATGTGATGATAGACACTAATTGTGAAGTGAGATAAATCACCCTCAGATGGAAGTGGTAAAAGTTTTTTGAGATTTGGTACTCAGAGAAGCTTTGGAAAGGCAATCGTATCTTATTCATTTAAAATCCTGTGTTAGCTTCTTTGTCTGCAAAAAATTGGAAGATGCAGAAATTTCACTGTTTTTCTCCTTGTTGTTTTTAATGTTGTATTTGTTATGTATAACACGCAGAGGTGTCGCTTATGCTTCTACTAATTCTTTCTCCAAAGTCTCTTATTTCTTATGTTGTTTCAGAATGATACTCCTGCCATCTCCAACCTTTTATTGTATAAAAGTCATTGAGAAAAGGAAAAAGAAGCATTTTGTGTCACAGGTTTGCACAGTGCAAAGCCTTGGATCTTGTCTTGAATCTAGTAGCATGTCTTTTGTAGCTCCTAATGAAAAAACACATGCCACAGGAGACATTTTTGCTGCTTCAGTGGGCCAGCGGACTTCCTCCAAATTCATACAGTTGGTGAAGGACCTCTTCCAGTCTGTCCATAGCTGGGTAAAGTATATGTTTCGCCATGAATAATGTATTTAACATACATATTTACATAGTAAACAGTTTATTCTAATGAAATGTTAAGAAAATAAATTAGCTGCTAGATATGAAAAACAAAAAGAGGACACTAATTTGATAATTGCCTGAGACTTAAGCTGAGCTTTAGGTCTTCTCTGTTAAGTTCATTTGGCAGAGAGAAAGGGGTAATTGTCACAACTTGTGGAAATAGGTGCCAATTTGTTTCCAAAGTTGAACTTCCATCTTGAGTCCGTGCTTCCTTGGGTAAGTATTTTCTCAGTGGTCATAAATATAGTCCCAAAGATTTCTTAAGACTTCTAACTTTAATGAGCAATTCATTTAAAATACTCAGTTATAATACGACTTTTAATGAATTAGAACATTTTTCACATACAATTGGGAGGTGTCTCTTCCTATAAACTGGTTAGAGAGAATAAGCACTTCTGAATTGTCACAACAATTTCATCTAAGTTTGTAAGCTGTTACAGCCTACAATTTGAGAACAACTTAATTATGTAAACATAATGGCAGTGAGGAAGACCACTTATTGCTAGCTCACAGCTGGCATTGTACATGACAGGTAATGAGATAAAGCTGGTAGACATAGTAACCTTGGTCACAGCAGTTCCTTAATCTGAATCTGCTGGATTTCGTGAAATGTGAGCATGTAACTGTTTTCATGGCTCTGTGGGTGCCCATAGATGGAAGCCATTCTAGAGTTGTCAAATAGTTCTGTGAAGTTAATGGATATACAGTATGCTTTATGCCTTTTTTTGGGAAGACACAAAGGACTTGTGGTGCTTAGGGACATGGTTTAGTGGGGAACTTTGCAGTGTAAGGGTTACAGTTGGACCTGATGATCATAAAGGTCTTTTCCAACCTAAATGATTCTATGATTCTGTGACATAACGCCTTGAACTAGTATTTTCATAGAGGGTTGTTTGACTTAGCTACTAAATCCATGTATACAGTCTGAAAGAAGTGACTCAGTGTTAATCAGTGAAACAGCAGAAGCGCCCATGGAGGGCAATGGAATTGTACAGGCTTTCAGCAGAACCACATTTGTGTCATTATGTGCCTTTCTGGTTTATTTCACTTGTTTGTTTTCCAGGGCCTTCCACCAGTGTGAGAAATAAATGACTCAACATTCCTGCCCTCTTCCAAGGGGGCAGGATTAGTATTTAATAACCCTCCCTCTCCCCAATGATAAGTTAATAAGAGTATCGCTGGGAAACTGAAGGGACACTGATCCCAGGCTACATATTACTCTCTGATTTTATCCATTATCCGTGCTACTAAGGATCATGAAGGGACTGATTTTGTCTTCTGTAAAAAGTGATTGATACAGCATATGTGTCATAAGGCTCAGTAGTGAGTATTTTGTTTGCACTTCTTTGCCCAGCTGCTGTTTCTGTGCTCCTGGGTGAACTGCTAGTACACAGCCATTCAAATATGTATTTCATAGCTATATTTTCAGTGATTATGTCTCAAAGTGGTCCTTTCTGACTCTGGTGTCATCAAATACCCCTTGAGCTTTGCACTCCTGGAGCGTGACTTTGCCAGCCCTTTTATAAAGTAACAGCTGTGCTCCAGTGTCTGCTGGCCTCTTGTGCAATTTCTGTATCAGTAGATGGCTCTGCTTCAGGAGTGTGTGTGAAAACTGGAGCTGACTGCCCTTGTTTTATTCTGTCATTTCTTATTGCATTTTGGAAAGTCTACAGGGTGTGGGACTAAGCGGCTTGCATGCCACAGCACCTCCAGTTTCTGTTTTTGTACATGCCCAATGTCACCTTTTCATCAGTTGTTTTGGAGAAAAGTATGTGCAATGAAAGAAGACTGCCTGTTTGCAATGTGATATTCTTGTTCAGAATCGATCTGAGTACCATGCCTGTCACACTGCCTTAGATGCTCAATGGAAGAGAATACACTTTTTCACATCTCCACAGTTTCCTTCTATTTTCATTTTTTTTCCTGACGTTTTGATGATTCTCAAATTAGGGCATGTTGTAAGTCAGCAATGAAATCCACTGCACCATGGGGACCACCAACAAAGAAGGGTATTTTTAGACCCTGGAACTTTGCCTTAGAATAAGCAAGTGGATACAGCTGCTGTCCATGGAAATAGTAGGCATCTTGAGAAACAGCACGCAAAGCCAAACAAGAAGACATTCCAAAATATTATTCTTGCAAACACCCAAACCTATAGAACCGTAGTTGTGAAAGTATGCAGTGTACTGATTGAATTCGCCTGAATGTGTGCAATAACACCCTTTGTTTATTCAGAAATGATGATGAAAAGTGGTCCTATTTTTTCCCCTTCCTCCCTTCCTCTCTCTTTTTGCAATGCGACTTTTTGAGTACCTTGCTCTTTGCAACTGGTCTTTGCTATATGGAAATGTTGCCTATAACATTTACACTGAGAAATAACATTGCAGGCTGTAATAGCATTCTATGCAGAAGTAAGCTATTGGCTTTGAAAATATTATTCTGTACAAGGCTGGGTGATGCATCAAAGCTCTTTGCCTCTTCGAATGTGGAACTCTGCTTCTGTTATCTCCACAACGGTGAAGCAGCAATGTCTTGCTGCTGTGTACCAAATTCCCTATTTATTGTTCATAGAGAACTTCTGATATTTTTTGTAAAGATGCTTTTCCATCCTGTTTATGTTAAACAAAGTATCCAGATCTGTAGAATGACTACACATATGTTGCTGTTTTAGGGGAGAAGTTTGTTTTTCCATCTTTTACTCTGCTTCCAGGTTTTAAGTTCTTGTCAGTGCTGCCTTACTGAGTTGAATTATCTCTGAATTTTATAGATGCATCATGGAGGCTTACTTATTTAGATAGCTTTCTAGCCAGACTGAACCTCCATCAGAAACCATCTGCTATACTGTTCAAATATTCTTTACTCAAAAAGCTCATCCTTGTAACTATCTAAGTACTAATTATCCCGGACTGTGTCACATTTTGCAGAATATGCCTGACAATGGAAATACCATCCAAACTGAGCTTTTGAAAATAAAGTTTATATGAACTATGTCTCTGGGATCTTTTCACCACCAAGCCACTGATTCATGGTGTCCTTTGCTCTGATGACAGCTTTCAGTCACTTCCCAAAATCCCAGATGGGATCATAGAGGTTCTTTGTTTAACTCTCTGTTCCTTACAGCCATTATTATGACTGGTTCATGACTCTAGTGAAGCAGATTATTACCTAGGATTGGGTGTAGGACAGGATTTGGCTAGCTTCAGGAAGACCCCCAGCAGAGAACAGTTGATAAAGGAGGACGTGCTGGACATGCTGGAATTAGTCGGCCGCAGGCCTTGGGAAGAGCGAGATAAGGCTTTTGTTTAGAAGGAACAAAAGAGTACTGGCTACGTGAGGATGAGCACAGGTGTCTGTGGTTGCGAGACAGTTAGCTTGATAAGAGGAACTATTGTTGTTACTGAAGGAAGTACATGTTTGAAAAAAGCTTCTTTGTATTAACCAATCTGTGATCGCCTAGTTTAGTGTAAGGACCAATCAGTTTGAAACACGCTTCTTGTAACTAGTATATATATATGTCTTAAGAACACAATAAAATTGACACTTTTTGCTTGTATCAAGTATTGTCCCGTCTCTCAATCGCGGCAAATTGGTGACCCCGACGTGATACTGACGTGATTGCCAAGGGTCAGAGAACCACCTATCTGGTAGCATGCCATGAGTTCCACAGAACGTTGAATGAGCTGCTGAAAGGACATATTGTGCCTTCTACCAGTCCTTGGAATTCACCTATTTTTGTTATCAAAAAACAGTCTGGCAAATGGCACTTGCTCCATGATCTTAGAAAAATTAATGACGCTATGGAAGACATGGGGGCCCTACAACCCGGCCTTCCGTCCCCCACTATGATCCCTCGAGATTGGCATTTGACTGTTATCGATCTCAAAGATTGTTTTTTCAATATCCCCCTGCATCCAAATGATGCTCCTAAATTCGCTTTTTCCATTCCAAGCGTTAACATGCAAGCTCCGTTGCAAAGATACCAGTGGGTTGTGCTACCACAAGGAATGAAGAATAGCCCTGCAATCTGTCAGTGGTATGTGGCTAAAGTGCTTAGCCCTGTCAGGACTGTTGCGCCTAGTGCTTTACTATATCATTACATGGATGATATTTTAGTGGCTGCACAACGCCACGAGGTCATGGAGGAAGCCGTAGCCCTTGTCATGACCGCCGTCGATTCGGCAGGCCTTTGTATTGCGCCGGAAAAAATTCAAAAAACACCACCATGGAAATATTTGGGCTGGCGTATAAGGGCTCAATCCGTAATTCCGCAACCTTTACAGATACGAACAGACGTAAAAAATTTACATGATGTGCAGAGACTATTAGGCACAATCAATTGGGTCCGGCCGCTGTTGGGAATTTCTAACATGGACTTAGGCCCCTTGTTCAGGCTGCTTAAGGGAGACACTGACTTGCGTTCCCACTGCAGTCTTGGCCCTGAGGCCATTGACTCCTTACAAAAGGTTGCTACGGCAATCAGCTTTAAACAAGCACATCGGTGGGCTCCCGAATTACCTTTTTACCTGATTATTTTAAATCCCGCTCGACAGCCTCATGCCCTGATATTTCAATGGGATTTTGAAAAATCAGACCCACTGTTAATTATTGAATGGATTTTTTTGCCGAATCAATCTTCAAAAACTATTTTGACTCAACATGAAATGTTTGCCTGTTTGATAATTAAGGCCAGGCAACGTTTGCTGGCATTATCAGGAGTAGATTTTACTCATATTTGCTTACCTGTAACGAATATGTATTTACAGTGGCTTTATCAACAATCAGATGCCTTTACTATGGCACTAACTGACTATGCAGGTCAACTCACATCCCATCCACCTTCACATAAGTTACTTAATGCTGATTTTCGTTTAATGCCTAAGCCGAAAAGGAGTGATCAGCCATTGCAGGCCTTTACTGTATTTACAGATGGGTCTGGAAAAACACAAAAGTCAGTTATTCTATGGTGGGATGACCAACATGAACGATGGAACTCGGACATAGACACCGTTCTTGGATCCCCCCAAATAGTGGAACTGACTGCAGTAGTTCGAGTTTTCCGGAGGTGGACCACACCACTTAATCTTGTTACTGATTCTGCTTATGTTGCAGGGATTGTAGAGAGAGCCGAAGCATCTTTATTGCATGACCTTTCACATCCTAACTTATTTGCCTTGTTACAGGAGCTTATTTTTCTTTTGGACTCTCGCCCTCACCCCTATTTTGTTATGCATGTTAGGTCACACACTTCTCTACCTGGCTTTATTGCAGAAGGGAATCGACGGGCCGATTTATTGACATTACCAGTGCAGGTATTGCCCGATCGCATAGCACAGGCTAAACTTAGCCATTCCTTTTTTCACCAGAATGCTGGAGGTCTCAAACGGCAGTTTGGCCTCACCTCTCAGCAAGCATCTAATATCGTTGCTGTATGTCCTGACTGCCAAAGACATTCTTTTCCGTCGATAGCAGGAGGAGTTAATCCCAGAGGACTACAAAGTTTACAGCTATGGCAAACAGATGTAACTCACTTTCCGGAGTTTGGCAAACTGAAGAATATTCACTCTTCTATAGACACCTTTTCCGGCGCCTTGTTCGCTTCTTGTCACACAGGAGAAAAAGCACGTGACGTCCGTAAACATTTGATGCGTGCCTTTGCCACTTTGGGTATACCCTCTCAAATAAAAACGGATAATGGCCCTGCATATATCTCAACCGCAACAAAAGTATTCTTTGACTCTTGGGGTATAACCCATATTACTGGTATTCCTCATTCCCCCACAGGTCAATCTTTGATTGAGCGTTCTCACCAATCACTGAAACGCCTGATGCAACAACAAAAAGGGGGAATAGGAACCGTCACTCCTGAGGAGCGTTTGCAGAAAGCCTTGTATGTTTTTAATTTTTTAAATTGTTCTTTGATAGATAACAACCCTCCAATTGTTCGACATTTTAATACAGCTGTGTCACTCGAGGTGCGAGTCAAAGCCCCAGTACTGGTTCGCGACCCAGAAACAGGTAAGGTCATGGGACCATATCCTCTTGTTACATGGGGCAGAGGTTATGCTTGTGTCTCCACAGAGAAAGGTCCCCGATGGATCCCAGCAAAGAATGTGCGACCCTTCCGTGAATCCTTACAACAATCATCTGGTGAAAACCTCAGTCACCCTCAGGACCAGTCTCCCGGACAACAATTTGATGAATTTCCTGAAGCTAGCCAAATCCTGTCCTACAATTGGGGAATCAGCATAAACTCATTGCCTCTTTTTCCATATGAAATTTAACAAGGACAAGAGCTGAATGGGGTAATCCTGGTTATACATATATATTAAGCATTGACAAGCTGGGGGGTGGCCCCAAAGAAAGAGATCTGTGGGTTTGGGTTGATAGCAAGTTGAGTATAAGTCAACAGTGTGCTTTGTCAGCCAAAAGGTCCAACCATGTCTTGGACTACATCAAGGACATCATACCTAGCCAGTAGAGGAAGGAGATTGTCCTACACAGCACCACACCAATGCTGCCCTACCTCCAATATTGTGCAGTTTTAGTCATCTCAGTATAAGAGGGACATTGAACCACTAGGTTGTGTCCAGAGAAGGTGAAAGGCCTTGAGGGCAGGACTTAGAAGGAGTGGCTGAAGTCACTTGATTTGTTCAGCTTGGAGAAGAGAAGGCTGAGGGGTGACCTCATGGCAGTCTACAAGGGGGCAGTCTACAAGTCTGTTCCTCAAGGAGGGCAGTGGAGGAGATGTTGACCTCCGCTCTCTGGTGGCTAGTGATAGGACACGAGGAAATGGAAAGAAGCCATATCAGGGCAAGTTCAGATTTGACATTGGTAGAAGGTTTTTCACTGAGAGAGTGGTCCATTACTGGAGCAGGTTCCCCAGAGAAAAGTCAATATTGTTTAGTTTTTGGTAGTCTTATGACGAGCAGAGAGTTGGATTCAATGATCCCTTTGAGTCCTTTCTAACTTGAGACATTCTATGATTCTATGATTCCTATGCCAGAGCTCTGTAAAGCCAGATTTCTTTCTACTGATATCACTGGGGAACGGTTGAGATCCCTGGCAGAGAAGGACCTGGGATTGTTGGTTGACAGCTGACCAAACATGAGCCAGCAGCGTGCCCAGGTGGCCAAGAAGGACAATACAGCTTGGCTTGTATGAAGAAAAGAGTGGCCAGCAGGAACAGGGAAGCGATTCTGCCCCTGTACTCAGCACTGGTGAGGCTCCACCTTGAATACTGTGTTTAGTTTTGGGCCCCTCACTACAAGAAAGACATTGATGTCCTGGAGCATGTCCAGAGAAGAGAAATGAAGCTGGTGAAGGGACTGGAGAACAAGTCTTATGAGAAGTGGATGAGGGAACTGGGGTTGTTTAGCCTAGAGAAGAAGAGGCTGACCTTATCACTGTCTACAACTACCTGAAAGGAAGTTGTAGAGAGAAGGGTGTTGGTCTCTTCACCCAGGTGATGGGTGATTGGGCGAGAAGGAATGGCCTTAAGTTATGTCACAGGAGGTTCAGGTTGGACTTCAGGAAAAATTTCTTCACTGAAATGGTTATTGGGCACTTGAACAGGCTGCCCAAGGAGGTGTTTGAGTCTCCATCCCTGGAGGTATTTAAAAGACAGGTAGATGAAGTGCCTGGGTATGACTTAGTAGTGGACAGGTATGGTTAGGCCTGATGATCTTGAAGGTCTTATCCAACATAGTGATTCTATGATTCTATGTGGCATAGCAGGTATGAGGTGAGTCCGTGTGAAGAAGACAGTCTTCTCAGGGAGGCAAAATTATCCTTCCTGACCCTCTCACTACTTGACAGGATCAGAGAGTGTGCTTCTTCAACAGTGCTTTGAGCACTGTACTTTTGAGCTGAGTACTCCATCCCAAGTTCCCTGTTTCTGTTACCTCTTCTGCCTGCCAAGCAGCAGCTGCCCAGCCCTATCCCTTCACCATGAGACTACAGAGTTCAGTGTCAATTTTGCTGCCATGAGATTATCCCTATGATACTCTGCAGTTCCATAAATCACTTGGTTTTTGACTGCAAGCAAGTAATACCCATTCTCTGTGTCTCGGTTTTTGACACATAAGATGTGACACGCAGACCTTTCCTCTTGACGAGTTAGTGAAGGCTGGATAGTATTTGATTAATGCTTTCAGAAATAGTGCCAATTATAACTTCCATTCACCCTTTTCCTCTTGTGGCAACGCCATGGAGTGTAATCAGTTACAATCAATCACCTAGAACTAAATAAACAAGACTTAGAAGGTAAAGTCTAACTATAGTGCATGCTAGAGGTTAAAAACATTAAGATGAGATGGAAGTAAGCTAGTTTTTGTGGGGCTTTTTTGGTGATGTTAGTGGAAAAATCATGTACTACATAAATGTAAATAGTAAATATAGCCCTGGGAAAAATAATTCAGGAAAAATGTTCACAACTATCTATCTCTATTTGTTCAAAGAAGATGGTAGTATGAAAACAATGATGGAGGAAGGAGCTGATGAGGAGACTGTTACTCCCAGGATCAGGGCCACTTCTGGAGGGTCAAACAGCACACTTCAAGATGAATCTTGTCCCTGACTGATGATTTATTTTTTGTTTTGGTAAAAATTATCTTAATCAGTGGCAAATAAGTCTTTATTTAAGGTCTCATTAAAGGAATCTAATTTCTTTCAAATCTCTCTTTCTGTGTATGAAGAAATTAATTCAGTGTAAATAACAAGCTTATGGGAAGCTAGCAGATATTTGCTTTATACAGTGAGATAGGTGACAAGAAAATACTTCTGAGGAATGTGAAATCCATTTGTCTACTACTCAGTAGGGTGTGTGCTGGAGATACCAATTTGCTTTGATGGTGGTGTGCATTTTTGAATTTATTGGATGCTTGCTTCTTTCATGAAGTAAATTATGTGTCATTAATCTTGCTGAGAGGCTAGTGTCTTCAAGTCAGTTTAGTGATTATTTTCATAGATAATCTACCTTCTAGGAAAGTATGATGTGATCAGTATACGGAAATAATCTGGCTATTGATGATTTATGTACATACATGTACAATATACACTCCACCACAATTGACCTCTCCCCTGACAGGCATTCACATTTGGTTTTGGAACTGAAATATTTTATTTCACATCTTTTTGTGCTAGATGTTGATTTCAGCTAAGATTTATAGGGGCAAACTGAGTACATTGTTTGTTTCCCACACTCATCTACCTAAATATTTCTAAGATGTGGGAAATTAGTACTGACTCTTCAATAAGCTACTTGAAGCCAAAGCCATGAATCAGCGTGCACTGCAAGATCAGGGCTCTAACTGATATTGGAAGGACCAATTCATCCTTGGTTCAAGAAAGCAATTAAGCATATGCTTAACTTTGAGCACCACTATGGTAATCAGCTGTCACAAAACCAATATGCCTTTATGACAACGCACCGGTACCCCAAGCATATGGTTCAGAGCCCTTCCTACTCACCTGTAATCTCATAAATTTGCTCTAAGAAAGACTGAAATGGGTGGAAGGTAGTGGCTGAGCAAGGAGAGATAGTGCACATTTATCTGCTAGATAACTGTGTCCATGCTTGCTCCTGCAGAGCATGAATGCTCCAGACTACTAGGTGGAATGCTTAAGCGTGACTAGCCAGTCAATTTGTTCTCAGCCACAGCCTTGAGGCCACACCTGCAAACACTACAGTGTCAGATTTTACAGTCTAAGGATGCAGAAAAGATGAGATTCAATGCTTTCCTGAAGGTAGGACCTATTGAATCAAACACTGTTCACTGACCCTCAGTCAGCTTTGGGTGCTAGTAATATTCTTTCCTTCCAGCTTCGTTGCATTTCTAACCTGATATTCCTGTTATACCATGTACCTTGGTGCACTGGCCCAATGCTTCTTGCATATTGTTAGGCTTGGCGCTACGGAAACTTCCCTGGGGATCCTGTTCCAGTGCTCCAGCACCCTCTGAATGAGGAACCTTTTCCTAATACCCAATCTAAACCTCACCTGGCACATCTTCCTGCCATTCCCTCAGGTCCTTTCATTGGTCATCAGAGAGAATAGATCAGCTTCTACTCCTTCCCTTGTAACAAAACACTAAACTGCCATGAGGCCCCCCTCAGTCTCCTCTTCTCCAGGCTGAACAGACCAAGTGATTTCAGCTGCTTCTTATATGATTTCCTCTCTAGATCCTGTACTAATTCTGTGGCTCTCCTCTGGATGCTCTGTAGTAGCTTGATATCTTTTTTTGTACTGCGGTGCCCTAAACTACACACAATACTTGAGGTGGAGCTGCAGCAGTGCTGAGTAGAGTGGAACAACCACCTCCCTTGACCAGCTAGCAGTGCTGTGCTTGATACACCCCAGGACACAGTTGGCCCTATTGGCTGCCAGGGTGCACTGTTGGCTCATGTTCAACTTGCTGTCAACCAGAAGCCCCAGATCCCTTTCTGCAGGGCTGCTCTGCAGCCTCTTGCTCCCCAGTCTGTATATATATTGAGGGTTGCTGTGTCTCAGGTGCGAAACCCAACATTGCCCTTGTTATTATTCTTATGGTTGGCAATTGATCAGTTCTCCAGTTTGTCTAGATCCCTCTGCAGGGCCTCTTTGTTCTCACGAGTGTCAACAGCTCCCCTAGTTTTGCGTCATTGGCGAACTTTGTTAGTAAACATTTGAGTCCTGCATCTAGGTAATTTACGATGATATTAAAGAGTACTGGTCTTAAGATGGGACCCTGTGGATCCTCGCTAGTGACTGGTCACCAGCCTGGTGTAACCCCACTCACTATGAAACTTCGAGCCCAACCTATCAGCCAATTATTCACCCACTGCACTATGTGTTTATCCATCCACATGCTGGACATTTTGTTTAGGAGGTTACTGTGAGACTGTATCAAAGGCCTTGCTGAAATCCAGAAATTATGTCAACTGGCTTACTTTGGTCAACTAAGTAGGTGACTTTGTCATAGAAGGAAATTAAATTTATCAGGCAGGACCTTCCCCTTATAAACCCATGCTGGCAGGGACCAATGGCTGTGTTCTTTCTGGTGATTTTCAGTAGCTCCCAGAATCATCTTCTTTATAATCTTACCAGGAACTGAAATGAGACTAACAGGCCTGTAGTTACTGGGGTCCTCCCTGCTGCCCTTCTTGAAGACAGGGACAACATTTGCCAACTTCCAGTCAACTGGTGCCTCCCCAGATTTCCAAGAGCATTGAGAAATCATTGAGAGAGGTCTTGCTATGACATCAGCCAGCTCCTTAAGTACCCTTGGATGAATGCCATCAGGCCCCATTCATTCATAGGGATCCAGCTGGAGCAGCAAATCCCACACAAGTTTGGGGTTGTTTGGGAGTTTATAATTTGCACAGTCTTGGTCCTCTAGCCCAGGCCTGTGAGGAGGCCTGAGCCCATCTTCTGTATTGAAGACAGAGGCAAAAATAGCATTAAATGTCTCTGTTTATATCCCTGTTTATGAGGAGTCCATGCTTATCAACTAATGAGCCAATGTTATTTCTAAACTGCCTTTTGTTATTAACATATTTTGGAAAGCCCTTTTTATTACCCTTCACAGTGTTAGCCAGCTTCAACTCTAATTGAGTTTTCGCTGCACAAATTTCTCCCCTACAGTGGCAAAGAGCATCCCTGTAGTCCTCCCATATCACCTGTCCTTGTTTCCACTGGCCTTACTCCATTCTTTTATGCCTCAGTTCAAGTAGAAGATCCCTGCTCAGCCAGGCTGGCCTCTGTGTCAGCTGCTGGACTTCCAGCATTTCGAAATTGCCTAGTTCTTTGTTCTTAGGAGGTGGTACTTAAAAGTGGCCGGCACTGATGGACCCCAGCACCTTCAAAAGCTTTTTCCCAGGGGACTTTACTAAGCAGTTCCCTGAGCAACCTAAATTCTGCTGATCTCTGTACCCTCATTTATATCATGTAAATGACATTGGAGCATGTAATGTTTTCTTTTTCCATGGAAGACCATAGACCAAAAGTTTCCAGAAATAACTGAGCTTTGGATAGTCCATCTGGAGTTGATTTTTGAACTTTTAAGATTTGGTTGTCACAGAAGCTAATGTGTTCTAGAAAAAGATGCTTCCCTTTGTGACTTTCTAATGCCTAACTATTCTTCCCTATTCCATTTTTTTTTTTAATTTTACAACTCTCAAAAGACTCCAACTTTCTCCCTAACTTTATTTTTATAGAAACATATTTTTTTCCAGCTAGCTGGCCTCTTGGAGATTGCTCTCTGACAGTAACCTGGGAACACTGCAGCCTATTATCCTGTAGGATCAAAGGAAATGTTTTTTTTGCTGGAGTATTTTCTAATCTTATATCAAACACAGTAGCACAGAGTCTGGACACACAGAGCTGAATCCATTGGAGCTTTATGATGTAAAGGGTTATTTCATTATTGTTTCACCTTGGAAGGGGTTGCTTGAAAGATGACTTGGGTTATTTCAAAAGAACTAACAGGGGATAAAAATGTATACATTGTTTTGAGATCATAGGATCATAGAATAGGTTGGGTTGGAAGGGACCTTAAAGATCATCTAATTCCAATGCCCCTGCGATGAGCAGGGAAACCTCCCACCAGATCAGGCTGCTAAAGGCTCCATCCAACCTGGCCTTGAACAACTCCAAGGATGGGGCATCCACAGCTTCCCTGGGCAATCTGTTCTAGTGCCTCACCACTCTCATAGTGAAGAAATTCCTCCTTATGTCTAGTCTAAATCTGCCCCTCTACAATTTATAGCCATTGCCCCTAGTCCTATCACTAGCTGTCTTTGTAAAAAGTCTCTCTCTAGCTTTTGTGTACAACCCCTTCAGGTACTGGAAGGTTGCTCTAAGGTTTGAACAACTGAACAACTCCAACTTTCTCAGCCTGTCCTCATATGGGACATGCTCCAACCCTCTGATCATCCTTGTAGCCCTCTGGACCCATTCCAAGAGCTCTACACCCTTCTTATGTTGAGGAGTCCAGAACTGGACACAATACTCCAGATGAGGTACCACAAGAGAGGAATAGAGAGGGAGAATCACCTCCCTTGACCTGCTGGCCATGCTTTTTTTGATGCAGCTCAGGATACGGTTGGCCTTCTGGGCTGTGAGCACACATTGCCAGCTCACATGGACTTTCTCATCAATCAGCACCGTAACTCCTTCTCCACAGGGCTGCTCTCAATCACATCGTCCACCATCCTGTATAGAAGCCGTGACTTGCCTCAACCCAGGTGTAAGACCTTTCACTTCGCCTTGTTGAACCCCATCAGGTTCTTACAGGCCCACTTCTCCAGCCTGTCCTTGTCCCTCTGGATGACATCCTGTCCTCCTGGCATGACAACTGCACCACTCAGCTTGGTGTCGTCTGCAAACTTGTTAAGGATGCACTCAGCCTCACTGTCTATATCATTGATGGAGGTATTACACAGTGCTGGTCCCAATATGAACCCCTGAGGGACAACACTTGTCAAGGATCTCCATCTGGACTTCAAGCCATTGACCACTACTGTCTAATACAACCATCCAACCAATATTTTATCCACTGTACAGTCCAGCCATCAAATCCATATATCTCCAATTTAGAGAGAAGGATGTTGTGGGGGACCATGTCAAAGGCTTTACAGAGGTCCAGATAGATCGCACCTGTTGAATTTCCCAGGATCTGTTCCATGATTTTCCCAGGCACAGAGGTGAGGCTGACAGGTCAGTATTTTCCAGGGTAATCTTTTCTACCATTATCACCACATCAGCCAATTCCCTCAGGACTCTGGGATGTATCTCATCAGGTCACATAGACCTGATGAACTTGTTCAGGTTCTTCAGGTGGTCACGAACCTGATCCTCCTCTACATTGGGAGGGGCATTATGTCCTGGTCACCATCTTGTTGTCTATTGACCCAGGAGGAGTGAGGAGAGTGGTTGTGAATGAAGACTGAGGCAAAAAAGTTCCTTAGTACCTCAGCCTTCTCCTTGTCTGTTGATAAGAGATATGTAGACCACACATGTTACGTGGCCTTCTGCTGCCTCACAAAGCATGGAGTAAGATCTTACACTAAGAACAAATAGCTAGTTTTACCTAGGTGCTTAAAGGAGCAGCAGGTGCTCACTTATATCTAAAACTGCCTGGATCCTCCCTACTCCTATTCACTTGCTTTAGGTGCTTAAATTTTCCTTCATGAAGTTTTCTATGAAACTGGTGTCTCCTGTTGGTCATTCTTAGCAATATGTTGAACAGAAGGTCACCAGCACTGGGGTCTGAAGTACAGCTATTCCTTCACCTATCTGCTCTATAATGTCTGATGCAAGACATATTCCAAGAGTACAGCAACCACATGGATCCCCACCCCAAGGAGGGTATTCTACCCTACATCCTTTTATCCAATGACTTAGTCATAAGAGCTGACACTTTGGAGATTGAGATTAATTTTCTTTCTGCCTGAGAAGACTGGAAGCTGAATCTCCCACACTGATAGTCTGAATATCAGTCAATCAAATATCATGGAATGAATAATCTCTATTTCTCCTTGAAACTATTCCAGTTCATATGGAAAAAATAGATGGGCTGAAGAGGAGAGCTTTATAGCCTCACAGTTACAAAATACAGGGGAAATAGGAGAAATATTTTGCTTCAGTTAAACTTATGTGTATTTTCACTAAAATTATACTGGCACTGGAACGCAAATCTCCTCTCTGCCAGATGGGTGGCACAACCATCTGTGTTTTTGTGAATTTCCTGAGACAGCAAAGCCTCTAAAATGTTGGTGTTATGCCATGCTTGATTCTGACTGCAAGGTCCAACTCCGTTTGAAAATCTAACACTGACTTGTTGCAATAGCTGGGTGTTTTATAGTTAGTCATTACAGAAATTATCTACTATAATTTGCATTTTGATCTATTCCATTCTCTTAGGTGAGTAATGATAGCTCAGGATTTAATTATCACAAATGCATAACCTTCTTGCTTCTAATTTTAGTTTGTTCTGTTACACCTGTGTCTTATCTGCTATACTTATCTTAGTCACAGTATGAATGGAACATATTTGTCTTCTATACCTTTTCATTCCTAGTATTTCTGTACTTTGTGCCAGTGGCTCTTTTGCTCTCTGTTTGTTACATCACTCTGTAAAACTTCTTGGAAGCTACACTTTTTTTCCCTGCTTGATGTTGTTTTCCCTTAATTTAATATAGTTTTAAAAACATAAATAAACCAATATGTAGCTCTAATAATTTTAAGCACTATCTCTTCCCTCTTGCAATCCATATTTTTGTAAACCTTTTCTGAATGCAAAATGAATGGAAAAATCACCCTAAAGGAGAAGCTGCCAACGACACAGAAGAGACGTTTTGAACTTTTTCACTGGCAACTAGGCCAAATCAGTGGTTGAAAAAAAAGAGTGTTGAAAAACTCTTTGATGACAGGCTATGTCATTAAACTTCATGTCTCCTGCATTTTTTTATCAATGTGGCAGTGCTACAAAGCCAGTGTTTTGATTTTCTCCTATTTGATTCTCTGGTGCTTGGCTTAATATTGCTGATTGATGCACAGTTTATGAACTTTCTTTAATTTTAAACAGCGATATCTCCACCACAAAATAGCTGAATATTTTCAATTCTTCAGAATATATTGAATTTTACTATGTCGCCAGTTCTTGTTGAATGCCAATAGAATAACCTGCCACTGACACTATGTTATGGTTATGAAAGTAACATTCTTGAGATCTGAAGATAAACAAGATAAACAAGAAGATAAACTTTAGAAAAGCCTTTGACACTATTTCTCACAGTGTTCTGTTTGAGAAACTGGCTGCCAGTGGCTTGAACAGGCATATCCACTGCTGGGTTAAAAACTTTCTGGATGACCAGGCCCAAAGATCAGCGGTAAATGGAGTTAAACCCAGTTGCAGGCTGGTCACAAGTGGTATTCCCCAGGGCTCGGTGGTGGGTCCAATCCTGTTCTATACCTTTATCAATGATCTAGATGAGAGGATTGAGCGCACCCTTAGTAAGTTTGCAGATGACATTAAACTGTGAGGAAGTGTCGATCTGCTTGAGGGTAGGGAGGCTCTGCAAAGAAATCTGAATAAGTTGGACCGCTGGGCTGGGACCGGTGGCATGAGGTTCAACAATGCCAGTTGCAAAGACCTGCACTTGGAACAAAATAAACCCATGCAGTGCTACAGACTTGGGAAGTCTGGCTAGAAAGCTGCCTGGATAAGGACCTAGGGTGTTGATTGAGAGCCATCTGAACATGAGCCAGCAGTGTGCCCAGGTGGCCAAGAAGGCCAATGGCATCCTGGCTTGTATCAGAAATGACGTGGTCCAGGAAGGTGATTCTTCCCCTGTACTCGGCACTGGTGAGACCACACCTTGAATACTTTATTCAGTTCTGGGCCCCTCACCACAAGAAGGATGTTGAGGCTCTGGAGCGTGTCCAGAGAAAAGCAATGAAGCTGGTGAAGCGGTTGGAAAGCAAGGCTTACGAGAAGCGGCTGAGGGAACTGGGGTTGTTTAGCCTTGAGAAGAGGAGGCTGAGGGGAGACCTCATTGCTCTCTACGACTACCTGAAAGGAGGCTGTAGAGAGGAGGCTGCTGGCCTCTTCTCTCAAGTGACAGGGGATAGGACAAGGGGGAATGGCCTCAAGTTCCACCAGAAGAGGTTCTGGCTGGACATCAAGAAAAAAATTTTCACAGAAAGGGTCATTGGGCACTGGAACAGGCTGCCCAAGTAGGTGGTTGAGTCCCCATCCCCGGAGGTGTTTAAAAGATGGATAGACGAGGTGCTCAGGGGCATGGTTTAGTGTCAGATAGGAATGGTTGGACTTGATGATCCAAGAGGTCTTTTCCAACCTAGTGATTCTGTGATTCGGTGACTCAATGATCTCAAATGTCTTTTCCAATTGAGCAATTCTGTGACTATGGTTCTATGATTCTATGATTCTATGATTCTATAATTCTATGCTTCTATGCTTCTATGATAAGGACTAGTTGCAACTGTTGAGCAATGTGTGCAGCTCTTAAAATGTGTCACAGAAGAAGATAACAACAACAGCCATGTTATGTACTTTATATTTCTTTTCTAAACCAGAATATACATAAAAGCATTTTTCAAAGTAGCATCCTTAACAGCTTCCAAAGAATAAAATTATGAAACCTCTTAGCTGAAATAATGTTCAAGACTAATTCATCTATCACATGGCACTCTACATGTGGACACACAAAAGCTGTTTATGGGAGTGCCCCCTGGGTAGAATTACTGCAAGTGATTGGTATATTAAAAAAATCCTGGCCTACAGAAGTTAGAAAATACAATCTCTGTACAGAAGTTCTTGCTGTGATATGTATACCTCATTCAAACCTACTGGGCTATATATTGTTAAATCTGCAGAGGAAGAGGAGCGTGATTATGAAAACGAAGGTAGATACCTAGGAACGAATAAGCAGCAATTTCCCTATAATATGGCAACATAAATGCAGAGAATGCAATGCCAATAATGTGGAAGGTTGTAGTAGCTGTTTAAAATCAACTGAGTTTAATCAGTCAAGCAGTATGTTTGCAAGAAGTGTGATTTTTTTTTCTCCATCTAGGTTGGGTAGCAGGTTCCACTGTAATGAATTCCACGGTATTAGTGCTGGGCTAGTAGATTTACCCTGCATTACTGTGGTGAGCCTGAGGTTCAGATATAAGCCTTCTGTGTTTATTGTGAATAATGCTTCAAGATTTCAGAGTCTGGGAAAATTTGGAGCTGCCTCACACTGGGTGGGGTTGCTCTGGTAATTTAAGTTAGTGTATGAGTCCGAGATATATTATGGCTGCATAGTGAACAAGGAGTGGAAGGAATGAAAAAGTTCCTGCAGTTTTGCAGTAGCATTGGGATCTTCCTTCACTCCTCTGCCTCTGTGAGACATTAATGTTGATGAACAG
This sequence comes from Phaenicophaeus curvirostris, assembly GCF_032191515.1. NCBI lineage: Eukaryota > Metazoa > Chordata > Aves > Cuculiformes > Cuculidae > Phaenicophaeus > Phaenicophaeus curvirostris. Next base: position 47,001,811 of record NC_091396.1, on the reverse strand, counting down.
TACTATAAGCATCACATTGCTAGTACAGATGCAACAATTTGTGTCTTCAACAACACTACTGGATGTAGTAGGCTGATATGAGCACAGGTGAATTTCCACCCAACCTTACATTCCCACAAAATACTAACCACCTTTACAGTCCCAGTCTTTTATTTCAAGATACTCAATGATCTAAGCCCAAGATATTCAAAAAGTGACCTAAAACTTCAGGATCAGAGTGTCAAAGGCTTCTTTTCTCTGCTACAGGTAAATTTTCCACAGCAAGAGTGAAACTTGCATATGTTGGAAGCTGAACAGTCAGCTTCCAGCTGGGTCAGACTGTGGTCATGATGGACCTCACAACCAACATAACTACAGTTTGTAATGGTATGCTACTTGACTGCCATTAGTAAGACAGCTGATATACGGAGAATGTTCAGTAAGTAACTGAAAAATAAAACATGGAAATCTCATCTTCTCTGAGTAGTAGAACAAGAATCACAGAATCTCATACAATGAGTGTAAGTTATGTTACTTAAGGTGCTTCTAGAACATGTAGTAAAATAATCTCCCATGATTTTCTCCCTTGATTTTCTTTTTAGTTTTTAGAATTAAAATTAAAGTATGTTCTGATAGGAAAGGTTTTTGAGGAAGGCTGCTTACTCACTTCCCTAAAACAAGGTATTCCTTTCTAGGAGAAGTCACTCTAGTTTTATTCCATCTCCAGTATTGTCTGGTCTATTGACTCTAATTAGAAGCGGTAGCAGGTCTTTGCAGCAAGTAACACAATAAACAGTTAAAATCACAGAATCATAGAATCATTAGGTTGGAAAAGACCTTTGAGATCATGACTCCCAGTTCAGAAAATCATGTCTTCTAAACCAGAACTCGTGTAGGGAAAAAATCCTTCAAGAAAGCAGAATTCCAGAATCTCAGATTCCAAGACATTTGCATTCAAAGTATGAAAAAGGCATCTCTTTCCACAGCCTCAGACTTGGAAACACAGCCAATGTGGCCTTACACAAGACTGTGACACAGCAAGAACTTGAGTTGCTGCACAGCAAAAAGCATTACACATACAGAGTCTAGGAAATCCTGAGGAAAATGGTAACTCTAATAAATGCGTCCCAGGATATAAGAATAAGATATAAGAATGAACCCATGCTAGTTTCTTTTCAGCTTGTAATAGAGATATATAACCAAATATTTTCAGGAGATCTCTAATCCTATAAGATCAGGGCTAAGTTAGACAAGATCCAAGCACAAAGGAAACAGAATTAAAAGGGAATTGAAAATGGAACTGAAGAGTCTGAAGCTGAAGCCAAAGTCTCAGGAGAAACCACTTTTGTTCTCGTAGCCTGAGGGCACAGTCATTGCTCTTTTCCTGATAATAAAAAGTAAACCAAATAAAATCTGACAAGACATTTTTCTTGACAGGTAGTTGAACTTTCAATACATCCTACTGATGTTACTGTTCTAAAGGCTGGAAGTCGTTTTCCTATTTCAGTCACTAAACCAACATTTGAATTTTCTGTTTTCTCACCTGTAAAATGGACACAACTGAACTGTTATCTTTCTACATTTTTTTTTCAGCAATTGACAATTTCTCTGGATCTTATAAAATGGAGAAAATTGAATGTAAATGCTGTTAATATTATTGGAGTCCTCACAAGATAGGAGGGATGTAGGTAAGTGGCATCCTTATGTTGCTGGTAAATGGAGGCACACAACTAGTATGTGTCTTTGGTCTGGCACAAGAACTAAGGAAGTCCTCTACCAGGCAGGGTTTAAGCTGTCTCCAAGCTCTCTGCCATGGGAGAGCTCCCTGACAAATGGACTCACATGTTTTGGATCTATATATTTTCATATATTAAAAATTATTTGACATTTCTCGCCATCTGAAGAGAAGTCTATGGCTAAAGCTATGAACACTGAGATGTATTTCAAACTAGGCAAGAGGGAAGGATATGGAAACAAACCTCTATGTCCAGTTAATCACACAGCTGAAGAAAAGAATCCCATGTCTCTGCTGTCTCCTTAGACTGTCCCTTAGGCAGCATGGGATTCCTCTAATTCTGCTGTCTCCCCCACACTAGAGCTGGTGTCATTCAGTTTAGACTGAGCTCACAAAATTTCAAAATAATACTTGCACCAACTTCAGGAATGCATTTAGTAACAGCTGTTTCTGTAGTTATGTTAAGTTTTTGGAGTCCTATACTAGGTTTAGAATAACAAAACTCTGCTAGTCACCTAGGAAATTTTTTTCTTAAATCATGTTCAGCTATCAACTATGATGTCACGATAACTATATCACTTTCTGGAAAAATCTTGAAGAGTTTTATATCCCTGAAAAATGAGACATCGCATTCAAGACATTAGACACATTTTTTATTTTATGTGTTCAAAAATAGCTGATAGCTGAATAAAAAAAAAGATACACAGTTTGTTTTTGCTGTCATCAGTTGCTATAACACATCAAGAATAGAATTTCAGTCCACTGCTGTGTTGCTAAGACAATTTCTGCCTGTTAATGAAAGATGTTTTCTTATGTATCAATTAGTGCTGAAAAAAAGATGTAACATTGATTTTTTTTCCAAGGCAAGTAATATAATACGAATCTACTTTTCCCCATGTTTTGCAAGGCTGCATCCATTTGTTTTACTCTGCCATTAGCCAATCTCATTTCAGACTTCCTAGGTATTGATTCTGTTTCTCCCAGCAGCCTATGAACCCAGTCTGCACAAGAGCTGCTTAGAACCATTGCAGAATAAAAGGATTTGAGACACTCTGGCTGGTGAAATACTGGAGAAGCATGGATAGATAAGAGTGGATTTGAACCTTTTGCACCACAGCAATTGCTTCTTCACACAAAAAGCTGCAGCAGTTTCACGTCAGTAGTGCAGATGGTCTCCCCAGCACTCTGCTCTTCCCAAACAGAGAAAATCAAGATTCCTTCTGATCTTACTGATAAATGGGTCATTCAAGCACACCAACTTAGTGGCATTTTGGTTTTTTTTATTATTAATTTAAATAACCTTCAATGTAACTAATTCTTCTGTTGGAATGTATTCCTAGTTTTCTGAATTCTAGGTGTCAAATTACAGATGAGAAATGTTCCCCAAAATATTTTTGTAACTGATCATGCAATTGATAAGCTACAGGTTCAGGTTCTCAAGCAAAGCCTATCAAAGGAAAACAAACAAAGAAGTAAAACAAAAAAAGTAAAAAGAGTCCTACTGACTTTTAGAAGGCTCTAGATCTGACAAGTTAAAAGCAGACTGGAAATGTATGTCTCCACTTCAGTGACAAAATGAAATTAGTTGTTAATATGTGAACCCAGAAATCTCAGCTGGGGTAAAAAAATGTCTTCAGTCAAATCTTCATAGTTCACATCCTCATATCTGAAGGGCCCATACAGATTTGCAACAGAAATACTAAGGTTCTTACACATGAAGATTGAATATTATGTATGAAAATACCAGAAGAAAAAAGAGGGTTAAAAGAATGAATTGTTAAACAAGGAAACCTTTTAAAAATAAAATCAAATCTGTAAAGCATGATGAACCCTAGCTCTGATAAGGCCAAAGCACAGATGACTTCTCAGTCTCTGACAGTGGGAAAAATGTAACAAACTATGGTATACTGTGCGTCATTTCTCTCTACTTGTCATCCCAAGAGAAACTTAGCCTAAGATTCATGAAGGATGGAACAAAAAATATCCTGAGGTAAAAGATCATGATACCTAGTGCTGCTCTAGGTATGTCTGAAATTATGCTGGGTGATGAGGCTGCTGTATTTATTCCTTGGGGAAAACAGCTGGTACTTAATAGACGGTCTTTATTAAGTTTTTTTTTTCTACTTTTATCTTGTTGTTCCCTGAAACAAAGTATGGTGTTCATACCACCATACTTAAAAGTCAGGAAGACTTTCATTGAGAGAGGAAAGCCCCATAGAAATCCTTTACCTTCAGAGCAGTAAAAATCATAAAAATTAATTCTCATAGGTAAGCAGCCCCTGCTTCTTTCAGGGTTGAAATTTAGACCTGAATTTTGTAGGTCAAATATTTTTTTCTAGAGGTTCTATAGACCTGTTCGCTCTGTTCACCTCCCATGGACATGTCTGCCAATATATTCACCGTAGTATGAGTGCGTGACCTGCAGGGAAAATGTTTCATATGCATTTTGCAGTAAGAAAGTGTTCACTTTTCCATTCCAAAATGAGGTGGTGCCTCTGTCTGCATGATTGGATGCTCATTTTCACCAGGCATTACTTTAAGTAATGAGTAGCCATTCAGGTCAGTGTTTTCTAATATTGTGAACGGAGTTAAGTGCTTGTGCAATGGAGCCCAAAAATAATAGTTAACCCATTTGAAAATCACCCATCATTGTTAGGATCTGGCGAAATGCTGCCTCATACATACTCACTCAGACCCTGCAGCCTGACTTCTTCCCTTGAAGCTCCATTTCTCCCTGTCTTTGTGACTTGGTTTATTTTCTCGTGTCATGGCTGTGACAATCTTTGCTTCCCCTTCAATCACTTCGTAAGTATAGCTAGTGTCTATATTAGCCCTTAGAGTTTAATTTTTGTAGCCATGTTATTAAGCCTATAAGCTCCACGACCATGAATCATGTGCTGGGAATGATTTTCTGGTAGAAAATTCAGTTTCTGCATAATCCAAATGTTCTGAAGAAAAAGCTGATTAAAGCATTTTGTTCTGGCTTTGGTCATCTACACACATATTAATTACTGTAATGTTTAAGTAAATGACGTAATTATTGTAATGTATAATGTATATTATATGCAGTAAGCATATTTTAACTTTATTCAGTGGGTCTAATTTGAATCATTTAAGTAGTACTTTCAACTTTATTGCCTTTTATTGTTTTGTCTTTTGTGGGGCTCATTATTGCTGGAAATTGTACATGTTGTGTAAACGTATAAATGGACCCCCTAAAATGAACTTGTTATGTTTCTTTTCATGCACCTGGCTGCATCTGAGTAATTGGCACTAAACTCTGCACCTCACACTGTGCTCCTTGGTTTTGCAGAGGCAGATGTAGCTGTTTAAGAGACTCTGCTAGTTAAGATAGGACTATGTAATGAGCCTCTGGAGAAAGGTTTTCTGAATCACATTTTTGGATGAAAGTGTATGAAATCTGCCTAAGCTCCATGCCGTAGTACTGGTGTCTTGGCAACCACTTGTACATTGCAAATTTGTTTACAGCCTAGCTACTTAAAAAAGAGTATTATGTAAATGTTGGTTGCTATCCTTACGTTTGGATGGGTAAGTACAATGAGGACAACTGTATATTAAAAAGGCCCTGCTATAAGCTATGAGGAACCAATTGATGTTTTGCAGATGTGTACTTTTTGTTGTACAAAACTGAGAGGGAAACTGCACATTAAAGAAAGGAGACCTGCAAGACTTCTTGGCTCTTGTGATCACTGGACAATGTATCAAAACCAAAATATCCCAGGTAAGGAACAAGGAATGATATTCCTAAATTCAAGTGTGTACAGTGTGGGCTTCCATATACAGTGTGGGCTCTTCTTGGAACTAGTTATATACACTTTTATAAGCATAGAAATCAGGTCTATTTGTGGAGCCTGGGATTTGGTATTAAACTCAATGCTGCCAGCAAGCTGTTTCATCAGATCAGTCATGGTGTGAACTCTGTTAACTATAAATCGTCTAGATTTTCAGTGATTACAAAGTAGTTCCAGACAGCAAACTTAGAAATGCTGTCATGTGGTCAGCTGAACCTAAACTCCTTTGCTTCTTAGCAAATATGTTGCATATGCCAGATCATAAAACCCAATGTTGCATAGATCGTTCAAAATTTTCTTGAGGGTTGCTGCTTATATTCAGCAGAGAAATTCAAAGAACTTTGCAGACATATATTATGGTTAAAGTGTTACAAATGCCACATGACTGAGAGTAGTGATTGTAATACCTCCAAGAGGCTGACATTATAAGTGTTTACATTGATGCAGTTGTTGGAAATGCACATATAAATGGTAATTTTAAATATAAAGTAACAGCTTTAGAACAGTGTGGATCTCAGAGCCTGCATCAATGAAAACTGAGCACTGTGGCTGTTACATAGCCTGTGCTTGGCAGCTGGAATGAGATGTTATGTGGGGGACACAAGGCTAAATTGCTGGTCAATATAGACACCTTCAGTCAATCCTTCCCATACTGCCTTTTCTATTCTGTGGTTTTGAAAGCTTATGAGCAGATGTGCAGTTTGTTAGAGTCTCATAGGTGCTCAGAGAGGTGGATACATCTTCATATGGTCTTTCTTTCATGCAAGTTTATTTGTCATTTGCATGCTGCACTGTATTAGCTTTTCTTTCCTTGGTGTGCAGTATGCAAAAAGTCCTCAGGTGCTGAAGATCAGAGACACTAAATAATTTGCTCAAAAGCACAAACGGAAATGGTGACAAAGCTGAAGAAAGTGCTGAGTTTCCAGCACTCGGAACTCTTTGCAGTAACTTTTTGATAGCATTCAGTTTCAGAAACACCCTCAGTGCCACACATTATCCAGTGTTTTCAAAGAGGACCTATCTGCCAGCCTGAATGAAGTTCAATTAAAAAACAAAGACAATCAGCTCTTTATGATTCCTTGCAGGAAAGCTAACAACATATCTCAAATTTTCATACTTGTGTAGCTGAAACTTGTTAATTTTGCTCCATATAAAACAAGAAATCACGAGCTCGACAGTAATGGAACATTCATATTATTTATCTTTTTACAAGGCAGACAATTAGTAATTTAATGGTTGAAAAAGCTCATTTTTAAACCTTGCAAGAAGATGTTGTTGCTAGACCTATTCTGATGTCACCTTTATTAAAAAATTAGTGTAACTTGTTTTAATTCTGTTCCCTTCTGATGGGGGAAAAAATCCTTCAAAATAAACAAACTGGGAAACTTGTTTCAGAAGATTTGCAAGCCTTATAAACTTGCTCTTTAGATTTGTCACCACAGCTAAAACAAAATGGAAAAGGACTTGCTTACGTTCACACTAGGTTTCATGCTTACTGGCCTTTCTCTGAAAGTCTTGTATGTCTTCTCCTCTTTCAGAGGAAAACCTCATTTCTTAACCATTCTCTCCAGCAGTAGCTCTTCCAGAACCATGTTACACTGGAAATTCATAATTTCTGGTTTGAGTAGACTTGTTTGCAAAGGATACCCAGCTATTACACAAAAATATAGAAATGACTGTTCAGTTGAAGCCCTTTTTCCCCCCTTGAATACAACTCATGGGTTTTCAGGTCCTGCTTGACAGCAAGAAAAGTGCTAGATTCAATGTATGTGAGTATCTACTCAAAAAGCTTAACTAATTTTTACTCTCCCCTAAAATTCTCCCCCAAAACCTGAGAAACTATGTCCTTCAGGGCTTCATAACAAGCTTTAGTTTTTTCCTGTCTGTTTCTATGCCAAGAAAATTAGTCCAAGGAAATGCAGTGTAAAGCATATGATAGAGGGAAAAAAGGGAATCACAGTAAACAACCATGATAAGACAATATGAATAGTAAGATTAAATTTCTGCTAGGGCTTCCTAAACTACAAATTGCTGATGAGGTATCTGACTATTACTTTTCTCTGTTTATGAGTTAGATTTCAGAGTTGATGGTTTCAGTTTGGAGAACATAAGCCTCTGAGCAAATCTTAACACACATGCTGTATGCAGAGCCTTTTGATTTTTGAGCCGTGGGCTGCTTAAGGGGAATCCGAGCTGCTTGTTTTGTCTCCCAGCTGACGGTTTTGTTCTTCTTCCTAAACCAAACAACCTCTTCAGGATTTTTGAAAAGACAAATATTTGTTGAAATTACATTTTACTGGTTGTAGCTTAATAGCTTTGCAGATTTTTTTGACCTGTGCAGCACAGTTCATCTTACCAGAAAAAAAGATGATTTGTCAGTATGCATAGTGTCTGAATAGCCATCAGATTTTACTATATTTGAAATGGGGGCTCAGTCACATTTACAGAGGTTTCCTGTGACTTTATCCAAATGAAGACAAATCTCATTTCTGGAGGTTAAACTGGAAACTCTTTCATCTCAAAGTAGTACTTGAACAGTTATGTTGAAGGAGACTGTCCTTTAAATGCTTGCAGCCAGTCGTTTGAAGGCAAAATTTTAGTCCCAATTATACCTGGACACATCCAGGCCTTTAGCAGAATTAACCCACAAAACCAAAAAAAAATCTCCTTCTCATTCTTAATTTTCACACAATGTGTGCCCCTAAGCTCTCTGACATCAAAAGACATTCGAAGATTGTGGTTTCAAATTTGTCTGCTCCATGGTGTGCCTTCTCACAGGCACTAACCCGACAGATGTTGTTGCAGCAGGCTGTAAAACACAAGCAGCACTAAGATAGGTGGATGACTTATTTTTATTAAGGTACTGAACTACTCGCTGCTGTTAATTTGACTTGGAGGTTATGTACTTAAAACTTTGTAGAGCTAGGCTTCATGGAGCTTTTATGAGCAATGCTGCAAACCCCCAAATGACTGCAAACAAGTGAAATACTATTTGTGGCCAACAACTTCTAACTCTGTATTGCTCCGTCACAAACCACAGCACACTGAGATTGGTCATACAGTTTCTAGTTCACAAGGATCATTTCTATCATGACCTCCATTAAACTGATTCATAGAATGTTTCATCTTTGCACAACTTGGGCGTATCTTATAAATTATAGGAGTCAGGACCTGTTACATCATCATAATGGCTTCCCTTCAGAAGGAGACTTGAAACAAATCTCTTCAATGCAACAGAGATAATCTTACGATCAAGACCATAGACGTATGGTAGACTCTAAAATTACGTTATGACTTTCAAGATTTTTCCTTTGTTGTTGCCTTGTAGTATTCTCCCCAAGTTGTTTTTCCAATGCTGAACTCCAATGCTTTACAAGGCATCATGCTGCCCCCTGAGAGGTGGGGTATAGTGACCCTATTGTACATACAATTAATCTGTGTTGAGAAAGCTCTGGTTTTGAGTCTATAAGTACCCCTATTGTCTCTATGAAGAATTAAAATTAAAGATCTCAAACCTGATGATCCAAGAGGTCTTTTCCAACCTGGTGATTCTATGATTCTTGCATCACTCCTCAAAGGAAAATCGCCTTCAGAATTTTCCCTTACAAAACTCCCTATAATTAACTGACTTGGTTCAAAATGGTTAGGAAGCTTTTTTTAGGAGACATATGGAACTCTGTAATTTTCTGGATATACATTTTAAACAAAGCTTGCCACTATGTCCATTATATCCAATGAGATATCCATTTTAAACAAAACTTTGATATCATAAAATCTCATCAAAAGTTTAAGAACCAGCAACACAGCTGCTCATGTATGAGAAGCAGAAACTAAAGCTAACTAGAAATTTGGGATGTTGACTGAGCAACATTCTCTGTGACACTGAGGAATAAAAAAATGTGATGGGATAAGAGAAGAAATGGAAATTAGATTAAAAAAATCTGCCTGTTACCTTTTGTGTTTCTACACTGTCATCCACCATGACATTCAAGTGCTATATCAATGGTATGACAGATGTGAAAGATTGCTATTTAAGCAAAGATTGGTATTTTTAAATATCTAAGGCCATTTTTAGTCTATCACACTGATGTAAATTTGGAATAGTCACATAGATTTTTCTATATTTACTTCATATTCACACCTGCATTTCCCTATGAGCAAGTGTGAAGACTTTTGAAGAGAGCTGTTTTAAAATGCAGTCTTTGGCTACACCTTGTGCAAAGGCGCTTTCATGAAAAAGCATGCAGCACATAAATGAAAAAGCTGAACGTTTATTGTAATGGCCTGGTGCGTGCAGAAGCTCCCTGCTTTCACAATAACAGCCTGTGGCACTCTCATTAAGTGACTACTAGTGCCAAGGATCGTGATGGGTGTGTGGAGTGCAAACTAATTATCTCCAACAATTGTGTCTGCTTATTTCTCGCATGAATGGATAACATCTTCAGTGGAGCTGGTCATATATCATTGCTCAGGTTTAAGGGCTGTTGATTGGACAGTGCATGTTTTGTGGCTATTCATAAAGAGAAGAGTGAAAATATGGCCAATTTCACATTTTATAACTGCATCTGCAGTTCCAGGGTAATTACCTACTAAATACACCCTGAAATCTCTTCTAGATGCAGCAGGTGAAAAGTGCAAAATGTGGAGGATATAGAATAAAGAAATGTATTGGTGTTTACAGATGATTCAGGCACCTTTTCCTAAAATTAAAGCAGCTCTCTCTCAGTCACTATAAGGTTCTAGTCATATAAAATCGTAACACCTACAGTTAATTTTGCAGCCTTCATTTCCAGATGGTTCAATAGAACCCGATTCCTTAAGGTGCTGAGCTATTTTGAGGCAAGCTGACTTCACACAGATTTAAAGGTGCCTGCTAAAAATGTTTGAGAAGTTTCTGGGCAGTGAGCATGTTCCAGATCCCCAGATGTAAGTAGGCACACACTGAGCACAGGAGCATAGGCAGCAATAGAAGCAGCACTTTTTCTCTTTCAAAGGAGCATTTGATAGGACTAGAGATGAAACAGCTACCCTGTGTCTTGAAAAAGTTAGCTGATATCTGGGAGATAGTATGGACAGGAAAGACAAATAATTTAACAATTCTGTTTGTGGCAAGAGAGGGGAACTCTGCAGCCCAGGAAATCTGAGAACTAAAGGGGCTTTGCGTATGTATATCCACATATATTTATCTGCTTACTGCAGCACTGTCTTTTGAGTAAAGGCTAGAACTGAGAAACAGAGTGACTGGGGTGAAAAAAGCACTGGTGCTAATGAGGTATATCACATCTAAAAAGCAAAAACAAAACAGAAGGATGGCAGGTTTTCCCATCTGACATAAACTCCTGCTGGGAATATGGATGCATTATTTTACTTTCGTTTTTGTTTTTAACTTTATACATGAGAGGTGTTTTATGACTTCCCTGGGATGTATTACCAAAGTTACTACCCTTGAGATCATCAAGAGTTGGCCTAGAAGGCTGATGATGGTAGAAAATAATTAATGTGAGTAGCAGGTTATTTGGGAAAAAGGAGGAAATTAAAAAAAAAAAAAAAAAATCTTCTGCCACTGCTGGCTTCATTTTAAAAGTGTAAAGTACTTCAATGAGCATTTCAACACTACAAGTGTCCCTGTTTCAAACACTCATTTGTCTCTGCTCTTCATCTCATCTGTGTTTTTGCATGACAGCTCCCAAAAGCATTGCCCCTGCTTTAAATCATATGAAGTACATTTCTCGAAGTGTCTGCCTGTCCTTCCTTCTTTCATAGTAAAGCCATTCTCCTTTGAAGCTGACTCTCTCCTGAAAGGATAAATGAGATTGTTTGAACTCTGAAATCTTGATTGTGCTGGAGCCTGAGCTCCTATGAGAATATCAAGATGTTCCAAACCAGACAAACATCTGGATGCTGGAACCCAGTCTGGGTTTGGCCGGTCCTGACTGCCAGCTGCTTTGGAGTCCTCTTACTCTTTTGTGCATTCTTCTCTCTCCCTCTTCCCTTGCCTGTCTGAGAAAACTGTTTAGATGTATTTTGAGCATAGAATACTGTTTTTATCTTGCACAGGTCTCTGTTGTTGATTCTGTAAGTGTCATTGATGGACAATGCCACCTGCTCTATTAGCTGGGAGTGTCATTGATGGACAATGCTGCCTGTTCTCTTAGCTGGAGGACTCAGTGGTGACATGTTGTGTTGGAAGGGGAGCAATGAAAGTCCTCAAGCTTTGGAGGTCAGTGAAAAAAAATATTGGAGAGGATAGACATCAGGATTTTTCTCTCTACTGTAGAACAAGCTGCTTATCAGAGTACCAGAGCACCGTTATTTTGCTGCAGCCTGCACCAGCTTCAGCTCTGAAAATGATCTCTCTGGTTCAGGCTCACAGATTGTATCTATATCTGAAGCTTCTCTTTAGGTCAGACCATGGGACACAGAAGAGGGGCAATGAGGAAAGGAAGGTAGATATTTCCTTCGAGGAACTCTTGAGACTTCTTGCTGTTTTGATACAATTCAATAAGAGTCCTCATGCAGTTCTTACTCTCTCTCTTCCACTCTCCTCCACCCGTGGCTTTAAACTACCACCTCTCACCTTGGAGCTGATGGTGAATGACAAGGCAATAAATAGACTCTGTGTAGTGTGTAATCCTTTCTGCATATGGAGAAGGAGCCTGGCTACAAAAAGTCTGTGATTGTAACACAGTATTGACCTAGCCTCATAGGGCAGGCACTTAAACCCAAGGCTGCTCGAGAAACAGACTACTAGAAGTAGTTCATCTGAAAAGAGCATGACTTTGGAACTCTCTCTGTACAAGAAATCACCAAGAACAAAACTGTAAAATGCCAAAATAATGCCAAATTGTGAGTTGAACTGACCAAAATACAAAGACCAAGCTAAATGGCTAGTGCAATTTGTAAATACATAATATTTCAGATATGTTATAAATATGCAATAAATATGCAATATAAATACTCAAATGTATATGAGGACCCAAACTGCTTATTTCAGAGCATTATAAATGACGGTTCTGACAATCAGTGTTGCTACTACTGAGAAGCTGCAGGAATTCCTTATGCTGACATTTACAACCATGTCAAAGGCTGTATTTTTTAATGACCATATGCTCCTTATTCACCGAGAAGCGTGATTAAAAGGCTTAATGATGCCAAAAAATGTAAAGCCATTTTAGGAGCTTAGGTTTTCTAGTTTTTCATCAGGAATGAAGTTAATTATTGAACAGTGTGAAAGAAATAATCTGAGTCAAGTTTGGCAACTTGGATTCTTGGCATTTTGCATAATGTTTGCCAGGAAAATATAAATTTTACTAGTCTCTTATTCAGAATGAGCTGCCTTCCTGTCTTCTTACTATTGAGGGTTTCTTTTAAAGATAAGTCAAACTGACTATTTAGTTCCATTAATTCTGAAAACTGTTCTCGCTATTTTCACAGTACAAATGACAAACTGAAGCAGAATGGCTGACTGATTTGTCAAAAGTCACATGCAAAGTAGCAGAGTCAAATGCCTGATTTTAATTTCCTAGTTGAAAATACAAAATAAAAACACTTGCCTTGGATATGATTTAACAGCAGCTTGGAGTAAGAGCTATACTAGAGCTAAAAAGAAAGAAACAATTCCAGGTATACCACATACACTTGAGATCCCAGGTCCTGTAAATACCTTATCAAACGAGGATGAAGGTGAAATGTGAAAGATATTTTTGTAGCTTGATAAAGGTACAATAAAGAAAAAGGGGAGAGGGGAAAAGAGATTGATGAGGTAAGTCAGTGAGCTTGACATAAGGGCTGGGACTTGTGAAATGTATTAATGATTAACTTGAAGACTGATAGGATACAGGAGATGCCAGTGAAAGGTAACAGTTAGGAAAAGACAGCAATCTGAGGACCACACTTATCTTTACCTTGGGTATAAGTATCCAAAGAAGCCTGCCATGTCAAACTACTGACGTTGGCAGATGACTCACAAACATGAGGACAATGGGGGGAACTTAAGGAAAGCTGGATAGAATGCAGGCCCAGATCTCTAAATCTTCAGAGTATTTGAGTTTACTGTAGCACACACAAGTTTAGGGCCAGCTAAGATATGTGCCTGTGTCTAAGGGTGTTTTGAAATAAAGAACAGAGAAATGAATCGTATGTTATTAGCAGTTCCATAATGTTAAAAGTGGTCCTGCATTTTTATAACACTTCACACGTAAATAGGCAAACTAATTTTTTTCTAACCTGATGTATAGTGACTGTCTGCAACAGGGAGCTGGTAAGTGTTAAGAAAGATTGCCAGCATCTGACCAGAAATGAGAATTTATGTCTTATAACCGCACATGTTGGAACCATGACACTAGAAATGATATATTTTATGGCAAGAACCTTAGGTCAACTAGTGATTAAGCCATCAAGAGTATAACCCACCTGAAACCACGAAAGTCTCTTTCTCAGTGTATTCTTCTTGGGGTAGTAGTAACACAGTTAAAGTCAGGTAATTCACAAGTAGGGCTACATCCAGACCAGACTGTCTAGGAAGAGGGGTTTGTGATCTCTAGTATTCTACTGAGAAACTGGGCTTGTGTGGGATGAAAGGGGAGAACCCTGCTGCTAAGTTTTCTGTGGTTTCTCTTCAACAGTATGCCCAGCCCAACAAGAATGCGTTTCTGTCCTGTGCTGAAAGCACAGAAAGACAGCGTAGCTCTGTCCAAGTGTATGTTGTAATTTTGTAAGCACTCTTTTATGTGTATGTTTGTTCTCAGTAGTGTAGCTCTTTCATCCAGTGCCACCACTGTCTTGGTATTCTGTGCACATTCAAAAGCCAGTCCAATTTAAATGCACCCCTGTTGTGATACCTTTATTTCTTGAATTCATCTTGAGTGTGCAGGAAGAAATCACTGTGGCTTTTTGTTTTTAAATGGAATCTGATCTTCATCAAAATCCCTGCTCAAGGGTTTCCATTAACAGCTTTTGGTTTACTAATCACTTCTTCTCTTGAGCTTCAGGCATTAACCATTTACGTAATCAAACATAATACCTGGATAGGATCTTTTACATATTAGATTGCTATTGTTTGCCAAGAGTGAAAAAATTGAGCTTGTTTAAGTTGATATCTGATGAGAGGATAAACTGTTGGTGAAGGAAGTAAAAACAGCCACATTATAACATAAACACAGCCCATCTAGACGCTGACAGAGCTGAATGTTTCATCAGAAGGTGTAAAAATTCTCTAGTATAAATAATTGTATCTCTTTATGCCAGAAGATTTCTTCCTTATTCAAACTTAACGCTCATTTTATGCCAGGAAGCTTGAATGCTAATAACCTTAATGTTCTTTGCAGTAACATTAATTAGGCTAACATTTTTCATCTACAAAATCAAAACTAACAAAGCACAGAACTTTAGAATTCTAATAAGAAAATCATACTGCTAGTAGGATACTGAGTGTTACTCCGATGCAAAACCCAGTTGGCAGGATTTTTATGATTACCACGCAGCAAGCTCTCAGGAATTGTTTTGATTTATTTAGGTGGTCGAGTAACAATTTCTGCAGAAACACTAGAGCTCCTCCATTGCCCAGCCTGCTTATGGCTACCATGGGTTATTAGGTCAGGGTGTTCGAACTTTTCTGGACACATCATTTCCCTGTTGAAACAACATGTGTGTCTCTGTACTAACTACTGCACTTTGAACCTTGGGTGTAGACATACCAAAAACGGCTGTTCATAGAGACAGTTTCCTTACAACAATAGCTCTTTCCAGTGCTAGTTTTGTGAGGTCCAGTTGCCCAAGTAGGATCTTCCAGATATGCCTCTGCAGCTTGCTTCTCCTTAATAGAGTCTGGGAACAATTAACCACGTCAGGAATCATCCATAGGTATCTGGCAGATGTTACTTCTGAGCTCAGACCGTGTTTAGGGTCAATGCTGAGGCACTACTAATGTGTCTGCCTGGATTTATGCTTCCTTTGTGTGGAAGTTGGTATTTTTGTATTGTGCTCCTAGACACGTCCCATAGTATTGGAATTTTCCCATTGCCTGGAAAACAGAGAGCCACAGAGCTGCATGGAATACTTTATAGGAAGGGAAAAGAACCAAGGCTCAATGTTAACTTTAAGTTTTCAACAGTTATCTTTAAGTCTTAAAATCTTCTTCTTCTCCTCAGACTTGCTGCTTACCTCTAGAGGCCACTGAGGTCCCTTTTTGCAATATTTCACACCTCCTGCATTGTTTCGGAGGAGAGACAGAGAGCAGTACAGGTACTTCTCATAGAATGATAGAATCATAGAATCACCAGGTTGGAAAAGACTTCTTGGATCATCAAGTCCAACCATTCCTATCTGACACTAGACCATGTTCTTGAGCACCTTGTCTCCCCATCTTTTAAATACCTCCAGGGATGGGGACTCAACCACCTCCCTGGGAAGCTTGTTCCAGTGCCCAGTGACCCTTTCCGTGAAAAATTTATTTCTGATATGTAGTCTGAACCTTGCCTGGCATAGCTTGAGGCCATTTCCCCTTGTCCTATCCCCTGTCACTTGAGAGAAGAGGCCAGCTCCCGCCTCTCCACAATCTCCCTTCAGGTAGTTGTAGAGAGCAATAATGTCTCCCCTCAGTCTCCTCTTACCATGGCTAAAGAACCCCAGTTCCCTCAGCCGCTTCTCGTAAGCCTTGCTTTCCAACCCCTTCACCAGCTTCATTGCTTTTCTCTGGACACGCTCCAGAGCCTCAACATCCTTCTTGTGGTGAGGGGCCCAGAACTGAACACAGTATTCGAGGAGCGGTCTCACCAGTGCTGAGTACAAAGGGAGAATAATCTCCCTGGACCTGCTGGCCACATCGTTTCTGAAACAAACCAAGATGCCATTGGCCTTCTTGGCCACCTGGGCACACTGCTGGCTCATGTTCAGTTGTCTGTCAACCAACACCCCCAGGTCCCTCTCCTCCAGGCAGCTTTCCAGCCAGACTTCCCATAGTCTGTAGCACTGCATAGGGTTGTTGTGCCCCAAGTGCAGGACCCGGCATTTAGCCTTGTTGAACCTCATGCCACTGGTTTCAGCCCAGTGGTGCAGCCTGTTTAGATCCCTTTGGAGACTCCCTACCATCTGGCAGATCGACACTTCCTCACAGCTTAGTGTCATCTGCAAACTTACCAAAGGTGCAGCAACTGGATGCCTAACATCTTGCAGTGCCTGCATTTTGAGCACATTTTAATCTGAGTACTTAAAAATAAATGTTCAGAATGCTGTTTTTACTTCAGGTTTACTATAAATTAATGAAAGTTTCCAGCCAGGACAAACAGACTCCTGGCTCTTGTCTAAGCTTCATTGGAAGCTGGAGAGGGAGAAGCAACTGAACAAAGGCTTGGATGCTTTCAGATGTTTTCTGATGTGGCTGAAACACTCAGTCAGGGTATAGAAGAAAGATATTTACTGTTATTTTAAAACAGACTACTAGGGGCAAAATATTTTGTAACTCAGAAACAGTATGACAGCAATTACAATACATTCTACCTTACAGAGGCTGCAATATTGCAACACTGATGTTGAGGCTGACCCAGTGAAAAAAATTCTAGGATTGGAATTTTATCATGTGACAAATTTTCAACATGTATGTGATTTTAATTAAAGTATGGAGTGCAGCACATGTTTATATGTAGAAGGTGTTTTTTGGCATAGGGCCTAAGTTTTAGAGATTCCAGATATCTAGCTACAGAGTGAGATATCACTAAAAGCTACTGAAACCTGGCATCCGTAATGATGTATCTAAAGTGAGATTAATTTAATCTAACATGGTTGTAATACCTCTCTTCTGAAATTTATAATAAAACTTCTATTAGCATCATGAACTGATAATCAAACTGAAGTATCCTGTTTTATTAGTTGGTAACTGAGACATTAAGAGATCAAAAGCAAGATTTTCAAAGAGATAAGAGCTGATCTAACTTTTCTCCTTATGAGATGTCTGAGAATTTTACTGCTGCATTGTCAATGCCAAAATACTTCTGAGACCTCCCTGCATTGACTTAAATACACTCTATGCAGAGCATCATGAAGTATGTTGTGTTTGTGTCCTTTGCTCGACCTGTGCATGTTCTCTGTGTCTCAGAGCGCATGCTCCCTTAGGTCATACAACGTCAAATGCATTCCAAAGAATATAGATAAAATTATCTCTTCTATATGTATTAAACCCCCTTTTCTTCCCTCTTTCACCACCTCTAAACCTCCAGACTGAGAAAAAGCAATCAAAAAGGATTCAGACATAATTTAAGGCGAATTGTTTTAGTGTGTGCAAAATAGGGCAATGTAGATATTTGATGTGATTTTTGAATACAGGTCACTGAAAAATGGTAGCAACAAACTGAGAAATGAGATTATTAATTAAATGAGAAATACAAAAGTAGAGGGTGGACAGAGTTGTTTAATAGAACACATGTGCCGATACTGTATCTAGTATAAATGAATAGATTATTGCAACCAGAGCAATTAATTGCAGATAAATATATGCTTCAACAATTAAAAAATTTATTATTTACCTAGAGCAGTAAGAAAAAAAAAAGGCAAAGGAACCACATAATTTGCATGTGTGGGTCTGTGAGTGCCCCAAAATCAAACTAATTCACCAGTATATTCAGTTTGCAAAGCTGAAGACACTGTTTTCCTGTGAAATATAATTGCTGCTGTTGCCACCTCAGTATTTTGCATTTCTTCACATATTCTCAGTCAAACAAGATAAGACTTCATCAATACTTTGGTGAACTGAGATGCAACAGAAAACAGGGGGCTAAGAAAGCATATTCCATCTTGACCCTTCTGGAGACTGGTGGAATAGAGCTCAGACTAGCTACTTTCTAGAAACTGCTCAGAATCGACCACCTGGCTCTCAAACTTTGTAAGAAGTACTGCAGAGTAGATCCAGTGGCCCAGCTAAGCCAGAAATATTACTTTCCTTGGCCACTTCAGCTAGCATATTAAAATTATTGCCATTAAGCAGCATGGCCAAACTCTGACAATAGAGAATTCAAGGTGACAAGAGGGCAGGAGTTCTTTGGGATACTCCTTCCATTGCAGAGCTGGGTGTTGAGAGCTTGCTCCTGCTTGGCAGCTACAAGTGTGACTGAAGGTTTTTATCTCACAGCACTTTGTGAAAGCAAAACCTATTAATGCCTTGTGACTATCAAATCTGTGCTATCAGTCAATGAAACATTGAACATCTTATGGTCCTAGTGATAACAAAATGGGAAACAAGGGAAGGTGAATCTATATTATTGTGGTCCTTACCCCAGATTGTGGAGTCTCCTGCTATAATTCTTTTGCTCTAACGAAGCTTTAAACCAGATCAGGGATTTTCATTCAAATTAGTCACATTTTTTTTCAGAGTTTAGTCAATTGTTTTCCCCATCAATTAAGAAGATTTATGAGTATGTTTTCTATTTTGTGTGACCATGTTTGTCAAGTAAATGATTCATTACTTTTCATTCAGCCAGCAAATTATTTGTGAACCATAACTTTCCTTTTTGTTTTGCAGCCTGCTTAGACTTCTAAAATGGTTCGTATGTTTGAGGGATGTGGGTTATTCTTCCTCATGACTCTGTAAAATACCCATATACACTTTTTATAGGCTGTTCGATATATAGTTAAACCTAGTTGAACTTAGTAATGGACACATCTTAGAGTCCAGTTTTAGTCTAAGTTATTAGCACATGTATTATGTTCTGCAAAGACGAAGTATACCTCATTGTTAGGTGGTGTATGATAGTTCAACAAGTGGTAGTCTAGCCTTAAACGCAAAGATTTGAAAGATCATTAGAGAAGTAGTAGACCTTAACTCTCAAACTTACATAGTGCCACCAGGTCTCTGACCCAATTTTCATTTATTGGTTCCTTCCAGAGAGTCCTAGAGCATTGAATAACAGGCTGAAAAATTTGTTCATGTGCACTGCTGTGATACTTAGGGTGATCTTAATGATTTTTCAGTGACCTGTTTTAAGTTTCTGTTTCAGTCGAATGGTGGATGATCTATCTTATAGATGAATATCTAAAAGATCCATGAGTGTCTGCAAGTTATACCTACAAGATTAATGTTGTTGGATTGTTGGTGGTAACGAAACAAAGTGTCTCTTCCTAGGATGCCTTTAATACAATTGTTCATCTGCTTTGCAGAACTCAGCAGTGGACACTAAGAGGGGCAATAACGTGGTCAATGCTATGATTATGGTTTTGGTGAGGCATACCTGAACCTAAAATAACTGGTGATGTTATTTACCTACAATCACCCGTGTGATAATAGGTATTAGCCTCCTGTCAGGCACTAGGGGACAAGTGCTTGGCTTGCACAGACTACAGTCATCATCGCTTAATTGTTGGCAGACTAAATGGAGGGACTACATGGCTTGACTGTGATAAGTCTAATATGCCCCTGACATTGATGAAAACTGTGCTGACCACTCAGGTGGTGGTCAGGTGGTAGGGTGCTGACCCACTGACAAGAGGGAGAAAAAATGGCTTGGTACAAGTCATATGTGAAGCAAAAAGAAAATGGCTGGAATCAGTTATGCTTGTTCTGCATTTGATCTATGCACAAAGCAAGTTCCAAGCCTCAAACATTTTCAATAATTTAGCTGTTTCTCTTGTTCTTGCCACAGCTATTGTTTTTCTGTTCCTTTATGGTGATGTTTTACAGTGGGCTGAGTCTGTTTTTAACCTCTGCTGCTATGGAGTTTATCTCCAGTGCTCACATGAGAATGTTAAAAGAGTGTGACATGGGTGTGCATGTGGAAACGATGTGCATGTGGAAATGATCTGCAATCTTTAGCCTGCAACAGCAAAACTCTCTTATCTCAGTATGAGGGAGCAGGGAATGAAATTGGATTTCTTGCTCTCATAACAGTTTCTTTAGCTATACTGTGGTAGCTCCATCGGGTACGACAGCACAGCTAACATAAGCTGCTTTACTAATTGGGGGCAGCTGCCAATTCCTCTACAAAACTAAGCAACATGAAAACATTGTGTATAAAGCCTACACTTTCCTTTTTCATTTATTGTTTTCTGAATCACCTTATGTAAACTTTACTCAATATTTGTACCTCAAAAGTGCAAGAACCCAGCAATTAAGAAAACAATCCCCCTGGGAACAATATAAAGAGATTTACTGCAATTCCGACACTAGATTTCAGCTGGAGAGATAGATCAAGAGCAGATGATATGTTCAGAAATGATTGTCAGTGAATTAACCACGCACAGTGCATCTTGAAAGTGCTGTAATGCATAACAGACACTGTGTTAACCCAAACTCAGTAATGTGCACAGTTCACCGATATAATAGAAGAATTCAGCTGTTCATAGAGGTAAAGCATGAGACAGAGAAGCTGCAGCCTAGAAATGTGCTTGTTGGAGTCAGCCCTGAGCCTGATGCAATCCATGGGGTTTAGTCTCCTTTTTGCTTCTTGAGTCAGTAACTTTTGGGGCTTATAACTGTAAGGAATGAAGAAAGTGTAACTCAGTCTAGATATATATATCCTAAACTAACTTATTCCCTCCCTTCTTGGCATTTTCTCAAATCATCTCTGCCTTCACTTATGTGGGGTGATTATGAATCCTTTGACTTATCCCTTCTGTCTTATGCTGTTTATTGAGAATGAGAGCCTTTCACCTTTTTTACTGCTCTTTTGCATTGCTATTGCAATGATGAGGCCATTGTTGTCTGGTTAAATATAATTTTAATTGCTTCAATAGATATGCTTAAAAATATGAAGTGAACGTTAATGTTATAGTTGTGTCACATCACAGTTAATAAGGGAGATAAAAAGAAACATTAATGAAATCTAATCTTCAACTGTTTTTGAAGCCGGTGATTTAGATTTTGGTGCTCCACCTTTTGGGCTGTGGCAGGGCTAATTGCTTGGGGTAAACACCTGTGTTCAGCTGAAACCACAGGTAAATATGCATATAGTATTGGAAAGATCCTCAGTACCATGGAATTCATTGCCTTACAATCGCAGGTGACTGTACAATAGA
This sequence comes from Phaenicophaeus curvirostris, assembly GCF_032191515.1. Classification (NCBI taxonomy): domain Eukaryota; kingdom Metazoa; phylum Chordata; class Aves; order Cuculiformes; family Cuculidae; genus Phaenicophaeus; species Phaenicophaeus curvirostris. Next base: position 46,980,286 of record NC_091396.1, on the reverse strand, counting down.
CATGTAGCTCAGAGTGATGCACAGAGCATCTGGATCATGTGACATTTTAGAAAAATACTCAGAACATACTCCAAAATCCTCTAACAAAGTAAAAATCTTCATGGAATTGGACTTGATGATACTCGTGTGTTCCTTCTAACTCAGGACATTCTATTCCATGATTCTATGTGTGGAGTACTACTAGTCAGATAGCACGAGATAGGGATATTGATAGTGGTCTTTATTTCCATGATTACCCAACCTTCAGAGCACAGGGAAAACATATGGCATGGCAATGTAATGTAGTGTTGAAGGCCTCTGGGAGAATATTTTTGTGGAAACTGCTTTTGTTTTTTTTTTTACCATATGAAGAGTGAAATACAAGTTGGAACATGGCGGGTAGTTTCATCTTCTGACAAGGCACTGAAGGGACTGACAGTGGGCCTGTACACTCAGTCTGATACCCACTATTTTTTCCTAACACTGAATTGTGGAAAGGGACAGAAAAGAGCTTCAAAATTGGTTTGCAAGTAGGAGAAAACATTCTGCAGTGAAAAAGCTACAGAGTCAGCATGTTTGGATTGTTAAAAAAGCTTTAGAGAATGGTTGGAAAGATTGAATAAATATCTTCCTAAGGAGAAAACACCAGATGCAAAAATGTCTTTTTTTAGTAGCAAGACAGGAATTAAGACCAAGCACATTCAGTCTGGAAATAAAACAGATTATTAAGCTTGAGGGCAGACTAATCAGACACAAAGTCTCCATCAAGTCTTCAGATGAGGACTGGCATCTTTCTAGAGAAGTTGTTCTAGTCTTGTACAAGGTGATGGGCAAAAAGCGACAATAAAAGGGGAAACTGCAGCATTTTGTATACAGATATACCTACACCATATTTATATGCTCACATAATCCAATACACAGATATACATATACATATACATATACATATACATATACATATACATATACATATACAACAGAAGTGGTAACTTATTTGGTTTTTCTGGCTTTAGATTCTGTGAACTCAGGGCAGTGGTTTGTGTGGCAGTATTAGGGTTATTGTTGAGCTACTTACAGAAGACTTCTTAAGATAAGGGTAGAAACCAATTACATTTTTTTAAAGCTCTGTTAGGTTCTAAAACAATTATAAGAGTATTTGAATCTTGACTGTAAGTGTATAGTGGTTTCCTCTGATATATGAAGGAAACATGATTTCCAATAATGGAGCAATGATGGCAAGTAAACGTTGTAGTGAGCAAAACATTTGACCTGCTTAGTGGATGAGGGAAAAGTTGTGGATGTTGCTTAGCTGGACTTTAATAAAGCCTTTGACAACGTTTTCTACAGCATTCTCCTGAAGAAACAGGCAGCTCATGTCTTGAATAAGCATACTCTTTGCTGAGTGAAAAACTGGCTAGATGGGTAGGCTCAAAGAGTTACGATGAGTGGAGTTAAATGCACTGTGTGGCCACTCATAAGTGGTGTTCTCCAGTATTTGAGCTAGTTCTATTTAATATCTTTTCAACGATCTGGATGAGGGGATTGAGTTCACTCTCTGTAAGACTGCGACTGACACCAAGTTGTGTGGGACTGTTGATCTTTCTGAGGGTAGAAAGGCTGTATAGAGTGATCTGGACAGGCTGAATCATTTGGTCAAGGCCAGCTGTATAAGGTTCAAGAAGGCAAAGTGCTGGGTCCTGCACTAAAGTAACAACAACCCCATGCAATGCTACAGGCTTGGGGAAGAGTGGCTGGAAAGCTGCCTGATGGCAAAGGACCTGGAGGTGTCAGTCAACAGCTGGTGGAATATGAGTCAGCAGTGTGCCCAGGTGGCCATGAAGGCCACCAGCATCCTGGCCTGTATAGAAACAGCGTGGCCAGCCGGACTAAGGAAGTGATCATCCCCCTGTACTGGGCACTGCTGAGGCTGCACCTCGAATGCTGTGTTGAGTTTTGAGCCTTCACGGAAATGGTTGTCAAGTATTTGAACAGGTTTCCAGGTAAGTGGTTGACTTACCATCCACAGAGGTATTTAAAAGACATGTAAATGTAGTGCTTCGGGACATGATTTAGTCGAGGGCTTGGCTTAGGTTTGCAGCTGGACTCAATTATCTAAAGGTCTTTTCTGACCTGAACAATCCTGCGATTCTTTAGGTATGTTTTCTTTGACTTTATTAAAAAGTCTTTCCTAACAGAATATTTTGATAAATAATTATTTTTCAATAAGACAACAGCTCTGTGAAAGTATTCCCAAGCAATTGCACATCAGATTGTCTGACCTGATTACATTTAATAACCTCACAGGAAGAGTAGTTTTTTCTAACGTCTTTTGAGGAACTTGGGCCCAAGTGCTCAAATTTTGTTCTCCACTTTCAAGGCAGATATCTCAAACCTCAGCCAAAAGTCCATTTTGCTGAAAAATAATTTTGTGTAACTTTTCTGTTGTTATCCTCTTGGATCACTTATAATCAAAAGATCATAAACTCTTCCAAAAACTTATAACCACTGATGTACAAAAAGCACATTTTTCTATCCAAGTCAGTCCTTCACATTTCCATGAAACTCACAAAATAGAAAACTGGTTAAAGAGACTAGCTTTGTATAAGGTTCCAAATTTCACTTTGCAAACTTTTGCTCAGCCACACCGAGAAATAATAACAAATGGCTGCAATGAAGGTCTGCCATCAAAAAAAAATAATGGATCCAGTTCATATAGTTTAGTCCCAGAGAACATGACATGGAACATCTGCTACAGGAACAAATCACAAAGGATGAAATCCTCTCAAAAAGTTGGAAGTATTTGAGAAGAGATGATACCATCACTGTTCTCCTCTGACACATAATAAAGTGGTGGCTTTAAAAAAAATGTGTGCTCATGTGCTTTGCAGGTAGATAACATCAGAGCAGGTCTAGACCCAAATTTGTGATCCAGAGATTTTTTCCATAAACTTTACTCCTAGATAAATATGCCATATTGATTTTTATTAACTTTTTTTTAAGCTGATGCAGTTATTCCAAAATAAATGTGAAGTAGTTTAACATAGTTCAGAGGAAAGCAAAGATTTAACCAGGAATATTTGTTTATCATTAAAGGTATACTTTACTTTAATGCATATGTACTTTTATTACTCCTAACCTGATCATCAAAGGATCTACAATCTCATCTTTGCCTACTATATGACAGGTCAAGAATTCCTGAGAGAAAGGATTCAGGAAATAATTGGTAAAAAAAGACAAGTCTAAAAAGCTCCTAAGCTTTTAACGGTCTGTTTATGAATGGAAGGAAAGACAAAATGTTGACATGTCAAAATTGTTGTCCACCAATTATTCAGCCTGCTTCGGATATTTTTTTTGTTCGTATTAGGGCATACTGCAAATTCTAAGGCAGCCACTGGATTTACCTGCCACTTTGGTGCTGTGATTTATTAGACAGCTGTTGTTTTTATGAGTTAGAATGCAGCTACAAGGTGGTGATTCAATGTAAATTAAATAGATCATGTCACACTCCTCAAATTAGCACTGTTCAATACGGCATTAGCTACTTGCAGCCATTGTGTTAGCTCATTTTAACACAGACAGATCCCTCTGCGTCTTCACACAATTTTTTTATGCTCAGGATCATGGTGGCTCATAAATGGCTCTTTGGTTTTGGTAGTCCCAGATCTTACCTGAGAGTACTGCACTGTAAGGGGAGTTACACTTCCCACAGGAGCACGACATGGAGCCACATCACCTCCTGCACCACTGTCAAGGCTGCAGCCAGCATGGTGGGAAAGCGCATTCAGGCTCTGAGGTAGCAAGCCACCTAAAATGGCTCATGACTTTGGTTGCTTCATCTAACTAGTAATGTAAAAAATTATTAAATTAATATAACAGATGTTGTATGCTTTCACCTTAAACCCTTTTAGACTAGTTAAGATTGCTTTTACATTGCAATATCACCAGACCCTAAGAATTATTCAAGATTAACATTGCTAAAGCCTTGGAAAGCATGAAAATGATTAAATTATTATATGAAACGCTGTGGTTCTGCAGAATTAAAATAAAGTAATGCTATGAAGTAAAGATATTGTTTCCAATATCTATCCAATCTAAACCTCCCCTGGTGCAACTTGAGAACATTTCCTCTTGTCTTATCACCTGTTACTTGGGAGAAGAGATCAATACCTGCCTCACTACAACCTTTTTTTCAGGTAACCAGAGAGTGATAAGGTCTCCCATCAGCATCCTTTTCTCTAGATTAAACAGCCCTAGTTACCTCAGCCATTCCCCATAAGACCTTTGGACATGTCCTCTGGACGTGCTTCAGCAGCTCAATGTCTTTCTTGTACCAAGAAGCCCCAAACTGAACACAGTATTTGATGTGCAGCCTCACCAGTGCCCAGTACAGGGGGACTATCAAGTCTTGCTGGACACGCTGTTTCTCATACAAGTCAAGAGGGCTGAGAAACAATTCATAAGCCTCTCTCTGGGGGATGTGTCTTGGTGAAACAGCTCAATTGCAGTGAAGAGCGCCCTGTGTCACAAACATAAAACTTGCAAACTGTTGACTGCTTGACTAGCAGCCTGAGTATATTTCATGATGACCCTCTGAGCTGTGGAAACTGAAGGTTATGCTCCCCACTCTAATGGCCTCAGGGAATGAGCTGGCAGTGCCCATGGAACTAGTGCTGCTGTACTCATTTTAAAAGTAAACAGGAGATGTGTGACTCCATGTTTATTACTCTAATTGTATTCACTGACATTAAATTCACTTACATAAGAGAAAACCCCCCAAATTAAATAGTATTAATCCTGCACCGCCTTAGTGCAATTTCTCTTGCCCATTGTCATGTATTTTAATATAGCTCTGCTGCACTTACTCTTTGGCTTTTCCGTTATGAACAGTCACAGTTCAGCAATGATCTCACACTTAGCCCTTTTTACTATTCTTCCACCACATATTCCCCCCTGGGAAACAAGCAGCTCTTCTTTCCTATTTTCTCCTATTATCCTATCTTAATAAATAAACCAGCAGACAAAATGTTGCTCTTAACTGGAGCGGATGTTAATATCTTCTGATGCAAATTAGCACTTCTGAATGTCTCTGTGCAAGTCACTTCAGCATAGCACCAAACTGGGCTCTGGAGACTCCTGTTGCTAAGCAGTGTTGTTGCTACACATTACACAGTGAGAGGTCCCATACTTGTGTGTGTGTGTGTGTGTGTGTGTGTGTACGTTTACCTGTGCACTCATGACTGTGCACTTGGGGTATTGTTATGGCTTACAACCATGTGGCTGGGTGACTCTATTTATACAGCTCAACTGCATGGCCAATCTTTGAGTCCCACTTCACCCTCTACGCTGTGCAAGAGAAACACATGATTTAAATCAGGTGAATGCAAATAAATGGGAAGGCTGAGCAACCCTGAAACAGCAAGTTGTGGTTGCACTTGATGACAAAAATTTTGTCCCATCTAGACTTGATGCCCCTTGTTCTTTCACCAGTCCAGAGAAATCTAGTGTTAGATGGTGTCATGTGCCAATTCTACCTACAGTGTCTACACTTGAAATACTTGAAAGCAGACAAAAAACCAAATAAACCCTGAAAGATCTCCCTATTACATTGCTAAAGTGCATTGGGTTTAGTTGAACTGTAAGACTTGAGATCCAGAGGAAAAACATCTATTAACTTTCTGAAGGCACATTTGTTAACTGCAGAAATATTTAATTCAGTGCCTTGACTAAATTCTGTTTATACAAATGACATTGTCTTCCTAATCACCTAGGATTGTTCACCTGGAAGACCTACTTTTCTGCATCAAACTGTCAGGTATTACTTAGAAAGAAATCACACTAAACTTGCTTTGCTTTGGAAGATACTTAGAGTAAAAGGCCTATTTAAACGTACTCCTGGGGGTCTACCTGTGGGTCTTATGGTGCCAGGAACCTTGTTTCTTTCTTGGACAGTATTTAATTTAATGGGAAACTAGCGAGAATGGCTTGTGTTTTTCTAGCACCTGAAAAATATTCAGACTAGATTTAGTCATTAACCTGAACCCCTGACTTGCCTATATCTAATACAGAGGTGCAGATGGACAGACATTCCAGCATTCACAGGGCTGTTATGTCAAACAGGTGCTGAGGTGCTGGAGTGGGGGCAGAACAGTTTATACAAGTTGCAATACGCATAATTTCCTTCTTTCTTGGCCCCTTGGCTTCAGGCAGGGTTGAGGTATTCTCTTTCTACTTGTGTTTGTTGAATTGTGCAAACTGAACTAATATTATTGAGTTATTAATTTCAACACAAATGTCCTTATTTCTAGCTAAGAAACTCAAGCACCAAGGCAGATTCTGCACTGATTAGCTCATGGTTTAGCAGAATGCGGAAGTCTCTCCTGCTTGAGAGATACACACATTCAGATTTGAATCACTGAACTGCAGACTACACTAGGGGGGATGTTTTCTATTGTTCATTTTGAAACAGAACTATTTTGGAGCAAAGAGTACAAAGAAAATCATAAGGTTACAAGGCCAAATTCTGAGGCTGCTAAAATGGCATTGAGAAGACCTAACCTCCAGTTCCTGGCCCAGACATATCTCTTCTGTCACTTAGTTTCTGGATGAAACACAGAACAATCCAAAGTTTAGAGACCAGATAATGGAACAACAAGTCAGCTCTCTGGGTCCAGAGAGTAGTGTACTTGGAGGCCTGTATCTAGCAGTGAACTCCAAGGGTCAGCACATGGATGATGGGATAATGTATGCTTAGCAAGTTTGTGGGTGAAACAAAACTGGGAGGAGTGGACAATGCACCAGAGGATGGTGCTGTCATTTGAAATTGCAGAATCACAGCTCTTATGTAAATGGAAATCTTAACTGTTGCAGGCTTGGATTTGTTTTTTTTTTCTTCTTGCACTCTTCGTTAGAAGCACCTATTATACACTAGACAATTTAAAGAAAATCTGAGCTAAACAATCTCAAAAGTTTCATGCCTCTAAGGGCACAGTTGACATTCCTGCCAAAAAGTGTGTTCTAGGCTTAGAATCCAGATTACCATTTCCTTCCCTCCCAACCCTCAGCTACTTTAACCATGAGATGATTCAGCCTCTAGCCCTTTTTGTCACTATCTATTCCTGCTTAAACAACCCTACAGCAAAAGTTTTGTGTTAATTGCCAGCAGCAAGTGCTCAGATCTGAATGCTGACAATGATTTTAAGGGCTAGCCCAGATAAACAACCATAGCAAGATGTCTTTGGAGATTTATCTTGGGTATGGAAAATAAGATCGACTGGGAACCTGGGCTGACCCATTTAGGGAATGGAAAAGAATTTGTGATTGAGAGATGCACATACAGGGATATAAGCATAGTTCTGTATTTTAATGCGAATGAGTAAACAGTCAGCACTGTAATAATCTCTAAGGCATTTGATCCCAATAAACCATCTTAATCCTTAGGGCTATTCTGGCAGTAAGAGATAACAGCACGGAAGCAAAATGTTCTTAGCATAAAACTCACATATCTATGTTTACTGTGCATGTTTGAGGTTTTCAGACTCTTCTCCCCTCCTCCCCAAAACTGATGAGCACCTAATCTGCACAGTCTGCCAGCTCCCTACTTCACTAATAAGAGCCTTTTAATTTGGATTTTTATTGTTGCCAGCAAGGGCAAAGACAAAAGGAAAATCAAACCATAGAGAAATGCTTGGGGATGATGCTTCCCTAGTGGCATGCCCGCTCCTTCAATAATGTTTAACTACATGTAAGATGATTTTTTATTTTAGTAACCCAATATGTGGTCATGTGCTTTGTCGAACAATGCATTTCCACACCTCTGCACTTCAAAAGCCTATGAGCTGAAGGATTTTTAGCCTATTGTCTCCAAGTTGCTGCATTGTCTTCATTGTTGTCTGCACTGCAGACAAAAGGCTATGGCTCAGAAATGCAGAGACAGTGAATGCCAAGGCAGTGAAGTACTAAAAGTTAGTTAATTTGTGTCATGGATAAAGACTGAATGACACTTATGAATGGGCCAGAGCAAGAGCACAGCCTACCTCCAAAAAATGGGTATTGCGGCTGCAGCTTATGTCACTGCATCATGTTCGCACCTGTCAGCCAAAGACTTAGTTAAAGCAGACCATTGCTGAACTGCAGCAAGGCACGTGGCTGTGATTTTTCTCTCTTTCTCTCATTTTTTTTTTTAATAGTTTTCAAACCAGCACTTGTCACTCTATTATTGGCCTTCTCACATGAAAAGACACTTCAGCCCCATTTGGTATCTCCTGAGGATACGAGCCTTGTTAGTGTAGAAACACAGTACCTGGTGATCTAGTTCTAGTGCTCTTCTGGCTTGAGCTGTGAGGCAGAAATGACATTGGGAGTATTATTTATAGCTCATACATATCTTGAAAAAGATGTGAATTGTTACATAATTTTCTTCATTGATCATTTAGTTTGCAAAATCTTTCTTGGTTAGGTGGGTGAATGGCCATTAGGTACCAGGCTTTGACTCTGCTCAAGGCTGCCTGTCATGTACAGTGAAGTCAATTTCCTCCTCCCCCTCCCTTCTACCCTCCCACAAAATGATGATATTACTTGGGGTGTGACTCTTGTGACATAGTATGATTTTCCCTTTTTTTTCCTAGACTGATCATAGAGAAAAGTGAGTTAGTTACATGCTGTTAGAAGCCTGTAGCTTGATGTAGGTTGAGGCTCTTTAGCACAAATGTTGCCATATAAATGGCACTAAAATAATACAAAATAATTTGTGTTGCAGAGTTTAGTTATGCAATTTTCTTTGAACATATCAAGAGCTGGACCCAAAATCTGAGTTCTCCTCATAGTTATTCAAATACCAGTGCTGAAAATGACAGCAAAAACATTAATGTAGCTAGGAACTGCTCTAAGTGGAGCAAACCAATCATCTTGTATCTGTTTCACATGCTTTTTTGAATCAAGCATCTCTAGTTCTGCTTCATATTGTCTGACATGGAGTTGTAAGAATTTTAGCTTAGACAAAGCCATGAGATGTAATTGCATGGGTGGCACCGTACCAAATGGTCCTTAGCATATGGGATATTTTACATTATAATATTTGTTGGGAAGTTGTCATTATGGATTCTTTAACATATGTGAGAAAATCCAGGCATGGTACTGCCATTGACTTCAGAATTGGACTTACTTTTCCTTTACATCTTTTGGTGTTGAGTTTGGTATTGTTCTGCAGTCATTGCACTGATGAGGATAATTAAAGGTCTGCTCCAATGCTCTCTTAAATCAGTGGCAAGCATTTCTTGACTTTAGTGGTAAGTCGTCAAACTGCAATATATCTTAGTGCTAAACAGTGAAGAATTGTGTCTGTTGTATTCACTGGGGATATGTATGTTAAGTGCAACAGCCCAGTATGTATGTGTATGTCAAATGCAACAGTCCAGTTGGTGGAATGGGCTTGCATTTCCCCAGATATGCTGCATGTGCAATTTATTTTGTTCTGTTGTTTGTGGAAAATGGATCAATGGGAAAGCACTAATATGAAGTTGAATTAGCTATGAAAAATAAGAATTTAAAATCTATTTATGGGTCCCTTTCTGTGGAAGAAATCTTGCCCTTATTATTATTGAAATTAATCCCTTTCTTGAGTATCCAGAAACTTCAGGAGAACTGAGAAGCCTAAGCTTTTGAGAGTTTACTATACACTCTAGCCTTATGTTAGCAAGGCTTTGAGGGAGTAAGAAACAATCCTCCAAAAAACTCCCTTGTTACCAAGTAATCCTTTACAATGCATGCCAATGTTGTTTTTCTTTGGGATAATAAAATGGCTAATACTTTAAGAAATTAGTGAACATCATGAAGTAAAGTGAGAAAATAAATGTCAAAACTCTTTTAAAAACACAGCTTGCAGTGAATTATGGAATGGGAGCACTCTCTGTTTACTGTAAGAGAAGCTTTGCCGTCAGCTTCAAAGGAAGTTGTAGCAGGTTCTGAATGTTTGTAAGAGTTACAACCTAATTTATCCAGATAACAAGATCTTTTTAGCTAAAATCTTGGCAACGCTATGCACTTCAGTGCAGATTGTGAAACATAACAATCGGTTTCAACTCCCACTGACCGAGTGACCAGGTAGTTGAAGGGCTGCTGTATGGCATTTAGTCTAACTTCCTATAATTAGATGAAATAAAATTGTGTTGTTATTGATGTTATCCTAACTGGTTTAAAAACTTGTTTATAGGAAAATAATACAAATGCAGTGGTGATCTTGTGCAGGAGTGTGTAGAAGTTAGAGCTGGACTCTGGCAGGCTAGAAGTTCCTTTGGATATTCAAATGCATGCATGTGCCTGTGTCTTTACCAGTAGGTATAAAAAGGGTTTAATCTCTTTTTAGAACCTCTTGTGTTGCTGTTTTTCCACCATTTGCTTCAAGTTTGAAAACCGACAGCCACCTCTTGATTTGGAGAAGCTAAAGTTAACAGGAAGACTGGATGTATTCTACCACTGGCAGCACCACAGTCTGCTTTTAAGGTATAAGCAGACAGGGGGAGTCTAGAAGCTTTGAGGGCTATCTTGTCAAAACTGTGGATTTTTCTATATAAACATGGCCAAGTCTCTTTGACTTAGTTTCCATCCTTGCACAGGAGAGATAATAGTATCAGCTTGCAAGGGAACTTTGTATGTAAATTAATGTTTGTGACTCAGGGAGCAGACAGAAATGAATAATCATCAAAAGTAAGATGCAAAAGAAATGGCAGGGATTGAATACTTAGGTAGTTCAAACAGAACTGCTGAAAGAGTGTCTTGCTTCTTGGACCTTGATGAGGTTGGGATTCTGAAGGAGAAAACAGTGGTGCAAATAAACCTGAGTTCTTAATGCATGAGGATAAAAAGGCTTGATTCAAGTTACATAAACACTATTAGCCCTAGCATTGTTCAGCTTGTGCATTCTTGGCTTTGGAAATAAAAATCCTGTTCCTCACCTGCTGCTTTACTGGGCATGCATTGCATGTAGACTGTCTCCCCCTCTTCCTTTGTTTTTACAAAGCTCCCTTATTAACTGTTCCTCAGAAGGGGATTTCTTATCACCCTATGAATGATACATCCACTTACATCTTTCCCCACTCTGCTAAAGACTTGCTGTTTTGTAGTACCAATCACAAGTTACTGAGCCAAGCTCTGAGACTGAAAACTGTGAAGAATTACCTAAACCAAGGAAGAAACTCAGATACCATTACTGACGTTTTTCAGAGCCTTCACTTTTTCATTATGTGATTCAGTTCTGTTTTGTGGTACAATGTTTTAACACTTCATGTAATTACGCTTGAAAACCAAATGCTCTCTGAGTGATTTTTTTTTTCATAGTGTTCCAAAGGCTTTGTCAGCATTATTAAGTATATTTATATTTTTATAAAACCCCAAACTTTTCCAGTGAGTTTCATTTTCCATGTACCAGCCAAAGCTGTCATGCATAGTGTTGGGCTTACAAACCATTAAGGAAAAGTGTGCCTAAGGTTTTCCCAGATACTTGTTCTGTTTTTTGCCTCTTTATGTGCATAGTGCCCTTTGTCTTCTGTGAACAGGCAAACACAAGACATGCATAGAGTGGTACATGAAAACTCTTGCTGAGTGGCTTTAAGTTGAGCTTGGTGACATGAGTACAGGTTTGTGCTTCTGTTGGATTTGTATAAGATATGGAACCATGCACATTTTCTTTTTTTTCCTTATCTGCTTCAATTGAATATAAGGAAATAATATGCTCATGCAGCTCCATTCTAGCATGCTGAAAAGGACTTCTGCCCAGGTAATTTGCAGCAGACCTGAGCTATCTCTGATTTTAACTCCCACTCTGAAGGCAAGTAAGTTCTGTAAACATCATGTAGGAAAGAGAGAGAGAGTGTAACCTTGTCCACCACTTGCCTATACCACTTGGTACTTCAGAAACCAAAGCAATTGATTTTAACTAATTAACTTCACCTGACTAAGATGAAATAGGTTCAATTTTTAAAGGCAATTATGTAGCTGATTTTCTTTGTTTCCAATGAGAATTAGCCATCTTAATATCAATAGAAATTAAGTCTTTTTCATCTTTTTGCAGTCCGACATAATCTTGTGTGTGTGTGCATGCATGCACATGTGCTCTGTTTGTCTCACAATATCCATGTGCCCAGATTCTAAACATCAAATCCTTGGAGACTAACCTTTTTACTTAAAATTTACTGATCAGCACCATGTTTGTTGGTCTGTGAGACAACATGACCAGGCGGTCCAGAGAAAGGAGTTTATCAGATTTCTTTATGTAAGGGATGGTTTGACCAAATTGAATAAGAGATTTTAATTTTGTTTCTTAAATAACCCAACAAATGTGGCACCTGAGGGGAAACAGTCTCCAATAGGAGACAGAGTCAGTCAAGACCTCGCACCCCAACTTCCTGCATTTACCATGACACCTCTGTCTGCAATACCTCTTAACGATCCTGGCAAATGTGCTCTCAGAGCCCAGAGAGGGTCCCATCTAGGAAACTGAACAGCAGGCAATAGTCTTTGTTTGTGCTTCTTTCTTCACATGCTCATCCAAGAAGATCCTGTTATACTGACAGCTGGAAGGACAGTCTTGGTGCTGGGAAAAGCAGCAATTTGTTGTACTGTAAAAGAAACATTTTTTAGGGAGCCAGCACCACACTTGGCAGCCAGGGACAATGAATGATAAAATGGGAACAGCTGCATGTAAGTGCTCTTAGGGCATTTGACAGGACTTGGTGATCTTGCACACCGCTTCCAGACAGATAACTTCAAAAACTGTGTCTCCATAAAAACAGCATGTTCAGCTTTGGATTTAAGTGTCAATTCACATCCATTAAATATAATTCATGTGTTTCTTTTTCTTTCTTGGAAGTTAGAACCAACTTATGACTGAAGATATTTACACTATGGAATTGAAAAGAAGAGATATTTGGGTTTTAATCATTATCACAAAACTGTCTGATTGGTATTTTCTCACTTCTTGGGGAGGAAAAGCAGCCGGGCATGGAAACTGCAGAGGAAAGTAGCATCTCTGACCTTCCCTCCCAGCCCAGAGGAATGGACAGAAACAACTGGAAAAGGGGATCAGTGCAGCTGTTGTAAAAGGAGAGTTTGAGCTAGCTGGCATTGTTCAGCCTGGAGAAAAGAAGGCTTACAGGAATCTTAGCAATATGTACAAATACCTGAAGGGAGGTTGTAATGAAGAGGGACCCAGGCTCTTCTCAACAGCACTCAGAAAAAAAAAGCTAAGAGAGAATGGGCACAAATTAAAAAAACTCAAATTTCATCTAACCATAACAAAAATTGTTTACAATGTGGATGGTCAAACTAGAACAGGCTCTCCAGAGAGGCTGTGGAGTTTACATGTGGAAATATTAAAAACCTGACTGGACACAGTCCTGGGTGACCTGTAGTTGACCTTTCTTTGGAGAGATATCAAAGAATCATTTAAGTTGGATACAACCTCTAAGATTATCAAGTCCAACTGTAAACCTAACACTACCAAGTCCATCATTAAATCATGTCCTGAAAAGACACTTTTCTGCAACCTCATTTCAGATAGTTGCAGAGAGCAATAAGGTCTCCATCAACGTCCTTTTCTCCAGACAAAATAGCCCCAGTTCCCCCCGCAGCCCTTCATAAGACTTTTGCGCTAGACCCTTCACCAGCTTTGTTGCCCTTCTCTGGATATGCTCCAGCACCTCAGTGTCTTTCTTGCAGCGAGGGCTTCAAAAGTGAACACAGTATTTGGTGTGCAGCCTCATCAGTGCTCAGTACAGAGGAAGGATCACTTCCCTAGTCCTTCTGGACACATTATTTCTGATACAAGCCAGGATGCTGTCGGCCTTCTTGGCCACCTGGGCACACTTTTGGCTCATATTCAGTGAGCTGTCAACCAACACTCCAGGTTCTTTTCTGCCAGGTATCTTTCCAGCCATTTGTCCCCAAGCCTGTAGTGTCACATGAGGTGATTGTAACCCAAGTACAGGGCCCAACACTTAGTCCTGTTGAACCTCAACAGGAATTGTTTGGAGTATGCATGGTCTCCAGGGATTCTTTTCAACATCAACAATTCTATGATTCTGTGATCATCCAAAGACACACGATAATTACAAGCCTTTTACGTAACAGTGAAGTCTGCTTTCTGACATTTTCATTTATCCTGAGTAATAAAATGTTCATTAGTGACTATAGCCAGAGGGTTAGGGTAAATCAGGTTGAAATTTCTTTCTTCATATAATGATTCATAATGATATGAAGTATAACAAGTTTCAGGAAAAGTATCGAGAAAAAATTAAAATGATTTTCTCAGAATATCAACTGCTTGGTAATTTTTCTGCAACATTAGAAGAAGCAACTAAGTTCAGCTTAGATCTTCCATGCACCAGCTGGCTGCTACAGTACTAGGAATATTAGGTACCATGCATCACTCATGTATTTTGTGATTTTTGGAGGGGAATGATAGTAGAGTTTAGACCAGAACTTGTGGGTTTGAAACTTACGAGGATCTGTAAGGTGTTAAACCATGATTCACAAAAGAATTAAACCTAGTAAAATAAAAAAAACCCACACCCCCTCATGAATACATACACGTACATATTCTCACACATGCAAATATGAGGAAAAAAAACTGCAAAAAATTACAGGGAATACCTGAATGATCAATTTATCCTGAATCTAATTTGGCTGTAAACAAAACCTGTGGAAAACACTGCACAAAAGACCTGTGGATTCTGACTAGGGGAGAGGAAAAAAAAAAATCATCTTCGGTTGAAAAAGGGCTGATGACCTTCAGATGCTTCTAAAAAGTCAAATCTTGCAGGCAGCTAAAGAAGGTCCAATTTGAAAAAAAACCCCTACTACTGTGAACAGAAGTTCTGCAGAATTTGCTAAAGACAGATAGAAGAGCATCAATTTTGCAAGATGGCCAGAATTACAATAGGCTATAATGCTCAGTGGAAAAACAAGGGGCAGGCAGCAGCTGTAATAGGGGTTTTGGGAGCTTCAGAGCCTACCTGGAGGGAACTGAGCACTCAGACTATCTACTTTAGGTACTTAAGTGTGTTTCATAGCACCCAAGGTAAGAAAAGGTTTTTCTAAGGTTTCTGTTGGGCACTGGAACAGGCTGCCCAGGGAGGTGGTTGATTCACCTTCCCTGGAGGTGTTTAAGGCACGGGTGGATGAGGTGCTGAGGGATATGGTTTAGTGTTTGATAGGAACGGTTGGACTCGATGATCCGGTGGGTCTCTTCCAACCTGGTTATTCTGTGATTCTGTGAAAATGGCATTTCCTAGGTTGTATGTAAAGAGTTATAGATAAATTCAGAGAACTTCATATAAAATGATGTGAACATTTTTTTTGTATCATGTTGGCTAGCCAAACCCTCAGAAGGATACAGTTGCTGTGGCACATCACATATAGGATTCCTGGTCACAGGAGAGGAATACAGAATCCTGTAAACACCATGAGAAGAGCTACATGCTTCAAAGGGAGACGGAAAACACACAATACATTAGAAAGTGCACATTAAGTCAATGTCCTAGGTATGCAGTTGCAAATAGCTACCTAAAAAGGAACTACTGAGGCTGGGCCAGGCCCTAAAACTTATCTCTCAAGTACCTGGAACCTCTGTGCTGAAAGCAGACCTTTTTTGACCTAAGGATCTAAACCTACAGACTCCTCTTGAAGGTAAAATGGCTGTGTTTTGCTTTCAAATATACTAAGGCTTGGGTCATAGAAAGAGGTATATCAATAACCTCTTTTATACAAAAGGCTAGTGGTAAAGGCGTTGTCATAGTTCTGACTTTTAACTGAGGTCACTGAAACCCATATTCCAGAGAATTACTCTCTTACCCACCGAGGTGATGGTGGGAGATAAGGGGTTGGGAGTGGCATGAGGTAGACCCCACACTCAAGTTGTATAGATGCTCCTGCAAAGGAAAGAATTATCATTCATTTGACTAAAGAAAGAACGCAAATATGAACATGACCCTGGTAGACAGACACTCCAGTGGGATGGGGGATACCTGCTTCACAGACTACTTTTCATCTTTAAAGATCTGGAATTTCCTTTAAGTCTTTCAGAAATAAAAATCCAGCAACGTCCAGGGCTTTGGGAAGAACATTTTATTGCTAAGCATATCTTTAAACAAAATGCAAATAAGAAAAGAAAAAGAATCATAAAGGAAGAAGAAAAATAAAGGTGGAAAAAAGCAATAACATCACGATAACTCAAATAAAAAATCTTAAGGTTGTCCATAAAGCAACAGGGATATGGTAGAAGCCCACATACAGAAATGCACATGTTCCCAAAAACTATCCAGTAGAAACTTACACAAAAAAGGAAAGTGTAAATCTTTTCCCCTTAACTTAAAAAAGGAAAGCAGAAAGGAAAAGAAGAAAGAAAGCAGGAAATCATTTCACAAGACTCCAAGACTCCAAGAACAGCAATCTTTTACAGACATCAAGATATAATCAACTTTATATAGTTTCGGCCAGTTACGTCATCTAAAATTGCGCTTTCATACCTTTTTAAAACCTGTCTTTTGTTTTTCTTTTTAGTATAAAAAATAAAAAAGGAAAAAAAGGCTCAACCTCACACACACACACGCACCACACACGCACACATACACGCACTGAAAATATTTGTTAACATGAAAGTGTCTTCTCTAAATGTTTGAGAAGGACGGGCTTTTTTTTGGAATTTAGGTTCCCATGTGCGTGCGTGTATCTGATGAAACTTCTTCAAAGTCAAATATTCATGCGACTTATAAACACCAGCAAGAGTAGATTTCTAAACCTAAACAGCTGATTAGTTTTCATCTGTATACAGAAAAAGTTTACATTTCTGATATTCCAGAGTTCTCAATATATCTTGGGTTTTTTTGTTGTTTTCTTCTCTGTCTCTCTGTATTTCTCTCTCTCATTTGCTCTTTTGCACACAAAATGCATGGCCGTCAAACCACCTGGCTATTGTTCTGTACAGTAAGATAATCCTTTTCACAATAACTGGGAAAATGTAGAAAGCAAACAACCAAATTAAATAAGTTAAATAAAAACAAAAGACATTCTCAATTTGACCATAAAACTGTATATACACCATCAGGGTATCTATATAGAAATTATACTAGCAAAAAAAATAGTAGTAAAATATGTAAACAAAATTTCAGATTTTTTTTTGACACAGGTAACTGTGACAAAGCTAAAACACACGCTCTCTTCACATTTTAAGGTTTGCTTTTGTTGTCAGTTGCATTTTACTTTGTTCTTCAAGAACATTCTCATTTAACGTTAAGACCATAACAGAACTTCTGTTCCAGTCGTCCCATCAAACATACCACGATAAATATATCTGTGTGTATATATATAATATATTATTAAATTCCTTTTTCTTTTTTATTTTTTTATGTGTCACAGCAGCTTTATTTATTTTCTTTTATATAAAAGAGAAGGAAAAGGGAGAATAGGGCAAATGGAAAGACAGAGATGCTCTGAAATGTCAAGCTACAAAATTAAAATATTACATATGAAAAACAGTTTTATGTCAAAAACCCTATGTATTTTGCATTCTTTTACAAGTGTTTAGCTTTTCTGACACTTACGGGTCTCGTAACAAGTTGGACTCCAGCGGTGTCTTTCTGATCTCTTTATTAAACTGATTTATTACTATTTTTTGCATGCATTGCAATCAGTCACAAAACCAGAACCCAGAGGAAGGCTCCTTTATTTTTTGCATGGTATATTCAGCTCAGAATTTTTAAGCATTCTTTTTTGAAACTTCAAATCCCTTTAACCATAGTTTGGCTGTGTTAATGCATACTAAGTTCTATTGTCAAATAAAGCCAACGACTGATCAGAACAGACCCAAACTCATCTATTCAGTTCTATAGTTCAATTACAAATTCTGGAGCCAGATCCAAGGGAACCAGCTTTCCATGATACTTTTCTTCAGCACCACCCATCAGACACTTTCACTGCATTGTTAGCAAACAACTTACTGCAAAATGACGGATTCTAGAGACAACACAACCAGATATGCAGCGTAAACACCATGGGTAGCTTTTGAGTTCATATATAGCAATAGTCTCTCTTTATTTATGATGGATTTTTTTTCCGAGATTTCTTCTCAACTCATGTCTTGGTTTACCCTCCACACCATTCCTCTCCACCCTTCCCTCCCACACCCAAAAGTAACCAAAATACTCAAACAAAAAACAACCCAAGAAACCAAACCAAACCAAACCAAACCAAAAAGCCAACAATCTCCAAAATAATTTATTCCCCTCCTCCAATCTCGAAAAATTGTATGTATGCTGGACACGGCCAGATCAGTTTGTTCAATATTTTTTTGTTGTTTAATAATGTTTGCATTTTTTTCTTTTTCCTTCCTTTTTTTTTTTAATAAGTAAACTGAAAAATTATAGATACAGTCAGGGATCACGAACATTGTTAAAGACTCACTTGGAGATAGGAAATAAGTAAGCCATGAAGTCTTCTACCTTTGCAGAAAGTTCAGCGGAGGAGGAGATTTGGAGACGTCCAAGTTCACTAACAGGGCAGAGCTGTGTGTGCCATCTCCAGAATGCTAAGTGTGCTTTATAATACATTAGGGCAGAGTTTGCTGACTCCAAGCGATGACTGAAACATTAACAGTCACTGCTGAAATTTTTGTTTCCCAATACTTTTTTCCCACAAATGATATCTCCCAATCTCATTTGCTGCAATGGTTCTGATATTTCAGTTAAATCTCATTAAGTATTTATATATTTATATATAAATAAGTATTCTTTTTTTACACATAATACTCTTTGTCCTTGTTTTTCTGTTTCTTGTGGCCACTCTTTGAGCTCTGCTGCTTCTCCTTCACGAGTGTGCCGTTGCTCTGGGCTGAGTTGCTGATGTAGTTCCGCGTCTCGTCCACCTGATAGGACCCCTCGTCCCTGTTCCTGTACTTGTACATGGCGTACAAGAGGATGAGGATGCAGAGGGCGGCAGCAGCCACAATGCCGACGACCATCCCCGTTGTGCTGCTCGACTCGCGGACCACCTCTGAGGCCCCCGGAACCCGTCTGATTCCTGGCTCCGTGGGGTTTGCTGTGGGCACATTACGGAACATGGGGGAAGTGATTAGCGGGCTCTTCAGCTTTGTGCTGTCTAGCTCATAGGCAGTGGGCAACGGAAGCAAGACTATGTCAGGCTGGGGTTTGAGCTCACGGTTATTCATTTTGCCAGCAGGCAATTTGGGTACCATCCCAGTCGAGGACGAAGCTGTGGAGCGGATCAGCTCAGGGGACAAAGACGTGGTAGTAGTCCTACCAGTTTCGGAGACTTTGTTAGGTCTAAAGTCCTTGGATTCCCACTTGGGTGCGTGTGCTTTGTAGCCACCTTCGAAGATTGAAGTGGAAAGACTCTTATCTGTTACCAAGGAGAAGGTGGTGTAAAAATCTTCATCATCAGTAGGGGGTAGGTTAGAGTCAAAGGTTTCCCCTGAGCCATACCCAGATATCACCAAGCCATCATCATCACAACCATCGCTGCCTTGGTCCGACAAGCAAGGTAACCCCGCCTCAGAGGTCATGGACAGGGAATCTTTGGTGGTCTCAATAATGGTGAGGAGGGGACGAAAGGTAGGGGGAAGTGTAATGAAAGGTGCACGAGTAGCAATAGGAGGGATATCTAAAGGGTCTTCTACAAGTAGAGGGATAACTAATTCACCTCCTGGGATGGAAAAGAGAAAAAAGAGAAGATTAGTACATTTTAACAACACATTTTCAACTCACTCGCTCACTTAATTCAAAGGCTGTGGAGGATTTGGGCATTCTGAAAAAGTGTCAGGGATCAGATTTCTCACCCTAACTTGCCTACCAACATACTTTCTTTAGATTGCCTTTAATTTTTCCCTCCCACTCTGCTTTGATGTTGATAAACTGCATATCCCATTTCCACTCTCTTTTAGCCTATGCTGGGTACGTACAATAAAACACTTTGAACTTTTCGGGACCCAAAGATTTTCTTTTTGAAGATACTCTCAAGTGACTCTGTGGACATCAATTTTTGAAATTGATCTTTCTTAAGTGTTTGGTTACAAGACTGTTTAAATGGATTATTTTAGACTTCCATTGAGAGATGTTCTCCTAGATGGATTTTGCCACACATCTTCACAGTTTTCCTTCCTCTGATTCTTTTCATATATGATAACGTTCGTATTTCTTCTCTGCCATTCAGTTCTGCTCACCTTCCATAGCAGCTTCTAAGGCCTTTCCTTAAGACATTTCTCATTCATCCATTTCTTCTTGATTGTTGTCTGGTTTTTAAATTGTGGTAAGGTTCACAAAAGTGAGGAATGGAATAGGAATCAATTACTTACTGGGGTCCATGAAGGTACAGAGTTCTGCTCAAAGCTTGTTCATCTCTTTTTAACTTTTTTTTACTATTCTTTTTGGTACCGCCTTGTCTTCAGTTCTTGATATTCTTTTACTAAAAACTGATTTAAAATTAACATAGACTTTATTGTGATTGATGATATAACTTAACGAGGACTCTGATGACCCAAATTAACGCTTGAGCCCAGCAGCGCACTGCAGAGGATGTCTTCACATCCACTGCTACTTCTTGATACACAGACAGCTGTGACCAGTGCTACTTTTTGCTATTGGGATGGCTACCTGCTTACAGAAGATTAAAAATGAGGTTGGCTTGTAGTCTACTCTTGAAATACATAAAAAAAAAAATATAGCTATAATATTTGTACTTTACCACAGTATAAGCTGCACCTGAAACAAGAAAACTAGTTAATCCTTTCCAAGATTTGGTTTCTGAGCAGCAACACTACTACTTTTAGGGATGTACTCTTGTGTTGCCTAGATAATGTCATATGACTGTATTTCTGGGTTTAAGCCTATGGATAATTAACACTCCTTTATTTTACTCTGATATGGAGACATAATTAACTTCTTTAATTAATCTAGTTCAGATCATTTAGTTTTCTGTTGACATCAGGTTGCTGACATTTTTTAGGTGTCATATTACTTTGGAAATTTGTGTATAAATTCTCTCTTGGGTTATTTTTCTTCAGCTAAGCTAGCTGATCTAAATATAAATTGAAGATTTCATCTGACACCATGACTAGTCACCTAGATCTGCTGGAAGGGGTGCAATTCAGTAGGAAATATTGCTAATGAATGGGGAATTTTTATTTATACTCACCATTGCTTAAGGAAAGATATTAAAAGGGTATTTTATCTTCAAAACAAATAATTCTGGCTTTTACTTACATATTAATAACTGCTAATGAACAGTTTGGCATTATTATGACAATGAACAGCATCAGGGTCAAAATTCTGCTCTCTTTTACCTACATTATATATCACATGCAGTTGTTTCCCATTGAATACTGCCAGTGATATCCTTAGGAGTTCCATAAAGAATATGGTCTAAAATCATAATATCTTCCAAATATATTTGGAAAGCAATATATTTGAGCAAATTACATATTGAAGATAGCAATATATTGAAAAAGGTACTTAACAGTTTGATTAAAAGTGGATAGCTGAACTAGCAATATGGCTTACTCTTATCTTTAATGAGAAACTAACTGCTGACACAGTTTAATCAATTGAAACAGTCAGATTTATCTCAGGGGTACAAGGGTAGTAATTAGGCCAAAATAACAAATGTGGTATTTTTCATAGTCTCTTAATATATTTTCATGCAAAGTTAGTTTTAAGCTAAGATGCAAAGGGCTAGTTTAAATATGTTTGGTTTTTTGACCTTCCTTAGCATGTTCATGCCACTTCTGTTACTGGACAGAGGAAGAAGTAGTAAGTATCATATGCATAGAACCATGCCAATCTTTTCAAACGACGTGTCTTAAAAAAACAATTACAGAAAAATGTAGAAAATGCCAAATGGCGACACAGCATTTTATGCTCATGCATCTGAGCTGTATTCTTTGCAATGTAGAAACTGGAGTATGTAATGTGATTTACATATGTCCAAAAACCCTATCCATGTTTAGAGTCTATAATCTATGCAAACAGGTGGTCCCAAGATAAACTTGGACTATGCCTGAGAGGGGAAAATTATCCATGAGTCTGATAAAAAAATGGAAAAAACCTAGTATTTGAGTGCACATTACATCAAATTGCATAATTTAGGAATTTAAGTTCCAGAAAGTCAGGGTTAGGCAGTGTCCCTTTAAATGATTTTTTAAGATCAGTGTTTTATTGTGAAAAAATAGCATTCATCTGTGATTTTCATATACCATCTGTGACCAAATAAGTTTGGCAGGTTTTAATTGCTCATTTAGAGCTTTGAAGTGTCTTTGTTCTTAAAATCTATTCTACTGGTACACAGCATCAGTTTGCAGTTGATCTGCCACATGCTTGTGCAATATTCTGGGCACTTTTCAAACAAATATAAATAATTTTTCTCCTATTAATGTTTAATTTTCTTGACAAAACCAGAAATAGTATACATTTAATAGCTCAATAATATGTTAATATTTCAATTAATATTTTAATATAAATTAATATTTCTTTTTTCCCCAGTAACCCTTGCCTGAAAACCAGGCCACAATTCTACAGTTTTTGCTATTGTCAAAGACTTGAGCCAATGATGAAGATTGCTGCAACTATAAAATAATCATGGTCTCCCTGAAATATTAAGAGTTGCTACGGTGAGTATGGGGTTTCACATAAGTGATGGAGAGCTTTTTTGATTCCAGCAGGTCTGTTGGATGGAAGACAATGGGATACAAACAGCAATGAGAATTACAAATTTTTAATCTCACAATACATGTGAGAAGAGAAATAACTTTTGAACCAGGAAGGCTGAATTAACATAATTATTTAATCTCATATCTAGTTTTATTCCAAATTGTCCAATGATCCGTACTATGTTTGCCGGTATACTAATGAAATAAAGAGACTGCTAAAGGTCCTTCATTCAGAATAATTTCTCCATCAAGTAATTCACTTCTTGCATTTACTTAAGAAAACATACTTTTGGGAAGTATTAGGGAGATGGCTGTAAGGGTGGTAATGATGCTTTGAATTTTTTTTTCTTTCTGTCTGCTGTGGAACAAGCTGTGAGATGGAAAAAAAACTGTGTGGGAGAAAGCAACTCAGTAAAAGTACTTTAGGTATCAAAGCTGGCTTCTGTTTTATTGGTATGTTAGGTATCTGTGCAAAACTCACGACAAGCTAGAAGTTGTAGGTCTAATAGGATGCAAGCACAAAGAATGCTTCTTCACAGAATCACAGGATTGTTTGGGTTAGAAAAGGACTTTAATATCATCAAGTCCAACTGTAAACCTAACACTGCCAAGTTCACCACTAACCATGACCCAAGTTTCTTATGCTGTGTGATTTACAGAGAGGTTAAAGCATCCTTTAAAATGGTGTAAGAAAAATGCCACTCAGTCTAAAAGGATTGCATTATTTAAGAATAAGAGAATGTAAATTCTGAAAATCTTCAAGGGAAGTGTGTGAAATGTGATCACCAATATCTACGAGGGGATCAGGTGCAAGCCTCCCTGTTATATCTTCAAACTGTTGCTTGTGTTATATGTCTGCTCGTAAGAGACACAAGGGGGAGTCTGATGACAGGTAGATGATAAGTTTGTTTGTAGGGGTAACCATCTTTCACAAATGACAGCTGAGGCAGTGGGAGGCTGTCTAGAAACAGTGGTCCTTTGATGGAGAAGTGGTGCCTATTGCCCAGGGCCCTAGTTTGCTTTAAAGGTAAGCTCTGAAAGATTAAAAGATAAAGTACCACTCAGTTGCCTAGAACATCTTATGTGAGAGTTGGACCCTGAAATGTTTGCTGTGGAATGCAAAGGCTTCAAAAATTTAAATCTCTAGAAAAAGTCAAAGAGAAGTTCCTGAAAAACTTTACATGACACTTTGGAAGGGACATGCATTTGAGACAGGTTTTGTATTTTTTTTTCTTATCCGAAGTTTTGATTTTCTGACAGTATATACCATTTTTTTCAATCACAAAATTAGCACTTTGCAGCTTTGAATAAAAGCGTAAGTTTTAATTTCCAAATTGTTCCGTGCTTAAAACATGGCACGGCTGCCACCCAGTCTGGAGCATGGATTAAGAAAAAATATGCATGAGACTTATATTTTGTTTGTGGATCATATGGACTGTTTCCTGGCAGTTACAGGATTTCCCCCCCCTTTTATTCTGTTGGCTGTTAACCAGTGTTTACTGATACACTGTGATTCAGGATTGCTTTAGCAATACAAAGATTTCAGAAGGATTTTTTGGATTTATTTTTCATCTACTCTGTCCTTTCTCTCCCAAGCAGGGAGTGGATGTTTCCCAAAGAGAAATGTAGTTTTTAAAAAGCTTCTGTTGACAACACAACACCAAAGAATTAAACAAAAGCGAAACAGATAAAATGGTTTCCTGTACAGTGATATAGATGTAAAATTAGTCTGCCAATCAACAATACACTTACAAAAAGAAATCACTGAACAGCAAACTGGAAGCAGCACTGAGAGAACTAGGGTCCAAGGTGGGAAACCATCTACTGAGCAGCCCAGTGCTCTGCTTGGCCTTATCATTCCTCAGAGCACTAGAACATACACTATTTTCACAGAGTTGTGCTTTTCCTTAAACTACCAAGACCACTAGGGATATAAAAGGTCTACTTTAGTCTTGGAGCTGCCCTGCATTTTTGTTTTATGAGCATATTTATAGATATGTAATTCATACCTCTAGGGCTGATCTCCAGTAAGAGTTCTCTGCCATGGGAAAAGACAGTGTGTTACAAATTTAACAAAAAAAAAAAAAAAAAGAAAAAAAAAGAAAAAAATCTTGAAAAACTGTAGCAGCTGCCAGCTTTCATCTTTAGAACCACAACTTCACAGGACTCTCAAGCATCAAACTGATAGAGGACAAAAGGCGCACAGAAAAGAAGCCTGAAAAATTTATCTCCTGATGTCAATAATGGAGGTAAGGGACACACCCTTATCACCTCTCTCTTTGCCAGCTGTGGTTGAAGACTTTGTAAATGTAATCCAAAAAGTCTACACAACTCATCCATTTCTGCAGGTACTTGAAACTCTGCATCCAAAGTTTGCCATTTCGATTTTATTCTTATGCTGGTCCTCTGAAGTTTGACACAACTTTCAGCATGAAATACTTGCCACAGAAAACAATTCCTTACCTTTCCTCCCCCTGTATCAACACAGTAATTCCTTTTAAATGAGCAAGTTAATAGATTTCAGTGTAATGGTATTTTAGTTAATTCTCCTTTCTGTCTTCTGCTGAAATTATTCAGAACATAGTCTCTTATTCACAGGCTAGATGATGCTAACATGAAACTTAGTAGATGAACATTGTCAGTATTTTCTGCTTTTCGCAGCCTTATTTAGTTGCAAATGATGATCAGTAGTAAAGGGAAAACATCATTTCCAAAGGGAATACTGCAACTTTTCATCTCAAATATCTCATCTTCCTTTCAGAGAAGTAGAAAAAACCTTGGAGTTCATTGAAAAGCTTTCTTAAGTCCCCTAGATTATATTAAAAGGCATTAGTTATTGCAGTCCTAATACAAGGTTCATGAGCAATAGGAAGGTAGGGAGTTTGAGCTCATAAATCCCATATTATTGCTTTGCTGTATTTCACTACGGTAAATTCTTGGTCACCTTTGTGCAAACAGTCTCAGTGAAACAGATACTAAAACCTTCCAGAGAGGATGTGACGTTGTATCTGCACGTAGAATTCTAGATGAAAAAAAATTGTTTTGGTGCCAGATACTAAGCTCTCTGAATGACTTGAAACATGCCCTTTTACATCTCCCATCATTATTTGGAGGTAACGATCTCTTTTCCCCAGTATCCAGTGATAGGATGTGTGGGAATAGTTCAAAGCTGCACCAGGAGAGGTTCAGACTGGACATTAGGAAGCATTTCTTTACTGAGAGGCAGGTCAAATACTGGAACAGGCTTCCTAGAGTGGTGGTTGATGTCCCCAGCCTGTCAGTGTTGAAGAGGCATTTGGACAATGCCCTTGATAACGTGCTTTAACTTGGTCAGCCCTGAAGTGGTCGGGCAGTTGGATTAGACAATCACTGTAGGTGCTTTTCAACTGAAAAAAGTATTCTATTTTATTTTAAACTTTTATGACTAATTGATGACAGCCTCCTAGTCAGCATAATTATTTGTTGTTTTCAGCATGAGTTTTTCAAGGGCCTTGACAGTTGAACCTGATACCTACTGCACAGTATTACTTATATTGGAATACTGAAGACATATGTGCTTAGAAGGAAGTACAGTTTTATTTCTTACCTTTATTAAAAGCTCATTGTTTCATAAAAAAATCATCCAAATCTCTTTTGAAGCCAGGAAATTTTAGAAGTTCAGGACGTGACTTGCAGTAGGGAAGTGTCTGCCAAATATACGTTTTCTGGATGATATTAGGAAGCCTGACAGTAGTCATAATATGATGGGTGTGCTTACCTTATAAGAGTACACTTGAGAGTATCATTTAGACCGGACATCGGGCAGATAACGAACAATGAGGAAAACTGATAGAAATAAAACCCTTTATGGGAATAAATTAGGAGTGCTATAGACCTGCAGAAGAAGACTCAGACAGCTAAAAAAATACTAAATAAGTCCCACCATTTTTTTATCTGACATGAAGGCTACACCACCAGGCTACATATAATTTAAGTAGCATGAAAGAAAGTAGTATTACTGGTGATTCATTTTGGGAAAGGGAAAAGAAAGCTATAAAGAGGGACAAATAAAGAATAGGAGCAAACTACCACAGGCTCCTTCACCCCCGCCTAAACACAATACAATCCGTTAACTGACATTATACGAAGAGGACATAACATAAAGGCAAATACAAACTGATTAAAAAAAATAAATGAATTCATACATTTTTCCTAAAACAAAACCATATATTGGAAAATAAAAGTGCCACAGCAACAAGGTCAGAAAAAAACATAACAAGTCATTCATTTATCAGCAAAAGAAAGATTAAAAACTACGACAACTGAAAAAAAAATGATGAAAATAAAAAACGTATTCTTAAAAAAAGTTATCAAAAATACATAAAAATATTTAGAAAGCATACCACATTGATTTCATAACAGTCAACTTACATCAACAAATTGCCCGCATGTTTTTTGGCATGAAAGGAAAAATTTACAAAAGAAAGTTGTGTAAGAATGCTCTTGGACAAGTAGCATTGCCACATTCTTGTAACTTGCTTTTTTTCATTGTTTCTTAAAAACTTTTTTAGCAAAATGTTTAATATTTCTTTTTTAATATAATTGTTTTACAACAAAGGGCGATACAGGGAGGCAACAACACATACATCCACACCACATAACATGAAAAGAAAAAAATCTTGCACCTTAACAAATTGAAACTTTTTTTTTCTGCTGTTTTTTGGTTGTACTTCTTTTACTCTTATGTAAAGTTGTTAGCATATTACAGTTGAAAAAAATCCTGTACATTTTATAGAATTTAGTTTTGCTTGTTTGCATATCTACATATATAGTGTTTTTCGAAAAGCAAAGTTTGTTGCTTTTTTGCCTTTTTGGTCAATTTGATATATATTTTTTTAAACATTTTCTTTTTTTCTATAATTTTTGTGTTTGTGTGTTTTAAGGAATGGATGACTGCACATAAAATTTTAACAATGCTAAAGAAAGGGGTGGTGGAGGGGAAATTATGGGAAGAAAAAATGCCTAGGGTGGATGGAGTGGGAGTGTAAAAATCTATGAGTGTACTACACAGGAGATGAAGATGATGGGAGTGAATGTGTAAGTCAGTTGCCATGTCCATGTAAGGGCGGTACGGAGTGATCTAGCAGCATTAGAGCTTCTGGCTGTAAGGAAGGGATGGGCAATATACAAAAACAAATGAGCATATTCATGCCCATCAACAAAAAGAAAGAACAGAACTCTAACATTGACAATCTCACAAACCCTAAGCTGCAACTTCTTCAACATGCAAATTACAAAAAATTAATAATTATAGTATTAATATTAACATTTTCATTAAGGTTCTCAAATTATAAAAACAGTTAAAACTTTTCCCTACTGAAAATAGCAGTAAAAATACATAAACTAATAATAATAATAATAATAGTAACCAGAGAGTAAAACAAAAAAACAAGGAAACTAGTTTTATGCATTAGATTAAGAACAACTTCATCTGTAGCTACCCACAGCATCTTTTTTTTAAGAATCATTCATTCTAATGTCCATCAAATTGATATCAGTATTCTCAATAGGTTGAGATAATAATTTCTTGAGCATATCAAATCACTATTTTGAATGTAATGACTGTGTTGGCACACCCCTCCCCCACTCTCAAATTAGATTGCTTTTATATTCAGATTCTGTGGAGAATCTCAAAAATACAGCTGTGGGATTCTGACAGTGAAGTAGTTCCTTATTTAAAGAGGGAAATAGAGGGAAAAATTGCAGAAAACAATTCATAACTCTTTTTTTGTTTTGGTTTTTTTTTTCATTATTAGTTTGGAACAAACCAAATCTAAGATAGAAATTCAACCATTGAAAAGAAATACATCAAAATATAACTATGTAGAGATATACTAAAAAAAAAAGCAATAATGAAAAGAACACTTTGTTCCCAGGAAGAAGGGAGATAAGAACAATTGTGGGGTTTTAAAATTTTATTTTAAAGAAAAAAAGTATTTCACACACTTTCAAAGATGAGTGAACCAGATGCACACATCGAAAGGAATCGACAAAGCAGTCTAGGGACACTTGCTTCATTTTGCTATTTCTTTTGTCAGCAAACAGATTCTCTTCCCTTCCCTCCCCACCCTGTTTAAATTTGTTTTCAATTGCTGGCCAAAAATCCACCACAGTCCAGTGTTGCTTTTTTTTTTAATAGATCTTTTTTTTTTTTTTAACCACTTCTTTTTAAAATAAACATGGAGAGGAAAAAAAAAAAAAGGACGTGCAGTCTGGATGTACGTCATAAATAGACATAGAAAAAGATAGAAGAAATTGGCTGAGATCGACAAATGGGTTATATAATAGCTTAATTTTACCGTAGGATGTTAATAATAATGCATGCTTAAAGTAAGTTGCATTTAGGGAAAGTAGAAAAACAGAACAGCAAGCAAGGACTTGGGGGGGGCAAGGTGGGGGGTGGGCAGAGGAGAGGAAAGTGTAGGGTGGGCAGGGAGTGTATGATCCATGCCTCTCCTGAAGGGGCAAAGCACATTCCAGTAAGTTCTCTGCATTTCTGAGGGAAGCCAGAAGCAGAAAAGGGTGAGGAGAAATCATAAGCTATTCTAGGACTTCCTTTTCATACTGGCTATGAGCTTGTATCTTGATCAAAAGCATAAAACTCCAGACTCCAGTCCTATACCCTATCTCTCCAGGGTATTACCAAAATGAGTGGTGTTTATTTTTGTGCCTAGTCAGGCTGGGATTATTCCTCTAATTGTGATCAGCTTCAGCAAAGGATGAGGAATTAGAATTTTCCAAACTCACTCTGCTGTGATGGAAAAGGTGATGCCTTTACTGAATATTTATTTGAAGTGGTGAGCAATTATTCAGAAGTGCTGTCCAAGAGCACTGAGGAGGGCTCACCACTTCGCAGTACTTGGTAGTAAGGGCATAGGATTTTGTATAGGCAAATCTGCCACTGCTAGTATTAAGAAAAAACTAGTTCCTTCTATGCTACAAAAGGATTTACAGTTCAACAAGATATTACTAATGAGTTCTATCTCAGTCTTACTAAAACTGGATCCCAAATATTATATGTCCTAGAGGGGTCTTCAGCTTCCTCTGAATTCCTTGGGCCTCATAAAAAGTCCATACTTTTTCTTGTATAAAGACCATCCTCTTAGAAGTACTAGAGTACTAGAGTACTTCTAAGAAGGAACTTAGGGCCTCAGCAAACCAATTGGTTCTTCCTGATGTTTTAGGAGAGGACAAATGTTATACAGAAAGCTTTAGATGCTGTCCCTGATGCATCTTTCAAAACTTTAGGTTTCCATCAGGAATGTCAGCAAGATCATTTCATATCCTGTCATAAAGGACTCCCTGCTACCAATCAGTGGGAGTGGGTGGCTATCTTGAGCTTGAATTTCTGGGAAGAATGGGGTTATCCAACTTGCTGATGTGGCATGGGGTACTTTTAATATGGTAGTAATAAGCAGGTAGGATGGTTTCGTATTTATTAAGAGGAGAAATGATAGTACTTCTAAAGCCATGGAGAGATCAGTATTAGTTCTGGGGAATGTTAAATAAACATGAAGTACTCAAAAACTAAATAACTCAGTTTGGCTTTAGATACATCACTGCAAAGAGTGCAGATTTAAGAAGAGTTAGATGACAAGACTCTTAACTCCAAAAATTATGAGGTTGTGGTGACTACGAGTACAGTGTGTCCATAGCTGGAATGTACCATGCCTCTGCTGGAAGACTGCACTGGCATTATCTTCTACATCCCTTTGGAAAACATGTTAGGAAGGGAAGAGGTCTAACCAAAGACAAGGAATCCTGATCAGGGTGATCTTGGGAACAGAACATGCAGGTTACAGGAAGGAAAAGATGGGTCTGCATATGAAATTTTTGGCATTCATTTGTGGATCAGAAAAGACTGGCTAGGGATAGAGAAAAATGACAGAAATGAGGCCATTGCAGATCTCAGTGGAGATTTTTATTTGGTAAGGTTTCAAGGCTTGTGTCCCTGGACACCACTCCCTACCAGGATTCCAAGCTTCTAGTTTAATTGTACTTTGGGAGTTTCACAAAGAGGCATTTAAGCTTTGAATTTTAATCAGAAATTGCCATGACTTGCAGATGGATTTTCAGAGTAGTGAAATATCCCCCTTCAGCACATTAGAATTGAGTGCCTTCTCTTTGATGCAAAACAGACTGTAAGGCATGGGTCTGGTTGCCAACTGTGCAGTCTATGTTAGGCCACTCCAGAAAATATTTACACCCTACTTGACAATAAATGCCTAACTCATTGTATGAGGGCCTGGAAAATCCTTTTACTGACTGAAAGACCAAAAGAACTAAAGAACAACAACTGTAGCCAGAGACACTTAAAGACATGACAAGATTCTGTAAAGGAAATCTTAATGTTAAGACTCACAAGAGGATTTGAAGGGTGCAAAGCAATTCTTTCTTTACTTGGTCAATACAGAAGTACTTGATCAGAAGCAGAGTTCTTTGGAAAAATTTGTGTTCAGCAATTTCTGCTGAGGCTAGGAAAATCTCCTGCAGTGTTCTCAAAGATCTAACTGTTAAGAGTCAAAAATAGATGTCCTAATTTGAAAATTAGATCCCAAATGTTTCCACATGAAGCTACACAGACAATATTTTATTACTTAACATTTAACAAATTATTCCTCAAAAAGTCAAGACTAAAAAGTATACCCATTGCAGCCTTTTTATATTTTCAAAAACTTGAAGTAGATTGAAGGACTATGAACAAATGCATCTGTACTATCAAGGCTTACAAGCTTCTTTATTGAAGGATTGTGCCAAGATGGCTAAATTTTTCAAATGGAAAAAAAAATCCACATTTAAAAAAGAATATATTGCAAAAAAGTGCCTTGGTCAGTGGTGTTAATTATTAAATTTTATTATGTCATTATTTGTTTTCAAGTTGCATTTTAAAATGCTGCTGGTGAAGATAATGTGTATTTCTGTGAATGTCAAAGAGCAAGATGATAGTGGTAAGTTAGGATCTAGGGCTGCATTGCTGTCCCCAGGTTTATGCTAAGCTCTGGAACTTCAGGCAATGGAACGGTCTGCCCAGGGAGGTGGTTGACTCACCTTCCCTGGAGGTGTTTAAGGTGAGGGTGGATGAGGTACTGAGGGGCATGGTTTAGAGATTGGTGGGAATGGTTGGACTCGATGATCCGGTCGGTCTCTTCCAACCTGGTGATTCTATGATTCAGTGTCTTGTACCACTGTAGTCCACTGGCTCCAATAAGCTGGCAGTTTATTTCTTCCCTAACACACTGAACACCATGTTATTTGAGTTCTGTGCACTGTAGCACAACTCTATCAATATACCTCATTGTTATCCAGCTGTACAAGCTGCTTCTTTTGACCTAGTTGTCCAGTAATCCTGACAATTTACTTCAGATGTCTAGGTTTCCCTGCTGGCCTATTCATGAAACACTTTTTATTTGGGATATTCTTGTTTCTGTATTTTTATGTCAAGTAATTGCTAACTAAAGGTCAGGGCAGCAAATTCTTTGTATAGTTTTTGTAATTTGACCTAATTAGAACAGGTTCCAAGACTTTCAGTGCAAAAAGGGAGCATGCATTTCATCATTGCATCATCTGGGTTCCCAAACTGCTGTTACTTTTTAAAGTTTACTTTATGTATCAGGCAGCATCCTTTTAGAGTCATTTAATGCCAGATGCATTAGGCAAAGATACTAACGACAAATATTTCTAAGCAGCCGATACTATCAAAATATCAGTGAAAATAAGTGTTACTTTTTTCCTGTAAAATGTTTACCTACAAAATAGAGAAATAGGTACTGTTAGCTATGCATCTGCTTTTAGCTTGAAGATGTGTCAGCAGCATTTTCTCCTCTACCTAGAATATTTTGGTAGCAGAAATACATGTTAAATAGATGGGGGGGGAAACCTTGCAAAAATCTCTACTTCAAGCATACACCAAGGAAGAGAAGAATGTAACCAATTTCCAGTGATTTCACCATAAAATAAACACATACACAAATACTGACTAGGAGATTTGGTTCTCTCCCTGCTTCCCAAAAATGGTTAAGTACACTCTACAGCTGTTTAAAAGTTAATGGATTTACCTCTTCCTAATATAAACATCAGAAATGCTAGATCCAGCAAGAAACCCTCCTAAGAGCTACAGATCCAGCATTGCTTTACTGATTTTCTACAACTCAGTCATTGAGGCGCAATGGGAGAAAACAAGCAGAATAGAGGGGGATTGTTCTACAGGATGAAGTTCCAAGAGAAGGCAGGTGGGAGATTCTGGCAGGAATGTGGGAAACCTGGCATTTCTAGATGGTCCTTCCTCTTTGTAGTAGCTCACAAAATAGCCTGTTCATTCTTGCATGCTTTTAACCTTCCTCAAAGTAGTATTTTTCAGTCATACAGCCAAATGAGCACTTAACAGACCACAAATAACAAATACCTTATAGATTAATAGGACTAAAATATTAATTTTCAAGACCATCTCTCAACCCTAGTCTGAATTAAAATCTGTTCCTGTGATTCTCATCGGTTATGCACACTAATGTAAACCACAAAAGAAGAGTATTTGGTAAGCTGGTCCACTACAAAACATATAGAGACAGGAATAGCCTAAAAAGAGAAATTGGTTATATTACTTCCTTAGCACCGGCTGTTTGCGCCAACAAAAAGCTTTCTCCTTCTAAGCCTGTGGACACATACGAAGCTCAAAAATATAAGTTAATCTATAGTGAGAATGTGTACAATGAGCAGCACTGACAAAGTCCCCATACAATGTCCTGTTTGTTTTTCTGTGTAAGTTAATTAATGGGGGTTCTTTATAGCAATGAGATAGAAAACTATCAAGTATGAACATAGTTACAGATATCAGAGCTAAGGAAATCACAGGGCTAAACTGCCACAGCTCTCTGAGGTAAAGATCTTTTTTGTTTTTGCCATAAGCTTATTATCTTTAAGCATTCCTCCAAACCAGAGTATTCTAAGCAGCCCAACCAATACTGCTGGCCTGAAAGTGTTCTTCCCATGCATCTCTGTGGGCATGAAAGGTTTCACTGTGGCGTGTGTGCTGGGACAAGCACCTGATGCCTTGGCATATCCGTGATATTAGCAGCAAGCACAGAGCAAACAGCTGGTGTTCTCATGATTGCTGGCTTGTTGAGACCTTGGAATCTTTATTAAGACCCATGAGTTAATAAGAAAAGAATGCATTAGACAGAAAACATGAAGATAAGGGGCACATCTGTGGAAAATAATGGGTTGCACTCTATCGTACTGCAGGATTCTCACAGGTGGAAATTCACTGGGACAGCTGTTTACTGGATATAGAAACAGTATATAAGGTTTGCATCCTCTTAATAAAGTTGATCTTGCTTGTTGTTGCCTCATCGACGGGGTCTGTGCCTTAATCACTACACATCTCTACTTAATGGTCTCTTTCTCCTAGAAGAAGGATCTAATAAGGTTTTTTGATAGACTGAAGACTGACATTTGTAGTCAGCCCAGCTAAGGCTTTTTTTTTTTTTACGTAAAGCCAAACTTAT
The DNA here is from genome assembly GCF_032191515.1 of Phaenicophaeus curvirostris. Lineage (NCBI taxonomy): Eukaryota > Metazoa > Chordata > Aves > Cuculiformes > Cuculidae > Phaenicophaeus > Phaenicophaeus curvirostris. The sequence goes on along the minus strand of NC_091396.1, from coordinate 46,946,062 downwards.
TTAATCCTAAAAGTCAGTCACATGGGAAGAAATATTTCTGAATCTTGAGGGATTTTAGAATCACAAACCAGATCCTCATACTGAGAAATTCGGTAGCAGAAACCCATACAAGAATTTTAGTGGGAGCAACAATAGTTGATTGGTTTTGGTCTAAACCCATGCAGCAAACGTTTCCTGCATATTTATGGTATATTGAAATGTACATATTTTTTTTCCTGGTTGCAAACAAAGCAGCAAAGGTATATTAATGTCTTCCTTCTTCAGTGTATACAACAATATAGCCAGGTAAAAATGTGTCATCAGTTTGTCCAAATGCTAGTGAATACTCCATGACTACCAAATTAACTTCTTGGTAGTGGTATCCCAAGAAGTCTTATCAGGTAATATTACTTTTCTAGAATGTACCCAGGAAACACTCTCAAATACACTAAGGGATCACTAAGCGTATCTGTACACGAAACTTACAACGACCAGGGATAATTACATGGGAAAATTGAACGAAGTAGGAAGTGTTTGATTCAAGACAGATTTGAACATTTAAATCCTAAAAGGCATTTAAAATGTGTGTTTGTGTAAGGAGGGTATGCTGTACTGAGACACTTGACAGAAATAACGCCTACTTCACTGGCATAAAAATACTCTTTAAGGTGCAGTTAAATTGTCATGACATCAAGATCTGGAAATTTCACTAATGCTGTTTGGTACCTAACTTTACTGTTGACTCCACATTATTCCCTGTGGGAGCTGCACACTCAATTAAACTGATGCATGACTGTTATTCCTATGATCTCGTCCATTAACATGTAATTATTCATAAATCTATTTTCATATTGGATTCTTTAAGGAGAAAGTAATTCTGGTGGACTTCAGAAGCAGACAGGAACCATTTTCAGTGCAATATTTTTAATCACTTGGATGCTAGGTTACATTTGCCTTTTCTGTTGAAAGATCCTACAAAATAACTTAGTTCAACCCTCAGCTAGCATAAGCACATTATGCTCTCAAAGTCTGTAGCTAGTCCAGCTACAAGTGGCTCAGTGGATAGAATTTCTTCCTTTGCTTAGTGAGAGAGGAATCCAAAGCATAGTAGATTCACTGTCAAAACGTTTCTGTTGCAAAGAAATTAAACTTCATTTCTGATGGCAAAATAGTTATCCTAGTTCTGTCCTTGATAATCCCTCTTATTTTGGTATTTCCTGCTCCTCTTACAGATACAAATCAGTCCTGGGAAGAACCTACATTTGCAGCTCATACCTACAGAGATAGCTGCTATGCTATTATCTTAGAGCTGTAAACAAAACGAAGCAAAGCAAAAACACACAAAGAAAAGCATTGTCCATTTCTTGGATGCCTGAATAATCTAGGATCATCCCAGGTATTACTTATCTATCTGGATGACATTCAAGATCTAAAGTCTTTAAAACTACATATCTTTTTAGTAAAGCAGCTGCAGCTTATCCTTGAGGATATGTGGGAAACAGTACTACTACATACCTTTAACAGTGTACAGACTGGACTAAGGAAATTTTTTTACAAGCTCTAGAAGAAAAAAGGGGTGTTAAAGAATGAGGATTATTTGGGCTATAATGAACATGATGATGAATTTCAACTACATGACTCCCTTCGAAATTGAATCAAGCCAAATAGTGTACTAACTTAGAAGAAAAAATAAACCAGGCACATTCAGCACTGTGAACATTAGTCTTTAGTAAAATGTAGGATGAAGAGAATTTACAGTGTGATGGTTGGGAAGAAGTGTACTCCAGTAGGCTTTGAACAGGATTAATTTAACCTGCGCCTTCATGCCTAAATTTACTTCTTTCATTAATCAATAGTACTGAAAAGGGCACAATACGTATCTACATATTCTCTTCTATTGAGTTTGAGCACTTTTACATCCACTCTTAGAGTAATTGGTGTGTTAGAGTTAAGAAGTGAAGTGACTTATTCAAACTCACGTAGAAAAAATGTGATAAAACAGGGACTCGGATATCTTGCAAGTGGCGGCTGTAAAGCTCGACTTTGCCTTAAACATTTTGTCTGAAGGCTGCTCATTTGTGTGTTTGTTTTGCCCCACCAGCAGCGAATAGTGGAGGTGGCGCAGCAGCTGAGCTCCCTGAGGATGGAGTTTGGGTTATCACCTGAGGGTCTCATCTGTGGCTCGGGGTTCAATGGAGGGGAGGTGCAGGAGTGAGCACCATCCTCCTTCACCTGGCTGAGATCAAGGTCTGGAGCCAATCACAGGGGGAGGTGATGCAGCGGCAGGTGCTGCCTCCCACCCTTCCTCCACCCGCCAGGCTGCCCAGGATGGACCCTCCAGAAAGACACGTGGCAAGAGCAGCCTGACACGTGCTGAGGGGGGAGATGGGCCTCATAAAAGAACTCACAAGGAGCCACACATGTCTCTCTCTCTCACTCCCATGCTCTCATGCTCTCTCTCACCCATCACTTCGATTGGACCAGCCTGGACCACACAGCCTGGATGAAGCTGCTGCAGAGACAATGTGTTCCCGAGAACTGCTGCTGCCATCGATGTGGGGATTTCTTTCCTTTTACCTTCTCTCTCTCTCTTTCTCTCTGTCTCCCTCCTGTTACCTTATTGTGTGCATGTTGGATCAGATCTGAGTGACCTGGGCTGTGTTCAAGGATCAGATGGTGCTCTGAACAGCTTGGGATCTGTTTCTGTAACTCTGGGAAGTTGCATCCCCATGACTCGGCTGTGCACCCGGGTATTTTGGTCTGCTTATGTTTACCGGAGCCAAAATAAATATTATTTTGATTTTTACCCTGAGAATGACCTTCTTGGCCTCCAGATCACCTCATGGATAATTGACCCCCCCGCCAGTCAGTCCTGGATGTGAGCGTGTGGCTCATGGGTCCGGGGCAGAACCATGGCTTATCCAGCTGTACAGCCCTGCTCATAATTTTGCTCTCCTTTGGGTTTTTGATGTCAAAGTATGTTCTTTCTGCTGTGAAGTAACCTGGAATATATGTTACTCCCATATCAAAACTAAAAGAAAACAAGCCAAAATAAGAGGTAGTTCCCATAGTGGAAGCTAAATCTTGACAGTACAAAAGGCCACTGGGGAAGCAGCTAGCCTGGACAAAGCCCTGAAGAGCACAGAGAAAATACCTCAGTGACAACTGCTGTAGTTAAAATGAATTATACAGAAATCAATATAAACATTTGATCTACAATTTTCCTCAAGCTGCAAGGAGTCTTTGGGACTCCAGAATTGAGGACAAGCCTTTCAGTCTCCTTCTCAGCCAAGAACAAGTGAAAATATTCCTCAGAATTAATACAAGGCTTACCTCACAGCAATGCTGAAAAAGCTAGGCTAAGCTCTCCATCAGCAAAATGAGCTGATGCTGTGTACACCAAGGCTTTGTATAATACCCCATTACCTGCAGAGCAAAAATGTTACTAAGAGACCATTACTAATGAGAAGACCACTACTAAGCAGACTGCTGATAGGTTCTACCAAACTGCTACTGGAAAGTGGTAGAAAATCCTAGGTAGAAATCCTGATATAGAGTAAACAATTAAATACAATCACAACTCTTCTTCTGAAAAGGAAAAACCAACTTTTTTGAGCAGTATACTAGGTGTTGTTGTCTCACATAAGCTCAGAGGATGAGAGATGCTCTTTCCTTTTCATTGTACTGATGTTTAAATTCACCAGAATCCCCTTGGGACTTCAAGCAGAGGTGTTTGGACACAAAATGGCAATGACTATTAATCTGTGCTTTGAAGTCAATTCTCCTACTAGGCAGCACTTGTAACTGCAGCAGAAATACAATAGAGCCAACTAATGTATGAACTTTCTAGCTCTGAAGTGCTGCAGGGGCGCCCTTTGTATAGGAGCTTTCAAATTGTGAGCTAGTTCCGTCTGTCATTTGGAAAAGACAAGAGGTGATAGTGCTGTGATTCAGGCATTTCAGCAGGGATTTTTGGCAGGACTTCTTGTTTGTTTGTTTTTATGGGCAATCTTAATACCAGTGCAGAAGCATAAAGAGAGGGAGGCATTTTTGCAGATCCCCCTTTGAAAGTTCAGGATTACAGTGGTGAAAGGCTGCTGCAGGCAAGTTTGAATCCTCTTTTTCAACACAGTGAATGACTGGAATAAACTCTACTGTGATTCAGAAGCCAAAGCTTTAAGCTGTTTATCAGAGGTTGCATTATAGCAAGAAAGTGGCTGGGAAGGGTATTTGCTTTGTTTTCATAGCAGATTGGATTAGAAGAGAAATAGATCTCATTTCAGAAGTTAACCTACTTTAATATCAATGATAATGATGATACTTGGGTGTATTACAGAAGCACAGGCAAGATAGCCTGTCCATGAATAAAGCTGAGAAGCTGGACACCAGAATTCTTCAGGTTTATTCAAACTTCAAGGGCTTTTTGAACAAAAAAATCAGGATGATTGACTTCTGCTACTGATTAAGTCTGCTTAGCTCATTGGTAAGCTAGGTGGCCTTGACATCATCTCTCCCTTACCTTCACACTATGGTAAGATAAAGTATACCCCACTATGACAAATGTTTGTTTTCTTTTTTTTTGGGGGGGGGAGGTATTCTTTTTTTTAAATGCAACTGTTAATATTCATAGACCAAGGCAGGTCAGATTTTGCTATTGAATCACTATATAAAGTGATATAAAAGAGACATATAGCCAAACACTTAAATATGTTTTCCATATGATGGCTTACTGTGCTACCTGAAATATTTACGTTTAATTTTAGGGTCTTTGTTAGAATATCAGCTCAAAGATGACTTTGCAAAGCTATTAAACATCATGTCTGAGCTTCATGGTTTAGAAATTCACAGGAGCATAACAATCATGAATACCTGTGAAATGAAAGTTAACTGCAGATCAAGCCTAATAAGACAGAAAGTTAATTAAAAGAAGCAAAAAAAAAATAATCTAATCATATTAGGCTTTCCTTAGCTATAAAGTAAGGCAGTATATAGTTAGATTTTAATAAGAAAGTCTATTAGTTTCTCATAGACTCTAATTTCCTTTATCTGTATGAAACACAAAATTTCTCATACAGATTTCTTTCTTCCTGATGAATTCATTATTCCTATTCATACTCTTATTCTAATTAATAGTCTTAAGAACAGTCAAAATAGATACTAAACTGGAAATATTCTGTTAAAAGAACAAACACCTGATTTGGGTAATTCTACTACTGGCAAGATTTGCAGCTTTGAACTTTCTGAATTAAAAAGGTGTTCAAATTCTAACATCAGTGCCCTGAGATTTATGGGCTTATTAGGGTATTAATGAATGACATTGTTTTGAAGTTAGAAGAGAAGTATCACCTTCAAAAGACCCATTATAAACATTTGAGCCTGCCTGGGTCTTCTGTTGGCTTTTGACAGTAAACATGGAAAGGAAAAATGGACCAAGATTATGCTAGAGAAGACTTGGTAGATTTGCCTGTTACTCCTAGTGCCTAAACAACACAAGCTAGACTTTAAAGCAAAGGGGCTCCTTTTCACAACCTTCTATGGCTTTAAGTCATCCATCAAAATGGAAGCATGCCAGAAGCCAAACTATCAACTGCTTTGTTTCTACTATATGTTACACAGATACATGCAAAGGACACTCTCCTCAATTTGTAATGATTTCAGGGGCCTCATTCTTGGATATGTGAATGTCCCACGTTTTCAGAAGCTTGTTTATTGGCTGTTGAGTCCACACAAGACACTCAAAATTACTTTGAAGTAAGTTGCCATTTCCTTTTTATAGGTGCATCACAATTCCTTATTATCATCTTACTTCACTGTCTGGTAATTTAGTAGTGGAAACCTGCATTGAAAAATACAGAGAAAGGGAACCAAGTGGAAATCCAAATATTTAACTTCAAAGAGAAGACTTTGGCACAGAAGCACTAAGCTTTGGGATAAGATGATAGCTCTGTGTGCTCTGTCTTCATGGGCAGTGCACACAGTTAATGCAAAAAGCACTTAATTTCTGCTTTTTCCTCAGTTTCACCTTTCTCTTAGAAAAATACATTACACTTTGAAAACCCTGCCATGGAGTTCTATGCTTATTACGTCTCAGTGGATGCATTTCTAATCTGAAAAATATCTGATCTATTTCCAGCTCTAAAGATACTCTTCATATCAACTCTCTGCCAACTCAAGTTTGGTATCAGAATCAAGTTTTGGTCTTCTGTCGTCACTACTCATGCAGGTCAACATACCTTGTACGTCAGTGACCTTGTAGCTACCTCATTGCCTTCAATGATTTTACAGAAGTATGACAGATTGAGCTTGTAAATTGGACATAGGTAAATGACTCCATTTACAGAAGTGAGAAACAGGTTAGAATCTAGCCCCCCAACTCCATCACTGTCCAGGTGCCATAGGGATTAATAGGATACAAACCCATTATAATCAGTGGACTGGACTTGAAAAGCAAGCACATTATCAGTGAGGATGAGGAAAGGCTATTTGCTTATCTACAGCATTCAGATATAGCTATGGTTGGAATTGTTCCTTTTTCTTTAAGAAATATGAATTTTCATATTGAAAAAATAATTTTATTCTGAAACATTTCCTCCCCTTTACTAGTCACATTCTTCTTTTAATCTTAGCAGTAATTTATCCTCCTACTAACCTTGCAGCAGTTATGTGCCCTATAAATCCTTTTCTCCATGCATTTCTCAAACTTTCTCCATATTTCTCTTGACTAAAGTTTGTTAGCGAGTCACCTAAGGAAGCATCTTTCTAACTTCTCTGATTACAATATTTACAAAGTGGAGACAGCAATATACATGGCCCTTCTGAAAAACTTCTTTTTAATAACAGCAAAATATTTTCAAAGTCTGAGATAAGCAATGCTACTGAAGTACCAGCAGTACATTTCTGGTCAAATACAGTACCTGACATAGATACAGGACTGGGTGTTCTGTCAGATAAGACCAAGAAGATCCAGAACACTACCAAGTGCAGAAATAAAAATGGAAGCTGTAATGGCTTATTTTAAAGACAACATATTTTCTAAGCAACAGGAGGGTTCACCTCTGCTCCCTTCAAGTATACTAAGGTGCAGAGCACAGTTGCTCCAGCTTAGCTCAAAAAACTAAGTGAAAGTCAGAAGCTGCCAGATCTCAGAAAACCAACAGGCATTTCTCTTGTATTCAAACCACACAGAATTACTAGATTGTTGTAATGAAACAGTAATAAGTGTGGCTGATATGCACCTTATAAAAACAATCTGTTGTATTCAAGAGTTGATCTTTGAAATACTCCATCTAGTCTCTTCTCTGTATTAAACCATATAGATTTTTTCTTTATTTCAGACTTTGATTTAAGGTCTAGCAAATTATTTATGGCGATTTTTTCCCAAATATTAACTATTCAAACTCAGCCCTAATCCTAGGAACTGCTAAATACTTTCTACTCTCATTAACCCCAGTGAAAACTAAAGGCACGCAATATCTCTCAGAATCAGGCTGCCAGGTTTTCCAGCCATGTGGTTAATGTAATTAGCAATTATGCATGCAGATGCATATATATAGGATCTACACACAGTTTTTTTGAATTTTTGACCATGAAAGTATTTAATTTGCATCCAAATTTCAAACTGCTACAGGGATCCTACTGCTGACTGCTTCCTTTTCCAAAAGAAAAATCAACATCATGTTCATAAATGTTCTGGACACAGGTTTAGAAGGGTTATAAACAAGTGAGGAATGCAGTGAAAAGCTTCTGCTGTTGTTATTTCAAGCCTATTTACTAGAGCAGTCTCCCACAAATTCCTTCTGCATACAGACTTTTTCATACACGCAATGAATTTCATAATTCACTGCTTATGATTTGATGTTCAGTTCTGGTAAAATCCCCTCAATCTGAAACTTAAGTGCACGATTTGCTACTCATCTGCAGCAATTTTATACTGATAATAATGCTTGTATGTGTTCTTGCTGTCTCATTGCTCTCTATAACTACCTGAAAGGAGGTTGTAGAGAGGAGGGTGCTGGCCTCTTCTCCCAAGTGACAGGGGACAGGACAAGAGGGAATGGCCTCAAGCTCTGCCAGGGGAGGTTTAGGCTGGACATTAGGGAAAAATTTTTCACAGAAAGGGTCATTGGGCACTGGAACAGGCTGCCCAGGGAGGTGGTTGATTCACCTTCCCTGGAGGTGTTTAAGGCACGGGTGGAAGAGGTGCTAAAGGGCATGGTTTAGTGTTTGATAGGAATGGTTGGACTCGATGATCCAGTGGGTCTCTTCCAACCTGGTTGTTCTATGATTCTACATTAGTGCTAAGTAAGTGGTAGAGCACGTGCATCATTTCTTACAGCAGAATCGCTGAGATCTGAAATGTGATGTGCAAGCCTGGGGGCCAGGACAGAATACTACCAGCATTCTGTTTTCATACCTAAGACACTTGCCAGAACTATCTGAAATCTGTTGTCATATTCTGTAACTGAGTAAGGCCTATATTTTATAGATATACTTACACATACTATATAATATGCATTACATTTATATAGATATTTTTATACACACAAATTTATATACACATACAGACATACACGTGTATGTACACATACATGTCTACATATGCGTACGTATTTTTTCCCCTAATTCCTATTTCCAGCACCTTTCCCAGTCCTCCAGTCAGAGATGCTTCGCTTAAATTTCTTGGATTTCATAAAAGGAAACTGCATTTGTCATCCCTTAATTGTCTGTCACAAAGTATGTCTTTCCTTTGCACCAGATCCCTATGCTTATTAAGCTTTCCAACTGTTTTCAGAACTCAGGCTGTATATAAGCAGAGGCTTCATTGTAACGGAGCAGAGAGATAACAGTGCCTCTCTACATGTCTTTGTCACTGCTACCCCCGAAATGATGTGCACAGTTCTATGCATTTCATTACCAGAAAAGAACAGCACAAGGCAAAACAAAAGAGAAAATTGATAAAGAACTGCTGTTCAACAAGAACAATGATCATTGCTCTAAGCTGGTGTCTGAAATCTTTAACTTCACTGCAGACAGCTCATTCATCTTGTTTTGCATTAGCTGATATCTCCCTTGAATAAGAAAATTAATGTAATATGACATACCACAGTAAAAGCTGTCATTGCCCTAACATGACTGGATCACCAGAAAAATAACCTCCTGGGGCGTGTATCTGACAGAAGGTTTAAGAAATCTGTAGGATCAAAACGCAACCTTTGTTTAAAAGTGAAGGAGAGATTAACTGAGGTTTGAAAGTGAAAGAAGAATTAAGACTCCAAGGTCTTATTTTCAAGTCCTGCCATTCAGACAGTCCGTAAAGGCCTGGTCCATGAAAGGATTAACTAACTCTTCTCAGCATATAAATCTAAAATTTAGATCTTTGAAGCAAGTGCTCAGCTGCACTAATATCCACAAAGCTCCTCTCAGCCACTGGAAAAAATTATGGCAATACAGCTATAAAATGTTGTTGGAGCTAGTGAACATATACACATGCAGCAATCTCCAGGATCCAACTGCTAAAATTAATTTTAAATAAGCATGTTGAATGTGTAGCTGGCATCAGAGATCAAATCCCAGTAAAATACAAGAAACAGCATTGCTTTTATAGGGATTTTAAAGTAAAAGAAGTGGACATCAACAGCAATTGAAAATCCAGTATCATCATAAAGCTAGGTCTTCACAAAAAAGTCTGTTTTTAAAAGTTACCTGATTTGGTGCTCAGATTCCTAATTAATTAGCTTTAATGGAAGCTAAGCGAATTTGGTATGGAAAAAGAAACAAAACTGATTTGGCAGCTCTTGTTTGAACAATTACCACTGACAAGACAGGTCAGCAGAAAACTTGTAGTTTGTCACAAGGAAGGGAAGGTCATTTGGGAGGTGAAAATTAAAAAAAAATGCCAGAAGAATAATGATTCTACTGCTTCAATAGCAAATGAGGTACAGATGACTGAGATTAATTCTGCCTATGCTATCACTTCTTTGCATTTACTGTAGAAAGCACTACCTGAATGCTCGTTTTTCAGCAGAGAACCATGTAAATGTCTTTTCAGAGAAGGTAAGATAGTGAACAAATGACATGTTTCCCTACTCTTCCCATATAGAGGAATAATTACTACTAACAGACTGAGCTAGGCACACAAATTACTGTTTTCATCTTTAAACAATCCTGTTATTAGAATAGAGGTGCTCCAGGCACAACATTTGCAGTTTGTTTTACCAGCTGTTTTTAAAAATATTGCCTGAGTGAAAGAAATGTTTTCCCCCTTTCTCTCCAAAATATTTTTTGTTTGCTTTTCCTTTCCAAGGGAAAAGTAATAAATACAGAAAACAACATATGTGGGAAAGATCACACAGCTTTGGGGATGGGCTTTTACCATTGCTTTTCAAAGTATAATGAAAAGCTATACATTAAATAACTTAAGATGCTGAAATTCACTGGCCAAACTCCTTTGATAAATGTAATTAAGATTTTATTCTTCTAACACAATTGGTACAGAGCTAGTGACAGTCATTTCTCATGGGAAAAAGTATGGTATAATGTTCTGAAGAACATAACAGGGACAAAAAGGAAATTGAAAAACTGAGAGACACTTGTACAAACCTCCCAGGTTGGCTAAAATTGAAAGTTACTAGTCATATTTTCAGAAATTAAAGAGACAAGTGTAGTGAAATCTCCACAATACACTTATGACTAGAAAAGTTTAGTTTGTTTCATAATAAAATACTTTGTTAGAATGTGAACTTTTAATTTATCATAATTTTCAAAATGAAAATGTATTTTAAGACAATAGTTGAAATTTGCATTGTATGAGTCATATTTTATTGGTTTTAATTTGACACAAGTAGTTCAGATGAAAGTAAACTGAATTCCCATGGTACTTTGCTAACAACAAATCTTCACTTTTTTATCAAAATGAACCAGGGCACGAACACATTCAACTACCATCCCAGTCTCTGGATTTCCCTTGGACTTACATGGTATGTTAAAGCACATGAAGAAAAGGGTTTCAGGCAAACCTGGAAGCCTCTTGGTTATCTTATCAGAAAATAAAGCTCAGAAGTAATTAATCATTTCTTACGCAGAACTCACTCGCTCTACTGCTGTGTGGAGCACATCACAGAATTCTGTCCATAGGAAGGATGCTCATCAGCTACTGGAATAAGCTCAGAGTGGGCAGTATGTCCAATCTACTGTACAAAAAAAGTACTTTTTTTGCTTCAGATACATACATACTCCTGGTACACTGTCAAGTCCCTTGACTTTCTCTTAGGCTGTCAAACCCTCCTTAATCCACCCCACACTCTCTGAGAGTCCCTAATTCCCTGGCAGAGATAAGTGATTCAAAACCTTGCCAAAGGCACCACCCTGCTCCGAGTTTAGACATGCTCCAGAGATCCTCTGTCTCAGACTATGTCTAGATCTCAAACCCAAGAATTGTACTTGCTTGTATTCACAAAACACCTCCCCCAAAATGCTGGGATGTACTAGCTGCTTTCAGAGTGATACAAATCCAAAGAGTTGAATAACAGAACTTAACAGGAGTAAGAGAAAGAAGATAAGGCAACATTTAATCTATTTGTTCTGCATTTGCTTACAGAGCTCCTAAACAAGTTTATTCTATTCTTCTATTTCAGTTCCCCAAAGTGCTCCCTTTAGCCAGAACATAAACATAGCATTAACAGACATATAAACACATTTATACAGAGAGAGAGAGCGCGCTCCTGCTATGCAATATGTTATTGATACCTGTTTCAACACTAAAAGAATTAACATACAAGACAAGCACAGATACTAGAAGAAATACAGATCTCCATGCACTCCACAGCAGATTGTTGCTTCATGGAGAGAAGTCAAAAAAAGAAATTAAAATTATATTTTGATCCCCCAGAAAATACCTTGAACTAATTACAGGGCTATTTTTGCTCTTTAGGCTGTGAACTGCAAAATTGATGAAGTATCCAAAATTTCAGCAGTGACTGATCAGTAGCTGGTAAAACTAGTACCTAAAATCAGTCATACTGGTCTCAGTACCAAGGAGGAAAAAGAAATTCTTGACATCCATTAAAAAAACCCAAAATAAGCTTAAAAATGCTTTGTGGTTCTGCTGTCCCACAAAGCTAGAACAACTTTCCCCCCCTTTGTGTTGCCTCTGATTATTTATTGTTCTGATATTGAGAGAGAGTGAAACCCACGAAAAGTGTTGGAATTTTCTTTTTCCTCTAAAAGAAGCTAATTTTGAATTTTTGTATGTTTGTATGTTACACAGTTGTAGTTCCTCTTGAATGCCAAAAGATGAGATGATGATCCTTATAGCACTCAATGGGACTAAGCAACTTCAGTTTTATGAGACTCAGAAGTAGGAAAATGAATCCTCAATAGAGACTCTTTTGTCAGGCTTTAATAATGTATTAGCACAATGAAAATGCAGAATAAAATATGTTGTTGAATTAGTATACATGTAGGATTTCAAATAAAGTCAATTTAATTTTTTTTATTCTATCCCTAATTTCAAAACTGATATGATCTTTGTCTCCTTCTCAGATGGCATTTAAGGTTAGTGTTAACACCTCATGTTACTTAGTAACTGGGAATCCTAGGTACTTATAGTTGGGATAAAACACTGATTTCTAGCTCTTGTGATTAATACATTGGAACGGAAATGGAGAGGCAGAATGAAGTTGAAGTAATAACCCCTTTGACTTGATTATAAGCTTTGGTATCTCATGATCTACTTGGGTTGAAAATGGAAGGCAAATAGCTTTTCCTGCTCTAACGAGGTATCATTCCAGGTGTTATAGTTCACGTGAACATCAGCACCTTTGTGTTTCTGATACATAATGTACCTTCAGGTCCAGGCATGATGACCAAAAGAAATATATAATAACACCTTTTAGTAGCAAAAGTGTATCTCTGTCCCTGGCATCTGTAAAAGCTCAACATGTTTTGGCTCCAACAGATATTATATATCTTTTAGAAATCAGATAGTTTCTACTTGTTTAAGGCTAACTAATCAATCGCTGCAAACATTTAATGGTCTAATATAGACACACTTGCTTTTGATGCAAAATCTGTTCCTGAGTCATGTGCTAGCTCTTCTTTCCCACTGAATGTCATTGGCTATTTTTTCTTCCTTTCCCATATATTTTATGAAGCTGAAAATCAAAGCTAACAGGGACAAAAAGCAAGTCCCAGCAGGTTGAAAATATCATGTCTTAGTATTTTAGACATGTGTCAGCTTGATAACATAGGCACAGCACTAGAGGGATTGCCAGAATGTGACAGTGCACATGGCTTCAAGTTTAGAGAACACGCTTTAAATAAAGACTGGAAGGCAGCAAGGGCAAGGTAGCCAGACTGTAGGTCTGATTCTGATCTCTTCCTGATCTCAAATGCAAAACTAGGGCAATTTACACCAGCTAAGTCAGGCTGAAGAAACTGTGAAGTTTTTGAAGCAAAATTCTGGATTAGGGTGCGAGTTCAAGTGATGGAAGTGCTGATACTTAAGATCTGTATATTGCATTAATTTACATAGCCCAAGCATGGCTAATTCCATTGCACATGTTAATTCTAGAGGAAAAAGTGATATTTAATGCCACACTGATGTTCCTTGACATGAAATTATTTGGCTTTCGTATCCCTCACTTGCTTCTCTCGGCATTGCCAGTTTAGGAGCTGTACCTGCTTCATAAAAATACAAAATAATGTTTCTTGCCACAGCAAGTGAAGAGATCAATTAGAAATAAAACCTTAATAACAGTATAGTTTGCTTGTACGTTTTTGGTAGCTAGAAGTATAATACCATTTTGGTGTATTGTACAGAAATTTGCACCCTAATATCAAAGTCCATTAAAATATCAATTAAATCTCCTTATTTCCCTTCATCTCTGCCTCATTTAGCTAAGAATTAGGTCATTTACCCTGCCTTACAGACAGGTATATGAACAATACAGATGCACAGTCACAGAAGGAATCAACAGCACATCTGGGAGCAACACACCAGAGTTCAGGCTTTTTATCCTTGGCTTTAACAACTCAACCCTCAGCTCTCGCCCTTGCTCAGTGAAAAACGTCACAAGAGCTGAAGTCAGTAAAGAGAAAAAAAAAGTATGAACTAACTGTTTCAAGTGACAGAAATCCATATCTACACCTATTGGGATAAAACCAAGCACAGTGGGAACCTCCATGGCATCTCCTGTGCTTCAGTGAGCCTCTTTGCAACAGAAGGATAGTTGCAGGCATCACAGAGGCTACATAAGGCAAACAAAAGCAACCATTCAGCAGGACATAACAGCTTTGCCACAGCCTGGAGGCTACTATCTTGATGCATGGACACTTAATTTACTCATCTCAATACTCCAATATGAAGGTTACCCTGAACTTCATGATGCAAGGGGCTACATCTTCGATTGTTCTGCTCCAATAACCTGCCACTTGAGCTACAAAAATTGTTTCTTTTGCTGTTAGCCTTATAACAGGACTGTTCTGGTCTATCTGACAGAGGGCAGTATTACACAAAACTATGAGCTTGATGATTATAATATAATTTCATAAGCAGTTGCTTTATTTAAGCAATTGACAAGAAAAAGCCTTAGCTTTGGTAGAAAATAATAGTTGTGAAAAACACTTAGAGATCCAAAATCGAAATCAAGGAAGTTTCTGCTAAAATTAATAGCACTCAGTAATGTCTCTCAGATTATATATGAATTAAGAAAGCTGAACTGAGCATAAAATCATGGGTTCTTATGGGTGAAAGAAAAGCTATCCTGTTTTTATCCCTCTGCCAAGTACAGGAGATATATCTTGGGTAAGTTAAGTGAAATAATTAAATTAAATCATTCCACGCTGTAGATCTGAACACATCCCATCACTTCCCTCTTCTGGTAACTCTTGCTTAAACAGGTGAGCCTTATAATGTTCTCTTGTGAAAAGAGTTCATAGATTTCATCATCTCATTTTCCCTGAAGAACAAATGTATTTCTGCCAAACCAGCTAGGTTGAAAGTACGTGTAAAGCATCCTTTTTGTGAAGTCATGAACAACATCTGCAAAGAAACTGACTTTCTTAACTAATTTGAGCTAACCCACTAATGCTGGCTGGTGTATCCCAAAGCATTGAGGCCTTCCATGCCACTAACATGGCTAGTTCATTCAGCAGGAATAGAATCAAGGATACTGGGAAATGGACAAATGTACAAACCAAAGCATGTCTTTTCTTAATAGTATTTCGTGTCCAAGCAGACCCATAAAAAGTCATCTTGTTTCCTTCTGCCTTACCCACTATCACATATTACTGGAACAAGCTGCCCAGGGAAGGTGGTTGAGTCACCTTCCCTGGAGGTATTTAAAAGACGGGTAGACGTGGTGCTCAGGGACATGGTTTAGGAGTAGATAGGAATGGCTGGACTCGATCATCCAAGAGGTCTTTTCCAACGGGGTGATTCTATGATTCTATCATTCTACATTAAGATTTTATATTTATAATGCATATGGCAGAATACACTCTGGATGCATTTCCAGAATTGTTCTCAAGTTATACAAGTAAACATCAGCAAGACAGTTTTTACCAGCATCAGTAAAAAGCCAGACATCACACAGCTACAAACAGAAGACTGGCCCCACAGACTGAAGATGCAGTACTCCTGGAAATCTTAAGCACATCCTATATTCTCTTGACTACAAATGAACTATGAACTGTGGATTTTAGGAATACATTCACATAGATACCATTTAAGCTGCATGTGCAACATGATATTCCCTTCACAGGACTGTCTCTTAGAAAAGGGCCTACATACATTCCATTTAACATACAGCCTGCACCCTGCAGCATTTTCTGGCATCTAAAGCACAGATAACAGGAGTTCTCACATTAGGAGGTTGGCACGCACATACAAATCCTCTAAAAAGCTTACAAAGAAATCACTCTAGTATTATTTCAGTAAATCATTTCCAAGAGTAAAATGATAACAGAGTTTGAAAACCTTTCAGCTGCAAACTTTGTCATCTTTAAGCTGTGTGGACACCTTGTGACTTCCAGACCAAAGCCTTGTGGTGACATGCAGAATGTTATTCAAAGCTTGGCACCCCTTTGTGTACCTCGGGCAGGTGGGGAGGGGAGGAGAGGAAGGCAGGGGGAGAGGGACAACAGAGCGGCAGAGAGCTGAACACCAGTTTACGAACAGAGAACAGAATCACATAACAACACTGGACCAATGGACTCCAAGACACATTGACAAGACAGATGGACACAGACAAGACGTAAGACCACTACTGAGAAATAAAAAAAAGAGCAAAAAAATCCATAAAATAAAGTAGATATATAATGCTGTGACTGCAAGAAGCAGCCAACGCCACTGGCATAACCTTCCAAAAAGAAGAAATTATAATACAACTAAAAACTAAAATTGAAACTATATCCCCCCAAATAATACACTACAGACTGGCTTGGTTAGCCTGAATGCGTAGCTCTGATGAAACACAAGATGGCATCATCACAGCCCATGCACCGGTTAATGAAGGCCATGGTTAGTTATATCAGCTAAACTACAGCATGCCATAAAAATGACCTCGCACTGACCCAAAAATAAAAGATACAACACATACTCTGCATTGCAATAAAATTCTTTTTATGCCATCTGTGGTTTGTAGGGCTTTCTTTGTTGGAAGAATTTTTTGTAAGGGAATGCAAGGGTAAAGGGAGTCTTTTTTTCCTTCTGTGTGTTTTTCCCCTGAACTCAATTAAAATAAAAAAAGGGAAAAGGGAAAAGATGGGATAAAGACTTTGCAGAAGTTTAAGAAAAGGTAGGGAGAAGAGAAAGTAAAAAGAAAGGAAGGGTAAGAATCTTCATTCTTTTGCACACAACTTTCTTGGCATGTCTGAAAAAGTGGATTTCTTAATGATGGCAAGAAAAGATTTTGTTGCCTTTATTGGTTTGCAGATATATATCTCGTTCTTGAGATGATTATACAATTGTTTTCTTGGAAGAACTCCAAAAATAAAAATTGAAAAGTACAGCAATGATTTTAAAAATTAAAAAATAGCAGTATGGCACAATTATGAGCCAAAAAATGGGTAAAGAAATATAAAAGAAAATAAAATGTCAATCACCAAAAATTCATGCGGCACAAGATGAGGTGAAACGACAGAAAATGTTCTTCAAATATATACAATGTATATATCTATCTATATATACACGAAATATATGTGCATATATCGATGGATATACCTGTATAATTTTTTTATTCTCCCTGCCCCACCCTACCCCAAGGCTAATTGGTAGATGAAACTATCGATTAAAAGTAAAAAAAAAAAAGGAAGAAAGTAAAAATGATAAAAAAGAAATTAACATGCTTTTTACACAAAGAAATACCAATCTCATGCATTTGTTCACACCAGTGGATGCCAGGGTTAGATGAAGGCATGAATTTCTGTGTAAACATGGGATTGGATGATACAGGCTACTGCTGATATTGGTCATTCATTACTTTAGTATATACACATATATATGCACACTGTATGTAGTGCATATATAGATAAATTATCCTCATGGGTGGGGCCTTTGAAGCTTACATAGGAAAAAAGACCAATATGCTGAAAACCAAACTCAGTATAAATTTCTAATACAAAAACAGAAACAAAAATTCCTGTTAGTCATCTGCATGATTAGTAAAACTTGTTCATTTGTTTTTGTTTTGCCTGTAGGATCGTAGCTAGGAAATTCCATCAAACAAGTGATGCTATTACACCCTGGGAAGTGCCATAGAGGAATCCCCCTCCTTTGTGTCCATATGGTATTCAGCTTGTGGGATGGGAAGACTATTTCACTGTGCACTCTGAGGCATGCACCCAACTTTAAAGGCCATTTCTTGTTAACAGCATAAGAAGCAGAGAAGAACCATTTTTGCTTGACACAGGATGAGATTGGACATAACTGAATACTGGATTTACAGGAGATGTTTCTCCAAGGAGAGCAATGAAAATTCCCTATGTGCTTCAAGAAGGCTGATGTTGTTTATGGAGAATGAGAGCCAAATCATCATGTCTGCTGGTTTCTTCAGTCCAAATTTCTCCACTGCCAGCTTACTGCTTTATATAGCGTGCTAGCTGCTTGTAGACTCTTAGAAGAGAGATTCTGCTTGTTTTCTGCAAATAAATCTGTACCTGGTTCTGCAGCTTACTTGGATGGAAGCTTGATTGTCCTAGCCCACAAGTCAGGAGCTTGAAGTGAATGAGTGCAGGCTAATAAATTAGGTACAGACACTATACTTGTAGGATACGTCCCCTGTGTATGGGTTTATGCTACAAAACAGCATGTAACTTCCAGTACAAAGAACTGTAGATTTTGGCATCTCTTTTGCTGTGTCCATCCCCTCACTGAAAAAGCTTACCAGTCTGATTAGACAATGCCAGCCTTATGATGTATGAAGCCTTTTTGTAAATGCAAAATAAATTTCTCTGGAAAAAAAATTGGGCCAGCCGGAAGGGAATGCTGGCAACAACACCACGGAAGAAACACAGGCTGTGCCAAGGCAGGAAACTAGGATTAAGACCTACAGACCATGTCAAGAAGTTACACTATGGTCTTCAGGCTGATTAGTGAGTGTTTGGGTCTTAATGTTTTGACTAATGCAATGAACAGCCTAGTTTATGATCTAAATCAGCTGCCCATCCACCAGCATCCAGACTGCCTAGCACCCAGACCACTGAGCTAAAGGACACACCTAATGGGAACAGGGCCAAAGGTATGAGGACACAGCAGCAGCTGCTTTCAGGAAAGTATAACTATAATCTTCATGACATTGAAGTATCAGTAAGTTCAGATTGTAGGGATGTTAAATAAAATGAATAGCAAGTATTTTTTATCTCTGAACTTGCAAGGTCTTCTTTTTCATTATGTAAAGTATAGCTGGCTTTTGGATTCAAAGTTATCATTACCATAGAGTGCAAGAACACTCAATCCCCGCATGCAGGAAATTGGGCATGGAAGGGAAGAGACCAGTGTGGTTCAGTTGAGACCTGCTGGTCAAACTGAAGATCAGGAGGGAACTGTTGAGAAGTGCAAGCAGGGACAGGGAACCAGGAAGAGTATAGGGATGCTGCCTGGATGTGTAGGGATAAAGTCAGGAAGGCTAAAGTGCAGCGGAGCTGAATTTGCCATGGGAGAAAAAGAATAACAAGAAGGGCTTCTATAGATATGTTAACCAGAAAAGGAAGGTTAAAGAAGGCGTATCCCAACTGATGAACAAAAATAGTGACCTCGTATCAACAGAGAAGGAGGAGGCTGAGGTACTCAACAACTTTTTTTGCCTCAGTGTTCACTGACAACCACTTTCCTCAACCCTCCTGGGTCAATGGACAACAAGATGGGGTCCAGGGGTGGATAGCACCTGCCACTGTGGGGGAAGATCAGGTTTATGACCACTTGAGGAACCTGAACATACATAAGTCTTCAGGAGCTGATGGCAATCAGGAGAAGTCCCTGGTGACTGCAAGAAGGGTAACATCGTGCCCATTTTCAAAAAGAGTAGAAAAGATGACACTGGGAACTACTGACCTGTCAGCCTCATCTCTATGCCTGGGAAGATCATGGAACAGATCCTCCTAGAAGCTATGCTAAAGCACATAGAGGACATGGAGGTGATTTGAGACAGCCGGCATAGCTTCACCGGGGATAAGTACTGTATGACCAACTTAGTGGCTTTCTGTGATGGGGTAACCACATAAATGGACATGGGAAAATCAACAGATATCATCTATCTGGGCCTCTGTAAAGACCTTGACAAAGTCCCCCACAACATCTTTCTCTCTAAATTGGAGAGATATGGATTTGACGGATGGACTGTTTGGTGGATGAGAAATTAGTTGAATGGTTTCATCCAAAGAGTAGTGGTCAATGGCTTGATGTCCAGATGGAGATCCATGACAAGTAGTGTCCCTCAGGGGTCCGTACTGGGACCAGTGCTGTTTAGTATTTTCATTGATGATATAGACAGTGAGATTGAGTGCACCTCAGCAAGTTTGCAGATGACACCAAGCTGACTGGTGCACTTGTCATGCCAGAAGTACAGGATGTCATCCAGAGGGACCTGGACAAGCTAGAGAAGTGGGTCTATGCAAACCTCATGAGGTTCAACAAGGCGAAGTGCAAGGTCCTACACCTGGGTCAGGGCAATCTGTGGTTTCAGTACATGATGAAGGGTGATGTGATTGAGAGCAGCCCTGCAGTGAAGGACTTGGGGGTGCTGGTTGATGAGAAGCTTGACATGAGCCAGCAATGTGTACTCACAGCCCAGAAGGCCAACCGTATCCTGAGCTGCATCAAAAGAAGTGTGGCCAGCATGTGGAGGTAGGTGATTCTTCCCCTCTATTCCACTCTTGTGAGAATCCACCTGGAGTACTGTGTCCAGTTCTGGAATCCCCAGCATAAGAGGGACACAGAACTGTTGGAATGGGTCCAGAGAAGGGCCACAAAGATGATCAGAAGGCTAGAGCACTTCTGCTACAAGGACAGGCTGAGAGAAGGGGTTGCTCAGCCTGGAGAAGAGAAGGCTACGGGAAGACCTTATCACAGCCTTCCAGTACTTGAAAGGGGCCTACAAGACAGCTAGAGAGGGACATTTTACAAGGGCATGTAAGGATAGGACGAGGAGCAATGGCTATAAATTGGAGAAGGGAAGATTTAGACTAGACATTAGGAAGAAATTCTTCATGATGAGGGGGGTGAGACACTGGAACATGTAGCCCAGGGGGGAAGTTGTGGATGTCCCCTCCCTGGAAGTGTTCAAGGCCAGGCTGTGTGGGGCCCTGAGGAGCCTGGTCTAGCGGGAGGTGTCCCTGCCCATGGCAGGGGGCTGGGAACTGCATGATCTTTATGATCCCTTCCAACACAAACCATTCTATGATTCTACGATTGCCACCACTTGTTAGAATAATTTCTTCTGCATACATATGTGTCTACAGAGGATGTCTGCAAACCACCTCAGTCAGGACAGGTCCCGTGATAGCTCCTGGTCTCTACCTAAGGTGATTTACAGAAATGCCAAAATATATAAATTCTAGAGGTAGGGCACAGAGGGGTAGCCAGCCTGCTACAGTATGTTTCTCAAGCTGAGAAACTCAGTCCTGAGTGGAGTGATTAAATTGCCTTTACACTGTCTTATTTTAAAGATGTGCAAGTATCCAGATTCAGAGCATATGCTCACTGAGATTCACGTCTTAGGTTCAACAAACAATCATAGTTAAGTGGCAATAAAACCTAACGAATGCTTCTCACAAGATGTTTAGCCAAAAAGAAGATATGATATTCTGATTTTTGAACTATCTTTGAGCACACCAAACCCAAAGTCTTCAAAAGGATGCTGTAGGGGACTGTAGCTGATCCCAAGGCAGGACCAATTTGAAAGTAAGAAATTTAGATTTTGGGATTTGATTCTGACCCATATGAAATCTGAAAGCTTTTGATTTGCAGGGCAGCATTCTCCACTGCCCTTGTCTTGGTTTTTGCACAGCCGGTTCATAGTGATGTATATCATATCTCACAGCTGCAGCAGTGAGTTCAGTAACCTTCACATTAGTGGACCGTAGCACTGAGGGTGATAGAAGGCCATGTTGTGGTGGTTGGCAGAAACTCAAGAGCTTTACAAGCTACACATTATCAGAGCCTGTGCTGGGTTAGGTCATTTAATTTTCAATTTGCTGCAAAAGCGATCAGGCAAACCAGAAGGCAGCGTAAAATACATTGACCTGTCAAAAGAACCGGATGAAGCAACTTCAAATGGGTCCAATTAAAATAAAATAAAAAAACACCCAAACCTACACACTAGAAAATACAAGCAAGATAATCCAGCTCTTTTCTTTCCAAGACGTATAAGTTTAGTAACAGATCTGGCATATGGCCAGAATCCTTACTTGGCTAGTGATGTGTAAAGGCAAACATATCTGCTCAGCCAAGCCAGCATCACTGGACTTTGATAAGCCAGCTCAGATTGCTTAAGTGCTCCAGTGCAGAACAGGCTGCATGATTGCCTTGATACTGGCTGTATTGCAGACACTGTTCTATGTTCCCTGGAGACAACAGACAGACAAAGAAAACTAAATGAGAAGCACCATAAACCTGTTACTTTTCCTTCTGATTATAATGGAATGAGCTAAGATTATGCTTTTGGAGGCAAAAAAGGATCCATTTATCCTTCCTGGCGATTTTGTACACCATGGCCTTTAAGAGCAGGAAACCTCAAATACGGGACGTGTAAACTTCATCAGCAAGGACCATCTAGGAGACTTTCTTAAGACATACCTAGAATCATAGAACTATAGAATGGTTTGCGTTAGAAGGGATCTTACAGATCATATAGTTCCATCCCCCCTGCCATGGGCAGAGACACCTCCCACTCAATCAGGCTGCTCAAGGCTCCATCCAGCCTGGCCTTGAACACTTCCAGGGATGGAGCATCCACAGCTTCCCTGGTTCCAGTGTTAGGCTAACTATTACTCTCAATGCCACAGTAATTTCCAAGAAAAGATTCATATTATAATGGCTCATGCAGATGACCATCTTGTAGAGGAGGAGTATGGTGTGATAAAAGATACCGCATGAAATTTTCAAGAATGTCTAGTAGTTTCGAGAGTAACTCCAGCAGATTTTTAGTAAATCATATTATTTTACACAGCAAATATTCAAATGCCTGTAGTGCCTATAGCTGCCGTCTGTAATGCTTAGCAGAATTTTCAAAAGCAAGCCATTTTTACAAATCTTGTTTTTATCTGTTTATAGCATTAGATTTGTATCTGTGTCAAGAGAGATGTATTCTTAGTCCAGAAATGTTGCTTTATGAAATTTCATGTTGAAATAACCTGTTTTACCAAATTTCTCCTCAAACTTTGATTTTTCCATTGGTGGCACAAGCTGAAAGCATTGCTATTATAATCCATAGCTATTGAAGTAATCATAATTTCTTTGTTGAAACACAAATTACAATAATATGCAAGAGGAGGAGTCTGATAACAATCTAATTTCCTCTTTTAAATGAAATACTTGGTAATCAAAATAAATAAGAAAAAGATGTCTTGAAATGTTCATGAAACTGTAATGAAATGATTCCTATCCATTCCCTTTCATATCAATTGTAGTACATTAGTCCTTTTAGCATGTTCCTATAAAACTCACACCTCACATTGAGGATAATCACTATGCTGGCATTTCATTACTACTTTTATTTAAAATCCCAGTACAAACACTTTTTATGCTTCACAATCTAGAATTATTTGGACTGCTTTTCTGCCAGGTAGGGTGTTGACAAACTCATAGAGATGTGTGAAAAAAAGAGATGGGAATAGGCTGAGCTCTCTGTTAGCATCAGTTGTTGTGTCACCATCTTCCCTGCTATCAAGGGGAAAGGAAGAGTATGGGTAGAAGTTCCCAGCTACAAGGCAACGCCAATCTCAGGTTACTGCATGACCAAGTTCTACCAAAAAATGCAGGCACAGCATGATGAATTGAAAAGAAATATGAAAGCCTTGGATGAATTTTAATGTTATTATTGTATTAATCAAATGGTTACAGTAAACTAGAAACAGAACATTTATAATGCTTTTCGTTTTTTTTTTAAAGGAAAAAAATAAAACATCCCAAACAAAAAAAAGAATCAAACCAAACCAAACTCCCCCCCAAACTACTTATATGTTTCACTTTTAAGGACAAAATATTCTAACCAAAATCTCTTTTTCTTTTAAATGTACACAGAAATTCGATGATGTCTGTTCTCTATTATAAAAATGCTTATTAACTCATGGCAAGCCTCAAAAAAGACTTGAAAAAGCCTGTAGGAAATAAAATAGACTGCAGTTGCCTGCTGAATCATATATTTCACCAGAAAGAAAAGCCATCAAATTATCAAAATGTATCTAAAAGGGAGAAGTTGAGTCAGTTCCACATGGCCAGTCCTTCTGACTCTTTAATGGATACATTTTGAAGCATCACTGCAGATAACAGGGCAAGAATTACTACTAATTTTGTTATGTTAGAACTATGTTTTTGTGCTCCCCAATTTTTTTGGGTTCACGGGAAACAAAATTAGTATAAATACATTACCATGTTAACTGTATTCAAAATCCCATGGACGAATGTATCCTTTTACAGTCAATCTTCAGAAAAACTAACAAAGATTAAACAATGCTAATAACCCATTACTGCTCCACTTTCATTTGCCTTCTGTTTTTCAAACTTTTATCCCCCCCACTTCATAGATATTTATTATTTGTCACATGACACACTGCTATTTTTGATTTCCCACTGTGTCAGTGAAGTAACTGCTACAAATGTGAAATGTTAATTAGCTGGGATCACTGTCAGGAAGTTTGGCTTTCCATGCAAACAACTTTATATTTAACAAATAGTGACTCCGTATCCGTGTTTTGCAGTTGCCAAGTCCATGGGATCTGATGCTTGGCTGCATAATTTTTATCTTATGCACAGCGTGTATATATACACATCAGTGTGTGTGTATATGAGTATATATATACACACACATATACACACATATATATACACATATATAATTATATATGTATACATTCACACACATATAAACATGTGTATGCATTGTTTTTTGCAAATTAAATCAGAAAGCAAGCAAAACAAGACTGACCTGACTTACCTGTACTGGGCTCACAGTCAATGAAATCTTCATCATCGCTGGAACATTCAGCTGATGAAACGATGTCATCTGTTGTCTGCCATGCGAAGGAATGCATTGAAGGAAAAAGAAGAAAGGAAAAAAAAATATAATATGCTTGCAAATCAAAAGGTTGTCACAAAGGCAACTAAGTATCCTAGGGAAAAAAAGGTTCAGAACTGTAACTTTTAAAATATTTAACTTGTTCTAGGCATTCAAGACATGCCTCTGTAAATGTGGCCTCCACGGAGCTGGATTCCCCTATCAAAGTGCTTATCCTGTACCACTGAATATTTCAGGTGTGCACAGGTGCTGCGCGCCTGCTAAGCTGTTTAGGTTAGCAGTGGATCGCACTGTACAGAATAACACAGCAGTCTATGACATCTGCTTGGCTGTTAAACTCTCCTCTGACAGCCAAAGTACACGAGTCCAGTTGGAACATTCCGGGCTCCTTGATAAATACCAATACAACACAGGGCCTGAACATATAAGGCATGTTCAAGCTGAACATACTTCCCACAAACACCAATGTACAAGACAGGCTCTGATAATATCCATCATCCAGGCAGCTAACAGTACTCTTTGCTGTGTTGCTAGGTGCATTACTGAGGCAGAGGTAATACCCACTCTGTAAGTGCGCTTCTTGGACTGGGAATCTTCTGCATTTACCCAGATAGTAAAAACCTGTACAATCAGTTTATTGAACTATGAAGAACTGCTACATATGTCAGGTAAGCCCAACAAGCAATACCACTGGCTTGCTTGCCAAGTGAATGGGGACATTGCTGTGACTGGGTTGACAGGCTGGGAAGTCTGTTTCTGAAAGACTTAAACCAAACAGTGACTATTCCTATCCCTTACAGGTTTCAGCACATTCTTTCGCATTTCCAGCTGGTGATTTTTTTTTTTTTCCTGCTAGTCTAATTAATGAGCAGCATGTACTGCAGCGTGTTAGAGAGAAGTGTACTGGTGTCTCTTCCCAGCAGCATCTCCTGCCTGTAATTGCTGCAATTAGTTGAATTAGTAATGCAGACCATTAGGGAGAGTCTATGGCAGCCTCTGCACACAGATTGTAATGTTCCTGTACACAGTACAAAATTAACTCAGCTCAGCAGCATCAGCTCAAACCACGATTTCTCCTGAAATTGTCTCCCTTAACAACTTCTCCTTGCAGAGTTGCCTATTCTACTGAGCAGCAGAATCAGTGGGATGTCTCCTGAAACAAAACTACTAAAATGTTCCTTGCCAGGCAGGAAGCACTGTGGAAACTCTTCTCAGGAGCAGGGCAGCTGTACTTCAGTATGCTGCAGTTTAGTACTCTGGGTGAATATTCCTGGGAATCTCACATCATGACAACCTTTCCAAATCCTTAGTCCTGAAAAAGACCCTCCAGCTTTAAATAAGGTGTCCTTTAAATTCCTATGTCTGCCATGGCTGTCTCCAATATGCTGCATGTTTGCTCTTTGTGTAAGAGTTCCGAGGACTCAGTCTTTTCTTTAGCCTCCTGGGGTAGTAACACTGGCAAGTTCTGCCTGTCGCTAGAAGTTACTTGCACTCTCCCTCTCTGTATTTCAGCTAAGGAAAAACACAAACTTTCAGTCAGAAAGATAAGATTGAATCTGACATTCCTCCACTCTTGACTTTACTGGCTTAGAGTGAGCCATGAAAGAAAAACAGGTTCGGTCAGCTGTAAATAAAAATTATAAAAATAGAGTATCTTTAAAAAAACAGTCATGAAGTATGGGAATCCCTATTGGATGTGTTGCTTAGTCTTACTTCAGCATTGCCTTTTGGCAACATTTGATTGGATGCACTCTTGCAGTAGTCTTGTGCTTAAATACTGTCATTAAAAACTTTCAGAATCTTGCCTTAATGGGCAGGCAAGATTAAAATGAACTGAAGGTAACATTAAAAAGGCAGTTTCCTGCCTCGCATGCTTATGTATTTTATTTAGTATTTTCATTCAGTCATAGAAAATGGAAGAACGCTGTTGAAATCCTGGTGACTTCTCTCTTAATACAGTGTCTTTAAATGTTCGGCTGTTCAGTGAGAGGTCAACAAAGAAGGAATGCGCAAAATCAAACTTTACTTTCTATAATTCTTCTAATTGCACCACTGTAAAGTAATTTAGTGCAATAAGTCAACAAAACTATAATGCGAGAATTTTTTTTTAAGCAGGTGAAATGTAGCTAGTGAAACTAGAGGTTTGTAGTACAGTTGTCTGAAGCACTTTTTTGTAAAAGAGTGTGAAGGCCAGCACTGTGAATAAAGAACAGGTTGAATTTAAAGCATGTGGATTTTGCTCTTTGTTGAAGACCTGACAATTCACATGTAGGGTCTCTTAGAAGAATAGTGGTGTTCTGCTTCAAGTAGCAAATAAACATAACAAATTATAACAGTGTGGTTGTCACTTATCAACTGCTATATCTATCCCTCTTGCTCATGTCTAAGGGCTTCAGGAATCAGATCCAACTGAGCAGACAATTTGATTCCATATTTGTAAAGAATGAAGAGCTCTTTTATGACTCTTCTTTTCTTCCTCTTGCTTATTAGGGGCATCATATGAAATAACAGGTGATACTTCTTTACACAATATTTGTATTTTTTAAAAATAGGGATACTGTTAGGTTATAGATGTTTAGATGCATTTTGGAAGTGATTGGCTAAACTAAGAGTCAAAACATCCATTCGGAGCTACTAAATAGACTGTAAGTAGCCTGGAAAGTCCCTGTGCCACAGACACTGAAGACCAAAGAAGTATCATTATTTGCATCGTCCTGTTCAGGACTCTCTCCCCAAGGTCCCACATACAGCCAGAGTCAGCAGCAGTGTGCTGGGTGAGGTGAGCCTCTGTGGTTTCCCAGTTACTCTTGTGCATGACAGAAGCTGGAAAATGAGGAATGAAGAATTTTGAAGCCAAAATGAGTTTTGAGCAAGAGCTGAAAAGTCATGAAGTCTGGCCTTTGTTTACCTTCTTGATCAACTTCCTATCTAATAGGCAGCTTAAGGAAGCCACATGCAACATACCTTGCTGCACTCCTAGATATGTGTTCTGGATTTCCTTCTATAAAATCCTCACACAACTTCAACCTGTGTTGTTTCTGAACACACAGGGCACAGTCAGGTAGACTCAAAAAAAAAAAAAAAAAAGAATGCAAATACACGATGTGCAATGCTCACTGACCCTACCAGCTCCAACCTCTATCTGCAGTCCTTTGTGACTGGTTCCACACTTGATTCTATCAGTTAATCTTTGTCCTTTCCTCCTGTTCTCCACTGCATACCATCTCCCCTGTTATTCCAGTTTTTCTTGCTCTATGGTTGCTCCTTGTCCCATGCTACTGATTTTGTATTTATAAAATTGACGGTTAGAAAAAGAGAAGAACCTTCAGAAGTGGTGTCAGACTTAAGTCAAGGTCATTAATGTGTTCTCTAGAAACCACAGAAAAGATAAGTACACTAATCTGTCCTGCCATTTCCTAGCTTAATCTCAGTACTTTCCATTACAATTCATCCCTAACTGATTTTCTAGTCCCATCACATATTGATTATCCATGCATTTTCCAATCAGATACCAACATATGAATCATCCTAGAGGAATAAATCTATTTCAGTGAGAAAGAGCAAATTCCTGACCACAGAAACAGAGTTGAAGAAACCTCCAGAAGAACATAACTCGTTGTACCTGGAATCAGTACCTTTTCAAACCCTCCTGGAGCTGAGCATTTTCACTAGGTGATTATTAAACAAGACAGGAAAAGCTAGCAAGCAGCAATTCCAGAAATCTCTCCACCAACATAATTTCTTTTCATTAGAAACAGCTCACTGTGAGGCACTAACCAAAACAAGCTATTTGGTTCCTGGTTCTCTTTTGCCATTTCTGAAATGGGGCTGATTATGCTCACCTGTTGGCCCCAGGAGAGGTACACAGATTAATACTTTAGTGTCAGTCCAGTGATATGGTGATGGTAAATGTTCAACATTCTTACAGACAGGCAACATGATAGTAATGGAACTTCTCCATATGCTATTACGGAAATGCTGTTAGTGTTTCCACTGTAAAGAACATGAGAGAGAAAATATTTTTCTATTCCATATACTAGCTAAATTCTTTATTAAAAATAATAATTCATACTGTACTATTTTAAAATATGTATTTCAATTTTAAAGAATTCCAGCTTTGAAATTACTTGGCCCTGTATTAAACACCATAAAACTAAAGATAGGTATTATAATAACTTTCAATAAAATCTCTTTCTGGCAGGAACCCTTTTTATTCCTTCCTCTGAAAGGTTTTTTATGGCACTTATATTATTATTTTTTTCTCTCCCTCTCTGTTATGTTTAATGAAATTGCCGTGGAATAAAACTGAGGTAGGAGAAAGCGCTAAACTCTGAGTCCACCCTTGAGGATTTATGAGCATATTTACCTTCAAATTCTTTCAGTTTCACTGAATTGGCTCCCTGTTCCTTTCTATGAATTATTAGTTTTGTAATCACCTCCTCCTAATTATTCACTCCAAGGGCCTCTTAAATCTTGCCATGGCGATGGTTCTACCTCTTTGCTCATTACACTGTATGTACTGGTGTGTGATGTAAAGTGCAAGGAAAGTGGGATGGCGTGGCAAGACCTGCTCAAGATGACCCCATTCCCATTCAGTCCTTCCAGACACCCAGAGCCCTAATTTATGCATCAGATCCACAACCTTTGCTCCTTTCTTCTACACGAAATGGCAGGTGCTGAATCTTTCTTTTCCCAATCACAAAGTTTTTTTGATACCTTGCTCCTTGGGTACACCATTATTTGAGCAAGATTAAGCATGCTGGGTAAAATAAGTCCTGTCACAGAACAGTTTTATGAAATTATAAATAACAAACCCAAGAATGATGGAGCTCTCACTTCTAGTAGGAGAGAAAAGACAAGGACCCATAAATTCAAACCCTGCAGACAAATTCCTCCAGAAGTACATACTTGGCAGCTGCTTCACTTGGTAAGGTAGGATTCCATTTTCCTACTTGCCTTTTTCTTGAAGCTCTTCTGCACACCGTACACATTACTTCCACTTCCAACTGAAACCATTACTCTAAATTATTTGAAAAGCAACACTTAATGGCTTTGTTGTGAGAGAAGTGTTAATCTCTTTGCCACCAAGGAATGTCAATTTACAGTCCTTCTTGAGATGTAACCACCACAAAATGCCAGGCACAAATATCTTCCCAACAGCAGGGAAACACAGTTGTATTAATCTGAGCAGTGCATTTATCTTTCACACCTAAACTGTACAGAGCAGAAAATCAACAAACCTTTCTTAAATCTGACCACCTGATTGTCTCTGCTGCTCTCATCCGGCTGTATTTTCTAAATATCTCAAGTTTATCATGGACAACATACTGTCTTCTATGCACAACAGTATACAGTATAAATGGTCCCCTAGAATTGCAAAATCTTACTGATGCTGTTCTGTCTTCCAGAAACAAAGATATTTCTTGGCAAACACCAAGCTCAAGGCATTTGCTGCATTGCCAAAAGGAAGGTATCAGAAGAAGTGTCTGTCTCATGACAGATGTCATTTATAGCTTGAATACCTCAACCTTTTGTACTTTGATAGCTGGGCTTTTTAAAGAACTTTATTCTGCTCACAATTTCCAATTAAATAGGAATCCTACACCTGTCCTTTCTACACCTTATATTCGTTTCTCACCTCCTGTATAGTCTTTATTTGCAAAATACCCTGGAGTTCCTTACAGTATAGCAGACCTAAGAGATACAGCCTGGACAAATTCAAGCCACTACACACAGAAAGTAAATGCATGCGAAATGGGGGAATATTAAAAAAGTTGCTAAAATCATAATGAAGTATCATAAAAGAAGCTGCAATTTGAGACTGCATAAACTTTCAAGGACAGTCCTCGATCTATTATCAGTGGCTAAAGGTTATTAATCCTCTACCACTCAAATATTAACCAATTGGACAGTACAACATGCATTTTGGTATGACAGTACAAACACAGCCGT
Organism: Phaenicophaeus curvirostris; assembly: GCF_032191515.1. Taxonomy (NCBI): domain Eukaryota; kingdom Metazoa; phylum Chordata; class Aves; order Cuculiformes; family Cuculidae; genus Phaenicophaeus; species Phaenicophaeus curvirostris. Next base: position 46,915,400 of record NC_091396.1, on the reverse strand, counting down.
AAAGACACGCAAGCCCTTTTCACCCTCACATACTTATGCAGAGATTGTGTCTGCCTCTGCAGAGGCAATGCATCAGAGAACATGAAACTAATAATTTTTCTCCATAAAGTTCATTTGAGGATAAAACAAAAACAAGAGGGCCAAATCCTCTGTTGGTTTAAATTGGCATTGATTTCAACTGGGCTACAACAATTTACAGCAAGAGAGCATAGCTCATTGTGTTTAGTTTCAGACAATTCAATGCCAAAAGATTTAAAGTAATTGGAGGCAATTCAGAGAAGAGTCACTGAAAAGACGGAAGAACTAGAGAGATTTATGAATGAGACAGGCTTAGCAAAACTAAACGTCAAAGCTTCACTTAACAAGGGATAAAGGTAAGATAAATGTTTACAGGTATCACAAGGGTGTAATAAACATCCAGAAAAAAAGATGAAGTGTTTCAAAAAAGCAGTGGATGAAATTAAGCAAAAAGAAAATTTAGGATGACTTTCAGCAAGAAAAATCTCAGTGGTGATGTTTATTAACTATGGAGAAATCTCCCCAAGGAAATAACAGAGACCACCAGCACTGAGATTAAGCAGTTGTCCAAGACATTCAGGTAAGAATACCATTAGTGTATATGCCCTAGTGGGGAAGAACTCACCCCATCTATCTTCAGTTCAATCTAATTCACTCTAAATCAATTTGTTATTTGCATCCTCTTTATCACTATGTAATATAAACACATTATTACGCATTTCTCTCTGTCATTCCAAAGCAGGCAGTAAAGCTATCCAGCACAGCCTTTCAGCTAGTTGTACTTGGAGCGATAAGATATCATTGCTGCCGTCCTGTTCAGAGCACGGGAACAATTCCATCCTTATGTTCCTAGGACCACGACTAGCCAGGAGCTGGTAAGTAACCAGCAGGCACGTGCACCTTTTAACAGTAGCCCAGCAAAAGTGCATTTCCTCACTGTGTGTTCCTGGCTGGATGTAAAAGTTGATTTGCTGTCAAACTATATCATTAAGTAGGGATCATGATCAAGCTACCCCTTAATAAAATAGCTATTTGTCCCTTACTACAACAGACAAAAGATTAAGTAACTAACCAGTTAAGTAATAGAAAGCAAAAAATAATCCCCCCAATTGTGTGTCAATCCAGAGTCATGGGTAGCCATGTTTAAAAAGAGCCTGGAAAGCTGAATTAAGCCTTTGAAAACTGAAAGCCTGTCTCAATAGAATCAATAGTTCATTAAGACTGTAAAATCTGACTTTTCTTGACCAGGTTTGATGCCAGACTTCAGGGACTTTCTTCTGTCCCTAAGCTGTGCAAAGACAATGGGAAAAAATAATGTTTTTGCTTTTTGTCTCTGTCTGCTGGCAGTGGAAGTGTGGTGATGTTGTGAGGGGTGTGAGCAGAGAGAGAAAGAGAAGGGAGAGCAAAGAGGAGAGAAAGAGAAGCGGGAAGAATTAATCCATCTGTTGTTCAAGGCACCCTGACAGGGGAAAGAGAAGTATTGAACCACAGGAGCTTAACCCAACTTGAACGTACCTTCCCAAAAGCAGAAGGAATGTAATGCTACGTGGTGTTCTGCTGATAAGCAAATCCTTCTAAATCCTTTCAATTTATTTCTTAGCCTGAAGAAATTACATAGTATTTAGGATATAAATAAATAACATTTCATTTCCAGGAATTTAGATTGGTTGTTTGTTGATTACATATGCACAGAGTCACTGTTTCTTTCTTTTCCCAATAGAGAGTTCTCCTTTCATCTTGATGTGGTAAAGGATGAACCGGCAAGTATTTCCCCAGCTATTCAGTGTAACCCTCAAGATTTGTAAGAGTTTTGAACTGGACTGTAAAATATAATTTCCTGGCTTAAATACAAAAGTTACAGCTTTTGCATGAGAGAAGACTCTTCTCTTCCCACCTCCCCTCCCCTATCCCTCCACCCTACCAACCTATTGCTCCTTTCCATATGCATTTTCCTATTTCCAAAGAAGTACCTTGAAGACTAAAGTTGTGCATCTAAACATTGAAGTCATTATCTGAGTTCAGTGCCTCTGAGAGTAATCACACAGGAAGAACTTTCATGCTGTGTGTCTTTTTCATCATTTAATATAGCTTATTCCCTTTCCCTATTATATTTTTATTTCTTATTGAAACAAACCTGCCAGTTGAAACAAAAACAATCAGTCCTCTGTTTTAAAGATAACCCTAGTTATCTTGATGGTGGTGATGTAGGGGAAAATCCCATAAGAAAGGTACACTAGGTGTACCCACCAGGGACTAAATAAGCTTAATAGCGTAATCCTAAAAATTAAGCCATAACAGCTGAACCTACAAAAACTACCACCCTGAAATTGGTGAGAGCTGATGGAATAATAAAACTGCTGAAATTCAGGCACAGCTCAGAAGTCTAAATTTCTGAAAGCCACATCAATCTACACAGTGTTTTTTCTTGTCCAAAGGTCTTCAAACAGAAGATGTTTCTCTTAGGAAATACTCTGAAAATAGTTTCAGAGTGATCGCCTGTGTGCTATGATCCCCCCTTAGAAGAACTGGCAACTAACCAACTGCACTGGGCAGCACAGGCTTCAACTTACCCCTCTCCTCAACATCTGCTTAAAGCAGGAAGCAAAAGCTGAATAAACATTCTCAGAGGTATGTAGGAAAAAGCCCACCTATTACCTGAATTTAGCATCCTGCTGGTGTGGACCTTAGCCCTTGTTGCACACAGTCTGATGCATTAATTTGAACTGCCACAGAAATAACTGTATTAATATACTGGCCTATGATCCACAGTTGCTGAAGAACAAACATCTACTTCACCAGCAGAAAGGCAGGGCAGATCGCTGCGGAGCATTAACTTCTTAAATTGCCCCAGTTCAAATTGCCAGGGACATTGAATCAGAACCCTCATGTTTCTGAAATTGTCATAAATTCACTGTCTGACATCAGGAAAATTGTCTCCTTTCCTTATGCTTCTGTTCATACTACTATAAAATGTGGAGAAAACTTGTCTGCTTACTTGGCATACAAGCAGAATTTTAGCAAACATTTTAGAGTTTCAAAGCAAAACCTAAGAATGGAAAAACCCTTTACATTTTGTAAAGGGAAGACCATATTTCAGAAAGTTAAGACTCAAGTGATCTGAGATGAATCAGCTGCCACTTGAAGGCTCAGCCTCTAGTAAGAGTAAATGGGCTTTTTTGCGTTCTAGCTTGCACTTAATAACTGTGTCAGAAGAATATTTTTCATTTACACTTTCCTCCTTTGCTGGAAATCAATATACCGTTTGCTGGCATTTTCTCCTGGACATCTTTATTTAGCTTGTCTTTTCTTCCTTGAAGGGAGTTGTATTTGATTTTGTTCTGTTATTGACTGGATCACTCTGAGCAAGAAATAAATAAGTACAGCATAGTAGCTTTAATGACAATATCTTAAGCCTCAAAATCTGCACAACTTCTTTTCCCCAGCACATGACTTATTAATAAAGGAAGCAAATCCATAAAGTAAGGTTACTGTGTAGCAAAGAGGCAGTCACATATGCAATTTAACTGGCATTTCTATTTATGTACTCATTAATAAAAACATGTAAGTCTTGTTTCTGTTTTTAAAGCAGCACTCCTTTTGCTGTAATATCCAGTGGGAGGATCTCATCATCTCTTACAAATGAAGCTTAATGAGAAATTAGAGATATGGGACACCTTTCCCAGCAGACATCATTCCCTGGAGAACATCTGAGCATGTTTGCCTATCTATCACTTATGGCAACTGACAATATGGCCTAATAGGCTGCACCTGGTCTACAAAAGTCCAGTCAAGTAATTGATGGTGGAGGAGCAGCCCTTGTTGCATCCTGGCTGCACCGAAGTGTCATGCCAGCCCTCAGCATCCCTCCCAGCATCATATAGGAAGCAGTTGGTATTCCCGTCCTACAGGGTGCACAGTAATCACTGTCAGTTTTTTTTGAATTGGGAAGTTCTTTGCTTCCCCTGCTTCTCTCTGAATTTGCAATTTGATATTACGCATGCCACAAAAAGCTGGCATATACAACGTTAAAATCTATAAAGGTGAAAATACCCTGTTCTATGGACCAAACCACGGCACTTAAAATCTAATGTGATGGAGTATGTTATTCATAAGATAACAATAAACATAATTACTCTGAATAAATGTGCCTTAATACAACTTCTGCAATTACTGTAAGCACCTCTGAGGTCAATAAAATAAACAACTATGTTTGAATATTTGCATGAATGTACTAGACTACTCTTTCCAGACAAATATTCCTCTTTCTCTCCAAGCATTAACACACACTTAGAAAATGGCATTTAAATACTGTTAATAAACACTTACTGCAGTGCTGCAGACTAGGGGAAGAGTGGCTAGAAAGCTGCCTGGAGAAGGTCCTGGGGATGTTGGTTGACAGTGACTGAACATGAGCCAACAGTGTGCCCAGGTGGCCAAGAAGGCCAATAGCATCTTGGCTTGTATCACAAACAGCATGACCAGCAGGTCCAGGGAGGTTATTCTCCCTCTGGACTCAGCACTGGTGAGACCGCGCCTCGAATACTGTGTTCAGTTCTGGGCCCTTCACCACAAGAAGGATGTTGAGGTTCTGGAGCGTGTCCAGAGAAAAGCAACGAAGCTGGTGAGGGGGCAGGAGAACAAGTCTTATGAGGAACGGTTGAGGGAACTGGGGTTGTTTAGCCTGGAGAAGAGGAGGCTGAGGGGAGACCTCATTGCTCTCTACAACTACCTGAAAGGAGGTTGTAGAGAGGAGGGAGCTGGCCTCTTCTCCCAAGTGACAGGGGACAGGACAAGAGGGAATGGCCTCAAGCTCCGACAGGGGAGGTTCAGGCTGGATATCAGGAAAATAATTTTGAGGCTGCCCAGGGAGGTGTTGAGTCACCTTCCCTGGAGCTGTTTAAAAGACGGGTAGACGAGGTGCTCAGGGATATGGTTTATTGGTAGATAGGAATGGTTGGACTTGATGATCCAAGAGGTCTTTTCCAACCTAGTGACTCTATGAAATACAGAAACATCTACACACACAGTGGAAGGTATATATTGAAATTAACTTATTAACATACTAGCATACTAATATTATCAAGGTCAAATCTAATAAAACTTAAGTTAAGCAGTTTTAGATAGTACTTCATCCAGGATTATCTCTGCCAGATATCCGATGCTTAAAAATCACATTTTTATATCGTTAACATTTTTTTCTTTGCTTTGGAAATATGAATAGACTAACAACTTTACTGGGGGGATAGGGAACTGACTTCCCACCACATATTAGCAAAATCAGGTAATAAAAAAGCAAAGAAGCAAGCCATTGAGTCCCACCAACACCAGGAATCATGGGTGAAAACTTAGGAAAGTTAGAGAAAGAAGTGTGTCCATTCTTCTCAACTAATCCTAACTCAAACAAGGAAAGAGATCTACATAAAATGCCCATCAAACACATATCAAATCAGCTTAAAAAACTTACTTGGTCCATCAAGTGTTGATGAAGCCAGGTAAACTCCAACCTCCTGAGCCGTTGAACATAACAAATGCCTCATGGGATCCCATTAAATTTGAACTGAACTTCACTTAAACGACACATCAAGTGGTCCAAGCTACAAATGGTTGCCATGCAAAAGAATTCTGCCACTGGGTAGGCAGACTCCCATGCACAACAAACATGGTGAACACTTATCCCTGTGGGGTTTCTCTGCAGCCCCTGGCTAATCAGAACATTTGCTCTCTGTGATGGTGAAGGCAGCCATTTTCCTTGGTAATTTATTTAGCTCTCTATTGAATTTGATTAATCATAGTAAAGGCAAATCAATCTTTTGTGTTTGTGTAAAATAAAAAAAAAAGGAGCCAAGTTAGCTCTAATGGCCCAATAGACGCTCAGCTGGAATGCTCTTACCAAGCGAGAGAGCTAGACAAAGGAATTCAGGCAGCTTTAAACACCACCAGGAACCTGCTGAGATCATCTATACTTCTACCTGTTTAAAGGCGGGAAAAAAAAGCCAAACCACATTCAGTGAAGAGGCTTTGTTTCTCTACAATACTGACATTCACAGTATCAAGTACTGCAAGATTTTCTCTTGCACCCTTTCCAGGGCCAGAGCTGGGAGACATTAGGAAACAAGTATCCAAAGGAATATTGTCAGAAGGACAGGTCACGAAGCTCTAAATCCATGAGAAAACTTCCTCCACTGTCAGTAAAGCTGCTTCTAAACTCAGCTTTGTTGTAATGTAACATCTCTGACCTCAATAACCTCTGGTATAGATTGCAAGATAGCACGCAATTCATGACGAGTATGAATGAAAGAAGCTTCTGTATAGTGAATTTGAGTAAGACACATCATTTCAAGGTAGCGCTCTGAGAAAGTCTTTCATATATTCTAATTAAAGTGTTGACAGCAGTTTAAATCATAAAAGAAACTGGTGATTTTATGCAATGCCTATTAATAGACTTGACAATATACAGAAATACTCAGTCCTTGCAGGCTATAGCTAGCCAAGTATTAGCCTATAGAAAAGTTAACCTCGATCTTAGGACACTTAAATGGGACAGGTGGATCTGGATATGTCCAAAATGTAGCAAGAGGCATTTTTCCCCATATCCAATGTACTACAATCCCTGCATGCACAGATAAAAGACTTCTGGCTGAATCAGTTTTGGACTTATAACAAGATAAAATAAAGCAGAAAGATTCCAACCATCCTTGTTCTAAGACAAAATTTGTTTTTCCCTTGCTATAACAGCTATAGCAACAGCTTTGGGATGATGGTATGCTTCAAGTCTCTCCTGGCAGAAAACGAGTTAGCTTTTCCTTAAAATTACTTTCTCTATGGCATTGTTATTGAAATTTCACCTGTGCAATCCAGAAACAAGTCATAGAAGTCACTGACATTAAAAGGCAGTGCCTCCTGGCATTTTTACCACTTAATTTTCAGACTTATGCCCTACTTACACTAGAGAGTTTACTGGCATTACAGCCGTGTCAGAATATCCAAGTTGGCAGAGCTGCTCCCTTTAGGTACAGCAATGCAGACAAGAGAAATAGTTTGGCTGGAAGAGTTTCACCAGTTCTGAGCATTGCAAACTAAGCCGACAAAAATTGGCATAGGTATATCCATATCAGGCTTTTGACTGGCAGCAGCATATAAAATCAAAGCACATGCATTTTTGCACTCTGGAACACTGCAGTGATGTTGACAGAACTTCAGAGTACAGCACTGTATTACTCTGAAATGCTTCAGATGGCAGAGTAGTTTTTAAAGAATCCTGTAATTGCCTCCACAGTTGTTAGTAGGCATATAACTGCAATAAATCAAGTCAAGAATTTGCAAGAAATAGATTGCAGCCAATGTTTGGGTTTCTTTTGATTCAGACATCTCAAAGTCAGAAGGGACCATTATTTTCAACTGATCTAATATCCTGTACTATGCAAGTGTGAAGAGCCAAGTGCCAGGACACCTCTCCGACCGATTTGCAAAGACCCTTGACAGAGTTGTTAACTTGTCAGCACACCATGGCATCATTTTTAAGATAGTGAAGATACACATGTATCTCTCGGAGGCAAAAGTTTATAAGCTGCTTTGAGAACACCCGGACGAGACTGTTCTGTAAAGTGTCAGAAGGAAGATACTGTGATCGCTTCCAGTTTTCTAAATTTGTCAAAATGGAGTTCCCATATGAACTGTAACAAACTGTCATGTGGGGTTGCGGTAGGAGGCACTGAAGAGATCCTGTGCTCTCTTTAATGTTTCTGAAATGACATAAAGCACTGGAAAGGACTGCAGTATCCTACAAACTGGGACTCCTGCATAAGAAGGAAAGGGACTTCCTGAAAATTTTCATTGTCAGGTGAGAAAACCTGCAGTGCACATCTATATAAATAAACTGAGGCAGAGCTTAACACCATTCACGACCAAAGACAAAAACCTCTCAGAAAAACAGCCCTGCCATGGTGGACTACCAGTACCCATCGCGCTGGAAAACAAACCTTGCTTTCAGACAAAGCAAAGTTTTTCCAGGGGGTGTAGAGAAATGCTCTGTAACCCCTATACCAGGCAGCTTTGAACCTCAGCACCTCACAGGTAGTGGAACAAATTGCCTGGCTGGTCCCAGGATATCCTTTGTACCGAAGTCTCCCACTTACCCACAACGTGCAAATGATCGAAACAAATGCTACAATCTCACACCGTGGAGCTCTCAACAGCTGTCAACTCATTAAGTTCTATTCACTGCCTTCCCACCTCCTTGCCAATGCATTACATAAATTGCTTTTTAGCTGGCAGCCTTTCTCTTTGCCTGAAACCAGTTTGCACTGAGCATGTTTGAGTCTGTTGTTTTCTTATAAAAAAATACATTTATTTTCTTCCCTTTGGTAATTTGCCTTGCTTTGCAACAGTTTGAATGGGCTGCAGGATACCGTTTCATTATCAAGCTGCAACTGGAAATGAATATTTTATAGCAGTTGAACAGAGGTTTGGCTGTAAATGACTCTATACTAATTGAACAAAACAAAAAGAGAGAGGAAGACAGAAAGAAAAATTAATTTAATTAATGAAATATTGATGCAATTTACAGACAAAGGCATTGCCGTTTAGAAGGGGATTCCTGCAATTTGAATTTTTAAAGAATCATAGAAAGAGATGGACATTCCCTGCCTCCTTCTTGATTTATGTAGTGGTATTCCGCATATTTAATTTTTCCCTTTTTCAGTCTCTTTAAAATGCCTGAAGGTATGTCTAGTATCTGTTCATACAAAGTTACAGATGCAAGTGTTCCAAATGCAAATATATACTTATAATGACTGTTCATTAAGACCATGTAAAAAACAGTGCACAAATTTAGTCACGCTAGCCAAAACTCCATCTAAGCCTTGATTCCTGCCTTTGGCATTAGCCAATTATTTATATTTGTTCACATAGAACAGATAAACACAGGAGAAACACGCAGAATTACTTTTCTCTCACATATATTAATTGGCATAGCAAGTATCAGTTCAGGAAGGGACCATCTCTGCATCTTTCTGCTGCACGGATTTTGTATTTAATAGTTCTTAATGGGATTTTCTACCAAAACTGGTATATTGGCTTTCAAAAACTATTTACACTTTTTATTTTTACACTTTATATGGCAGTGAGTTTGGCATTTTGTGTAAAAGTACTTCCTCCTGTTTGATCTCAGCCTGCTGCAGCTTTATGCCACTCCTCAATCTTTGTTGCTTGACAATAAGTAAGCAGTCACTCCCTAGTCACAACTTCTCTGCACCACTTTGATTTGGGAGACCTCTGTTATCACTATTCGGTTACCAATTTTTCAGCCTGAAGAATACCAACCTATTTAAGTTCTCCTCGTGTGGAAATCATTGCACATTCTTGATTATCCCAGCTAATCCATTCTGCACCTCTTTTAGTTGTCATAAATTGGTTTCTGAGAGCTGATGGCCAAAACTGTCTGTGCAAAGACAACTCACAACACAGATATACACAGTGCCATGACGACATTTTTGGTTTGTTTTTTTTTTTCCTAATAATTTCTAATTATTTTTTCCTCCTTGAATGTGAATACATGTCCCAAAATGACGAAATCTGGCCATTTTTCACCATAAAGCCTCATTTTCAATGTTCATTGTGGCTAAGCACATAAATAAAGCGGTGCCCAGTAATGCATTTTTTCCTTTATGGCCTCAGTTTCTGATACTTTTCTAATTAAAGGCCTTATAACAGGATGGAGTTTACTGCTTCTTGAGATGCCTCAGACTACCATCTGTTAAATTGTATATGGCAGTGGGATCTACAAAGAAGTGAGAAAGCATTTGGGTTTCTGGATTTATGTCAGGTTCACCGAGCTGACACCTTTCCAACACTGCAGAAAGCACCTGAGTAAGCCCAAGGGATGCCTGTCAAGTTCATGGCGTCAAGAGGCAGAAGCAACGCACTGCAATGTGGCATCATTCAAAATAGTCTGGAGTAATGCTACTGATGCACATAAGACCAATAATAGAAGGAATAAATTTATGCATAAATTTATATTTATGCATTCCAGAAGTGGGGCAAACTTTAGAATTGGCTCCACAGTGTTTCCTTGTATCTTTTTGCTAGTAATTGTTCCTTGTATCTTGTATATTGTAAAGTAAACCAGGTTTAAATATAATGTCAAAATGCTGCCTGAATCAAACTAGTACATGAAAACAGCCCTGAACTTTATAGAAATAGAAAACCATGGCTGCACTTTATGGTTCAACAGAGAGTCAAAAAGGGAAAAACTATGACACGTGTTTGCCCACAATAATCTCTTCTCCTCAAAGCATTTGCATCGTTGTGGATGATTGTGACATTTAATTACCGTCCACTTGGGATCAGAGATGAAATAGTTTTAAGAAAACTGCTCTGGTTTCAAGTAAATAAGGACAAAGAGAATGCAAACAAAAAAATCCAAAAACTGCAGCTCCAAGCAAAACATGGAATCTGGTTCTATGCGAAATGCAGCCTTCAGAAACTTGAAAGAGAAGTTATTGACTCTTGTCAGGTCCATTATTTGACTGTTTAACAGAGTATCAGTAGGCAAATCTTTGTAGAAGGAAGAGAAGTCATTGTCCTGAAAGTATATAACCTATAATGTTCAACACACACAGTTTTTAGAAATCCTGTCTAGTATGTGAATGTAAAGGACATAAATGAAAACAGCCAACTCCTATACAATTCATAGAATCATAGAATAACCAGGTTGGAAGAGATCCACAGGATCATTGAGTCCAACCATTCCTATCAAACACTAAACCATGCCCCTTAGCACCTCGTCCATTCCATGCCTTGCCTTTGACTTCAGGCAAATATTATTTCTCACTCACTTCAGCACAGGAGAGAAAAAAATACCAGGAGTGAAAGAACAAAATAAATGGATAACAGGCAAGATGAGTTTGGAAGGGAGACAGGTACCTTTCACAGACTTCACATACCTCCCTCCCTGTGCTCACTATGACTTACTTTCTAGCTAGGATCTAAAGAGAAAGTGTTAAAGGGAGAATTTAGTTCCCATCTCCCACTCATTCTGCCCACCTTCAGCCCAAAGCACTCAGAACCTTCCTGCTCCCAGTACGCCTTCTCCTCCCTTGCAGTATTACTGAAGCACAGGCTTTGGTCCCATGCTTTCAACATTGCTCCTATTTTCTCTGCCACTGCTTTTTTTTTTTAGACTCAGAGGAAGGCTGAGTGGCTCTTTAATACCGGTGAAGATACTGATCTTGACTCAAAATCAGGCTTTTAAATTTGCAGGGAAAGATTTCCACATTATCAGAGAATATACAGCTTATTTGTGAAGATACAACAGCTATTACCTGAATTTTAACAATAATGATATTACTCATAGCCTCTAATCAGATCAAGATACCATTATGTAGATACTGCCATATCAACAGGATAAAAGCGATCCTGTTCCGAGTACTGCTGTTTAGGAAAACAAGCAACATACGCAGTACACCAGACAACAGAATAACAGCTCAGTTTTATGATAAATTATGATGCTAAAGCATTAGTTTTTGTTCTATCCTGGAAAAAAAGCAAATATCCTTTAAAAGCCATCTCATAAAAAGCACTGCATCAAAGTATCAGTTTTCAGATAATAATCTGGAATTTTATTTGCACCTAAATTTCAGATGTACCATTCAGTATGTGCACGACAGCAAAGCACCCACAGGATACCTTGCAGGGTATAGTCCCCAGAAAGGGCTAGCCCTGTGAAAATAATCCAAGGCTGACATCCATGCTTCTGAATAGTTCAAAGCAGGGAATTTCCTCCTGGATCTTACTGCATCAGAAGCATAGTAACAAGGACCTTCAGCATCTCCTTCCAGGAGCAGCATCTTGATTGCAAAGTGTTATGGTAAGAGAGCCTCTAACCCCCTTCCCATTAAAGAATTAACCGAGACTATACCTTAATAATCTACAAAAAACACTGGCAAAGATTGTACTCTTACGCTTGCAGGGCCCTCTGACAAGAAAAACTTCTGGGAAAATAAAGGAGAGAAAGAGAGAGAACAAAAATGTAATTGCCTGCCTATCAGCACCGCTATCATAATTGCTTTCAAACTCTGACATGAGTTGAATCAGATGAACACCAAATCAATTTCTGCAGCCAGAAATTAGTGCATTCTTAGCTCATAAATTAAAATGTCACTGGTGGAGTGAGTACAGACTAATGCCTGTTTCACTATTTTACACTACACAGAGTGCAACTTCTTTCTTTTTCCTTCCATTTATGAATGCCGCTTGTACGTCCTTGAGCACTGTACAGTACATTATACTTATCTAATCCAAACCAAAGTTTGCAAAGCTACATGCCACACAGAAACCCACAAAAATTTACACACTAGCTGCAGAGCGAGGTAGTGTTACTCCCCTGGGTATCCAGAGACATATTCTAGATGTGGGGAGATGGTGAAAAGAGTTCTTCACCTGCACTTCATGCAGTGCTGGGTATTTGCTGGCTGCACACAGTTTGGGGCGGGGGGTGGGTGGGGCAGGAAAAGCCTTAAGGCTTTTCAACACTCCACTCAAGTGTTCTCCCCCTCATCTCTTTGGAACCTGCACTGAATCTCCTCAGGCTGAAGTAATACAAAGAAATTTCTGAACCGCCCCCCCCAGCGTTTTAAGGCCAGAAATTACTCGTCGTTATTTCTTTAAGAACTAAAGTGATCAGATTAAACTGAAGAATCAGTACCATATGTTGAAACCTGACCAATGCTAATAAAGTAACTAATATTACCTTCTGTGCCTCATTTCTGAGTCTGAGTAGGAAAAAATTAATGAGTTGTTTTGTCCCCAGAGCCTTGCCTATCATTTTTCACCCTCTACTTCAAACCACAAACTCTGCTTTTGAGGGACATAGCCACTAGGCTGATGAGTTTTCCTCATATGTAACTAGAGTTGTCAAGATAGCTCATTCTTTTCTCTTTTTTTAGGGATTTTTACAATATATGTACACCTTAAGTGTATTTTTTTCACTTTAAATTCATTGCTGGACCTTAAGTTAATGATTGAGATAACTTGTCCACATACAATGTGAATAGCAAAGCTTCATACTCCCTGTTTGTCCTCTGACTAGCTCTTACTTTCCAAAATACAAAACTTAAAGCAACTTCCTCTCTCATCCACCCCAGCGGCAAAGAAGCTGTGCAGAGCAACACTGGCCAAAATCCTAATTGCTCCAAAATCTCCTCCAAGGTTTCACCTCCAGATACCACTGAACAAGGCATCGAGCTATACTAGCAAATCCAGCTAATAATTTTTAATGCATTTCTATAACGGCCAGTGTCAGTACTGGGAGTTTTGCATAAACTGATATCTTCGAAGAGCTCAGGATTTTTCGTTTGCACTTTCTATCCTTCAGAAGCTGAGCTATAAACTTATTGAAAACTGAGTATAAAATACTTCCTTATTTATTAAAAATAGGAATGCCTATCCTTCAACCCAACGAGTAGCCAGTCTACAGGATTTTTGGAGTGTTGTATTTAGCATTTCTCTCTTCCTTACAGCTGATTACCTCTCTGGTTCAGAAAGAAGAATATCACTTTGCCTAATCAGTGGGGTAGTTTGACCTCATATGATGTGACTAGACAAACAAACAAAAGATATTATCTTATATGTTTATCAATGAGTTTTCTGCTACTGTGGAGAGCTGTGCATTTTTTTGCAGAGGCCTTTTGCTCAGCTGCACCTCTTAAGCGCTGCCACCTCATCGCACTGAAGCTCAGCAGAGCTGTAAGACAGCAGTTCTCTTGTATCTCTATGATATTGTTGTTAATACAGTACCACAATGTCAGTAGGTGTAGACTTGTCACGTAGGTAAATCACTGCAAAACAAGAAGGAACCTCTGAGACCATAAAAGCTAATACTCAGATGGTTCAGGACCTCCATATAAAGCCATTGATAAACTTACTATATTGGACTCCTTCATCCAAGACTCCTCTTTTCAATAGGAAACCACTTCTAACTTCCAGACATGGCTTATTTACATCTGGCTACTGGCCATTTGGGGCCATGTAACCTTTTAGTTTAAATAAATATTTTCCCAGTTTGCTTTTGTAAATGTGACATAGTTTCAGAAAGCAATTGTGTCTCCTTTATTCTTTCACTCTGCAAGCTAAAGGAAGCTAAATTCTAACAATCTTTTCTCCTAAGACTGTTTCTCCATTCACAACTTTGTCCTTCTAAACCTTCTCTGTACCCATGGCAAGTCCTGTCAGTTGTTCACACATACACTTTGAAACAGCAATGAGCACGCTCATAAGAGACAATTTTTTAAATTAAATTACTTTAAAGAACAATCCTTGGATTTTTGTGAATATATTTGTGTGAAGAGGTTTAAGAAGTCTTTATTTCCGCAGATAGAGGAATGCAGCTAATCACGTTCTGCCAGACAGAAAACCAAGTTTGATACTGTTTTTAACTAGGCTGGTATTCAGAGACTACCACAAGAACTGAAACCAGTTCTTAAGGAGGGATTTTTAGCGGCTTAAATGCAAGGAGGTTTAAGCCCCAAACACTCTTGAAGGAATCCAAAGCAGAGCATCGACAAAATGGCTGGAAACAGAAATATATGCCCTGCCTCTAAGTAGAGATCAAGTTGAGAAAAAAAAGGCAGTGACTTTCCAAACTGCCATCTTTTATCTTTGAAGAAACACAAGAACAGGAACTGATAACTGTCTCTATACATTATCAGTTATAACTACAATACAGAGATGCAATACAGAGTACGTCCTTAGAAATTCCAAACTTGCAAATCAAATATAATGAATAACTTAGAAAGCTCTGCTTTCCATTTCAATTCTGCTCTTATCTACCATGCTAATATTTAGAAAGTAATTATTTCTCTTGATGATTAAACTTCTTTTACCCTCTTGAATTGACTGATTTTTCTTTTGAAGTCTGCTTCATCCTGAAGGGAAAAGCCATTTCTCAGCGGATCTTTTCCTTTTTGCCTAGTAAGTAAAGGGGATTAGAAAAATTAGAATAGAATGATGGTGAAAAGAAAAAGGGGGAATGGGAAGAGCGAGCAAGGAAAGATAGGTCCTTTTTTTGGTTTGAGGAATGTCTTTATAAATTCATGAAGAGGAAGAAGTGAAAAATGATGAGCACATCTCTTAGGGTATGGCATCTAGTGCTGCAATCTGGAGTTCCTGTACCAAGATGAATGGGCACTGCTGACAGCCTATTGCTGGGCAAGGTTAAAATGAGTTCTGCATCAGCAGGCCAAGTCCATCAGCACTTGGCATCTTCATTGTACCACATTACTTATAAAGTTTCTTACAGAATTATTTCAGCTGGTTTGGTTCTCCAAAGCAAGCATAAACATATTTTCTCCCAGAGTCTGAGAGGCGTGACCAGGTTAACCTGGCCTGGAGGGAAAGGAATTCACACTGTAATGATGAAGGGAGGATGATGAACCTAGATGGTTGTATAATTTACCAATATAAAGTGACTGGACTACAGAAGCTCAGCTATGATTATACCAGACTCAGGCTTTCGCTATAGCATCCTCAATGATAAAAGCCAAAATAAATAAAAATTAATATACCATAGGAGATACCACAAACAAAATATAGACCTATGTGATTACCTGTTCTCAAAACTTCTCTCATTGAAGTGATATAATGAGACATCAGATATTTTGATCCTACGGTATACAGAAACTATGAGTGAAAATCCCTTGAAAATCAAAGCCCACATTTAGGAGTGCAGTTAGCACCAATTCACTACCTCCAAAACCCTGTAATCAGTTTATGCAATGCAAATTTACATGGACATCATTATACATAATCTTATCACACAATATGTAAGCATGCCTCTATACTGCACCAATGCAGATCGTTACTACATTCTGGTCTTTCTAGAAAGCATAAGGTGTGCACCACTATAGATGAAACATTCATTCCACATAGTCCCTTCCTCTATGAGGCTAACAATATGAAAACTAGCACTTCAAAGCATTCTTCAGTAGTGGACAAAATGTCCTGTGTCAAACATACTTCCTTTTCCTCATAAAACCCCAACCCCCCAACTTACCTGTAGTTGTTTCCAGGGAAAGTATAGAAAAAAAAAAAAAGAGAGTTCCTAGAAGATGACATGCTGACCATGACTCTCAGCTAAACTCTGATAGCCATTGAATCAGTTACTCAAGCCATGGTATATTTCACACAAATAAGCTGGAGGACAGCCAGCTCTGGATGAAGTGATTGGCTTATTTCAGAATATGAAGCGTTTCTACTTGACAGCCAGCAGCGCTGACTGTCCTTGGGGAGATGCTATAAAATGAGCAAAGAAGAAACCTTGATCAGAAGTGAGACAAAGCATCAGTTTTGGGTTGTATAATGAATGGCTGTTCAATGCCCTTGTATCTGCAAAGCAGCTTTCTCAGTAGAATATGAAATGAAATAAAGGTGTTAGGTTGTTAAAGGGTCTAAGCAAACGTTTCTTGGATTTCTTTCATCATCATCGAGATTTGTCATTGTCTTCTTTATTTGAAACACACTGCTCTAGAAGTTAATAAAATGACTTGTTTCTCCCTTGAGCTGGACCATTTGCATAATTATAAAGGGAGTTCATGGAAGAGATTCAATCAGATAATTCCCACACACAAATTAAAGACCCTTCAATTAACATAGCAGGATATGTGTGAAAATCACACTGATGTAGCAGGAGATATCCCCAGTGGCAGTTCAGCTCTCTGCCTGTGTGCCAAAGCATCTCTTTATCTGGCTTCACTTTGCTACTGGTGGCCTCTGCTCAGACAAGAGAGGGTAGTGGAAGAGAGTGAGAAGGGAAGTTTATTAGAGATCTTTAATGCAATGTTACTTGTGGGGCAGAGAAGCATTGACTTACTCTTAATTTTGTTTCAGGCAACAGTCAACCCAGTTGATGAAACAGCTATGTCTCACCACATCAGGGCAAAATGTGGGAAGAATCTGATTTGCAGACAGCACTTTAATTCACAGATCACTTTCCTCTCAGTTCCCCTACTGAAAGATGACTTCTCTCTCCTCTCCTCAGTAATAACTCATACTCTCTTTTCATAAGGCTTTCCTCGCTTCTCTGTCTGCAACCAGTGGCCCCACAAAACCGATTCTAAAAAGCAGATATGAGTAGAGAAGGACTTATGGTACTTGTTAGAACCTTAGATTATATCTGACAAATAAAAAATTATGTCAGATCTTTAGATTTCACGGATAGAAACTGGCCATCAACTTCAAAATCAGAATTCAATATTTCCATGGGTATGAAGATGCTATACACTTTGTTCCTTCATAGAAGTATTGTATCTTTCTCCCAAGCATGGGGAACATTAAAGACTGGCCAACAGAGAAGATGGATCTTTGTTTTCTACTGTAGCACCTTGCTAACTTTCTAATAATTCAACAAATTTTCAAAAGCAGCTCTTACATAGAAGAAATGGCATGTCTGCGTTTTCCAGCAAAACAACTCAAATGGTTTTATTTTAGATGTCAGCTACTCCTTACTCCTGAACTGGGAGCTGAATTAGGCATCTGTAAGAAGTCTGAAAACCAAGAATCTGTATGTGAGCATGTCAGAACTCCCCCATGAGGGTATCTGATGCTCTGGCATCACTCTGAAACCCTCTCTGGGAAGCTGCAATACTCCTAATAGCTCCACTGGGATGTCTTCCTAGGAGTTGCTCTGCTTCATACTACTGAAGTATCATGAAGCACAACATTATTTCATGGACTACGTACAAAATTGAGAATCATGAACACCTATCATAAGGCCCACTGCTTTTTCCCTGGAACTCATGATAAGACTCCGTACCATACTGGTGAGGTAGACCTAATCCACCTCTTTCTCATCTTTACTTCCAGGGAAACATTCATGTCTTAGTGGTCAAAACACACAAGGGGATATTGTAGTGAATGAATCCAACTGAGACAAGTCTAAGAGAGCTGCAAAGTTTGTACAAGATGCACATGTAGCTAACACAATGTGCATATAAACTCCAAACTGTTTGGGTTTTCATCCACTTACTAGCATCTCAGAATAAAAAATGATAATAATGAAAGGCCACTGTATTTGCATTCCTGTGCCTCTGGATCTGACCAGTTTATAGAGTGGGTGAAACTGATGAAAAGTTTTAAATGTTATTTTTGTGGTAGCAAATAAAAAACAGGAGTTCATTCTCAGAAGGTGATTACTTTTATAATAATTATTAATACTAGTTGATTTATTATGCAGCGTTAGCAAAGTAAACTCAAGCTTTTTCAGCACATTTTAGCTTTAACAAAGCAATTACTAGAGTCAAAATCATTTATCAAACTGAGCAACTCCTAGTAAGAATTATATTTCTGACTTCAAGTCTTTGTTTTTCAAATAGTAAGGCATAATAACTTCTTGAAGAATTAGTAATCAATGTGTCACTCCCGTAAGTAATTATTTTACTTGAAACAAGTAATAAGTCTGTGTTCCCATTTGAGGCACATGTAATTGTAATGTATTGTTAATTCTGCAGTCTTTTGTATAGAATGAATATTCAACTTTAATAATCATGGGAAACTATCAGACTATCTCTGGTGTATGTTTTCTGTAGAAAAAAGAATAATAAAAGAGTTAGCATAATGAATATCTTTTTAAGTTTCAAACTTCAGAGAAAAACACAATTTATTGAAATGTGTTCACTGTGTTGTGTTTGTGTGTATACTCAGCATGTCCTGTTTTTGTTGTTGTTTTGAAAGAAAAACTTAGGCCTACAAGAACTTGAAATCAGATGTGCTTGTTTCTTTACGCTTGTCTCTTTCATTGCATTCACTGTCAAACCAGGAGCACAGCATGAAGCTCTCCTCTGCCTCAGTTTCACTCCTTTTAAAGGGAAGAAAACTAAATCCATCTTAGGGTTAGAGAGCACTGTCATCATGAGCTATTGTCTGTCAAGCAATTAAAGATCAGTAACAGAAGTTTTCAGAGAAGTGCAGAGCATTTCTTGGTTTTAGGAAATAATTAATTAAAATTAAATATAAAATATTCCAGCTGCAAGATATGTCTTAAGACACATTTATATCACATTAGACCATGAAGTCTGATTTTCAAATTAATGAAATATTTTCACATGAAACAAAACAGATATTTTACAATATATATGAACGCTACACCACAGTACGGGACAGGACTTCTGTCTTGGGAGGTGTTCAAAACTTGTGTGGACGGGGCCCTGGCCCTGAGCAACCTGATATGACTAGACTTGCTTTAATAAAGGAAGCTGGCATAGCTCCTTGTTATAGCACACTTGTAAGAGCCTTTCTGGACTGGCCTGAATATTTGACTCTTCACAAGAGAGAACCTCATGTCAAAACACAAACCAACAGGGTGTCAGCACTTGGCAGCACACAGGGTGCAGACAGTCAAGCCTATGTTCCGAGCCACCTCTGGTCCCAAAGACAATAAGACACATTACCTCATGACTGTGCCTCTGCAAAGAAGTCTTGCCTCACAGCTGGACTTCATCTGTGGGCATTGTCCTGTGTTAATGCAGCCAGATGGCCTTTCTACTGCAGCCAGCTCAGGGAATGTGCACAACTGTTCACACTTGACTGTGCAGCACTGCCTGTAATGTCTTCCACCACTACAGAAAAGCACCATTTATTTGAGGCTCCAAAGGTACAGGTGCCACTACTGTCTCTCTGTCATCGCCTTTTGCAGCCCAGTGTTTACAGCATCATGCTGGGGCTTTAATTAACTACAGAGAGAAGAGAGAACAGCAGCTACTCAGTCAAAGCCTGCCATCACTCATCATGCACCACTGCCACAAGTCCAAGATGAAACTAGGTCTCCAAGCTGGACATTTATGTTACTGCTCTTATTTTGTCTGTTTATTTGAGGTTTAATGCTTATGCAGTTAATGTGAAGGCGATAAATAGCTTTTTGAGAAAACTAATTTGTACACAGCTGCAATTAATCAGAGTGCAGAGAACAGTGCAACAGAGCTGAACACCCCGCTGAAACAGATGGTTGTGCTGCTGCTACACACGCCTGCGTTCTTGCGAAGGTTAAGCCAAATTGCAGAGCCCTGGGAATGTGAGCTCTCACACATGCTGGCTCTCTCCAAATCAGACTTACTAGGGAAAAGCTTGAATGATTTTCACCTGGAAGCCACCTGGGGTTTGCAGCCATTACTTGAGAAGTTTTGTGATCGCAAAAGGTGCAGGTGGGAAGGGAGAAACAAACAATTCACTGAACCTTTCCTGATGCACAGCTGAATTCAGCATCTAGTCATGTCCCTGGCTGTCTCCTTCTTCCTGATACTCAAAACTTTCCTGGTATAAGAGCAAAAAAAGTTAGCCAGATGGCAGCTCATATGCACAACAAAGCAACCTGAGAAGAACCCAGTAGTCTTAGTTGTTTCTACTAGTTTCCATCCAAATGCAATAACAAGCTAATATTCCCAAAGAAAGAGAAGCCGAGTTGAACAGAGAGACATGTAATGTTTTGAAGCTTCAGGATGGCTCCCTGCAAACTTTGGGGATGGATCTGCACCAGTACTGAAAGATGATATGTGTCAAGAGGAAATTGTGAGAGACGGTGCCAAATAGAACTCCTCTGAAATCAGAGAAAATATTCATTCCATGGCACATGTTCATGGGACACAATGGCTTGTAAAATTGTTATTTATTCAGTTATTCACTACTCACTTGAGGTGCATCCAAGAGTCATCAGGAAAAGGTTTAGCATTCACTTAAAAAATCTTGTCCCTTAAGACAAACAATAGATGAAATGTGCAAAGAGGGTTATGTTTGAAACCTGAACTTCTTTTTAATACACAGATGCTCTTCTACATAATCACTAGAAGATGACTAATATCCTTTAGGTATTATTGCTACAGCAGGTCTTAAATGCAAAGAACAGTGACTGTGTAAATGCCATAGCTATTATGAGTGATTCTTCACAGGTCAGAGTAAAAGGTCCTCCCACATGTGCCATTATATTACAGACGACAGTTCCAAAAGAGACTAGTGTGAGACATACCAAAACCACAAGACCATATAATCTCTGCTTTAACGTTGTTGATTTTAAGACTGCTGGAATCAATTTTCATTACTTGATTGAGAAACAAACTGCAATGTGGGAGCCAAGTCCTGACTTTTTGGACTTGCTGCAGCCACGGGAAGAGGATTTAATTTGCTCTCCATTTTCCTTTCCTATACTAACACACACAGTCCTTCAGCAATGCCATGAGTAAGGGAAGCATTTCAGGTAGGGAGTAAAAGCAGGCAGCCTGAGGAATTAAAACCTATAAAGGTCCTTCCAGCAAGTCCATACCAGATAATCAGTTTTCTACTTCTTTCTTTCTTGCTAACTCTTCAATGGCTTCAATAATTTGCTATTTTCTTGCAAAGGAGTGATGAGAAATAAAAGACATTTATAAACAGTTGCTTATACCTTAAGCAGTGCAGCAGGTATTGGGGAATTCTAGTAACAGGGCAGAAAGATATCTGCATAGATCTTTGAGGAGACTGAACTTGTGAACCTCAGACTAGAAAGGCTTTTCATAATTCTGCATGAGTTGTGTGTGCTTTTCCTTCTGACCAGGACCTTGCTTTCCTTGGATGCAAAAAGCAATTACAGTGAAGACTCCAATAAACTCACAGTGTTGTTTCTCTCCTTTACACAAATTAAATGCAGAAGTATTCAACAAGCTACTATGTTTGGCAGTTGTTGCAGGCAAGCAAATGGAGTTCTAAGAGGAATCATAACATTGGTTTTGGTGACCAAAATAAAAGCAAGACCCAGAGTATAATGAATGACACTTCTGAAGGCAGAGAGGTGTAGTTCCAGGCTGAGGAGCTGAGAGAATTTCCATGTGAGCAATAACGACTGCATATGCAACATCAGCTGAGAAATCAGAAACCCAAGCAGGAGTTCCCATGACACTTTAGCAATGATAAAAAGCCTTGGTTTTGCAGACCTTACAGAATGAAGGCATAGTGTCTTCCGTTATTTAAATTCACCAAAGACAAAGCTATAGATCCAATGTAATTTAGTTATTCTAGTCAGAGACAGAAACCCAGACTTCTAATTTCTGCTACTGGCTCTGATGTTAGACTTTACCTTATAGGGATGCTATCATAGCATCTGAGTATCTTTTATTTTTATCCTCATAACTGATAGTAAAGACTATTAACCTCACTTTCAGGAAGGGAACAATGGCATTAAAAGGCTAACTAGCTTCCCTAAGATAATATGGGAAATTCATAACAGGAATGAACTGACCTAATTCTCCCAAGACTCAGTTTTGAATTTTTTTTATTTTGTTCAAATCCACTCAGATGGTCATAACCTCAGATAACTGGATATAATTGTATTTTCACCAAGATGGGCAAGAAGACTGAATTTTAAAGCCTTCTGTGTTGGTAGGATAAAAGGCAGTACAAAAAGTTCAGTGTACTGTAATAATAATTGGCCTCATACCTTGCAGTGGTGAAAAAAAAATAACATATATGCTCATATCACTTTGAGCACATTTGTATTTCAGCAGTGCTTAACTCTGTAACACTCAGGCTCTCCTGTTTACTCTCCAAGTTCCATGCTACAGTTAAGAACTGCTCCGTAGCACCTTGCAGTGTAAGCTCTGTGTGGATACCTGTGGCCAGACAGTAAACAGTGGCAATAAAACCAACCTCAAAATTTATTGCTACAATATACTGATTGTCTTCACTCCTACTGCACTGAATTCACTGAAGATAAAAAGTGGGGAATATCCTATTGGGAGCTATATATCAGCATTATGAAGCAACCTGATCAATCCCCACACAATCACATCAGCACACACTAATCAGAACAATGAGAAAGGAGTGTAAGGCATAACACTATGTAAAACCCCACAGTCCAGTTGCGGCCACACAGGTTTCTTACTGCCTGTAACAGGACAGCTGATACAGAGTTCAGTACTGAATCTGGGATGCATTGGTTTTCTGTGATAGTGGTTCACTCACCTGAACTAGAAGAAAAAAATAATATCTCAGGTTAAGCCATCAGAAGCAGTGCTAATGCCTATCTGAGATGTACTTTTACAATAATAGAAGATGACTGGTGCTACCAGCTTTTCAAACAGTTATGGGGAGCTAGCACATAGCAGCCCAGCAGAACAAATTGCCTCATTAACAGCTATTTCCATTAAAGTAATCATCACCCTCTGCCTGCAATCTACATGAGCTCTTCATATCCACATCAGAGCTAAAAAGGAAATTGTGCGAAAGAGAAATTACCGATACGAAATAAAAGTGGCATAGAAGTCCTAAATCATATTCAAATGCGTACTGTTAAATCAGTTCATGAGCCACCACTGCCTGTTGTAAAAAGCCCCCTTTTATAAGGTTTATAATCTTCCTGCACTCTCCTGTGAAAGACAGAGAGATTGATGTTTTCTGGAGCTGATCCTTCTGCCTTCACTAGCAGATGACAGAAAGTTTTTTAAAGGCTATGCTAATGTGACCTGACTACACTTGTGTATGCAGATGGCAAGCTCTGTCTACTACATATGCTAAGCGTGAGCTCATGAATGTGTTTCTTGGTGCCTACAGCTTGAATGAGATCACTGCTTGTGGGAAGGAGTTTGCCGTACCTGAGAGCACTGATGTGTGTGGGTGTGGAAGACGACATATGGAAGGATGTAGTACACAGATGTGATCATGCACGTAGGTCTGAGAAACAGTTACAGCAGACAGAATTACATGATTTGGAACATTTCTATCACTTTCTGGAGAACATGAGTGTGTACTCTCTGGTCAAATAGTATGTGGTCAGTTAAAGTGCATTGTAAGGCAGCATATGTGGCTATGTATGCTTCCACAAATTTATTGGGGACCTCTAAGTATGGTTTAACCTTTTCCCTCTCCTCTTATATACCATCAGTGCTGGCCAGTATGGGAGGGACAGATATATCATATGACAAGTTTTTATTATGCAACTAAATAGACCACCCCTCTCTTCCCTTAGTCTTTTCACTCATCCAACGCCAGGTTGTTGAATTATTGTCTCTGCAGTATTCTAGTTTGTGAAACAGATGTTTTAACTCCCATCATGCACCTGGATCATGCAGGAGGAGTGCAGTTATTTGGGATAACAAATTATGGGAAACCTTCCCCAAAATCACCAAAGCTCTTCTTTCCTCAAGAACCAGGCAGGAAGCTGATATGAGCTAGACCAGACACCTCCACCTACTTCTAGTCAGATAAAAAGTAAAGCCTTCAAAGGTGAACGACTGAATTGACATGTTTTAAGTGATTTTCATAGTGCCCCTTCTGATCTTGAAAGGAAAGATGACTGTCACTTATACTTTGCTTGCTCTTCCCTCTAGTCCAAAACTTCTGCTTGATCCTTGCAAACAGAACCCTGTGTAATGTCTCCTTTCTGTGACTGGCAGTCTGTGGAGCAGGAAAATAATTCCCACCAAGGTCTGTGCAACTGAAATTCACCTGGCATTTACAAACCAGACAAGAGAAAAAGAGGCTGAAGTGGAAACGAACCTTTTTTCAGCAGGGAGCAGAGCACAACAAGGAAATAAAAAGATGAATAAACCTGTCATAGGCTTTTTCTTTATGGAGCGACAGCACAGTTATTAGGTACCCACAAAGAAGGCATGGTGGATATATGACTCCTAATACATCGTCCATAATACAGCACTGTGCAGAAGGCATACAACTTTTCAAATAGTTGTCAGAGGCAGAAATAAATACAATGTCTTAGCAGGAAAAAAATGACCAAAAGGATTAGAAGTGAGCATTTGTATGATGCAAGCAGGAGCCAGAGAGCTCTCTGACACCTTTTTTTTGTACTCACTACTTGTCAGAAACAGGAAAATTATTAGCTTTTATTACAATTTTTTCTTCTTAATAATTTGGGTGAGTTTTTTACTGCTTGTAAAACGTGACAGATTGATAGTGCTCACTAGAAAGGAAAAGCTGCAAACATAGAGGTCTGCCGAGCGTATCTCCATCCACAACTGTGGAACGCTCTTTACTAAAGACTGGGGTCACACTAGCTGTTTGAAACCTTGATCTGATTCACATTTTCCTGTCTGCAGCTATTCTAGACTGTAAGGGCCCACAAAAACACTGCCAATCATCCTCTCTGCTCATGTACAACTTCCTACCTTTTCCTCTCTTCCTACTATTCTGACAAAGTACTGTAGTCTTCATCCATATTCCTCTTCAACTTTCTACGTCTGGGGTCAACTGCATACTCCATCACGCTCTGTAGCATCTCATCTCATCCAAATACTCATTTCCTGAAAACAAGTGGAATGTCCTAACCCCTGAGCTACGCAATCACTGTAGCATCTCCCACTGCAATAAAGCTAAAATTTTTGTCATACAATAGCTCCATCACACAGTCTTACTCACACGACTTTCTGCCTACTCCCACAGCATCCCAGACCTCAGGGGGAAAGAAGTATCAGTATGAGCAGGTTAGTTCTGGACATGCACTAATGATGATGATGGGCATTTTAGGAAAGTTCAGGTCAGAAGTAGATGATGTTTGGTATGCCGTTACAAATACTGAGTGCGGGATGTTTTTTTCTGTAAATTAGTACTTTGAACTAAGTAACAGTCAATTTTTTAAAACATTTACACTGCCTATATGCCTTTGCTGTTTTTCTGGACAACATTAAAATATAATTGTGAATAAAAGCTTGAAGTAACAGCAGTAGGTAGCATCTAACAACCATTTCCTGTGCCTTCATCACACCATTAGACCATGATGTCTCCATGCTAACAAATAAGAGTTGCTCCTGAAATGAGAAAGTTGGAGACCTTTTCTATCTCCTTTGTCCTCCAGTCTGCCATATGATATACAATTCACACAGGAACTACTTCTGGACTATTGCACATCCCAACCAGATTTCTTTATAGGCAGACTCATTTCAGACCCTGGCCTGAAAAAGAAAATACAGCAATTTGCAGTGATGGATGATCTCAATAGCGAAATTCCATCTGACCTGCTGTGAGAAGCAAGGAACATATTACTGACTTGAGATAGATAAGTTGGTTAGGATCAAATATCATAAACACCAAAACTTTCAAATGAAACTGAACTTGCACCTGAATAGAACTTTTTTTCTGATATTTAGATAAAACACTTTTCTCTCCCTTATGAATGAAGCAGTATGTATCAGAGCTCTGGCTGAAATGATAAGTGCCCTATCAACTCCAAGATAAAATAGCTGACAATCCACCAAAATTGTCAACACTTCATTTTCATTGACATACCTTTCACTTTCTCTCCTAATCCCAATATCTTCCTCTCTTTGTTCTCCTTGTTTTCCTTGTTTCCTATTTTCCATCCCATTCAGACAATCTTTTTCACTATTTCAATAAAACAACGTATCACAAAACCTATCTCTTTCTTGTATTGTACTAGCACATTATGAAGGGACTTTGTTCTTTCTACATCCTAAAAGTAAGCAAGAAACTAACTTTTAACCACAAGCCTCCCATCAATGATCCCTAGATATGCGATTTTAAAAAATCCAAAAACTAAGTCCCAGTAGTAAAGGCTCCCTTACTTTCTGTCTGGCTTGTAACCAAAACGCAAATAAGATGTAAAGTGAGACCAGTTTTTATACCATCTTTTCTCTTTGTCATGGTGCTGCTGTAAAAGTTATCAGTCTCTAGCTTTCAGCTTTTTTCTCTACCATGCTTAGAACTGTATAAGTGTGCAGTTTATGTTTATGGAAAAAAACAGGGCACTGAAGCAGTGATTTGTCCTCTCAGTAAGGGTGAGTGACATCTTCACATAATTAAGTCCTTAATTCACTCTGAAGTTAAGCTTTATTCACCTTATTTTTTCATGTAACACAAACAAGTTTTCTGGGTCATTACTCAGACAGGTACACCACACGCTGCTTCTCGTAGATTTGCAGGCCAGAAAAATGGAAATAGGAATAGCAAAATTACTTGGCTGCAAGCATCCAGGTAATGCTGTGAAATGTTTAATAACACATGAATAAGTTTCACATTTTATCTTCCAAAAGCTCTTTTGAAGTTGGAGGTTACATTTCTTTACTCCTTTCCCATATTGTACAGAATCACAGAATGGCAGGAGTTGGAATGGACTTCTGGAGATCACCTAGTCCAACCTCTCTGCTAAAGCAGGTTCAGCTACAGCAGGATGCACAGGAATGCATGCAGGCAGGTTTTGAATATCTCCAGAGAAGGAGATTCCACAGCCTCCCTGGTCAGCCTGTTCCAGTACTCTGTCACTCTCACAGTAAAGAAGTTTTTCCTCATGGTAAGGTGGAATTTCCTGTGTTCCAGTTTGTACCTGTTGCCTCTTGTCCTGTCACTGGCCACCACTGAAAAGAGCCTGTCTCCATCCTCTTGACCCTGGCCCTTAGATATTTTTAAGCATTGATAAGGTTATAAGGTCCCCTTTGAGTCAAAGAGACTTAGTTCTCTAATAACCTTCAGGGCCCTCTGCTGGACTCCCCAGTAGTTTCCTGTCTTTCTTGAACTGGGGAGCCCAGAACTGGATGCAGTACTCCTGATGCAAACTCCCTAGGTCAGAGTAGAGGCAGAGGACAACCTCTCTTGACCTGCCTGTTCCTCTCTTCTTAATGCACCCCAGGGCAAACTGGAGCACAAAAAAAAAAAAAAAAAATTAGGGCAAATTGCTGGCTCATTGTCAACTGGTTGTCCACCAGGACTCTCAGACACTTCACTGCAGAGCTCCTTTCAAGTTGGCCAACCCCTAACTTGTACTGCTGCAGGACTCTCTCAACCCAAACAATTGGGTTGGAATTCTAGAATCAATTCTAGAAATCATAGAACTCTAAGATTCCATGAATTTGTACCCTTTATAACACTAAACAGTATGCTGTCCACACCTAACAGGTACTGCTTAGGAAAGATGCTTCCCTCGGCACAGTGATGGCTAGACCATGTCCTTGCTAACGTATAATTGCATTCAGAAAAAAAAAATATTCATTGGGCTAATTCTAACCTCTGAGCGTGGAAATGAATGTGCTTTTGCAAATGCTTTAAAATGGTAGGATAACTTATGTTTTCCTTTAGTTACCAGATATTGCCCATAAGTTCCACTTGATGCGGTACCCACAATTTCCAGACAGTTTCAATTCAAAATAAAAGCAGTTTCACTTAATTACTTTCATTGATTGTTTTGATGAGTGCCTTTTGTACTGCACTAGGAGGACTGACATAGTCAATTACTGCATCACAGCCAGGGCTGGTAATTTCTTTCACTGTCCGAACTATTTTGCATGATCATAAATGCTGCTACATGTAGATGCAGCTGCATACACGCTGTTACATCTGCAGCGTCCTGTCCAATCTGTCCTCTTTCTGCAGTGAAAGCAGACAGCTCTCTGACCACCAATGTACAAACACGCCTATACAAAAATTTGCTACGTAAAGACAAAATCAAATGGATACAATAATTCATCCCAGAAAGTAACTGAAGAAATATCACACCAGTCAATATGCATCAGTTTCTTGAACAACAAAGAATCTTTTAATGTTTCTAGAGAAGTCTGCCTTATTTATTTATTTTATCAGTACCTACAGAAGTCTGAACAACACATGCCGTTCCTTCTTTTCTTGCTTTTTTTCCCATGGTCTGCATTAAAATGGGGATTCACAAATGTGACTTCAGGAATTAAGTGGATTTGCAACTCCTTAAATATGAGCCACCAGCTCCTCCTGTTCTAAAGTGCTGTGTGCTATTTCTATACACTACTACACAGCTTTTGTACTCTGCATACGAGAAATGAGGGAAATGAAGCCTGAACAGACTAGGAAGATCTAGGGTTCTTAACTTGTTAGGAACTTAACTTGTACCTTCTGTACAATTAACACTTTTACACTATTAGTTATAGTTTATATTTATTACTCTGTTCATGCCCAAGGATGGTAAAAAGTTATAAAAAAGTAACCTAAAAATGCAAAAATAGTTTGGGGGAAGTTAGCTTCCAATTGTCCCCCTCTGGAGGGGAGAGAAAAACATTCATATATCTACTGTCTTTTCATTAAATATTTCTCAACCGTAATTGCAGACTACAAACACGTTATAGTTTTTGTCACCAATTTAAAGGCCAAAAAGAATGAAAATCTCATCCACTTCTGAAAACTCTTCCCATTCCAAAATTGGAACGTGTTCCTTCCCCACCAAAGACAAAATCAAAACTATTCTGGCAAGAAAAACCTTGACACTGTACATCACTACACACTAGAAATGTTCTTATATTAGAGCCTACAACCATGTTATGCTGAATGCAGCTATTTACATATTACAGCTTGAATAGAGAGGAAAACATAAGATCAATTAACAGACAGATTGGCCAATTATGTGTATAGACTTAATCATAATTACAGTAAATTATGCCAAGTGTGACTAGAGGTAATCACAGGGCAAACACATCTTAGTTCAATTAGCAACAGAGGCAAAATTTCTTGCAAAATTTGGAGCAATTTCTATTAATGCCAGTCAGTAGTGGAAATATTCCAGATAATTTGGATGCCCACAGTTTGCCGTTTCAAAACTAGCATGAGAATAATTCCACACCAGTTTTATATATTTGTGTATGAGAAGGAGAATTTGGTTACTGTGAAGCTTGACATAATGGAAGTATGCATGCAAAGTAAATGGTATACTAGAATAGTATGTAAAAAGATGCCTATTAATACAGATTGACATCTTAGCTTTTGGAAAAGTAAACATATAGATAGGCAAATATATCTTTGAACAAAACTATGAAAAAAGCTTTGCACATGGAAGTTTTAAAATCAGAATGGACTTGAAAGACAAAGCTATTTTTCATTTTTTTCATTACTGATAAATTGATCATAGATTTGCTAGCTATTAGGAGGGGTTTTTGTAGCATTCAGGTGTGCAGTCTTATATGTACAACGTACCTAAACTGCACAAGCTAGTATTGTGAAAAAATACCTGAACTCTAAATGAGTAAATTTGGATACAAGAAGCAATGAAGCCATGTGAAGCTGCGTACTACCTTGGCTAATTTTCCTTGTTTCTCTACCATGTAGAATTATCTGCATGGAATTTGGGCCTGCCACGATTAAACTGCTCTTAATATCCGTGCATGCTTCTTCAAAATGAACTTGCTCACCTCTGTACAGGACTACAGCATTCTGTGCAGGTATTTCCAATGATTTAACCAAAGGAAGAAGCAACCTTAGAGGCCAAAAAGTGGAGTTAACTTATCTAGTGTTTGTTAGATGCAGTTTTAACAACAATCAGTTATAGCTCAGCGCTACTGTTTTATAACGTTACAGGCTGAGTTTGAAGAACTCCTTTGTGTTCTGTTGATTTGAGCGTGCAGCATCTAGTTTTGTTGAAGCTTTGAACCACATGAGCGATTAGCAGAAAAAAAAAAGTCACAAAAGCAAAAGACAAAAAAGTGGCAATACATTTTGGAGTCAGTCCCAGTTAGAACAGGCTCCTTGACAAAAGTTAAGGATGAAAGTTGTATAGCACAGATACCGCAAAAATGCCAAGAAGATATCATTGGCAAAGAAGAAGAAAAATGAAAGATAATCTCTGCATCACATCTGCAAAACAGAGCTTTAATTAACATTTCACAAACGCTGGCACACTTGAAATGTCAGTTTCAGCTCGGTATGGGAAATATGTGTGGGGTTTAGAACTACAGATATGGACACAACACAGACAGGACTATGATTAGGATACAGCTGAAAGAAAATCAAGCTGCCTTTCCTTGTGGCCATGTGAATTACTACAAAAATAGAAGCAGCTTTTACTGCTGGTTTGGTCACACTGGGGACAGCTATTGCCACTAGCATGAATAACTGGCTAGCTGCTAGCATTACTGCAGTGGTTTGGCTAGAGCAGATCATCACTTTCCTCTCTGCAACAGCTTTATAAAAACATTACTGTTTGAAAATTTCCAGCTGGTTCAATTCCTTAACCAACTGCTTTCTTCAGAAATAAATATCCTGAATGTTTCTGGGACTAATCTCCCTCATAACCTTTTATATATAAACTAGATCACAGACACAAAAATTGGAAGGCACATATTTCAACATATTCATCCTATTACCTAACCCGCTCTTGCCCATCTCTTATCCAGTACAGCGTAGTCCCACACAATACATTCAGCAGTGCTGTGTACAATACAGCTTTAAATTTTCCAAGCAAGGATGTTTTCAGTTCTTTCATGGGGAGACTATTCCACAGTTTACCATGTTTTGCTCTTAGAAAATTGCTTCTGCTTTCAACCCTAATTTATTTAATCTTAGTTTCATCCCAGTACTCCTAGTTATATGCCCTCAATGCATCACTCTAAACAATTTATACTCCTGAAATATTTAATATCTATTACTGTACTCTTGCTTCAGTACCATTTAGCAAACAATCCACATTCATAATCTGTGTAATTTCTCATCAGCTTGGCTTGTGTTTTAACTTTTTCCTTTATTCTTCTATTTAGGCATCTGAAGTAGCATGCATCAGCATCAGAGGAGAGGCAATTATGTTCAAATTTGTTTTGAAACTCTTTGCTTGGGCCTGGCAAGCTCTACAGGCAGCCTACTTACAGGATCATTCGTTCTTTATTGTGCTGCTTTTGGCTGGGATGGAGTTAATGTTCTTCATAAATAGTATAGGGCTATCTTTTGGATCTGTTCTGAAAACAGCGTTGATAACATAGGAATGTTTTAGTTATTGCTGAGCAGTACTTATGCAGTCTGTCAAAGGCTTTTCTGCTTCTCATACAACCCAATAATTGAGCAGGCTCCGGAGGGTGGGGGGCGGGGCACACGAACCTGCAAGGGGACACGGCCAGGTGAGCTGACCCCAAGAGACCAAAGGGATATTCCATACCATAACATATCAAGCGCAGCATATAAAGGCAGGAAAAGAAGAAGAAAGAGGAAGATGCTTGGAGTGATAGCATTCACCTTCCCACATAACGTTCTGTGTGATGGAGCCCTGCTTTCCTAGGGATGACTGAACATCTGCCTGCCAACAGGGAGTCATGATTGAATTCCCCATTATGCTTTGCTTGCATGTGCAGCTTTTGCTTCACCTATTAAATTGTTTCTATCTCAACCCATGAGTTTTTTCACTTTTACTCCTCCGATTCTGTCCCCCATCCTACCAGGGTGGGCAATGAGCAAGCAGCTATGTGGTTGTCAACCATGGTTCTTACATGCCAGCATGGTATCTTAGCACAAATAAACTAGAAAGAGCTTTGTGTTCCTGACATCATCTACAGCATCATCAGCTGACCTGATGAAGCATCTCAATTTCATCTGCAGGTAACACTATCTGGAGGATCTAATTGAACAATTGCTGCACTAGGTTCAGGAGGAGTAGATATAAATATTACTATGGCTACCTAATTGTTCCATTTTTATCAGTGTGACTCATATCTCACACTGCACCATCTCTGAAACACCACTGTTACCTTTAGTAGATTGTGGCTTAGTGAAAGCACTTCATGCCCTAGCACTTCTGTGCAGTCTTTGTAAGAGACATTTTGTTTGATATTTCTTTATACAAAATTCTTTCAGAGTACCCCAAATAACCTTTACCTAGTTTTCCCAGAACTGCCAAACTATTGATCTTAGTGGTACAGCTGACAGAATTTTCACCAGAAAATCGCTTCATATTTTGCGACCTGCATGTTCAGGACACCATAACCTCTGAGCCCTTGACAGTTATAGTATATTATCATCAGTCCTGGGGGAAGGAAATAATTTGTTTCAATAGATGTAACAGGAATCAACATGGCTACAAATTTTATTTTCATAGTATCAGAGGCAGCTGCCTATTTGTACCAGTGTGTGTACACGTTACATATTAAAACAGCCCAGGAATGCACAGAGGTATTATTAGAAATGGATTTTAAAGCATTTGAGGTTGTAGATGTTTGATATGCTGAAGCCCAGCTTCTGTAACAGACAGCTAGTCAATGACTATTAAATGAATGACTCAGAGAAGAACCTAATGAAGCCTTAGCTCAGTTGACAAGTTTTTAAGTAGATGTAATTACTTTACTTTTTCTGATGCTTAAATTTTTTCATTCTTCATATGGGGATATTAGAATTTGTATTTATATACAAGGTATCCAGTATAATTTTGTATGCCTGGGTGCATATATGTGTGAATAGGGAAGAAGCAGGAAAAATTATGTATTTTGAGTGTACGTAAGGATGAGTTCTTATGGATATCGGTGAATGAAGAGTTTACACATTTACATAAGCAAGAGTAAGTGTCAGCAGGAAAGTGGATGCACATGTGTAAGGTGTAAAGTTAAGCAGAAGACAGGCATGTGAGTGAGTTAACATAGAAGTGTTAACAGTTCCCCATTTGAATGAAAACCTTAGGCAGAAGCTTTGGAAGGCAGTGCAATTCTGGAGGCTTTTTTTGTATGGCTTTGGTTTTCTTTTTTTTTTTTGTGGAAGTTCTTTTGCAAGCCAGTCTCCTTTGTTTTGAAGGGGTTTGGAGTACTTTTATGTTCCTGCTCTTCCGCACACAGTAAAAAATGTTCCAAAAATGATAGTTATCTGTGAACTCAGCAACTTTGTCAAGCAGAAAAACAGCTTTCAGCCCCACAGCCCATTTGGAGCGATAAAGAATTGCTGTGGTCTTGTACTGGATGGACTGACTTCATTATCACACTCAATGATGGTTTAAACTTTATATTTCCTCAGCTCTGCCTGAAGGAAAAATAGTACCCCTGATAACCAAAGAACATTATTAAAGCTAGTTTCCCAAAGAATTTAATGTTAAATACATTATTTCTCCCTAAGAAAACTAAATCATTAAGCTAGTTGTGTTCAGTATGCTTAACATTGGGAGACTTTGTACTATGGGATTTTAAACAGTAAGTTGGTTTCATTTTTTATACATCTGTATGTTGCAATGGAAGCCATAGAAGGGCTTTCACAGCACACTTTGAAGGTAAAAATCCTACCTAGTAAGTGATTTTTTAACGAGTTTGTGGTCTTTTCTTTCATGCTTGTCAACAATGGAAGTGACATCTGGATTTAATTATTCATCTGCTGTGTATTTCACTGTTTGTTCGTGTTAGTGATTTCATGTCAGGGAGAACTTTAATTGTACCAGCAACACCTTATCTTCAGTGTACCTTGTACAGCTGATCTTGCTGCTATGCATAAGATTAGTAAAGTGAACTTTTTTTAAGCTACGTGCACATGTTGATGATTGTTCCCAGACTGAAAATCATCTTAAAATGGTTTCTTCAAATAGAAGGTGATGAATTATTCACTGAAATTTGTTATTATACCATAAAATCTTGTATTCCAAAGGACAGTGGGATGGATTCTGTTCTCAGTTATATTTAATTAAAATTGTAATTATACTCTTGTATACTACCATTACCATAACATATGTGAAATTAACATTCCTTTAGTGATAAGAAAGGTCCTCTGATTTGACAAGTTCACATTTTAAGCAAGAGAAGGGGACACGGCCATCTGAAAAGGCGAGCCAAAATGAACCATTTATTCTGAACTTGCAATATGCTTTATAAAGTTCCATTCATCAAATTTAAGGAGACAGCAATTACTCAGCCAAATCAGATGAGGGATCTATCTATCTAGACCAGTACCACATACTCCCCATAGTGAATTTAAGTAGCTGTCTCTGGAAGAATCCTATAGCCACCATTTCATGTAGCACCACAGCTACTGATTCTTCATAATTCCACAATGTCTTTCTCTTAATGACTTAAAAAAAAAAAAAAATCTCTTTAAGGAATCCTAGAAAATATTACTGAGGATTTTCTCATCAGTATGCATTTGTTTAATCCTCTTTTGAGCACTGATAAATTTTTTGGTTTATTTTTTTTTGTAATTAGTTTTACAGGTTAATTATCTTTTTAATACAACACATTTTCTTCTCTCATCTTCAATCCTGTCACCTTTCAAATCCACTGAAGTCTTACTGTTCTTGCAGTTTTGGAAAGGACAAGAAAGAACGTTCAGTATTTCCTCACTAAATCACACTTAAGTTTTTTCCCCGTGCCTTTGTCTGCAAAAGGCACAAACACCACAGTATTTCCTGCTGCAATTTATTCTTGCGTTTCTTGTTAACATTAGCAGCTGTTTTTTAAACTTGCTTTAGTTCTGCTACTTCATGATTCTATGAGCAGAAATGAATGCTGCATCCTTGGTGAGTATGTACCACTGTTTTATATAATGCTGTGATCAGTGGAATTTTCTAGCCCATTATTTCTGTATCACAGGGTAGTATTTGCATTTTGACTTCTGCTGTGCAATGAGCAGATGTTTTTACTGAGCTGCTGGCAATGTCCCCTAGGTTTTTGTAGTGGTGGGTTTTTTTTGTTTTTTGTTTGTTTATTTGGTTTTTTTTGTTTTTTTTTTTTTTTCTCCCTGAATGGTTATAGTTAATTTAGAGCCCAGTAATGTGTATGAACAACTCATTCCCTGCAATGGGCATTACTTTGTGTTTGTCAACAAAGGATTGCTTATGATGTCCTGCTGTCAATATAGCCTCCTTTATTAGGTGCCTCTGAAACCCCTCATGGTCTTCTCTACAGCTGACTCCTATTAGTAATTTCTTATTATCTCCAAATCTTACAACTTCACTGCCTACTCCCTTTTCCAGATCACTGACTAAATAACAGTGGTCCTGAAACAGAAGTTAGTGGCACCCTTCCATTAACCTTTTGCCATTTTTCTATTAACCTGAAAATGGAACATTTATTTCTTTTTTCAGTCTTCCGTCCTTTGCCAGTTTCAAATCAATGACAGACATTTACTGCTTACTATCTGACAGCTTTGTTTCCTTATCAGCTCTTACAAGGAATTTTTTAAAGACTAAGTAAGTTCCATTTATTTGTTTCACCATACCCACTGTATGTGTGGCACAGAATTAATAACAACAGATTGAACAAGTGCAGACTCAATTCCAGGTTCTCGCTCTGATATTATATAAAACAGGTGCTGATCCATACAGCAAATACACTTAATTACCATTTCAACCAACTTGTCTAAAGTCATGATGGCTGAGCTACATAAATATTTATCAAAATAATGTGTACTTCCCTTCTGTTTCTATTCTACAGCAGTTATTTTAATGAGTGCTTTTCCCCCTGAATTTTTCAAGTACTTGCTCTTCCACTCTATCAATCTTTTCTTGTTAATCTAAGCAACACCCTCTTTAATATTCTGATCTCTGTGTCCCTGACAAGAGTCAGTTTGAGGCATACCTCTACCATACCTTTATTGCTAGAACAAATCCAATAAACTACTCTGTGAATCTGCAGTGTTTTCTAGGATGTATAATTTCTCTCTTCATTTTCAAGCCAACACAAAGATTCTTCACTTAACATCTTGATTCAGATATTCCACCTGTGATAATCCTTATCCTGTTACTGCACACAGTTAATTAAGGAATCCCAGAACAAATGATGCGTTCAAGTCAGTGATATGGCATGTAGCAGAAAGGGAAGCCTGGCATTATGATCCTTTTTATAACTTTTATATGACATCATCAACTTCAATATTCAAGTGATGGACAAGAAGAAAATAATATTCCAACCGTAAGTGCTTGGAAGATAACAAGGGGGTGAGTAACACAACAACTGAATTTGTCAAAAAAAGGGTATCAAACTAGGCAGTTATCTCTATGGATTGTTCATAAGGGTAAAACCAGAACATGTTATGCCTCTAATATCTTTCGGTAATGTCACAGAGAAGAATGGGCTACACACACTTTTACACAATTGTCCAAAAGTCACCTCAAAAACCATATTCTGAGAATAAGTAGTAGTAGTTCACAATGAGAATGTAAGGCTAAATTAAGTAGGTTTGTCCTGCTTTTGGTATTAATTGTTAATTTACTTAGGACTTAGATAACAGAAGAAAAGATGAGCTGATTAAATCTTCAGTTTACATGAACTTGGGAGCTTCCAATAAAGCTAAAAAACAGAAACTGGAAAAATAATTGAAAAAAACAGAAAGTGCAATCCAATAAGGATAAATATAAATTTCTACAGTAGGTTAGATAAACCTGTCTGTCAGCAGAATGCAGAGTAAACTAGGCAGCAGTTATGAAAAGGAGGACCTAGAGATAGGAGTACATCACAGTATACATACCAGTCAGGAAAGTCAGGCTGATGTTAAAATGGGAAACAAGAACCCAAGATGTATTAATACAGCTATCGTCTATCACACAAATACAAACTATAGGTGTAGTATTCAACATTGGTAAAACTTTCCCTTGAGAACTGTTTTGCATTCTACAGAGCCTGTGAAGTTACATGGCAAACAGCTGGAAACTATCAAGGAGACAGCAACAAGAACAATCAGAGTTCTGGAAAACAGAGACTAGAAGAGAGATGAAATAATTTGTTCTTTAGCCCAGAAGATTTGGCCTGTACATGGCAGCAGTATTAAAATACATTAAAGTATGTTGCAAAGAATACCACTTGCAAGGTCGATATGACAAGAATTACAAGCTTAATTTGGAGTAATGGAGATTTCAGATAGTAGATAAGTTTCATAAACATTGTAAAGGTTTTTATAAGGAAATCATGGAATCTTAATTTTCAGAATCTTTCTTTTTTAAGAACTGATCAGACAAATGCCCATCTAAATAAAGCAGATGGTTTTATGAGCCTCTTTTCACCCTCATTGACTGTAACCCTAGCTTAGGAAAAAAAACCAAACAAACAAGCCCCCCCCCCAAAAAAAAAATAGTTGGAAGAAAAATGCTGGAGGTAACAGAAGTGCTCTCGGGCAAATAGGAATAGGTTGTGACACTTAGGAAACAAGGTGGCACTATGCTACTTAAAATACCTCTTTTGTTCCCTGCGTTAAGCTGTGAGCAAAACTGAAATGACTGCATCTATCAGAAAGAGCCCTATCTAGTCAGAGTATGTGAATTGAGTCAGATAGTCTGGATTCATTTTTTGGTTGGCACTGGTTCACTGTGCAGCCTTAGGCAAAACACTTGAGCTCTCTGCATTTGCTTTCCTATCTCTTCTTTCAGAATATGTAGCTGCCTCAAAAGCATGTCACAAATATATTGATGCAGGATCTCTGATTGAAAATGTTTGTTATCAAGGAAACTGAAAGAAAGCATGCTTGCTGGAATACAGTCTCAGATAACTTAAGGGACTAGCAGCATTGTTCTCTGCTACCATTGCTGATGCCTACATGGTGCACAGTGTTTTGATCCTTTCAGGCAGGCTGCCAAAACAGCTGAAATAGTTCTTAAATACACGGAAAGATCTCAGCAGATGGCCACCACGTACACTTTCATCCTATTTCCTTGCCTTTTGCTTGCTTTTTTGAGCAGACAACCACTGCTCCTAGTGAACTCACACTGAAGGCATTTTATAATTTCCCTCAGTGAACACATTCAATCTAAGGTCATCATACAAAACATTCGCCTCTGAAGTCCCCGGACAGTCCTAGGTCCTATGCCTCCTATCTGACATCACATCACCCTTCAAAATCACTGGTACAAAACCATTCATGTATGAACTGACTCTGATCTCAAGATATTTTTATGACCATTCATTTAAGGGAACATTATCCTAGAAGAGTTGCAACTTCACACTTTATGACAGGAAAGTTAGAGTTCTAGTGATCAATTCAATATCACAAAGTAGAAGAGCAGTTGATCTGAAAACAGGTTCTGGTTGATCTGATTTTCAGTTGTAGGCTATGACAACCTATGAATATATATATATTTATATATGTTTTTTTATACATGCGGTACATGTAAAACAGTAGTTTGTTTACATAGGAAGACAGATAGAAGCATATTATTCCAATTTCCCTGTACTTCATAAATTACAAGCAGGTTCAATTCCAAAATATGCAAGGGACAACTAAATGTTTCAAACTACATGTTTCAAGACATACTGAACATTTTTCAAGAACAGTTTGCTAAAAGTATTTTGATTACCATATGCCTTATTGAGAAAGCCCAATCCGACCTTCTTTCTTTCTGGAGAGCTTGCATTCCTAATTTAGGTTGCTTATTTCTTTGTTGACTACGGAACTGATACACTTTGATTTTCATACATGACTTATCTAGATTCTGTGTGCTTCAAAGCTGTGCAGCCTGGAGGCATCTATTCTGGCCTCAGTCCAAGTCAGACTTCAATATTTAGTGGCAACTGGGGACATACGTGGTAGGAAAACACTAGTCCTTTGCTCTTCGATATCTTTATTTAAAAGAAAAGTCTAAATTGTCAAATACAAAAATGGGGCTGTGACTGGGAACAATGTAGAAATCACTATATAAAAAGGAACAAGAAAATTGTTTGCCTTTTGGAAAGAATCCAATAGATGACTGGCATTCATGTCACCCTGTTAAGCCACCTCCTCCGGTTTTCTACTAAATGATTCAGAACAGTCTATAGGTAGCATAGCAATTGCCAAAGCAGGTCAGAGCATCAGTCAGTCCCTCCAATTATGACGCCCTGCCCCTTCACATATCTGGAAAGAACAGTAGTTTTTCTCATCTCTTATTCAGTTTTCTACTGTAACAGATGAGACAACCTCATCCAGAATGAGCTCCCTGTTTTCACATCTAGTAATGACCACATAATACTTCATTAACACCCTGTTTACAGTCATCATCTCATACACAAGATCATGGCAGTGAATATGCCCTACAGTAGAGAACTCTTTTACCACACTCGCCCAAAATCTGAATGTTTTCCAGTAGTATTTTAAGGGCAATGACTACATAGTTGAAACAATTGTTTTCTCACTTCATCAGACTAAGTTGTTCACCTGGAAAACGTTTTCCTTTAGCAGTGAGAAAGATCATATAAATTTGTCCTGGGCTGTTCTCTCACAGGAAAAGTGATCTGGATGAGAGGTATGCTAGAGAGGCGGGAATGAGGGAGAGGTTTCAGAAGACAAAGTGATCACTAGCTATTAGAAATGGGAGATAGAAGTACTCTCTCCTCATGGAGTTCAGCAGTGTTTACAAGAACGAGTGAGAAAAGAGGTTCAGGAAGCTGGAATCAGAGCAAGTGCTATGCAAATTCATGATTCACTGCAGACACAGAGATGCCTTACAATTCATCATCTTTACAATATTCTGATGTAAATGCTGTTGATGTAATAGCTGGTGGTTTCTTATAGAAGAGCAGAGCATAAAAGAGCATTGCTTCAGGAATACGATGGTTAAAATATGTATGCAAATTCACATGCGAATTAATGTGGCTTTCTGCTACTGGGACACTGCTGACTATACCCCAGTGACAGAAAGTTTGGGAGTGTCTGTTATACTGACATCAACCTACACGTCAAAGCTCTGCTATTTCTACAGAGGAAAGAAAGTTAAGCAGCTCTTTCTTCCTAGTCAGTGATTAATCATGCTGTACTGTGGCAGAAGCCATACACTACGGGCTTTTGATTGGCAATGTTATGAAAAACACCAGGATGGCCATTTGATGGAAAATCATTCTCTCTCCTCTCCTGTGTATGACCATACTGATAGCTGCATAGGAGAAGTACTTGAAAACACTGTATGACTTGACGGCATGTACTCTTTAACTCAACTTTCAATAACACCAACCCCAGCACTGCAAATATTCTTTTAAAAAAAATCCTCCCAAGTCTTTATAGCATCTTTAATTGAAAAAACCTGGCAATAGTGAATTTCAACAGCGCTGATGACCAAAGACTTCTCATTGCAAACTGCTTTCTATCAGTGAGTCATAATCCTGTTCTGCAGGGGCAATATCCATTGTTAAGATAACTCTCCCCCCTAAAGTTGTATATCCCTGGCCTCAGCATAAAGATGCTCTCATTTAAGGGGAACAGTCCAATACTCACTCTGGTCACATGCTCAATGTGTATGCATAAAGAACAATAAGAATATTTCAGTAGTCAAGCTCCTGATTTTACCAATGTGGACAAGATTTCAGGTGGTGAATTCAGATTTAAAGGCTTTAACTCTCTTTCTCAAGTTAGGAGTCTTCTCAGGTTACAGGCTCTATCCCTTAGTATATCGGGATATTGGGAACTTTCAGAAAAGAACAGAAATTATGCTTTCAATAATATAATACATGAATGTGCAGAAGTGTGATTGCTAGCATAATATATTCTGAAACTATGGAATGCATTTTTTAAAAAGAATCCATTTTACTACAGAAACAAATTAATAAATCTGACCCAATTTGGCAGGGGGTTGAAGGACTGAATAAGTCATGGTACTCTTCAATAAACTAACATGAATAAACTAGATTACCCTACTACTGTCCATGATGCTCACATTATTTGGCCAAAAATGCAAGATCAGTATCCAAAGCATAGTGGTTTTCACCAGCATTCAATTCCTTAACCATTAAATAGAAGACACTACAAAAAAAATAAATCTCTTATTAATGTTTTATCTATCTGTTTAGAAAAGAAAATAACACTTCCTATGGAAAACTTTCCTAATCTCAGTTATAAATGAAGAGGCTTTGAATTACCAATGAAGTGCATAAATTAGAGAGAGAAAAAAAAGAGAGGGAGAAAGACAGTGTGAAAGAAAAAGAGTGTGACTGATTGCAACAGGATTTGTTAGCTTCAAAGGTCAAGGCAGCCACTGGTTTTATTGGATCTGATTACCTAGGGGCTTTTGCAGTGCCTCGACCTGAAATAAATAAGTTGCTGTGGCAGTGCTTCCATATATTTATGTCATTCCTAGGTTAATGTGATCGTCTCTTCAAGTCCTAGTGCAGCACAGCTAGCTCTGTGCAGTCATTATCCATTGGCACTTGCTGAAAATATCAGGCAACGTACAGAGGCACAGCACCATCAAATAAGTTTCTCCAACCTTCACTTCATTGCTAATGGATCGTCTTTGCCCTTGGGTTGGTCTGGTGGCAAACATCCTCCTCCACAGGCAGGAGACGGCATTGTGCAAAGCAGCTTCACCAGGGAACTCACCAATTCACACAGCAGGAATGTTGTCTGTAGAGTAACTCCTTTGCCATATAACTCCCACCAAAACTGGGTAATCAGCAGCTTTCCAGCTGATCTACTTTCAGGTGCACTTACACCTGAATTTCTAGGCTTGTGAAACCTCTTGAAAAGAAAGACTCATCTAGTTAATAAGAAAAGCTCAGGATACTGCAGTTGTCTGGTTCATTCCAGTAAGACTATAAAATCTCTGTGGTGGTGGCTCAGATGTCAATTACAGTGGAAGCTGCACCATGACCAACATAGCAGATGTTATGAAAAACCAACTTTGATGTTCAACCCACTTTTTATTTGCTACATGGACACACAAGCTACCTGAATTTTCTACATTGAGAATACGGCCCTAAAATTCTTAGCAACACTTTTGCTTAAGCCCTGTGAGAGCTATGCAGGTTGCCAGCCAGACTTTAGCCTCTGACACTGGATTACTGAGTCTTCACTGAGGGCTTCCTTCAGGAAGAAAGAAGGTGGTATCAGAAGATATTTCAGGTATTCTACTGTTGTGACCTCAGGGAGGTTTGCTACACAAATAGTTATAAGGGCACCATGGGAAAAACTGACTCTAAAATGGAGAAATGAGCTGTAAACCACACTTTACATGAACTGAGGAAGGAATGAATAGAAAATATGAATGTTCAGGGGAAGGGTACTACAGTGTCACATTTCACAAATGAAGGGGCAGTTCAACTAAGCTATATATCAATACTAATACTAGTTTTCAACAAATTGCTCCACCATTACTTCACACCTGACCTAGTGGTACGCTTACCAAAGGCTTCAACAGCTGAAGAAGGAAATTAGTTACAACCAAGGGCACTAGATCAGTTATAAATTATGGCATGATATAACGGCTACCCACTCTTTTCATGTAAGCCACAGAAATCTTACAAATGATATTGACTTTCAATCACTGATGACTTACACTGGATGTGTTCTGAAATCTAAAAGCAGTAAATACAGTCTTATTCACATGACTTATTCACAGATTTCTTTCAAAAGCAGGTAAAGTACTTAAGGGGTTAAGGAATATATACTAGCAAAATGAATCATCTTT
Organism: Phaenicophaeus curvirostris; assembly: GCF_032191515.1. NCBI lineage: Eukaryota > Metazoa > Chordata > Aves > Cuculiformes > Cuculidae > Phaenicophaeus > Phaenicophaeus curvirostris. The sequence goes on along the minus strand of NC_091396.1, from coordinate 46,872,361 downwards.
TATTTTAAAGTATTCCTTCCATCTCAGTGAGCACAGTATCACTGGTCCTTACACATGCCAGCAATGCAGAAGCTTGTCATATAACAATAGCCAAGGAAGTATTAGAAGTTGCTGTGATGCTCAAAGTCTGAATCACCTTTAAGGTCCTTCCAGCTGGGGACAGCCTGTTTGAGATGCATGTCTCAATAGAGATAGGAAAGACAACATTTCAGCCTCAGGGTTTCTTATACATTCAGCAAAAATTAGGAAAGCAAGAGGCAAACTGTCTGGAGAGCAGTGCTGTCAGGAGATGACAAAACTAGTTGGGAGTTTTAGGTCTGCAATGTTAAGGGACAATTTTATTTCAGCCTCTAAATAAAGGCACTACACAGGGAACCTTTTACTGAAGCTAATACACAAACAAATTAAACATTCATGAAAAAGAATTGCAAGTATTAATTTAAGAAAATCAATAATCCTTTCCCTGTGTGGTGCAGATACCAGATATGAATAGGCAGAGGCTGACAAGGGGTAACTGGAACTCACTATAAAGTGACAGCAAGGCGTCACACAGGAATGAAATCCTGAAGTTAAGAAATGACATTGACTGAAAATCCTCCCCCTTCCCATTAGAAGTCTGAATGAGATTTTAATCCAAATTGGTATTATTTAGCAATACACCTCACTTCATTTTTCAATATCCCCTCAAAGAACTGTCAAAACTTAATGTAAGTGTTGGACTGGTATAACAACTACTAACAGCATTTGGTAACCATCAGATACCACATCTAATGCTGGCATAGTGCTGGTGCCTGCAATTAGCTCTACATAGGTCAAAGTGTAACTCAATTGTACAAGGGTATACTAGGAACAATAAACACAAAGGATCACCTGCACACACATTTATTGTAGTACTACTGTTATAATTATGCAGTACACCTGTCCTCAAAAAAACGTAATAAATTCTTTATTAAAAAGAATAAACTTAAGTTCAGCAACACAGGCCAAAGAGACTGATACCATGTTTTGTTTTAACACCCTAATTGCTCAGCATCTCTACTAATCATTCTTATTTCTGATCCACAGCTCAGGCTCTCTTTTCTTCGTTTTTAAAACAATCATTTTAATTAAATGTAAAAACCCAAAGAAGTCATCCTTTTATGCCAATCTGGGACACTGCAGGATGGAGGGACACAGATGGCTTTTGAGTGAGAACAAAACATCTCGAGTCTGGTCACTGTAATTTCAGACCAATGTTCTTTCTGTGACTCCAGCCACTAGGAGGAGGCATGTGACTTCCCTGTACCAGAATAATTGTGCAGACAGCACCCATTTGCTGGAGATGAACTCAGTTGCTCTCAATCACCTATGGCATGTGTTGCTTCTCTATTGTCAAAAGTGAAGGCTTGTCCCAGAAATGTAAACTATTTTGTGCTGGCTTGCATTAGAATCTGGAAGAACAGCACTGGGCAGGACAAGAAAGCAATGCTCAGGAGAGAAAACTAAAGTTATTTTTACACAGCTCAGAATAGCACGCATGATGCGTACAGCTCATTGTCTGCTGTGGTTACTTTCAGTGCCGGCAGTGACAAGTGCTGAGCACTGCCATTAATCTCTAGTGCCAGGGCGAGGGCAGATAGCACCCATTTTACCCCATGATCATGCTTGTGAGCTAAGACAAGGTTCAATTTGCAAGTTAGAAAACTGGGTCCTGTCAAGGGCAATATTAATTCCTACAGGGTCCAAAAAGCAGCTGATTACTCCTGACTCTACCTGATGGGTTCTTTCTGCTGCGTTAAACAGATAAAAATCATCCCAAAGAAGGGCATTTTTGTTATTAACAGTGTTCTGTGTTGTTCTCTATGAAGATGTGTTAGCTGAGCGGAGGTGTTTTAAGGCTCTAGGAGAAAAGGTCCATCATATATAATGCGATAGTACCAATAAAAAAACCCCACTAATTACTTTTTCAGCCATACATCTGAAAGCACTTTACAAAAGAAAGAGAAAAAGGAAATACCAATGACACATTACATAAGGAAAAAAAAAATTTAGGCACACAAAGGTTAAAGTGTCTTGGGGAATATTGCTGAATTGTCAGGCAAAAGCTGAGAACAAAACATGATTGAAGAGACCACAGAAAATGGTGGCTGTAATATCTGAGGGGCTTGACCTAGTGACTCATGTATGGTTTTTGTACGATGGACTCCTATAATCATATAGTTCAGGCCTAGAGAGTTGCTACTGGTGTCCTGTCCACTGGCCTGTGATAGGGAAGGAGACTGTAGAAGTTGTTGATTTACTAGTAAGAATATATTCAGCGTAGTACAAAGGCAAATTCCTTCACTAAATAATTTTTTCCTGAGTTAACTAAGAAGAGATTATATTCAAGTCTGGGAAGAGAAGACTTGTGGTAAAAAAAAAAAAAGGAAGTTTTAAGAGTTCAGAGGAATTTCAGCATCTCTTTGGGTTAGTTCAGCTATTACTACCCTCAAGAACAATCATTGCCCCTGTGCAAGGCCAGGAGGCTTTCAACTTCCTTTCAACATTCACCTCCCAACAGTAGTAAACAGAAGTGGCTGAAAGGTCTGGATTTCCACTAATAAGTTAGAAGAAACAATATTCTATTTCATGAGTTGTCTTCTCTTGTGCATATCTTTCATGTATCATTCTCTTGAAGAACAAAAGTGCTAAGAGCGAACTCTTCAAAGACCTATGTGAGAGTACTTTTGTATCTTAACTAGCTTTCTGAATGCAAAATTCCAAACAAGGTGTTTCAGTAATTGTGTTTCTCATATGTTTACCACTTGTTGCCCTAGTCTGCTGATAGCAGCTTTGAACTGCGAAGTTTTGGTGGAGATCATGTGGTAACCACAGTGAGTGAATTTCTAAGCTTCCCTCACTCAAGAAGATAAAACTAGTTATGAAGAGGCTGTGTAATCCAACTAGCTTCAAAGGATGATTTAGCATTAATAATCAAATAATACTTTAAATATTTTACTGATATTACTCTCCATCCTCACTCTTGCCTAAGAGGAATTAAGAAAAGCAAGAGAGAAGGTAAAGAAATGTAAAACCAAGAAAATAGAAATTTGTTTTATTTATATAGACAATGGATCATAATATCAAAATGTATGAAATGTCATCCAAACATCAAATGTCCACTTTTAGGTAACTTTTCCAGATTCCTTTTGCAGACATAGGGATCTCTAGGGGGGTAGTTAATTCCTCCGAAGTTAGGCATGTATTTTAGGATGAGATGATCTCTCTCTGGAGACATCGATCTCTTTCTACCAACTATAAAGAGGAAATTAAGTACTAGCTATGACTACCCAGTTTCTGCTGCTCAAGTTCAGCATGATGACTCTCCTCCTTTGCATGCCCATACACATCTACACACAGTGTAAAATCATGACAGCACTGATGCATGTAACAATGCCCAAAGCTGACAAACAGCACAGGAGAGAATAAAAGAGTAAAAACTAATAATTGTGTACTTCTAGTATTACATGTGAGCTTGAAAAAGAACTCAAAGTAAAGTAAAACTTGCATTTTGAAACATATATATCACAGTGAACGCTTCCCCTTAGGAGTTACCAAACCCTTGCACGATATGGAAAACATTTTGTGTAGCTGGGAGGCATGTGCCAAGTAAAGAATGCAATAGGATTCTTACTTCAGAAAAGTCCCCAGAAAGCGGAAGGCCTGTACTTGTATTCTTTGAATGGCAGCAGGAGCTGCCTTGAAAATACAGGCAGGTAGGAAAGGGAACATTCCAGCCTGCATGAAGGACAAAAATACTCAGAGAAAGGTGCTAGACAGCTCCAGAGGCAGGTAGTTGCCAGCTCATCCACCCAGCTAAAATATTGAACGAGTTTAGAAAAATCCTGTTGTTTAAATTCCACTCAAAATTACATTTTACTGTTATACTTCTCTATTTACGACTCCATTTCTAAGCTAATATTAAGAAAATTTAAACCCATGGGTCTCCTCCTTCTTCTTACTCTATCTGATATTAATAGTGATCTCAAGCAAATCTGGGAAGCAAAATTCTGGATTTCCTCCAGAAATGAACAATCCAAGTAAAGCTATTGTAGAAAAGCCCTCCAAGAATCAGCAATCAAGAATCATGTTGGGGACTTGACACCCAAACTGCAAGTGTCGGACTACAACCTGCCTGCATCAAAGCTGCTCTGCTAGAAGATAGGTACAAGCTGAATCTTGAGCTTGTCATTCAACATCAAGAGAAAGCATAAATAGAAAAGAAAATGGCTAGTATAAATTAAAAGTAGATTTGAATCTTGTTTCCTCATTCACTCTCATAATTTGTCTTGTATGCTGTTATTTCTAACCTACATCAGTTTTGTCTAATTTGGATTTGAAAGAAGAGGGTCAGGTCATTGTAATTTATAGCTAACCGAATCTTTCGCCTCACTGTCACTACTGTGTCTATAGTGAAGGGAATTTACACATGGCTCAGCTTTGAGGTTAGCTCTTACAAGTGAGTGAGAACATTCTATGTAGAGGCACGGCATTTAATGAAGGCTGACTTAATCGCTTCTGCAGTACATAATGAATTTTAGGCTGCCAGTCTTCATAGATGATTATGGTTTGATTTGGAAAACTAGAGAAAGATTGAATTATGGAAAACATTAAATAACAGGTATATTTGACCAGAGGTTCCATTTGTGCTGTTCTGTAATACAAAACTAAGGCTAGGCAAATAAAAAAGCAACTGAACCAAAACAAATAAATGTCAATATTTATATTTTGTGAAATGTACTTCTGTATCACCAGAGCTGATTAATGAACATCCTGGGAGGATGAGGTGCTTTCACGAACAGTGCTTGCAGGAACTTTAGGCAGGGTAATATGGTAAAGGCAATCAAACCTCACACTCCAGGAATCAACATCCAGGGAGAGAATCTGAGATAAATAGAGCGCACACATGCAAAAATCATAAGCAGATTCACTAGGTGGGTAACAGAGTCCTCTGAAAATCTCCTGCCTGTTTCATAGTCTCAGCTACTGTGTGCTACTGTATACTGTCAATCAAATTCAAACTAAGCCCTACAACGCAGTTGTGTCCCATTCTCCCAGGGTAGAGCTTCCTCTTGGCACTGGGAGAGAAATGGGAAAGGTGCACCCTGTTCAAAGGGTGCAGGAATGTTAGCAGGCCCCCTAACATTCGCGTAACTCAGAAACACAATTCAATTTGAGTGAGTTTATATCAGTAGATAAAGTTTGTATTCAGCTGAGATTGCAATAAGCAAGAGGTGGAAGCACTGAAGAACCAATGGGGAGCTGTGGAAAGTTAAGAGACTTGCGCAAAGCAGAAAGACAGTGTAGTCTGATGCACTGTGGCAAGAGGACAGAGAAAATACAAAACCAAAAGATGCTAGCTGAGACAGAAAAGGTTAAGTTGGAGCCCTGGTAGTCTAAGAAAGCTACTGAGAATTCCTTGTGGGAGGAGACAGCTGCCACTGACAGCACATAAGTGCTTTACAGCAGAGCAGCTTTAGAAAGCACAGCAGAGTTCATTCAGAAGTGCTACACAACTCAAAAAGCTTTTTTTAATTTAGAAGAAAAAAACCCAGAATTTGACATGAATGTTTTCTCTTTGATTTGTTTTCCAGGTCTGCAGGTAAAGATGACGCAGGAAAGCCTGGAAAGAACATGTGAGCTCATCTTTTCTACAGAAGCCTTGAACAGCACAGCAAGCATCTCAGCCTTAGCGAGAGGGACCATGCAAGTGTGCCACTCAAGGTGTATTTTAATAAGAAACACTACACTCCTGGGCTCAGAAATAATTAGGCTCACTTGAATTTTATTTAAAGAAAAAGAAATTCCTCAGAAGCTGTAAGATTTTAGTGTGGTACAGAAGGAGCAATGAATAAACCATTCACACGGGATGCCAACATAGGGTGCAAGATCTCAGTGTAATAGGTCAAAGCTAAAGAACATTAATGGAAACTTCTGACAACTAATGAAATACTTTCGCTGGTTCCAGAAGGACTTCAAAGTGGCAGAGCCATCATGGAAGGAATAGCAGTCCTTGAAATAAGTTATTAGATGGATACACCTAGGGAAAAAGGATATTCTGCTGAAGCAGGTACTGCATTATATTCAAAACTACGTATCTGTATCTCCATTTGGCACTACAGAATGTAATGCTATGCAGAGGAATTTCAATAAAGCATTGCAATGGCATTGAAGAGCCTTGATATATTAAGAAATAGCCTCGTTTACAATGAAAAGCTCTGACTGACAAATTTTTACTCTTGAGGCATTGGTTGAAGATATTAGCATCCCCAGTTATCTGTTTCAGCCACCAGCCAGAGGTTACTGCCCCTGCAGCAAGGACAACAAAGAAGAACGTGTGTCCATTCCTACTCAGCTCCATTTCTGGAACCGGCATGCAATATAACTTACTCATCTAAAGGGGTTGGCACTCCAGCACAAGCTGTGACCTGAAGCACCTCAGGCACAAATGTTATTTCCTTATCTGCCAGCTCTGCTAGAAGGCAGCTTAAAGGGATGGTTGGAGATGTGTGAATGATGACCTATTAAATAGCAAAATTCAGTAAGGAGAGTCTTTAAATGCTGAACACTAAAGCTTTGCCAAATCTTAGATTCTGCCACTGAAGTTGGCCACTTGCATCATCTGTCCACTTGGGCCAGTCTGGAGCCCCAACTATCTTTGAGGACAGCTGCAGTAGAAACTCCTAACAACAGTATCATGTTAACATGAGGTCACCCATGAACCAGTTAATCTGGGACAGTATTCCCTCCTTCTCAATAAGCATGGCCCAAGTTAACATGGAGAATGCTTTCCACTGTGTAAATTGAATTAATTCAGACCTAGTTTGGACACTGCATCACTGTTGTCCAGATCTATATGCCGCTCCTTGGCAGAACAAAAATAAGATCTCCTCGACATACATCTACTATCTCTGTGGAAGAGAACAGCTTGCACATGTTAATAAGATACATAAAGTATAGCCATGAAATGCAGATGAGAGAGACTGCTTTTAACCACTGCATAAAATTTTGCATGTCAGAAAGGGCCATTATTGAGATGAGAAAATAGTCTTATTGAGATCACTTGACTATTCAATGACCTTTTTTAAAATATGTGATTTAGGAGTCTCCTCAAGCAATGACAATTTTGTTAATTATACCCTACTTCTGTATGTTTTTGTTTCTTGCTTCATTGCGATATTGAAAGCATCTTCAGTTGTCATCCCAAACTACTGCTGGTTTAGTTATGCATTATTAAACAATAATTAGGTGCTAATCTACAATTAGCTGTGTATCTCAGGTGAAAAACCAATCCTCAGGTATGTGTGGTAAGGTGTTTCAGAAAGAAATTTTGTTAAAACCTCTTACTACTGTGTTCCAGCAGGTGCAGCATCAACTATCCTAGACGCTGAAGCCTTCAGCCAAGTGCATCTGAAATCCACCCATTTCCCTTGTTACAGGACAAAGAATCACAGCTCTACACAATGAGATTTGGCTGAAGGGATTACTTTAGACAACTCCCTCTACCTGGCACTACGTCAAAAGCATCAACTGAATTATGAGTCTCCCCAAATTACACACAAGTATGAAAGTAAATTCTGTGTCTAGAACAAGGAACGGTTGAGCTCCTGTACACAGTTTGATGCCAAAGGTGGCCAGTCAAGCAAAAACCGGTTTCCCAATTCTGCCAGAATTGGGTTACAGCCCAAACGTCACTGCTCTTGCCAGACAAGCATCAGGCCACATGCAGTAAACTAAAGCAGAAATGTCACCTGGAACAACATGATCCTGTTAAATGAACAACCACGACAAGCAGAAAAAACACACAGTTCCCCTACAGACACCACACCAGAGTTATAGAACAGCAATGTTTGACTGTCCCATTTATCTTCCAGGATATATGTACAACTTCCAGTAACAAGGGTGTATTAGCACACTCCTCTTCAGCGATATGAACTTTCTGCTATAGCAGAAAATTCTCTGACTCAAAAGAGATGTCATTAACAAGTGGACTTGTGACTTCTGGTAAAGTAAATAGGTGTTTTGAGTTAGTAATTCACTATTTCACTCCACAATCTTATTCTGAATTTATGGACCATTGCAGGTGGATGAGTTCCTGAGCTGAAAAGCCCTCAGATGCCAAGGCAATACATATCCTCTTGATGTTTAACTACTGCCGTCATCAAATCAGGTTTGAATAGGAGCAAAACAGTCAGTAAATTCAAGGTGAACAAGCCAGACAGAAGCAGAGGGACAGTCAGCCTGTGCCATTACCTTGCTCTGCCTCTAGAACGATCCTTGCTGTTGTAAACCGTTATTTACATCCTCTGCCCTGTTTAATCTGCAGCTCTCTCAGGGAAGGTGATGACATTACCCTCCTTTAAATCCTATTTCACTCCTCTCAGCAGAAGCCCTGATGCTGTTTAACTTTCTAATTCTCTGGGTGCCTTTGATGCCTAGTACCCACCACTACAACATTAAGCAGAGAGGCATAAATCCCTACCAAGAGTTGCAGCAGAAGAGCTTCCCAGCCTGACTGTAGAAAGTCTGGCCTTGTGGAAGTAAGAGGGCAATTCAGACTCAGAATCTGATCCAGGGACCTAGCTGGTACCACATACAAGCCATCATAAAAAGATCAAGATGCAAAGTGCAGGGCTGCAACTCAGTGCAGTTGCTATAGCATTTCCTAAGGTTAAAATGATCATTGAAGATCCCGGTCCTCAGCAATCTGCAGCCAGGCTCTTGCATTCCTTTCCAGTTCTTGCCACCTTCCTCCCTCCCTTTCCCTCAGAAATCACACAGAGCAAAAGCCAACGCCTTTTCAATGGCTGCAGTTAAGAAAGGACAAAACAAAAAAAGTGCAGGGTCTAGACAGCTGAGAGGCAGCCAGAAAGACATCAAGCTTTTTCACCGCAGATTGCAAGTGGTTCTTGCTTCTTGCCAGGGCGACAAATGCTACAGCCAAACAACCAGAAATTTCTGTACTGTGCTTGAGTCCATAAACAGAAGGACAATGTGTAATCAGCCATCTGAGCACCAAAGAATTATTCATCTTCAGGCAAGCAACAATACCTCACCATTAGTCAGATGGGGGAGGTGGAAGAAGTCCTCTACAGGAAAGGTTCCCACTGCAGTATGTATTTCTTTCGGAGGTGAACACACACAACCTTCCTCCCATCTACCCTTTCCACCCTCACACTCTTACTTATATCTAGCAGCTGGAAATCCTACCTTGATGACTGATCGTAAACGCTTGCACATGGCTCTGTCAGAGAGTGGGGCCAGCTGCTCTCCTGGCTCTGGAGGAAGCCCATAAGCTCTGTGGCATAATTCCTCCTATGGTGCTGTTGAAGCTGAATGCCTTCAAGGACTCCAGATGAGCAGGCTGTATATTCTGACTTGCCCATCATATCTGCATTTCTAGATTTTATTCCCACAAAGTGTTAAATCTCAAGACAAGCAGGTGACAGCAGCAGTCACCTGAGCAACCACTGTCGCTCATGAGCTTAAAAACAACTTCAGTTCATTACACAAGTCTAAATGCCAATGCATTAGGCAGTGAGAGGACTACTTAGGTAGTTTAAGTAAACTGGGAGACAGTGGGACTAACATGAGTGGAGGGGTTGTATGTATCAGGTGTAGAAAATCACTTTTAGTTTGCTTTTCTATGAATAACTCTAACGATGTTATGTCTACAACAATGAAACGAACCTAGGCACTAGAGACCCATATGCTAATATAAGTTTTAATACAAACATAGAGCATTACTCTAACAGAGAACAACTGGATTAACCACTGCCTAAATGTAATCAATTGAGAGCTAAGATAATTATACTTTAGATTTTGACCCTAAACATATTTGCAAGTCTTGAGACTACCCTGTGAAGAAAGAAGACATTATGCCAATATACCCACAGCAAAACGTAATAAAACAGAGAGCACAAGGAATATTAATCTTACCAAAAAAAATGCTTCTATAGCATAGGTACTGTTGATCCTCTTTCTATTTCTGTCTCATTTCTTTTTTGATATTCATCACCACCTCACCACAAGAGTTTATTTAGAAACATGATGGTCACACTTCTTAAAACAGCCAGAGCACTGAAATAAGGAGAGAGGCAACATAACTCTTAATCCCAAATAAGTCTATTCCTTTATTACAAGTACTCTTTTCTGCATTACTCTTCTCAAAGGGAAAACAAAATAATGTGTGACTCCTTACTTACGATGTCTTTAAGTCTGTTTTCTTAAGATCCTGAGGAAACAAGACTATTGGAATCCATTCCTATTCATTCATAAGACAGACCTTCTACTTAAATTTAAGTCATACCCATTCAAAGCACCTATTTCTGTTTTTACCAGAGCACAGAGTAAATTTTCTGCTCTATACTATATATATCTGTAGGATCATACTAGAACTACAGGGTCATAGTACCACTATCAAAGACCTAGGCCAGGAGGGAAAGGGAATACAATACCCAAGGGAATTTACAAAGTATTATCCATGCTACCAGAACAGTGCCGGTAAACCTGGCTGTGAGACATACAAAGGACCAGTATGTCCTTATGTAACTACACAGGGAAAGTAAAGAATCCTTAGAGAGGAGGTCTGTTGACAGTTGCTGAGTGAAATGATCTGGGCTTAGAAAATTGTAGCTCCTGGCTCAGGACCTGTGTTCAGTCTGCTACAGCCTCTTGGTTTTCTAGCTAAAATGCTGCAACCTCAAAGCAGCTCATCAGCTCACCTCCTTCTGTAAAATGCCTGTGTTCCAGTTGCCATGGCCTGCCCCATTCATCTTCTTGCCATCAAATATGCTCTCACCTCTTGCTTCCTGCTGTGTCAGTACATTAAATTCTTATAACAGGAGGAAAATATATTAAAGGAATAATAATAACACTGATAACGATAGTCTAAGAAATACATATTTCTTTCTCTATATTTCTCCTTGTTCGATTAGTTTCCCAGCAAGAACAGCATTAATCACTGGGGCAACAGATAAAAGATAAAGACCAATTTGAATTTTGCTGTGTGCTTCTGAGTGCATATGTGTGTTCTCAGGCAGCAGGGAGAGAAGCAGCAGGATAATCTGTCATTTTGTGTATTTATGCTGCTGGTTCTCCATTGTTACCACAGATTAAGATCATTCATGTCCTTATATTTTCTTTGGAGGTCATCTTTCAGGAAAGAAAAAAAAAAAAAGGACATTATGACCGAGTTAATTTCAAGCTATTTGTGCAAATCTCTAGGTATGGCTTGGTCACTGAGGGTATTTTATAACATATAAGAAATTTTAATCCTTACCTGACCTGACTTTTTACACTAAGAATTAGTTTTCCTACTCCAAAACAGTTACTGAAAAAGAGCTGTTGCAGGCGAGGAGAAGAGGTGCTTTTTAAATTATCTTAGTTCAAGCAGGTGAGAGTCCAGCTCTATCTGACCCTGAACTGCTGTGGAAGAAGCCATGGGTCCACAGATCTCACGGTCACTAGTTCTACTGAAATGAGTCCCTGCCAGCTTTGCCCAAAACCACTTCCCTTTATCCTTGGGTAAGATGGAGTGTGGAACAAAGCAGAGATTAAAAAGTAGATGAGTGGTTAGCAAGCCATATGGATACAAGCTTCTCTCTTTTCCAAACATTTATCTACCCAAAATAGAGTTGCTACAAGCACCATCCTACCACCTCCAGCCATTTCACTCTCCATCTTTAAGTCTTGCCATTTTCCTTCCATAACTCTATGAAATAAATATGACTTGTCCTCTGAATCTTAGTTCCTTGTCTACATGTCCCAGTTCCTCCTTTCTTTACCCACTTTTACACATTTATCCATTAGAACATTCTGAACATTTCCTGCTCTGGGGTTCATGCCTACTAATAAACAATTGGTATTCCCTGAAAGTGTCCTTACCAACAAAATTGTCTCTGCAAATAGATTTTCTTAAGCGCATCTAATACAAGACACAGCAAAATAGGCAGCACCAGTGGAAAACTCTCAAAGCAATTCTAAGACGGTCCCTTAATGAATCACTATAAGGGAGAAGTGTCAACAGACCGAATTTTCTCAAAAAATCCCACTATAAGAAGAAAGAAGGGGAGCAACTGCATCCCATGCAATACCAAGAAAAAGGAAATCTGAGTTCTTACCTCTTTTGGCTTTATTTTTCTGTTGAAATTTTGTGGAATCAAATTATTATTTTTCAGATTGTAATAGAAGTAATTTTCAGATTGTAATAGAAGTAGGTGCCATGAACAATATGGCACCTACTCACATACCATCTAAGCGAGGGTGAAAGGAACCAACACCACTGTCCTACAGAAAGCCAAGGCATTAATTAGATGGTTTCAGAAAGAGGGTCTGTCACAACAGCACAGTTACATTTCTCATTTCTGCACATTCATTGAAATATGAACTGAGAAAGGTAAAAGGTACATTCCCATCTCTCAGTCAGTCTCGTAAAATAGCAGAATCAAACATACAAACCCCAACCCTCAAAAAAACCTCCCCACTTCTCCCAACAAAGCCGAAATGGAACTATACAATCTGCAATTATTCTAACAATGTTTGCAGCTTCTAGGCATTTCCCTGAAGTATATAAATAGCAAGCACAGCAGATATGCTATTACAAAACATGAGCCAGTTCCCCAACTTTATTGGAGCTATAACCATTGATTCTACTCTATCTATTTCTAAGCAGTTACTTTTGCAGTATTTGATCTCTTCATCATATTTTGTCACTGCACAACTGACCTAAAATAACACACTTTTTCTATCCTTTCATTTGGCTTGTGATCAAATGTATGGCCAACCACACTAGCTTTAGCTCCTGAGTAATGTATTAATCAGATTTTGGAAATAATCTTCAACATGACTTTCAAGAAACTTTTTTGGCAGGGCAAAAGTCATGTCTAAATACACAAAGGGGTACTGTTCCATGAAAAAAACCCCAGAAGTACATACTGATGTTATAAGGGTACTTTCCAAGAAATGCATGCCTGTCTGCCTGTCAGAAGGAGGTAGGTATCAGTTTACTACAGCTTACAACTTCTTATCCTTTATTACAGAACATGGTGTGCTTTTTGGTCACCTGAAATCAAACAAATATTTCAAGAAGTTCTTAAGATAAAAAAAAAAAAATCAGAGAAAATTTAAAAAAGCACTGAAATTCTTGAAAAGTGCCAGCCCCCCCTGCATATGCTAGAACAAATCTTCATTTCCAAAAATTGTAATAGGCCACAACTGGCTACATGTGTCAAAAACAGCAGCTAAGATTTTGCTGCAAGTCCCAAATGACTGTTCAGATCTCGAGATTAAAGGCAATGTAAACTCAGCCCTTGTAAAAATGAATCAGCTAACTCAGGCATTCTGTAAATTATTAGTATGAAGAAACAAAAAGACGGTGTGGGTCCCAGCAGAACACATAGAGGAATGGTTGAATTTTCTAATTGACAATGCCACAATGCAAAAACAGGCCATCCAAAGAATGAGTGTAAACTATATATTGAGAAACCGTACTATGCACCTACTTGTGGCACTCAAGTTTGCCACACACATTGAATCAAATCCCTCCCCAGAAGTCACAAAAGAGCAGTCACCATTTGAGGTTGACAGTGGTTAGTAAGCTACATGTTCAAATATCACTGGTGATAATGTCAACAAATGACAGCATACACCAGTGTATGCATGAGCTGTTTTACAAATACAGTGTTTCTTATTACTGTAATTATGTTTAGCAGAAATACAAGGCTGTGCTCATTTCCATCATCAGTACTTGTCAGCACTTGGGAGTGTAGGCAGCTCTGATAAAGCATTACAGTAAAATCACATTCTCTTTTTGCATGGGTATTGAGCTCCTGGTTCACTATGAAACTTCAGAAAGGCAGCATACCTGTCTTCCACAGAAAATGAGTGAAATAATGAAATACAAGGATTATATTTTAGATTACATGAGCTTTAGAGGTAATCTGAGCATCCTGATCAGTGCATCAATAAATATAATTTATACACAACACATAACATGCCACCTGTCCCATCCAATATTCAGTTAAAACATGGAGATTACTTTTATCACTTTCTCATACAGAACATTATCATATCACATACATGTTTCTGGCAAGGTAGCTGCTAAATTGCACATCAAAGATTCTACATTTCAGTGTGCACTATATTATTCTACATACTTGTGAAGTATTTAGTTGTCATTTGGTATTACTGAATTAATAACACTGTAATCTACATGAACAGTAGTTTGCATGAAAATTTCTATCTTACATTTGGATTCTTGCTTCCAAACTCTGCTTTCTTTCTCCATCCAAACCATGTTACCATCTAATAGCCATAGAAGAGATGCGATTGAGAGTAAGTAAGTACGATAAGTAAGTAGATTTCACTGCATCAATGCAATTCTACCATCTCACTGAACAGGACTGTAGTGGTGGAGAAAGGACTGTACTCTGAAACACAGTACAGGCTGAGGGAATTAATCTCTTTAAGAAAAAATACTTGAGGAAGATGCAGAAAAGGAGGGATGAGAGCCAGACTGTATAATTCTCAGTGTCAATGGTACTAATGGGCCAATGAAGTAAATTTTTTTTTAAGCAGAGACTCATCAAAAGCTTTTTATTTTTACTTTAGAGCTTTGCAGTCTTGGGATGAAAATGTCACTAGTGACGTAAAAGAAGCACAAAGTAAATTAAAGGCCTATCTCTCTCTGCGCTTCCCCCTCCCCTCCAAATTATTATCTATGCATGTAAAAGAAAGTACCTGGGCAAGACCAAGGGTGAGACAATTGCGTTTGTCTCAGCTGACAGTGAAAGTTTAATTAGACTAAAAAGTCTTCTGTGCAATTTTCCTTTGTGATATACACAGTAAGAAAGAATTTAGCCCAGAGATGCATGTTATGAAAAGATATTAATCAAGATTATTGAAGCCTCAATCAAAAACACAGTTAGAAGGCTGGAAAGCCTAATGGTTAAAATAAAAGACAGAGAACTTTATTCTGAGCCATGCCAATGGGCTAGGCTCTCCATATGGATAATGGGCAGATCATCTCTTCTTTTCTTTAGAGAGAACGTTCTGCATATTATGTATCATATATATCCAATCTGTGTCTTTAGGATCATGGCTCAAAACATTCACAAGTAATTTAAATGTTCATCTCTGAGCTACAGTTTGAACAGTTTGGCAGGGTCATTATCTTCATCTTAAAGATCAAGAAGCTGAGACATGCCCTGAATCTGTAACACAGTTTCTGGTTCCTCATGGAGAACATAACCAGAAGTCCATCTGTCCTCCCAGAAGGGTTCTGATTTCTTTTTCACAGAAAACTGTCTGTGATTTTGGTCCTGAGACTCCAACCAACCATGTCCTGGGGCAGACATATTAAGAGGCCTCTCCTAGGTCAGTGGGCCCTAGAGCCTCCAGAAGCTTATCTGGAGCAGTCCTCCTTAAGGACCCACACACCAACTGGAAACATACCTGGGATTCGCTGAACTGAAGGTGTTTTGAATGGAAGACTCAAGTGACACCATGCATGGCTTTCTAGACTAGCTTTACTTAGTAATTAACTTAAAAGATACCTTTGCACAATGATTTGAAAATGGAATGACTCAGTTGTGAACTGGACAGAATGGGACACCCAAAAGCATATGGACAGTCTAAAAAGCTTTGAGCAGAGACTCACTAAACAAATTCTGAGCATATAAGCAGCTGACATGGAAGCACACACCGAGTTAATGAGTGCCCCTTTAACTCATTTTCACAGAAGTTTCCCAAATCCAGGAATCCTTGAATTAATTATTGAAGCTGCACTTTAAATTAGGAAATACAGACATGTAGGATCCCAGGACCTTTAACAATTAGTAGTGAAGCAAGTGAGAAACATGGCAGGGTTGCAAGAATATGACATGGCACTATAGAGTGACACTCATCTAAAATCAGCCTGCATGGCATGCTACTTGACCACATACAAGAGCTCTTGGCTTGCCTTTGCTGCCTATCTAGGGTAATGTGTCAAAGCTGAAGTCCCATAGGGGATATTACTATTACAGAAGAATCTGGTATGTCAGCCAAGACTGGCAGCAGGAATTGAGTACAACTCATGCCACTTCTGAACAGACTATGCTTGATTCCAGAACAAAACCATGTGTGAGAAAATCAAATCAGCATGTCTACTCAGGAGTGGCAGAGCACAGGCACTGTTTACAACTTTGTGAAAAAAACCATGAATTGGAACTGCTTTTTCTCTCAATTTCAGTTAATAGAAAAAGGCCAGCCTTTGTTATCTTCCTTCAAGGCCTCACAGAAGGATATTTGAATCATAGAAATGTTTCTATGAATACAGCATAGAGTCATACATCTCAACTGTTTCTCACTCAATTCCTGCCTAACATCCACTGATCTGAGTTTCACCACCTCTCAGGAATGTTATAAATTTAAAACCAAAATTAAGTTATAAAAGTTTTAAATGGCAATATCATTGCCACTGGGTATTCTTCTCTTGATTCTCTTTGTCTTGGATGTTTGTCTAAGACTATATCCCATGTTTGGGATCTTCACAAACTGAAAAGCACTTCATTGGTCTGTGCACATACTGCGTATTTTTACAGCACTTAATTTCCCCAGTTGTTTTAGCCTAAAAGCTAAAAGCCTAGTGCTTTAAAACACTTCCGACAGTACTCAGACTGCATAAATACAGTAGGTATCTTGGTGTACATTACAAACTGAAGAAATTTTTGCAGCCATTATTCTCTTGTGTACTTCCGAGACAGTGATGTGTAAACCTAAATTCCCTGGATTTTTGTGTCACTTTGGGATTACAGACTTGGTATTCTGTACAGGCATTATATGCATTTAAAAATTTTTAGTTACTTACATAAGAAAATAAGTAATACAAATAACAGATACTTCTAACACAGTGAGAATAATAATTCTCTACCCCAATTCTTGCTATTTTGCACTAGATGCTTTACTTTCAATTTTATCATGTTTGATATTTCTACAGTGGGCCAGAAGTCTTTGGTGTCTAGTAGAGAAGACATGCAGAAAAAAAAAAAGTAAATTTTGAATCCAAGGAGTCTGCAATCTAATCAGAAAAAAAGATATGACACATAAATACAGCAAAATAGAAAATAAGAAACCAAAAAACGTGACAATATTGATTGGCTCAACAAATAGCTGCCTTGGCTCATCATCAAATTAACCTCTAACAGTATTTTGGCATGCATCATGGTGAAAGGAAGGTTGCAGGGGGACTGGAAGAATAACATGCAGTTGCCTTCTGTAAGGAATCAGGAATCAGAAAGAGTCTTGTGATCAAATCCAAGAAGTGAGTAGAAAAATGCTTGAATCATGCTGATCAGAATGGGGAAAGAAGAGGCTAAACTGTGCAAGGCCTTGAAAGTGAAGAAAATAGTTTATTTCTGAGCAGAGAAAGAGAAGAGAAAGCTGTAACAAGATAATAACTAACTCTATTTGTACTGCTCATAGCCTTAGGTAGCTATATTTTATGTTCCCTGAAGAACAAACTTGTTCTATTAGATTTTTCCACCACTTAGATCTAAAATTGTAAGCAGGCTTGACAATGGTGATGTCAAATACAAGCAAGATAAAACAACCATTAGGCATCTGAAAACCATAGATGGAGATACTGCCCAAATGGGAACAGACAATTTCTTCTCAATTTCACCACACAAATAACACAACTTAAGCTGACAGAATCAAATTCTGCCAAGAGTAAGGAAGAAAGGCAAGACATCTGCGCCGCAACAACAATAAAATGGCCTGATATTGAAATGCAGAAAGTTGTAATGGAGGTACGTATTGACCTTTATCTTTCTTTCAGTGGGGAGCAGGAAGTGTCAAAGAGTTATTGCTTTAATATCAGCTGAGATGAGGCCATTTGGTCTGGTGTGTGTGTATCCAGGAAATCACTGCTCTAACTATGTTTTTAGAAGCACTGTGACACTTTATTAAATCTTCTTGATGCTCTTTCAGCAGATAGTGGTTTCTACAGGTTAGGCAGGAAGCTTTCGGAGGAGTTTCTCTTCAAGCAAGCCAGTGTCATTTCCAGCTTGACCAAGCCCACAAAGGTCCAGGGCTCCTCTCTGTTATGCTCTTATAGCTAAACACAGTTCTGCTGCCTTTATAAATTATGGAAAATCTCCAATAAATTAACAAGCAGGATCAAGACCACAAACTTTATTCTTCTGGAGAAGAAATCGTACAAAGATTTTCTCTAAAATTACAGCTAGCAACTTAGGAGAAGGAACTGTAATGCTTTCAAAGTTTATGATGAACAGTGACAAAACCTGGGGTAATTTCCCCTCATTTAGGTGACACTTTATTAATCACCTATTGGGTGTTTGAAGATAATGACTCAATTAATCCAAGTCCTGCTGCCAACTGGATTTACAGAGTACAAGGGGACAATGTTAAACCTTGGCTTGGAATTAATTACTTTAATAGATGTAAATTCCACTGCAGCCAGAGGTACCTCAAAGAACCACAGATTGGTTGTGGCTGGAAAGGACCTCTGGAGGTAATCTGGTCCCACTTCTTTGCTCAAGCAAGGTTACCCAGAAGCAGTTGCTCAAGACCATGTACAGATGGCTTTTGAATATTTATGAGCATGAACATTGCACCACTCAGAGTAACCTGTGCCAGTGTTTAGTCACCCTCACAGCAGAAAACCCTGTTTCTTCATATTTAGAGGGAACCACCTGTGTTTCAGTTTGTGTCCATTGCCTCTGGTCCTGTCACTGGGTACCGCTCTCACCTTTATAACCTCCCTTCAGGTACTTGCACACATTGATAATATTCCCCATCACCCACCCCCGCTACCTCCGAACTCATCTCCAGGCTGAACAGTCCCAGCTCTCAGAATTTTCTCACAGAAGAAATGCTCCAGTCCCTTAACCATCTTAAAGGCCCTTCTCTGGACTCACTCTAGTAACTCCATCTCCCTTTTGTGCTGAGAAGCCCAGAACTGGACACAATATTCCAGGTGTGGTCTGACCTCCTACACTTAGTGTTTTCTGGTATAAGTAACTAGGACTACATTAAAAATGAAGAGAATGATCATAAATATACTCAAAACCAATCAATCCCAGTTAAACCTTCTGGAGCAGACAGAAAGCAACCATGAAACTTGTACAGATTTCAAAGTCCTTGATTACATTAACATCTTCTGCCACAAGCAGCAGAAACAGTTTCAGGGAAGCAGATGGAATAATTTAATTTTTTTCTCCACCTAGATGACAATATAGCTTTCTCTAGAGGTTTGATAAAGGCACACTCTAACCAATAATCACTCACAAGTTTCTCATCTAGTGTATGCTGGTGTCAATGAAAGTATGCTCATTTCTGCAGGATGAGGTTCTGATGTAAATCAAGATTTTTAAACAAATGTTTCACACTAATTGATGATGTGATAGCATGCCGCTGGAACAAATAATTTTCAAACTCTGAAATCTGCTCAGATTGGTTACTTACAGCATTCTTGTCTCTACACAGACAAAAAGAGCCATTTTAAGGTGTTTATTTCTAATCAGTACCATATTCTGTCTGCCACACAAGTGGTCCCAAAACTTCTGGATTTTTAGGATGAAAGTACTACACTGGAACAATTAAGTCAGAACACCTGAAATTCTTTTTTTTTTTTTTTTTGTAGGAATGATTTACACCAAAGAGGTTGGAGCCTCTCTGTGTTGGAACACCTGCATTTTGCCAGAAATTGATCTTGATAGCATTTCTTTAAAATCTTCTACAGGACAGCTATAAAAGGAAAAGGAAAAATTGTTCTACCTGGAAGTAATACTGCATTGCTTTTCTTACCATGATAAACTTCTCTATTGCAGCCATATGTGCCATCATAATAATAAATAACCATACACCCACCTTGCATTAAGCTTTGTGATTCTCCTAGGAATGCATCTCCCCATGTATGGAACCATGGAATCATAGTCAAAATCATGTTCTTGTTCACATTGAGGCAATCCTACTTACATTAGTGGGTTTGCACTAGAACAGGAGTGAAACCTGTCCCAATTATGATGAACATGTGCCATAATAATTCATCAAGCTGTTTGTTCATCAACACAGGACAAAGTTTTGTGGTGATTTACCATATGCAACTTTATTAAAACAAAAATAATACTAATAAATAAATAATCATATGGAGCAGAATATATAGAGAACACAACTCCTGTGAACTTAGAAGTAGGTAGTAAACAATAAGAAACCAAGGAACTGCAGAAGACTAATTAACTCACCTGGATGCTAGGTGGTGAACGATTTTTTCGGGTTGTAGTGGTGGCCATTGTAGTTGTGGTTTCCATGACTGTAGTAGACATTTCTGGTGGCACAGAGGTTGTAGGTGTTGTTCCCAAGATGGAAGGGACTTCTCCAACGAGCCGGACACTTCCATTGATCTTGATGTTGGGATTGTTCTCTGCTGCCATGTTCAGCACTTTCAAGCCATTGTAGTACAGACCGGAGAGCTGGCCTTGGAAGAGACGCCCTCTGTCTTTCCCTCCTATGGCTATTTGCGCCTGGGTGTTGAAGATCGTTAACTGTCGTCCTAGTGAAGGGGGGTGAATAAGATTATTGCCAGACATTTCTTTCACTTTGCATCTTACATTGAATCCTGGCCGGGTATGATGGTGAACAAAGAAGTAGATTCATTCTTGGTAGTGTTTATGATGACTGTAGAAATACAATATGGAAATGCACTGCCTAAAGCTCATTATTAAGGAAGATTAGCCTGAAAGCAAGAACAGCTAAAACTGAATCTCATATTCAACATTCACTCACACATCTAAACTCTTGAAGAGCTTTGACTCAGAAATTTGAATCCACTCTTGAATTCAAAACTACAAAAAGTCTTCAATATCTGGCTATTTTTTTATCAATTCAGATTGCAGTACCTGTCAAGCTTTAGCCCATAAATAAACCTTCTATTTTGATTAGTCAAAGAATGGGATAACTCATAAAGCCACTTTTAATAATGCAAAGGTTTTAAGGGGTGGCTTAAGGACAGTAAAATATTAGAAAAATATTGATGGGGATATAAGAATTGTATAGGAATCTTAAGACAGGATCAGTCATGATTTTCCACCTATGCATTGCATGTTGTGATGGCTCGCAAATCTACAGCCAAGAAATACCAAATGCAAACATTTGTGGTATCTCTGAAAGAGCAAAGTTTATCAAATAGTGAGGATATCATAGTGTTTCATACATTTAAGCCCCAGAATGCCTTACATGTGACTTCCCTTTTACACACAATGTAGGCAGGTTAAGTGATTTACTGAAGGTTACACCATGAGTGTTAGGATGAGTCTAATATCATATGTAATTAAAATATATTTGTTAAAAATAAATCCAGTAACAATTGCCAATTCACCTAGTTTTGCAAGACACAAATCACATTCAGCCTGGACTGCTCTACAAATACTGCTTACGTCCTAGGCTGCACTAGGTTGACCATGTTAAGAAGTAATTGGCTTCATGCAGTGCAATTGCAGTACCTATAATTTCAATGTTCCTCAGAAGATTAGGGGCATTCCACCTGGTATCTGTTGAAATAACAAATAACCAGACCGAGCATAGCTCAGAAGGGTTATCAGTGCAGCATCAAGTCAACTATCATTCAAATATCTACTGTGTTTTCCCATTTTTATGAAGGTTGTACCACATGTTCCCATCCCACTCCCGTTTCCCAGTTCTCATTCACCATTTCCTCTCTCTAGTCCACCCTGATGAGAGTTGCAAAATGCCACCATGTAGCAAAGTAAAGCCTATAACTCACTGCTCATTCCTTCACAACCAGTGGTTAGAGTAGATCAAAATGTGAGGGAGAGCTCACCAATTTTAGTGGTCGTCGTGACGGGTCTCGAAGTCAAGTGGTGATGCGGTGTTGCATCATCTTATGGTGACAGGATGAACCATGGGGAAGAGAATGGGGACAAGAGAAGAAATGTATCTGAAAGCTGTTCCTGTCCCCAAAGAGGGCCCTAGCTAATTATGCAAAAATGTGTGGAAAGGTGTAACATATGGAAATGTGGAGGTGTGCTGCACATCCCTTGTGCTCCTCACACACAGATTTGTAAATGAAACACTAGGACTTGATCATGATGGAGTAACTGCATTGATGAAGAAATGAGAAATAAAAATGGGGAGGGTATCTTTCCCCTGGGAAGTGTTGAAACACCTGATGCAATATTCTGCATCTCAGGAGGTGTTAAACTTACCAGAGGTGACATATGTCTATTAAAACATCAACAAACACGCACTGAAGCCATACATCCTCATCATGTAAAAACAGAATCTTTCCTTTTGTCTATGAGGAAAATAGGATCCAGCAATAGTACCTGTTAAAATACTCAGCCTCCTCATCCTGGCTCCTGTCTGAGCTACAGAAAACACCACTGTATACTGTAGAAGGCCAGACTCTTGTCATATACCATGTCCTCAGAGTTTGGTTTTCTTCTGTTGTGCTTTGGATTTCTTAATGGATATGCTATCAGTTCTTAACTACACTATTTTTCCTTCTCCTCACACATTCCCTCCCTCTAGCACTATATTTCTTGCCTTACTGTCCCTGCCCCTGCATACTCGTACATATGAGTTACTACTGTTCCCTCCTTCGCACCTCACTCATGATCAAGTGCCAAAAGGCAGAGGTGAGATACATAAAGAAAAGGGAGTTATTTTACTAGGAAAGCTCCCCAAGTCAGGATAGAAAAGAGATTCCTTCACTTTTACTTGAGGATTATGACTCTTCTCAGGGTGTCATCCATTCTAACCCATTAGAACACAAGCTCTTAGCACAGCTTTAGAGATATCTGTCATATCACTTGCTTCACCTTTAAGGATGAGGATTCAGCATATTAAGGCTGAAAAAAAGACAATCTCTCCATTTGTGGGTCTTCCTCTGCATTTTTCTAATGCTGAAAGAAAGTGTACTCCAAGGAAATGGCCCCACTCTAGTAAAGAAGGAACTTCTATTGTATGTTTTGTGGTCTCCCTCACTTGTGAAGTAGTCTTCCAGTCCAGGATTCATGCACTGCACCATATGGTTAATGCTGGAGACAGCACTGGTACTAGAAATGTGCTGGCTAAAAGAACAATCACTTGTTGGAGTCACCTACAACCTGTAATTCCTCATTCTATGATGGTGTACACAAGCATGAATAAAGACAACAGGGAATGCATATGGAATGAGAGAAAACTGTTGATAGAGTATACATATAACTCTGCCACAACAGGCAGCATACCTTTTGATGATATGGTTCTGAAGCCCTAATTTCCCTAAGTAAAATTTTTTCGGCTACTGAATTTTATTGAAGAACTGTTTACATTAGTAAATTCTATTAGGCATGTAATGGTTGCAGACTTACAGTCGTTTTCCAAAGACAACTCTTCCTACTGCTATTTTAGTGTCAAACTGGAGGAAAATGATGAGCATATTTTAAGTTTCTGAAGAGTTCTGTAAATATTCTGAATGGTTCAAGTCCTCATTTCTTTGTTTGCTCTCTCATTGACTTCTTCATTTGGAAAACTGAATAGTAATTAAAAGTTTCACAGACAAATCTTAAGGAAGTGTATCCTTTCAGTAACACTGGGAGAGATTTTGGGCCTGTGGTCACTCACATCAACAAGACTTCACATGTAAGTGAGAGTGATTTGAAGGATTACGGATTTCCAGGATCAGTCCTTTTGGTGACATGCTTCTGAGTCTTTATTAGCTCATCCAACTGCAGAATATGTAACATCTGCACCTTGGCAGATACCAAGTACTCTGCTAAGGAAACCTACTGGGTTTATAACTTCTTAAATTGAACAGTTTAGGACTAATACTTCTTGTGTTGCTCACCTATATATTCTCAGAGAAGTTAATGGCATTTAATGCTTTGCTTATTACTCATATAATTCTAGATTGTAAACTTGTGCCTCTCTTAAAAATATTTTAAATCTATTTATACAATAATAATAATAATGAAAAAAAACCCGAAACACTAATGATGCCACACTAGAAAGATGTTATGTTATATTTGTTTCCAAGAATGAACTATTTCATTATTATGAATAATGCAACAGTGGTACCACAGAAAGACCCAATCTACTTCATTCAAAAATATCAATTGAAAAGTGTTTCATCTTACCTCACTCAAGCCAAGAACTCATATGTGCAAGACAGATATTCTATACGTTGTCTCTTTGATGAATCTATCTATTCCTCCATCCACCAGTTCATCTTGTTCCATTTTGATAGCAAACTACCTTTTTACTCATCATCTTTATACTTTGGAATGAAAAAATAAAGCTATATTGCCTCAGGTGTTGCACTGTACAATGTTGTTCCCTAACACAAAGTGTGAAGACTGGATTTCCTTTCACTTCAGTAACAACATGGCTCCACCTTTCTAGCCTAAAAACACTCAGTGCTTTGAGAGTGTCTGAATGCACAAATATTTCGTCTTTTAGACCCTACTGTATGTGCGATTGTCTTTTAACAAAGCATTAGTATCCACAAAAGGTAGACTTCAGTTCAAAACTTCAAGATGGCTTACAAATGAAAGTGCCTTAGCATGCTTATAAGCTCAAACTTGGAGAAGCAGTGACATAAAATAAAATATTTAGTGGAAAACAAAAACAAAAAAAAGAACAAACCCAAAAGAAAACAGGTGGGTTTCTCAAGCACATGAATTGCATCAAGGAATTGGACATGCATCTGTTTTAACAAAATTGAGGCAACCATTTTCTTTAGTGTTAAAGGGACTTTAGCAATTCAAACTTACCAAAATTATCCTCTTTTTAGTATTAAGCTTTATTTAATTATTTTAGTTTGACTTTGCAAATCAATAGGGCGACCTGCAGAGACCCAATAAGCATTTTCTGTATATCTTTATCTTAAAATTTATTTACAAGTTAGCTGAATTAACTGTTCCATAAAATCCTGGTGGTAAAAAAATATTTCTGATGTAGCTACACAAATATTTTTCTCTTACTCTCACAAATACTTTAGTTAGGTACAAACATTACACCATTGTAGACCAAACCTGAAAGTGGGCCACATTATCAGGTCTCATTGAAGTCAACGGGAAATGAGTGCACACAACACTTTGCAGGATCAGATGCTTAACATAAAAATATTTTGATTGTAGTTAGCCACAACCTTTGTGATTTTAATTTAATTTATACTGGGTAAATCAATATGTTAATTCAGCTGAGGATTGATGTTTGAAACAAAACATATTTTTTTTCCAAACCTACAAAACATTGTGTTTCATCTTGGAAAAACGGGTAACAAACATAGTCTAAGTCAGCACAGAAAATGCATTATCTGAGTTCAAAGGTTGCCCCCTTTAATTAGCAGTGCTTTCTTAAAAGGAAACAAGAGAAGATCATGTTCTGCTTTTTGTAGACTTCAACGCAAGGAGTTAGTTACATTGATGAACATATATTTTTATTTAATACCTCATTTAGTATACAGGGAGAGGATCTTCCTGACTTATGTCCCACTGTATTACCAAGAGCCCAGTCCAAACCCTGCAGAAACCAGTGAGAGCTCTTCTGTTACCTTCAACAGGCATTGGCATGGGCTCTACATCCAAGATATTTTTATTCCCTTCCAAGTTCCTGGTAAAAGAACATTATTGTTCTGATAGGAGTCCCCTGTCAACAGGTCACTGAGACTATGCAGAACTCCCACTCAAGCCAGCTGGACTTATGCATGTTAACAAGCCTGTTGCTGAACTGAGGCCAATTACCCCAGGCAAACCGATAAAATTAAGTAGCAATGCCTGAGATTAAGTTATGGAAGAATTTGATCCATAAATATATATCATTTGAGTATTCCAACTGTACTCCAGGCATAGCATAAAAGCGACAGAACAATCATCTTTCTCTTCTCCCTCATTATAGTATAAATGAAAATATTAAGAAAAGTTTTCTTTACAACATTTTTTTAAATTGTTCAATTGTCTTAATACAGCTAGGAAACACACAGCCATAGTGGCTAATTAGACTACTGAAAAAAAAGAAAATTACAGAAAGTGGTTTAACAAATAGGTTTGAATTTGTTTTTAAGAAAATTTTGATAATAAGGATATAAATGTCATTTAAAAAGAAATCAAAATAGGAAAATCATGCAGTGGTTAAATTGCCATAATACATGTTGTTGCTCTTTGCTCTTCTTTGATTTGTTTTTCTTTTTTTTTTTCTGTAGAAAATGTCTCCTGAATTTTTGCTTGTTTGTTTGTCATTACTATGATAACAAGCTTAAAATTTTGTCCCTTTAACTGCATTTTAATAGCAATGTATTATAGCATGATTTATCAACATATGGCAGGTGGAAGCTGACACAAATTATAATGAAAATTAAAACAGTCATTTATGCAGCAGGCGATTATCATTTAAGAAACATTTATTTGCAGGCTTTAAAAATGAGGGTTTAGAATCAAATGGGTTTAAAATGAAAGTTTTAATGACTGTTACCTTTTTCCTGCAGCCACTCCTCTACGGGCCGGTTATATTTGAAGGGGATTTTCTGTTTTACCATTTGGAACCGTTCACTATCAGTGTTGCCTTTAAAGTTTAAAAAAAAGCTTAAAAACAATCTGAAAAGTCAATGAAATTGTTAAAACATCCTTGATTTTTTAGGATTTTTTTATGAACTTATTTAGCTATAAATAAATAAGTGCGCATGTGTGTACATACATATTTGAAAAAAGAGACATATTAGTAAGGTGGGGAATAGTTACACATCCAACTGCCTGAGGTTCTGGAAGGTCAAAGAATTTAAATCCTAACAAAAAGATATCTCAGGTCCTCCTCAGTGTATTTCTTTATCCAGATAGGTTAGAAGGCAAGCGTAATTTGTCTGGGACATGAGACAGTGAATGAACTCAGTATCATGAGTTAAAACATTTTGTTCAGACTCTAGATGTGATTTCACAAGGACACAGCACAATATATCAGTCACACAAACATACAGTTAGTAGTATTTTGATAAAACTTCTCACAGTAGTAAAATATATGTTAGGACTAGAAACCCAGTAAACAGAAATAAAAGAATGGGAGAAATTACCAAAAATTAATGCTGAAAGGATGCAACAGGATGAGTTTTAAAAAATCTGAGAGAGGGAAGATAGAAAAAAAAGGCGAGGTAAAGTTTAAAAAGAGAAAGAGCAGTTAATTAAGGATTCATGAAGGCTTTTGTCCAGTTACCAAAGACTTGGGCCTGTTGCCAGAAGAAAACAGGAGCTTAGAAAACTACTTTACATGAGCAGAAATAACTACTCAAGATGTAAATTCTGGTAAGTGGAATTCCATTGTTCTGTGTTGATGGATAATGGAATTATCCAGTAAAGAGTGTTTTGGAGGAAAGCTCTTATCCCTTGCGCAGTAGAGAAAGGAATATGATTCATAAAAAATCTGTCCAAATTCCCTGGACACTGAAAAAAATTGTCACAGTCACTTTCTGACTCATTCTAGATTTTGCTTTTGTATTATTTAAAAAAAACCCCTCTTCAGTCAGATAGGCATAAGAAGAGTGCATCTTTTACAAACTTCATTATAATACTGCAGAAAACTTCACTAAGGCCCCAGCTTACTTAAGTAATACTACCATAAACAGAAGTTCAGTAGATCAGTAGTGCTCCAATACATTTTGAATAAATGGTAGTCCAATTGTCGGCAAGTGTTCTACACAATTTGCAGTACTGCTTTTAGAATCCCAAACATAAGTAATAAGGCTTCATATTTATTTGGCTTTCTGAAAGAGATGCTGGACTGTTTTTTCAATGTAAGGACACATCAAGGAAAAAATTTGTATGGCTAACAACTGGCAAGATGCTCCACTCAGTCAACAGAAGACACTTTCATACTGCAAGCAATATGACTAAATCTCATAAATAGTAAATCTCACATTCTCGGTATTCTTTAATGTGTAAGTGTTGCTCAGAAATGCTGCCAGATTGTATGAGGTATATGCTGACCATAGCTATCCTCTCCAGCATCATCTTGCTACTGCTAATGTTCTGGAACAGGTGAGAGGTGCTGTAGTGACATACAGGCTATATTCCCAAAAGAATTGTCATGTAGTAAAGCACAGACCTAATCTTAAGGTGTACTTGTAAAAAATCATAATTGTACCTCTTTAAATCTAGCTGTATGGAAAACAGCAATATGGATCTGGGTTAATATCTCGAAATACAATGATGAACATTTAGGAGCCCTGCTTTATTTTTTTCAGGCAACAGGTAAAACAAAGCAAAAACATTTAATAAGAATTTTACAGGCCTGACTCCTTATCACCTTCCTGGAAAGTAATCTACTTTTTTTCCTTCCATGTAACAGATCCATTGTGGAAAATTGCTCTTCCGCATTGTAGAAATATCTAATTAAGCACCAGTTGACACACACTGATGTACCAGTTTTTCTGTCCCATCTCAGATGCCTGCCATGTACAATTTGTTACTCAGATAAACCAGAAGGAAAAGATAAAATACTGCAAAACACATTTTGTCAGTTGTTAATCAAATAATTTTAAGCAATGTACTGTGATGGCTTGGAGTCACTGACAGACATTAAGTTACCTTAATGTACATTCCCAGATCCCACAATTCATATCAGAACCAACAAAAAGTACCAATAGTTAGTTCTGTACTTATATTAATACAGATTCATCAACATAAAACATGTTCAGTGTAGGATTTTAAGGGAAAAAAATATAAAGAACACCTAAGGTAATATAAAAAACAACAAAAAACCCATCTAAAGGTAAAGAGACATATTAGCAAAACAATGATTTTTGATCTATTAATAATAAGCTGATGCCTAAAGTAGTCTGTGGTCATGCAGGTCACTTGTTTATGCAGTTATGTAATCTAAAGGATAGATCTCTTTCCTAAAAGTTCTCCCATTCTTTTATGCTTAAAGGAAGTTTACACTCACAGGACAGGGACCTAGACTTGCTGGTTTGAGGACAGCAGTAACAAAAGTAATTGAATCGAGCTCACTACAAAAACAATTTATTTTTTTAAGATCAGTTAGCATGGCATTCTGCTTATGTATTAGACTTATTCTCAACAAGCTAATGCATGTTCTCCTTCATCAAACCTTCTAAATCTCTTAGATACAATCATAGAATTCCCATATCTCCTTTAGGATATTTTTGGTCCGTTGCAGTGTGCCTCTTTGTGTAAGAAATTAGTACTAGGTCCTAACACAAACTTCTCTGTGAACTCCTAAAGTTCTCTGTCAACTCAGACTTGAACGCTTACAGAAAATCTGCTGCTACATTTGTATTGCATGTGACACAGAAAGATACTGTTTCCGTAGAAATGGAGATTATTCACTTCATAGAATATATTCAACAGTAATGACTTCTGGTTAGATGAGAGTGCATTGAAAACTTAACATTGATGGGAAAGAACATTCTCTATAGGGCCAAAGAAATTTTATAACACACTATACTCAGAACAAATATCTCCAAAGGCTTCATTCAGTATGTACATAAGCAACCTTTTACTGGAGACAAAGAAATTTTCTTCAGAATCAAGAATGATACAGAGTTCATAGGAACACGAGTCAGCTAGTGGTTACCATAGAGTGCTTTCTCCTCTCTATGGAGAGCTGACTGTAGAAAGGAAAAAAAGTAGTGCATTGAAATTTCTCATAAGTAGGGCATCTCACAAGAACAGGCCAGCCAGACTAAGGTAAAAAGGAACAGTGACAATGAAAGAAGATATGATAGCTAAAAATGGGTTTCTTATAATATAGTCCTAGACCTTCAAGAAAGTCAGAAATGCCAACTATTCCCCACCATGTATTTAAAGACTTTTTTAAAAAAAAATCAGGTTTAATTTAATTTTATTATTAATTATTATTATTAGGCAGATATATTCAGCAAGATTAATATACATATAAAAACCATACCTTTAGAAGCTACAAAAAATTGAAGGACATTAGAAAATTCGAATAAGTTTAAGTTGCAACATTAGTTCCTGATCAATTACTTTTTGTTCTGTTTTTAAATTTTATTTCAGACATTAGTAAGAAAGATTTTTAAAAACTTGTGCATGAGAATGTATTCACTGACATACCCAGTTACAACACTGAGTTAAAGAACAAGGTTTCCATTGTCAAATACTTGGGATAGTCAGTAAATATCAATAAAACCATACAATTATTAAATTAATGTCAAATTTGAGTTGTGCTTTAAAAAAATAAACATTGCATTTGATGTGAAAGTTCAAAAAGGAAGTATCATGGTTTGCAACACGAAATAGCGTAAGTTCAACATGATGTAAGCTCATTGGACTCCTGACAGCTGCACCATGACATGATTAAGGAGATTCCTGTCCATTTTCATTCACACAAATTTTCTGTAACAAACCCTTTTTGACCTCAGTGCAAGGCCCTTCTGGAGCTGAATGATACATATGTTCAAACAATCCCTTCACATAAATAATTTATACACTCCCCCCTTCCCTCCCCCCCACCCCCGCTATTTTTCTCTTTGAGTCCAGCTTTGATTTGAGGCTGTACTTTGTAAAGAATACACAGGATAAAAAAAACCACTTAAACTTATTTTAGGAAATACTTTTCGTTTCACAGCTCTTTTACCTTCAGAATCCATGTGGGTCTCAAATGTCCACAGGATATAATTTGTTATAGTAAAATTGTGTTGATTAGTTTTGCTACTTGTGATTTAGTAAATATTTTTCCTCCTAGAGGTTCTAGCTGCTTAAATGATATGAGTTCTAGTAGGAACCGTTCATTTAAAATAACTCTTTTTTCCTTTCTCCTTTGACTGCATAATAAGTTCCTGTATATCAATGTGACTTATGATCTGCTTCATGACTTAGCTTCTTTTAAGGAACTGTACCTCAGAAATGCATTCTTTCACCTATCCTTTCTTCTTCCTCATGAAAAATTCTAAAGCATAACCAATCTGGTTCTGTGAAGACTGGGATAAAACAAGTATTTTATTTCATTTAATACTCGTGTACAATTAACAATAATTGTGCTGCATCTCTTAAATATCACTCAGTTTTCCAATGAACTGATAAGCATCCAGGCTCTTATGACCTTAAGACTTTAATGGTAACATTTTGAAATTTGCTGGATCTCTGAGTCTTGTTTAACCTGAATACTCAA
The DNA here is from genome assembly GCF_032191515.1 of Phaenicophaeus curvirostris. NCBI lineage: Eukaryota > Metazoa > Chordata > Aves > Cuculiformes > Cuculidae > Phaenicophaeus > Phaenicophaeus curvirostris. The sequence continues at coordinate 46,841,200 of NC_091396.1, read as the reverse complement.
ATATTTCAAATATCAGAGACATTCCTGAGGACTAAATAGTTTGGAGAGGAATTTGACAAAATAGCTCTTTTTTTTATTTATTTATTTTTGTCCCTTTCTTCCCCAAGAAAATCTAGCACCTATTTCATAAATTAAAAAAACCCCACCCTGTTGGCTGGCAGTTTTCTGTCTTCTTATTCTGGAGCCTTCTGTATCACCGACTATACAGATAAGTAGTTCAGATTCTCTTCTGAACTGATAATCTTATCTGAACTGATAATCTTTAACTTAGATCAAATTAAAATGGGAAAAAATCAACAGTTTCCTTGTGCTAAGCACTATTGGCAGGAAATTCTTTTGACACAGTGCAAATGTCCAGGGGAAAACAGTTTAAATTTACTCATGGGCAAAGCAAAATTTTCTTCCAAACCCCTACAATGTTGGAAGAAGTTTTGCATTCCCATTCACGGTTCCTTTAAGAAAACAATCAATCTTTATTGCATTAAGCTTATTTCTAAGCCAAACTGGATTCTTAAGCCAACAAAAGTAGAAAAGCAATTGAAGCTCTGAAAAATATTGCTGCTTGGCCTAGATACCAATCATGATGATTTACTGCCTCTTTGGTGTGAAAAAGTAAAGCCAAAAGGTTCCAGCAAATTGCACTGGACAGAAAGTAAGTAGTTGCTTCCAGGTGGAATATTAATCCAACCTGATGTGTTGTCAAGTCTGTGAAGATGCTAACAAGAATACCATAAGAAAACATTCGTCTATCCTAAATTAATGCCTAAGGCTGTTTTATGAAAAGACACTACAGCAACAATATTTTCTTCATTACTTATAAGTCTTCAAAAAGAATGAGACATCGTATCTAATGAGCAGTTATTAAATGAAAGGTTATATGGTGATTTCAGTGATTTAAGAAAACATTTTGAGATCTGTGCTCAAGGTTTAAATGAATTCTACCTCTCTTTCCCTTATAAGAGATGGAATTTCAGTAGGAGGAGGGCTAGTAAGCAGTTAGCATGTGATAGCTCAATTCACCCAGTGGTCTCTGCCAGATCCCTTTGCAATTTTATGGATGTCCATAATCTCAGTAAGGCTTACATACAATGAATTGATGTCAGTATAGCAGGGGCACACGGTAGCCTGCTACAGCATGCAAAGTCTACCTTTGGGGGCTAAATCCTCTGCTGACATAAGTAGACTCAGTTCAGTTCAGCCTCAAAACTCTTCTAAAGCTGATGCTGTGTGCCCCAGAAAAGAAGGCTTGCATGCATCATGGAGAAGCTACTATTTTTCCTTAATAGCTAATAAAGGGCACAGATATTGCAAATCACAAAAGTTTCAGAAGTGTGTTTGTGATTGGGACACACTGAAACTATTTAACCACTTCTGTTTTCAGGCAGCTGAACTTAAAAACTCACAGTATACTAAATTGTCCCATTTCCTTAAGTACATATGTTGTTCTGAATACTATAAAGTCCAATCTATTTTTTCACATTTTGTATTCAGCAAGGAAACTGAGACAAGCCTATTATTACAGTTCATATTTAGGACTAGAACTTTCGCTCTTCCATAAATCAGGAAGGAATACCAACACTACAATTAGCTTTAACATTAGGTCTGTTTACGGATAGCTGTTTATGTTGTTGCATCACTGTAAGTCCATATTGCGTTCTATGTTATATAACACTGGGAATGTTTGCATTAAAATCAAATCATATAAAAATCTCTACTTGCAGCACTTCTTATAAAACAGCTGAAAAAAGTCCACACCTGAAATCACAAATCTGGCATATAAAAAAGTGAAACAGGAGGGCCGTGCAATTAAACAAAATAATTATAAGGCAGGTGGCCTGGAATCTTTGTATCTAACTACCACAGACTGTCCCTCTACAAATTTGTGCAAAGCTTCAGTTTTACCTTGTGTATCAAGGACTGTTACAGAGGATTAATTCAAATTTGGGATTTTATTTTATTTGATAGGACTGAAGAATAGCTGAAGTCTTGACATTGTTTACCTTCGCTTGAGCTTTTGGATATTATCCTTTTCCCTCTGCCTTCAATGTTCTTTTGCTATTCAATTCTCATTTCATTTCTTGTCCTCCTTTTCCCTTTAGTCCTGGATGCCCTTGACTTTATCTTCAATTCCCTCTGATCACATTGTTTGCTGGGAGCCACACCTTTCCTTCCGTTCATCTCACCATGGACCAGAGATAAAAGCTGACCTTCACACTGCAACTCTCCTCAGCTCACTGCCCTCATGACAAAAGACAATGAGGTCTCAGTAGCATAAGCACTAAAAATAGGAGAGAGAATTATCAAGCAAGACAACAGCAAAAAGTACTCCTCTGTTAAGGCAACCGGAGCTGTTTCTCGGTTTCTATTGCTCCAAACAAAAGCTTTATGCTATTGCCAGTCTCTATTTAATCTTGTCTCTTTTAGCTTCAAATATTTAAGGTCCAAATTCAAAGATGCATTTAGGTCAAAATCACTGGGAAATTCAGAGGCAAACTAGGACATTAGAGTTTAAACATCTGTCCACAAGGGGCAGCTAACATGGACCACTGTAACATTAATAAAACTAGAAAAGACTTTGAGAAGTCATCTAATCCAACCTGCTGCCCCAGGACAAGATCAGTAACATTTCAACCTCCCTTAGATTAATCTTACAATCTTATCTTAGATGACTGAGAAAATGAGTGCCTTGATCCTGATAATCTAACCCAGAAATACAACAGGAGCAAAACAAGAAGAAAATTCAGACTAGCAGAGGTGTTACAAAGTTAATCAAACTTTTTTAAGAAAAAAAAAAAAAGCTAGTCTTGTGAAAAATGGGATTCAGGTCTTATTTCATAGGAACAGATTATACTGAATCATTTCAGTCCTGTATAAGCTGAAGCCATGAGCACGAGATAAAAACAATCTGCTTTAGTTCTCTTTTGATTTATGTCAGAGAAGTGAACTAGTGTATAGTATAGAGAAAGCAGCTACCAGTTCAACTTTTTTACAGATACGAAACAATTTGTGTGTTTACATTACTGGTTCTTTGAGACATTTTATAAGTAGTGTGTAAATTATTGTTTTTTCACTGACCACGTCCAAGTTAAACCCCGTATCAGGCAGACGAGGCTTAAGTGGCTATTAAAGAACAATTGAAACTATGCATTGATCTTTCCATTCTAAAAAAGGACAAATTTCATTTTGCAGGAAGAGATCTGAAACAGAGATCAGAATAAAATCCACTGCTACTGTCCCCACATCTCTCTTCTACAATTCCTCTGGGGAAGGTCGGGATCTGATTTATATAGGCCAGTGGGAACAAGCAGCAATAACCAATGCTAAAAGCATTATTTGTATTGACACTTTAAATTCTATTAACTCCCACTCATCTAGGTGTTGCTTATCTGTTTTGTGGATTACACAAAATCAGGGCAAAGAAAACTTGGATCTAATTTACATGTGTTGGGTTAAGCATGGAGCTACATGAGTGCAGCTCTTTTGCTTGCAGGATCAATGTAAGACCAAAGAAACAACTGCCTTTGCATAATGCAGGATCTGAGGTAAGAAAACTTGTGGTCTTAGAATTTCTTCATAAAAAGTCCGTGTCTCACTATCACATCCTCACAAATAAGAGCATTTAGGTAGAGAGCTAGCTTAGGTATGACACAGCCTGCATGGTGGCAGGACTAGAAAGAACACCGATTCCTGCAGAACCACATAGGACTTAGTGCACTGTACTCCCCATTCAGAGAAGGGCTCCTCTTTATGTTTATTGGATGTTACAGTGAAACCAAGACTCCTTGTTATAAGGTGCCGGTAGGCACTCCAGCATCCCTGTAGGAATCAGCTCAGTTCCAGCAGGACTGGCAGTCTCTGCCTTGGTGCTGGCAGTGGTGGAACAGGGTTGGCACCACTGGAAACATTCAGATGTTTCTTGATCTCATTTCCCTATGTATTATCAGGGAGATGATATGGAGAGCAGAATGTAAAACAAACACAGAATGTATGTACTGTCCCATGAACACAGTGCTGAATACAGGGAAGCTGCTCAGTCAATAACATTAACGATGCCAATGCCTTTAAAACATTAGTCAAATGTTCAGTCAAATGTTGCTAGAGGACCGGAAAGCTAATCAGTTACAAACAGCAGAAAGGCAAAAACCCTAGGGAAGGGGGCAAGTTCTCTAGGGTGAGTTCCAGGAAACAGCTAAAAGCAAGTAAAAAAACTGATGAAAGAAGTAGCTTATTAAGCAGCACTTTCTATTGAGATCTCATATTAGACAGTGCTACGGTCTCCTCAGTGAAATTATTGAATTATTTAAAATTTTACTAGATAAAGTGGTAGGGGATAATAGCTGATTATAGAATGGATAAATGAGACCAAACAAGTCTTTTCCATCTCTAATTGCTACAAATGAGTGATCTTTACCTCCTCTTGAAATAATTTATTCTGTTTGTATCAACTTAGAAAAAGAAAAACAATTCCAGGACTCGGCCATAAGCCAGTATGTCTTCTCAAAGACCGGTGCCATGAACTAGAGGCAGAGGAAACATCCATATGATGAAAAAATATTTACTGAAGAACACTGTCAGAAGTAATGTAGATCCATGGGGAAAAGAATTTGTAGCTTCTGTAGACATATTTTTCCTAATACAACCTTTAAAATCCATTTATTTCTTGGAATTCACCCAAGTTTTGGAAATTGCCATGGAAATGTTAAATAGTGAAGGGGTAAAATACCACTCAGTCTACACACAACACTTCGTTATGCAAAGGGAACCTCACTGACTATGAATCTGTGGGGCTCAAGATTAAAAAAAAAAAAAAGAATTTGCAAGTTCAACACAAGAGTTTTCAGTCTCCAGAGAGCTGTAATTTACTGACCCCAAAAGTTTTTCATACTCAGTGAATCGTAGAATATTTTCTATTTAAGTAATGTAAATTGGGGTTTTATCCCTGCTGACTGGAAAATTGAGCCACAGAGGGCTAAAAACATTGCCCAGGACCACAGGGAATGACAATCTATAAAGCAAACATTGAATTTCAGGAAATTCTGTCTCCCAGTTCTGTGTCTGGCCCCATATATTCCTGATAATGTTTTCACAGTTGCCCTGCTTTGGTCCATGGTATTGGATTTCAATTACTCCAAGCTTTCCAGTGTCTTTTAGTGAGCAGGGAGATGGTTGATGTGGAAGCGTGGGTGCCTTCTGTCACTGCATGTCAGCTGTGTCAGCCTGAGATTACAGCTGGCACTATTCTTTCTGCAGGCAATAAGATCAGAAAAGCACAATGTTGTTGTTCAAACCCCTGATCCCTCAGGCCAGATGTTTGTTTGCTCACTCTTACTTCATGTGCGTGTGCACAAAAGACAGGGACAGAGGGAGAGCCAGAGAGAGAAAGAGAGAGAGAAGAAAGAGAATATATAATAATGACTCCATTTGAACAGGAAACTGAAAAATAACTAACCCAAGAGAGAAACATAACTATATTAATGTCTGGGAGTTCACTGCACTGTGCTGTCTAGCAAAATTCTTACTTTCCAGTGATCTTATTTAGCCTGATTCTCTGTCTGAAAAATATTACTCCATCTTTCTCTGCAAAACATTATACAGCTACATCTTAAGTATCATCAGATAATGGAACCAATTGTAATTAATCTTACTCCAGTAAAGGAGAAATGTATCAGACATTTTTAGTGATAGCGCTTATGTTTGGTACCTGGATGTTCAAGCAATCATGGACCAGCGGACAGAAATAGATAAGAACAGCTCATAAGATTTGAGCATTCAGAAAGTTAGGATAGGCATGCTTATGTGAGCCATTGTACACTTCACCCTGAAATTGTTAGGAAGATTGAGCTATCAGGATATATCTACATCTCTTGTAAGTAATTACTGTTCATGGAAAATGGCACGGTGATGATTTTAGTAGGGAGCATGCTGGATGTCAAAAAGATACCAGGAAAAAAACCATGGCTTAGATCCCTCTGTGGATGCAATACACCTGTTTTGCATCATAGTATCTCAGAGACAAGGACCCAAAGGTCTGTAGTGAGTTTAAGGATGTGGGTGTGGGGTGCAGGGATTGAGTCCACAGCTGCCCCCATTCAGCTGCTGATTCATCCAGGGCAAGGGTAAACTGTGACACTGACCAAGGGAAGATGAAAGAACTGAGATTCAAGAATCAAGATCATCAAGAGGAGAAGAATCAGAGAAATGGAGAAAAACTACAGATGCTACTAAACTGCCGTGATTTTGTTTTGTCTTGGTTTAAATCTGGCCGAGCAATGTGCTCACAATATGGCAAAATACTTGTATCAAATTCCAGTTGGAGAGGGAGTGAGAGTGTTCCCACATGATCATATCTCTGTGGATAAATTAATGAGTGAAAAAATGAAAGCATTTGCTTTCCAATGGAGTAATGCAAATGTAGTGTCTCTAGATGTGCTATAAACACTTACAGCTTATGTGACCTCATGTTTCAGGTCACAAACTAATCATAATAGTAGGACAATTTTTGTTTCAGAAGGACATCTTTTGGGGCATATTTTTGTTGTTGCCATTATGGGTTACTGCAATTCTCTGAAGCATCAGACACTTGGCTGCTCTCCAGCTCAAGACGCTGATTGGATGTACAAATAGGCTCTGGGAGAACAGAACAGAAATCATCCTAAATCCATGACCATTGGACCTAAGTGTCATTTTGACTATTAAAGCAAATTTTCTTCTGATTAATTTGTTATTTGCCTGCAGACTTGACATATAGGACATCTTGTCTAATTCAGGAAGATATAAGAATGATGCTACACTAATTCAACTAACAGTGTGCAGCAATATAATACATACCTCTGTTCTTTTGGATGGCACTGACAAAAAGTTTTCCTCAAATTGTCAGCACTTTCTGACAGTAGTTTTTCTTTATCCATGCTATAAACAAGACAAAGTATTTTGACTAAATTAGAACTAGTATTGTTTCTGTGGCCTGTATTTGCATGCTAGAACCACCTTCTATGTGAGTATTATGTAGCCGTAATAGAGACTGCTCCATAAGAATGCTTCCTTTTCCTTCTCCCTTCTTTCCCACAGCAGTGGAATCCTAGATGGCAATAGACAGTCATGGCTACTTGCATAAGGACACATTTCCTTCCTTAAGTTATCTCCTTCTTTCAATCCTATTGCTATTAAATAATGTGTACTGTTTGTTCTGCCTGGTTACCTTACCTGACTTAAAAAAACCACGAATTTCCCTCTTCCTTAATGTCAAGCTGGCAGAAATGCTGGTGTTTGATAGACTATCACTCACATGGGCTTGAATAGAGGAAGGTAAAACTGCAACTCATGGAGACTGATGGAATGCAGAGTCTCTTAAGAGCCTGGATCAGTTTTGAGAAATGAAACTTTGACAGGAAGGATGAATACCAGAAGTCATAATATAGCCGCTTTTTGGAATCTGAAAGACAGACAAGTCCTACAGCACTTCCATGTGACTGTTTGGAGATACAGGTAAAGTGGAAACAAACCACAATATTATGTCTTGTGGGAAAGCAAAACATGAGTCGCATAGAAGTTAAACTGTGAGCATAGTGACAACTTCTATGTAAATTTTTTGTCATGTCAGATCCTATTGCATCATCCAGGATAGATGCACATGCATCAACATGCATTAACATGGGTGGTTTTGCATAAACTCCAAAATACATTCGTCTTTGGTGACTTAATGTGTGTAGGTTTATATCTCAGAGGATACAGGGGACCAAAGCTGAGTGCTCATATCATGTAGCCATATTTATCTGTTTTGCAACCTTATAAATATATTATAGATGTTATGGCCCTGCAGTGACAAGCTACAATCAGCTCTTGATTTCATCAACTTGTCATGCTTTAATCATCCCTCTTGGCAGATCTTTCAACATATGTCACAGTACTGCCTTCAAAATGGGCTTCTCCAATGCTGTTTCATTAACCCTGTCTTTTTATATGTTTTAGGCTCATTATGAAATGCAGTAAATCTGTCAAAGGCACTTTACATGCCGTCTCAAATTCATGCTGATAGGAAGCATCTGAGGGCTCATTTAAGTCCCATAAAATGAGCACAATATGAAAAGTCAAAAAGAAAGATATGACAAGAACCCTGGGGATCACATTTAGCCCACAAGGCTAATCAAAATTCAGTGCTCTTGCTCCTAGCTCATTACCTGCTCCCAAGGGCATTTTGATAGGAAAATATTAAGACCACAGTAGGATCTGGCAGTACGACAAAGAAGCCCCTTCAGCTTGCACATTAAGCAACAGGATTTATTGATGACTCCAAGCAGTCAAGTACAAGATCCATGTGCCTCCTCATAGAGGCAACTGGATTCAGCCAAGCTTCTTACTACAATCTTGGCTTCAGTGGCAGTGAGGAGGATAACAGCTTCGAGTCTGAAAGAGGGAATTCCTAAAGGGGCACAAAAAGGCAGAAACCATATTTGTGGGGTGGAGAGTGTGTGGACAGAATAGCTAATGAGGAGATGCCAAAATCACTGAAGAGACAGAGGAAAGCTGGGGAGAAGAAGCCAGGCTCTTCAAAGCACAGAGAACTATTTCCTCCAGTAAGCTCAGATACCAAATATTTGGAAATCATTGAAGTAGTCCAATATGACCTGTGCAGGATGCTGGGATCCCAGTATGCTGGGATACAAATTTAGAAAGGAAGAACTTGTTGCAATGACTCATACATTCTAGTTAGTTCTGCTTTTGACTTTTCCTTGTTAATGTCCCAATCAGCATTAAACTCTGCATTCCTGAGCTCTTCAGAACTAATCATCACAATATTGCATATTATTTTAATATCAGAGAACATATCAGCTGAAGAAATTATATGTAGCCTTCTCTTAAATCCTCCAGTGATGCTAGTACTAGATTATTCAAACTTATCTTCTCTTTAAATTAAATAAAGCAAAGTTGGGGGAGATAATATCCCATTAGGCAAATTGATAACTGTTAAAAAATACAGACAAGTATTTCAGAAATGCAAGACCTTACAAAAATTACACAGGGAGAAAATTAAAATGTCACTGATTAAAAAAAATAAAGAAGTTCTATAACCAGAAATGAGGCTGGTTTTTTCAGATATATTGAATTGACTCATAAAGACTATCTGTCTTCAGTAATCCTGCATTGGTTATAACTGAAGACCACTACAGGTATCAGACACTATTCCTCTGCAATTAAGGCACTCTTAATTCCTGATCAGTGTTAATGCTGTTTCACAAATAGGAGGGTTAAGTTATCCTCGTTCAAGTAGTCACCAGGTAAGAAAACACTGAGCACAGAAAAGCTGGCTCATTCTCCCACTCTACTCTGGGAGAACTACTATCTGCCCATATTCAGCATAAAGCCAGTGCGATGAACTCAAGACAACATGCACTAAGAATCTGGAATCAGTCTTGTGAGACCTCCTGTTTCAAGGACGATATGGGGGCTAATATATAAAAAATCAGCAGTCATGGCTGGAAGCTGTTTTCTACGGTTCCCCTCTATGCTTTACATCAAACAAATCCCTGTTGAATTTTGTTTTTAACAACTACAGCAATCACTGCATTATCTGAGGAAATTCCTCACCATAACAAGCTCTTGTGTGTTTTGTGTAATTCCTTTACAAATAACCTTGAGTCCTGTGTATGTCCTCTTAATATCTCAGGAGAGGATCTCACTTTCTCCACCTCTCTTTCTTGCCTGCTTCCCCTCAGCATCCCTCCCTCCCCTCAATTATCTTTTACTGTCTTCTGGGTGGTTATGTTTAATCTCAGGATTAGGCAGAAGCCTGCAGTTTCCCTTGAACAGCTTATCAGCTTCCAAGAGACATTTACAGGGAGAGAAAGACTCCAGTTTTGATAGCAGTAATTGTATTTAGCTTGTATGATACAAGGCTATTTATCTCACGGCTGGGAAATCACAGAGGGAGAGAAAGAAAATGTTGCTGATAAGAACTAAATAAAACCAGAAAGAATGAAGAAAAGAAAAGAAACAACACCCTCCTCAAAGTCCTTCCAGTAGAGGGATGAGGTGGGAAACAGACTTCATTGAACAAAAAGATCATGTCACTTTTGGAAGGAGATTTAAAATATCAAGGGAACGGTGATAAATGACTTGAGTAGGGCAAGAAATGACCTGTTTCAATGTAGACTATAAAATCTCTTTCAGTGGTGACAATTGTGTAAAACTTCTTCTCTACAGTTAAAACAGATGAGATGAGACATACAATACCTATTAAATCTATAATATATAGATGCTGTACACAATTTCACCTGTCCTGAGACTAACTTCTTGGAAATTTTCTCAAAGATGAGAGGTTATAAGGTAGAGGCAATTTTAGAAAAACTGATAATCACTACTTTCTTTCCAGAGCTTATGTCCCAGCACCTTTCACTTAAATGTAAAACTATAACCTTTGATAAATAATCTCTATTACTATAGAAATCAGGTAGACTAGAGTAGAGCAGGGAAGAATAGACTAGAACAGAACCAAACTTTAGGCTGACCAAAAGTTAAAGCATACTATTAAGAGCATTGTCCAAACACCTCTTAAACTCTGACAGGCAAGAGGCCTGTTGACCACTTCTCCAGGAAGGCTCTTCCAGTGTTTAACTACCCTCTTGGTAAAGAAATGCTTCCTAGTGTCAAGTTTAAACTTCTCCTGGTGCAGCTGTGACTTATTCCCTCGCATCCTGATATCGAGACAGGAGATCAGCATCTCCCCTCCTCAGGAAGCCGTAGAGAGCCTCCTTTTCTCCAAACTGGACAAACTCTGAGACCTTAGCCACTTCCCACAGGAGATACCTTCCAGCCATTTCATCAGCTTTGTTATCCTCCTCTAGATGCATTCTAGGACTTTCACTTAAATTTTTCATAAATTGTGGGGCCCAGAACTATGCATAGTACTTCTGGTGAGGCTGTGCCAACATTAAATGTAGTGGGATAATCCTCTCTTTTTACTGGCTGGTTTTACTGTGTTTGATGCACCCCAGGATGTAGTTTCCCCTCTTGGCTGCCAGGACACACTGCTGGCTCATACTGAGCTGCTGTCAGACAGCAGCCCTTTCTGCATGGCTGATCTGCAGCCGCTCCTCTTCCATTTTATACTTGTGTCCAGCTTTACTCCATCCCAGGTGCAGAATCCAGCATTTAGACTTGTTAAATTTCATGTCATTAATGACTGCCCAATGCTCCAATCTGTCTAGATCCCTCTGCAGGCCTCTTGTCCCTCAAAAGAGTCAACAGCACCCCCAGTTTGGTATTATCAGTAAACTTGCTAATGGTGCATTCAGCTTCTGCATCCACACAGCTGATAAACATATGGAATAGAACTGGCCCTAAAATTGAGCTCCAAGGAACACTGTTGGTGACTGGGCACCAGCCGGATGTATCCCCATTCACAATAACCCTTCGAGCCCTGCCCTCCAGCCAGTTCTTCACGCAGTGCACCATGAACCTGCTCATACCACAGGGGGACAACTTGTCCAGAAGGATGCTTTAAGGGACAGTATCAAAAGCCTTACTAAAATACAAAGAACCTACTTCTGACGTCTGTCCTTCATCCCCTAAGTGAGCGACCTTATCATAGAAGGATATTGCATGAGTTAAGCAGTACTTTCCCTTGCTGACTGTGCCTTATTAAATGCTTTTCAGTAGTACTCAGTATAATCTTCTCCATAATTTTTTCATGAACTGAGATTAGACTAACTAGTATGTAGTTTCCTGGCTAACTTTGAGTCAGCACAGACATCCCTATACTCACAAGACCTTTGGTAGATGATTGAGAGGGGTCCTGCCATAACGTCTGCTAGCTCCTTCAGTACTTTAGATTGCTGGAAGACTTGAAGGAATCAAGTCAGGACTCAGCCAGCCTTCTTCCCTGTCTCACATAACGTGCCTGATACTAACCAATCAATTTCAGATGTTTTACCAAATAAATTAAAAAAAAATATTGTAGCAAGAGAGACTTCATGCCTGTTGCATTTGAGGTAGGTAAGACAACCTAGACGACTATCACTTTAACTTGTGCTTCTGCAAAGTGTTATTTTTCAAGCAATGGTGAGTTACAAAGAATGACTTCCCCTCACATAGACTACTAAAGATGTAGTTCAATGAAGACTTAAACTGGTATAAACCAGCCTTACTGATAAAAGAAGTCATCTTATCTTTCCCTTTCTCTTGACTGATCATTTCTGCTTCCATGCGGCTTTTTTCTCTGGGCCAGTTACATGGTGAATGGCATTGATAAAGTGATCCCCCTGAGCAGAAATGAGAGAGAGCAGAAAACAGAAATTTGACTATTTAATCAGCATGAGTATGGGAAGGAGTAATGAAAGAAGGAGCTCCTCTGTCCAGATCCAGCTGTATACTACCATAAGATCCATCTACATCAGCATTTTGGCTTGAATCAGGAGCATGCCTCCAAGGTGTACCTCCCAACCTTCTCCACTTGCTACACTTTGGTTCACATACTGAATTGCTCTCAGGGAACACAAACTGGATTCCGTTCAAATGAAATTAAACACAGAGATATTAGGTCTCAGACTCAACTTCTTGCTTTATAGGTCAGGTCACAGTACATACCAAAGCAGTCACCAAGTCCCTGCAGTTTTGCTGCTAACTGTCCAGCTTTTCCTAAAATCCAGCTTCAACTAAAACGTGTGCTTGAGAGAGAGAATGCCGTAGGGGCACAGAGGATGAGATCTTTTCTCTTTTATTCAATACCAACAGCACTGCAAATGAATGTTATTTGAAAGGGCAGGGACTCCTACAAGAAAGCTGAGAGATCACTCAAGAGAATGACAAAGGGGAAAAATATAAAATCTGTGTTGGGTGGATGAACTCATGAGTTCCAATAAGGATCCACTTGTTTAATGCTGTCCTAGTTCTTATTTTTAATATGCATGAATAAAATTCAGGCTACAGTTCTCTTACTAGATCATGTATTTCTTTAAATGACAACTCCTTCCTACCTCTTGCCTCCCTTCCTTTAATCCTATCCTTTCAAACATTAGTCCAATTAGACTTTATTTTGGTGTCACTGATATTCTTTCTTTACAGCTTCTCTTCACCTAGCTTTGTTTCATTTTCTTTGTTTCATTTTCTATGGCAGAAAATGCAGTCAGGGCATGGATGAATGAACAGGAATATCAGGCTTGTTTCAATGTACACTACAAACGTGGCAACACACAATTTGTTTGCAAACAAAGACAGTGGAGAGAAAATCTCCTAAGAATTAATGAAAACTTAGGGGACTGAGATACCTCAGTTATGTGTCAAGATGGATTTGTTTTTAACCCGTCCCAACCTCAGGATTCCTAATTTAAATCCTTGTACCCTACTGTAAAGTGCCTCAAACCTGATAAGTTTTATCGTAACCTGAAACAAAAACATCAGATACTTCCTCTTCCTGAACTAGCTTTCCTATCTTACCTACTTTTGGTCCAAAATTACTCCAATTTCATCACTAAAAAGCTGAATAGAAAAGCAAGAATATAACAGTGGCCATGTACAACCTGTTATCTGGAATGTACACCAAAGAGTGAAGGCACATGAGACAACAAAAGAGAGGCAGTCATGGAAATCTTCCCTTTAGAGCAGAGAAATTCATTTGTATGTCAGCAAGAGGTATACACCCTGACTGAGAAACACATTATGATGACCAGCTCTGTGAATCACGTACAATGAATTGGCCACCAGCAAAACCTGTGGAAAAATACTTTCTCCTGATAGCGTGCTTAGGAGAGGAGAAAGGGCAAAACAAATGCAAATAAACAAAAAAATGTCTCAATGGTTTTGGCTGAACTATGACACAACAACTGAATTGCATATAGCAGCCCCTGTGCTCCCCAGTGCTAACGCTGCTATTTGCCATCACCCAGTTTTCTGGAGCTTCATCTCAGATACATGTACCGGGCTACTGTTCAGTGTCTTACTGCCAAGTAAGAGAAACTCTGGCAGCGTTGGAATGGTACAGTGAGAGACCATCCCTAATAATTGGAAGTATTTCAGTCCCAAAGCTTAGCCAACCTGAGCTCCAAGTTGATTCCTTCCTTTATCATTCCTTTTTAAGACTTTTCCTCAAAAGAAAGCATAAAGCTCATATTGCAGATGACTAAGATGGAATTGGATGCTATAAAAACCAAAAAGTCAGTGCCTGAATTGTAAGTTTGTTGGTTTTCTGTTTTCCTTCCACTTCCTTGTCTTTTATATGAAGTTGCAAAAATTTGGAGTATTTCAGTCCCATTGGGCTAGTTTCATTAAATTTCAATTTAACTGAAGACAGTGTTTTAAGGAAAGCCAATATTCTCTCTCTTTGCTTATTTAATGAACATCCCACTTTTATTTGTATTTTTCATTGAGCAAGTAATTATGAGTCTAACGTATAATCCTTCCTCAGGTAATAAAATTCACACAGGAACATGGAAATGCCATTTAGAATGCAGCCCTACTGCCTGAAGATTGCACCACATGTGATGATGAGGAAGATACTTTAGCTAGTTTATAAAATTTGCAAATATTAGGCTGCAGCACTGTGCAGAAAATCAAGTGCACGTGAAATTTTTCGTATTACAGACAGCACAGAGTACCCAAACATGCACATGCTACAAATATGATGGTTTTCAAACACTACCAATAAGTATGTTTCCAGAATTTAAGTGTTCCTATGCATAAAATACAGAATTCCGTAGCTATTATTACACAAGTTTGATACAAATTGCAGTTTCAGCAATCTCCAGCTGAAACATGCTGGATTATCCTGGGTCAACCCAAACACAAAGCTTCCCACAGAGCTGAAACTCTGCTGCAAACCACTTTGATCTTGCACTCAGTACATGAAACACTAGTGTAACTCTGGTCTGTGAAAGAAAATAAATTATTCATTTCAAAAGCTCCCGTTTGGTCTTCTTTTAAACCATTAATTGCCCAGAAAATGGGACTAATAAGGATTAGTTTCCTGTAGTTGCTGGCATCTCTTATTGAAGCTTTTCCTGAGGCATTCATAATGCCTCTTTATTATATGGATATTCTGGAATTTAACATGAATTAAGATTAAGCCACAGCCTCTTGGAGGGCTGGAATATTGCCCTCCTCACTTAGTTATTTTCCCTATCCATGAAGGATGTATATTTTTTTTTCCTCACTTTTGTCCCTTTTAAAAATTCTACTTGAAAGAAACTGGAAAAAAATAAAGGAGACACATGCACACACATAAAGTCTGATCCCATAAGCCTATTTTTACAAGGACAGGCTGAAAACTTCATCATGTTCATGTACAAACAGCCAGATTGAAACAGATGCATGGAAAGGAAAAGGTATCTGGAATATAAAGGTGTCCTTTTCCCTTGGGGTACAATGACATAAACTCAATACTAGCCCAGAACATAAGATTAATGTTGATTCTATAAAAACATACAACTTCTAATAAAAACACAGGAATATCTTTAGCCAAGACAGAAGCAGAGAGTACTGAGGTAGTCTCTGATTGTGATTTATTTTCCCTTTTAAAAAAATCTGTAAAGCAATGAGCTGAATATTTTTTTTCTTTACACCAGGGACTTACTACAGCAAGTAATATAAGCAGAAAATTTATTCATGGGGTTTTTACTGACTATAATTGGCTGCCAACTGGATCAGAGGTATTTTACCACAAAATAATTGATGAAATGAGCAGAAGAAAGATGCTCATTCTGGGCCTTTCCTAGCCACTCTTCCCTCTCTAACCAATGGATAGCGAACATAGAGTCTAACTCAGCATGTCTGTCATGGCATTCTTTGAAAGCAATTAGTTCATAGAAATAAGGCCAATTATTAAAATGTACTTTTGGCATATACATCATCAGAACACTGACAAAGTATTGTGCTGAATATGTGGTACAGAGCACCACAGGATAGATCACTCACATTAAAAACTTCCTAGTGCACTTTCTGAGTGAGTGGAAGAGATGAAATTATAGAATTGTAGAAAGCGAGGTTGGAATGGTCCTCAAGGATCATGTAGTCCAACCTTTTTAGGTGATACATAGTTTAAATGAGATGGCCCAGCACTCTGTCAAGCAGAGCCTTAAAGGTGTCAAATGTAGAGGAATGTACCACTTTCCTGGGAAGATTATTCCAATCTTTAACAGTTCTTATAGTGAAAAATTATCTTCTGGAATCCAAACGTAATCTCCCTAGGAGCAATTTATACCCATTACATAACAAATAGGATTTTTCTCATAATATGAGGTTAAATAGCTTATGGGCAACTTGCATACAAGCAGTAAATTGTTTTATATTTATCACAGAATTCTTCCTTCTGTCCTGGGTCAGTTATGTATCCCCTAGAAAGGAAAAACTGGAAGTTGCTTAGACTTAATACTGAAAACAAAAAAGAAGATCATAGCTTGATCTCAGACAACAACGTGTTAATAAGAATGCGGTTAACCTTGGAATTCTTTTGTGCTACTCTTATGCACCAGCAGCATTACATATGGCAATCTGTTTTTCACTGGGAGTGAGTCTGACCTTTTAGCACTGTGACACATAGTATCACAAGGGTGTGATTTGCTAGTGGTAGGATAAAATATGGGACAATGACTCAAGTGCCAGTTTTTCACTATTCCTGGTGGATTTAGGTGATGATTTCCAAAGAGATTAATTGTTCCACTGCACTTTGACCTGAAGTCAACTAAGAGTTTACAGTTTTGGCTGGATTATATGTCAACCTTTATATCTGGAGACCTAAAAGAGAGAGTGAAATCCCGATGATGAAAAATTATGAGGCAAATAGAAGGTCTCTTCAAATACTTGCAACTTAATCTTTTACATTCCTTATACTTAAGTTCTATATCTATATAGACAGCATCTTAAGTACAGCTAGAGTCACCTCTCCTTTTTGCAAGTTCTGTTCAAAACTTTTGTCCCTTAAATAATTAGAAAATATCACAAGTAGCAAGACCAGGTTTGTTGTCAAATCAGTTTGTAACTCCGCAGAAACAGGATTCACTGAGAGACCTCTGAAATAGCTGGATGTACGTTCATCATACCATACAGTTGCCATGCTTATTCTTTCAGTGTACAGGACCATTAACTGTTTTCCAACAGACAGAATATGTAGCACCAGGCTGGTAAATTTATTGTTGAGATGAAGCAACAAAAATTTATCTAGTATCTAGTTGTTATTAAACATTAGTGTGTAGGTATAGATATACTGAAAGAGATAAACAAAGAGAAATAAGTATATACCTGTTGGGTAGTGTTCATTCACTGGCCAGCTGTCAACCTGAAGCGTGGCATTGCCACCGTTCCTGGTAAAGCGTACCACATGGTATTTGCCATCATTTACAGGTGTGCTTTCCTCTTTAATAGATATATCCACTGTGCCAATATTAAAGACTACACCAATCTTGCCTTGCTCCTAAAATAAAAGAAAAAAGAAACAAATGTTTGCAAATTGTGGCCTATTAGGTGAATGTTCTTGGCCTATAAATCTCTAATGGGTAATTGTGCCAGTAGATGGCACTGAAGAATACACAGAAACACCATTTTGAGCTTTGTCAGGACACACTTCATTTGCTCTGCTGCAACATAAATATTGTCTTTTGCTCTCTTCTTTACAGCACTCACATGAACATAGCCAAGCATTTGTTCCCTTAAAACTTTAAAGAAGGCAGGTGAGAAATCAGGAAAAAACCCCAACAACAAATGAACCAGGAAATATGAATAGTTATTTGAGCAACATCTCTACTGTTTATTACCAGTCTCGTTCAATTGTCATCTGAAACACAGCCACTTAACACTAGTGATTTAAACAGTGCCAGAAATTCCTATCACTGTACAATATACAATTAACAGTAACGCATCTTCAGGTCCCCAACAAGGAGAGGCAAAGTATGCTGGTGACAATGTTTTATAAAGGCAAATTAGGTGTACTGCACAGCTTTGGATCTCATGCAGAGTATCATATAGGAAACCAATACATTTGCTACCCATCCATACTATAAAATTGGCAATAGCTTTGTTAACTGTCTCAATAGAAAAATCAGGAAAGAAACAACAAAGAGTAGACAGCCATATCGCATCCAAAAATAGCCTCTTTGAAGCAAGACTGAGGTATACTAAAGGGGCAAGAGACAATTCCTTTTACTGTTATTACCTTCCCTTAATATTATCTTATTATCTGCTTGGTGGGCAGAGGACTGCTTCCTGCAGGGCTGTTACCCTGACTAACTTCTCAACATCCATGCTAGCAAATCTCAGCAATAAGAAAGATACCTCTCCTCTTGTATTTAAGATACACATCTCCTGGATTTATTCCTGTCTCCTGGCATCCATGGATCTTCTCCTTAAAACCCTCATGTCTTCCAGTTTCCCACAGAGGCCTTTCCTGACTCCTGACTCCTGCTTTACCATTTAGCAAACATTTCAAGGTTTACTTATACCAAAATACTCATCACATATTCCTTTTCCCAAGGTCCTCATATAGAACCATAGAATCATTTAGGTTGGAAAAGACCTTTAAGATCATCAAATCCAACTGTAAATCTAGCACTGCCAAGTCCAACACTAAATTATGCCCCTATGCACCACATCTACATATTTTTTAAATACCTCCAGGGATGATGACTTTACTGCTTCCCTGGGCAGCCTGCTCCAGTGCTTGAAATCCCTTTCAGTGAAGAATTTTTTCCTAATACCCAATCTAAACCTACCCTGCTGCAATTTGAGGGTATTTCCTCTTGTCCTATCCCCTCTTGCTTGGGAAAAGAAGTCAAAACTCACCTTGCTACAACCTCCCTTTAGGTAGCTGTAGAGAGTGATAAAGTCTCCCCCTTAATCTCCTTTTCTCCAAACTAAACAAACCCAGTTCCCTCAACCACTTCTCATAAGACTTGTTTCTAGACCCTTCACCAGGTTAACTGCCCTTTTTTGTACATGTTCCAGTATCTGCTATCTTCAATACCTTTCCTTTTTTAAGATTTTTTTTTTCCTAGCACAATCATCCCTAGTCCTCAGACTACAACACTGCTATTAAGAAAGGAATACAGACAGTCCTATAGCTGAAAAGGTCGTTAAAAATTCAGACTGTGCTTTGACTTCTTGTAGTTCAGCACCCTGGTATCTCATTATAATGGTAAATTTTAGACTTTGTTAAATGTATGCTGGATAGCAACAGTCTCATGTGTGTTCACACTCTGATGCTTTGGATGGACTTCTTTTCAAGATATTAATAATCTTTTTTCATTGTTACAAGGGGTAAGTGGATTGCTGCTCCAAGCAGATGTGTGAATTCAGATAACATTTGAAACAACCAACTTTTCTTCTCTTATGCTACCACAAAAATAACGGACTTTTTAGTAAACAGACATTTATTTCAGGTAAAACCATTGCTGGCACAGCTTTATCACTTCATTGATATATGGAGGAAGTTATCTCCCAACACCATTTTAGTGTTTTAGTTTTTAGTTTATTGTGGTTGCCTGCAAAGGCAAAAATATGATTTTTGTCGAAGACTCAAACAATGTCTGCTGACCAGGTAACCTGGATACTGATGCTGTGTGTTTTTTTGAGGTGCTGCCTTATAATTAACCTCCCAGCCAATTTCTTAAACAGCTTTTCAATCTCCATCAATACATCAATCTTCCTTTGCAAACTGTGGCCAGATTGTGAGGAGTCCACCTTGGTGAGGGCATAGCATGAGCAGATAAGATGAAAAGCTGTGCCTCTTCAAGCCCTACAAGCTTAACAAGGCAGAAATAAAAAATTGCATGTGAAGAAAGGAATGGTGGGAAGTTAATTAATCTCTCCCATGGAAGGAGAAGATGTTTCTGATCTACATCCTCCCCTTGGACAGAGATCCTGTAACTCTTTAACACAAGTTTTGCAGAAGCACAACTTTGTGCCAGATTTCGATAGTCTTATTTGACTTATTAGTAGGAGCTGGTCATGAAAGTGGTTCTGTTCCAGTTAACAGGATAAAACAGGATATAACACAATAGTCTGAAAGCAAAGCTATTGAAACTAAACTGCACACACAAACTTCAAGATATAGTTTATTCATGATATTTTTTTATCTCTAGGGCACCACCAGACAGGCACAAAAAAAAAATATTAGTTTATGCATTTCTGTCAGGAAAAAAAACCAGCAAAAGCAGACCAGAAAGAAAATCCTACAGCAAAGAACAGTGACCATGGACACATGGGGCAAATCCAGGATTTATTTTCAAGATCTCTTCAATTCCAGTTTCCTACACTACAACACCTCATTAAAACCAGCTTTTACGAAGACCTACTTTCCCTCTATATCTGAAAGACAAGCTTTACTGTTAAACTTCAACACTTCATGGTGGACGTGACCTTTCATTCCTTTACCCATACATTCAGCTAGTAGATTTTCTTTCTATGTTATCAAACACAGGTGTTAACTGGACCAGTAAGTTACGTGATGAAGAAAGATTTACCTTTAAGCCCCTATCTGTAACATTTATTTTGTAGTTAGAGAAAAGAATTCCTAACCATAGAGCAAGGGAATAGCAGAACACAAGATCGCATAGAGTATATAAGTTGTATGTTGTAAAAGGGCTCAGGAGAATTTTAACAGTGTGCATTTTTTCCTCTCTGTGTCAGCATTCACTGGGCTGTCCCAAACACTTTGCACAAAAAGGTGACCATGAACTAATGTTTTTGAAACCTCCAAGTGACATCAAGTGCTGGCACTATAACTTGAAAACTGAGAACAAATTTATTTATAAATAATGAAGTGAACTCGGCATTCAATCTGTATTTTACCTTTCCTTTATTTAAAGCCACTGTGCCAAAAAGGATTTTTCAAGTTACTCAAGAATTTATCTTTTACTGATTTGTCTTATAAAATTGCTGCCCTCAAAGCCACATTATTATTTCCTCACTTAAAATCCTTCTGAAGATAAACTTATGCCATAATGTCTGCAGGACTTCAGGCTAATAATAGTGATTACATAATGAAATGGTTGTAGATATAAGAACAAAACCCAGCTAAGTAGTAAAAAGAATGTACAAGGCCTCACCTTGACCTCTCAATCCTATACCAAATCCTTCCATAGGCTCCTGGCAAGAGTTTCTTGTTGTATGCACTGTTACCAAAGTATTTTGACTGTTACTAAATAATATAGGTTCTAATCTAGAGCCTGAATCAGAAGTTCTGCAATCTATTGCTTGCCCTTAAGCATTATTTAACTTTGGGCAACTTTTTCTTTTACCTTTCTGTAAAAGAGATTTTTCATCTGTGACAGAGAGGCGATAGTCACATATCTTTCCAAGATCTGCAAGCCTTGTAAATACAGATACATTTTACTTGAACATTGATCATACCCTGACAATCCCAACCCTTTCAGCCCTGAGACTGACAAAAATGCAAGAGGCCAGGTCTTGAGGTTTTCTTAGCTTCTGCTTTCAACTCCTCTCCGAAGCTGTTTGTCTCCTCTGAAGGGACCTCAGGAACATTTCTGAGGTCTAGTGTTTTTGCAGGTATGTTTTTCCTCTTGTTTCTCTCTACCCAAGGAGAACTAGAGCCTGTCTGCATGCAAATTATAAGGCCTTTGTTTTGTCTGTGATGTGTCTTTACATGGTAAAGGCATCTGTCTTTCTGTAGCAGATCGGGGGAAAGACAGTCAAATGGGGGTAGCAGTGATTTTGTAAGATGAGCAGCTGGAGTGTGTTAGAGAGGACATATGTGAACAGCCACATGCACTGTGTGCTCTGACAAGGGTTTTAACTTTGGGTCTTCTTTTTCTTAATCTAAAATTCAAATAATTCAGACTGAAAGTATATAGCTGTTCCCTGTGTGCAGAAAGCATTTAATTTAAAAGAAAAACCAAACAAGCAAACAAGAGAGAGAACCCCAGGCAACAGGACAAATCCTAATCTTAGCTGTAACAATATGAATCAATAATAATTCTGTTGAAGAAACTCAATTCCTACTGATGCAAGTGGAAGCAGTGTTTATCCTGGTATATTTATATTATTTTGTTTATTTTTCTGAAACTAAATGTAAAAGGAAAAAAAAAATTTATAAAACATAACTGAAATCCAACTAGAATCCCAGGATAAGTGTGTTTTCTCACGCTCATTTTACTTCATCACTTTTTAATAGTCACTGCTGTGCAGACTGCCTACTCCCCTTGCCCTGGCTGGTTCCAGCATGACTAGACATGAGCCCAAACCTGGCAGACAATATTCCTAGTTACTACTTCCTGAAGATCACTGATCATTTTGCTGCTCTCATTTGAAAGTGATGTAATTTTTTTTAGCAATACAAGAAGCCATTTTGCACTGTAGGAAGGTTTTGCAAAATTTTCTTTCTTTTTTTCCCCCACAAATGCCACACACATAATATTTCAACTCTGCCACCCTCCAAATTCAGGAAAATTGCTTTGTTTTCTTATAACCTCAAGCACTGCTTTTCATAGAATAGCTTCCTTCTATAACACGTAGGCTCTTCAGACTTGCAGTCTGTGTTCTTAAAGAGAGATTGAACTTTTATTTCTCCCTCTCTGGATTTTTTTTCCCCACTTTTCTCTTTAGGTATTTCTTTGATTTTTCTTGGAGTTTGTTGTTTATCTGGTAGGGTTGTTATTTTTCTTTTTTTTGCTTTGCATAAAATTTCTGGATATTACTCTAGCTGTTAGATTGCTCACTTCTGTGGTTTGGGGGGGACAGTGCTAAATGTAGTAATGCATCCAGGAGAACTAAAGTATAGATGTATACTCCACAAAGGACATTCACTAATTACTACAACATCAAATCATTTTATGTGAACTTTCACTATAAGCAGAAACTCAGAAAGTTCTTTACTAATTAGAAAGAGTGTGAAAACGAGCATTGTGCTTTGAGGACACTTCTGAGCTGCAACCAGAACTAAACGCATGGCTGGACAGGCCGTTCCAGGATATCTATATTAATGGATTTAAGAAGGGGAACTATTATAAGCTGTATTCAGCACAGAGTAAAAGGCAGTGACTTCTATGACACTGGTCATATTTAATATAATTTTTAATTCCACTTGGAGGTAAATCTGAAATCAAAATTCAGTATATACAAAACTCTAGAGTTGGTAAAGGAAAAACTTACTGGATGAAGTCTTCCTTTATCCACATAACGACGGCAGGGAAGGTATGCTCAAGAACCAGTACAGCCACCCTGGCCAATATAATAACCAACAAAAGCAAAGGCAGCAAATGTTGCTAAACAGGCACTGAAGCTCACTTGATTTGGAAGCTTTTAATCAGTGTTCCTACACTTCACAGTTATCTTGAAACAAGAAAAAAATTGTTATTAAGGTGAAAGGAAGTATATAGGCCAACTAACTTTGGCTGATTTTTGATAGCTATTAGAAGGAGCAGTAGGCTGTTTCTTGCTACATCCTGTTTGTTACTGCTTCTTTACAGTGCTGAGCCAGATCTACTAAAGTCAGTTACAAGCCTATTTATCAGAGAGAATAATACATACACAGGACAAAATAAATAGAAATTATTACCCTTCAGGACCATGGTTTTTAAAAGAAGCAGTTCTTAAAGATACATAATTTATAAGGCTAAAAAAGGACTGTTATAATCCAGTCTGCTCTAAAATTTTATATGAGGCCAGATATCTTGTGTGAATGGATTCTTTGTTGAACTGTAAGATATATTTTAGAACAACACATATTTGTGATTTGAATGTTTATAGCTAAGTAAAGAAGTCTCAGAGTCATTGCAGTTGCTTCTTTGATGAGACTGGCTCAGTGTTGAACATGGTCAAATAGGCAAGTGGAATGTCAAGAATTGTAACAAAAAAGAAGAGTGTAAGAAAGGAAAATCTGTGTTATAAGTAAATGGTGCACCCTTGACTTTAATTCTTGAACAAAATACACAAATCTGTCCAGGCTGTCATAAAAAGAATAAGAGGAGTTAAAAAAGGTTCAAGAAAGTACTACACTTGAAACTGCATATATAAAATCATTAAAAAATAGAGATGATTCAGCTATTTGATTCATAACTCACAGAACTATAAATATGTAAAAAATAATTTGGTAATAAAGGTTATGCATAAAAAAATATTTTGAGACAGTACATGACTGAATTGTAGAACTCAGTATCACAGCATGTTTTGGATGCCTAAGATGCATTTGAAAACAGAAAAGTTCATAGGAGGAAAGTCAATCAAGAGCCATTGAACATAACAACATGAATGTAACCTCCTGCTCAGCAGTTCCTTAAAAGCAGATCCCAACAATTTCTTTTAACTTTTACCTCCTATATTGAAAAATCGTCTAGCATCTTGCTTCTAAAAATGACTTGTAAGACTGCGATCAAGTAAAAATTTTCTCAAAGGTTCTTACCAATTCTTATTCATTTTATAAAGCAGTGGAACACTGAAGCTGGCAAAGATTAATGAGAACCTAATCTTTTTCACTGAAGATTTAGAAAGGGTAGTTTAGATAAAAATCTGCAAGAGCAAAGCTGCTGTATTTAGTCCTGCCTCAGAGCAAGAAAGTGCTAAAGTAGATGACTTAAGGTTCCAGCCTCATCTTCCTGTGACTGTAAACTCTCACCATAGATTTTTAGAACATAAAGGATAAAACCTCAGCTCTCTGAGTTTCTGACTTGAAAGCAGGTTTTTCAGTTCTTCATTTAATCTTTCCCACAGACCCCAAAATTCCTTCAGTTTACTAATACTTTTTTTCAAATGTAGAGACTCTAGTTTACAGAAATGACACAACCACTTTGGTTTTTATGTTCAAAGACCACACTGCATCTTTTGGCCACAATGAGGGCTCACATTTGAGGCTTGTTCACCATGACAAACAGTCATGCTTCAGAGCACTCTCTGGGAGTGTTCCTTGTATTGAAAGATGACCTCTATTCTTTGTTTAGAGACATGTGATATTATTTAGCTGAAAGTAAAATGTATACCAGTTTCCTCGTTAAAAGCTTATCACGCTTTCTAAAATGCCTTTCATTTCTTGCCAGTTGCCTATTTATGTGAGGTACAGACTATTAGATAATACTTATAACAGCCTGTACCACAAGAAAATGTAGCACAGCAATACAGTGCTAATAAAGTATGTCTTATTCTTTCCTATTCTTTAATTTTTTTTTGACCAAATACCCTGTAATATCACAGAAATACTGAGCTACCAGTGTGATGTGAAATTGCAGTTCTCTTGCTTTACTTTCGCCGTATCTCCTCCTCTCCCTTTGTCTTTTTCTCTTTCAATCATTGCCTTTTTTTTCTAATAAAAGTTTATTTTACAAGTAAAACTATCCTGAGGACAAGCCAATAAAATGTACTAAAAACTCAGTTCTTTGACAACTCTACCAGGGTCAGGAGTGATTAATTAAGTACTACATCACACAAGATATTTCAGCCAAAGAAGAGCATGTATGAGATACAGAAGCTTCTTGGTTTATTCATCCCAGATACCCTGCACCTTATAAAAGCTTTATGTATCACTGCAGGTTTTTAGGTAACGTTAACAGACAAGATCAACAGAATTACACTTAGGAATTAATTTGGCACCAGAAGTTTCCCTATTTCATGCAAGGTGATACTATTAGTATAATTTGAAACCTTTCAAATTTTAATTCACTCATAGAGATAATTTAGTCTAGTAAGAGTACATGGTTGAAAGACAGAAAAGATTTCTTTTTTTTGCTTTTACTGCTGCTCTGCTGTACCTTGAACAAGCCACTTCTGTTCCTCTCCCTCCATTTTGTCTTTTTATCCTATGAAGCCATAGGTTTATCAAACAGTGTATTTGTATATTATCTACCACATTAGAGCTCTGGTACCCAGTGATGCCTCCAGATGTTGTTGCAGTACAAATAATTAATATCAAGCAGAGCATCCTGATCTACAGTATGATCATTACTGTGGCCAGGCTTGTACTAAGCTTACTCTAAACCCATTTCCTCAAAATCTGGGGAACACTGTGGCATATCTAGTTGCTCTTACTTAAATCTGACAACTACTCAGTAAAGCCTAGAAATCGGTGACATTCAGCAGTCTTAAAAGAGAGACTTCTGTGTTATTCAGTGCTAAGACTGTGTGCCCAATTAAATGTTTTCATCCCGTAACCAAGGAAAGCAATAGCACACTTCCAGTCAATTACCAATCTTACAAGATGTACGTGCAGGTGTGTTTAGGCTACACAATTTGTGGAAAACAATTGCTACACAGCTGGTGAAGCTCCAGCCATGAGGCTGTTAATCCTTCTCATGTAGGGATATCATAATGCAAGTAAAGAAACAGAAATTAGCAGCATGCTGAAAAGGGGCATTTCATAGCGAAACAGAATGGAAAACAAATTAAGCAAGTGATACCTGTTCATTGATTCACAAGCAAATACATTATCCAGATGGCTAATTTGTTCCCCCTAGCTTAAAAAATGTGTCATGAAAACCTCCCCTATCTGATGGTGTGAACTCCAACTATAATTAGGATTAAATATTCTGATGGTGCATTTTGAAAATATTAACAGCATATTCTGGAAAGTTTTGTGAAATGATACCTTTCAGATATAATTGTGGACTAGGGCAGAAATAGGAACCATTCTAAATGTTGACATCAGCTTCTGTTTTTCTAAAACACTGAGGCAATGCATACTGTGTGCTACATTTTAAACTTAAAGCATCCTCAACATGATGCAATCCTCTTGCATTACAGAAGTCGGCTGATTAAAAGCAGGCCTTTACATTTCTGTTTCTAAGTGCTGCCATGTAATTCACTCTGCAGACAAAACTAAAATGTCACATCCACTCAATAAAGAAATGACTGCGGTAGCACGTCAGATTTTAGTGGGGCACAAGAACAAGCAACTTGCTCAAAAGCAGAGATTTTCTAGGAGTAAATACTTCCATGTGACTCACAATGTCTCCCTTGGAGTTTTAATTCCCTGGGTAACATTGCCAACAATGTACACTGACGGAAGCTGAAGTGGCAGTTATACAAAATACGGCATCAAAGATCTGATACTTACAGGCAGTGTGGAATGAACTACATACCTTAACTACTAGGCTTCCTTATCAAGAGCATTGGTATAATTGTAAGATGTCTGTGGGCTAAAGGCACAGCATATATCACTCTAATAGCAATCAGGGCTGACTGTCTTAACCCATAACCCACAGAAAAGCAAGCACTTGTCAAGAAGATAGCATTAAAAAAGGACACTGCAGTCTGACAGGAAAGGTGATCACAAATATCAACTTGCCACCATCAAATTAACCCAAGCGCAATAGATATAGAAGTATAAGAGGCGAAGAGCCCTTGGACAAAATTAATCCATTTAAACTTGGTTTTGCCTAGAGTATATTTATTTGTAAACTTTCTTGTACCCTTAATTATAAACAGTATTGTAGGGTTTCAGATTGGTCAAAAAATATCTGGTCAAAGACATTATAGCTCTAAGCATATTGTATTACTATATTTTCCTTTTTCAGTGTGTTTTTTTCGTGGAGATCTAACCAAATGTAATGCATCCATGTTCTATGTTCCTTAAAAATATATGAAACAGACTTCATGAACTGTATATAATATCTCAATGGATTGTAAACAAAGTAGTTACCTCTTCTTTGGCAGACAAGCAAGAGGTCTGAGGTCAGGTTCAATAGGCCTCTCCAATCAGACAAGATAATGAGGAAAATATGAGTGTATATAAACAAAAACAGGGTCTGAATTCAGTAACAGGTAATTTCTAGCTTTTCGAAGTCTGCTTTTTTAAAGGCAAAGTGGCTTTTGAGATGTGGCTGGACTCCAGCAGAAGGCTTTTCCAATTCTGAATCAGAGTTTTCCTAAGATTCTGAATGGGAGTATAAAACACAGGTTACAATATAAATGAACATGAACGCTACCTGAACACTGCATTATAGGAAATATATTTCAAAGGAAAATACCCTAATTCCCCAAAATTATTTACTTCTCTTTTTATGACAAAGTACTGCTTGGTGAGGAACAGTGGAATACAAGACAATAACAGAAAAAGAGCTCACAAAGGAGGCCACCACTGCCATTTACCTGTTGGAAAGCTGAGACAAAAACTCACTAAAATTTTGCAGAAACCAAGAGAATTTGCATAAACAGAGCAAATAATTTAAAAGTCCTTTAATTATTAGGTCAGTAAGTTGTTATTTACATTACCTTGACTTTCCTGTCAAAGAACATTTCAAACATTCATGTTTTACCTATGCATAGGATGCACTAACTACTAAATAAATACATCTAGAACCCTCCCATTTTCCTTGAAAGCCTTTTTATATAGCTCAATGCATCTTTTCCCATGATCCACTGTTAGAGGATCTCTGTCTAGTATTTAGTAGTGCCCATTTCTAGGCCCTCTATCCTAAGCACCTCTGCCCCCAGAGTGGAAGGTCGCCTCTCCAACCCCAAAGACATTTTATGCACTTCTTCACCAAAAGACAGAAGTCTGCATCTAAACCTTGTTGGAAACAGCGCCTCATACTGAAGATGAGTTTTCCTACAGAGAAAAGAAGAGAATGTTACTAAATCAAGATGGGCCACTGGGGAAAAAGTTAGGACTTGGATATTTGCATATTTGTTTTTTGTAGTGGAATTTGCTTACTGTAAATCTGCTTGGCAAGGAGGTATCAGCCAGGGACCTTTGCCAATTTTGTATTATGTTGGTTAGATCAGATCTGCTGATGTCAAATTGAAACCTGACTATAGGGAAAGGATGTCATACAGAAAGCTGAAGTACTTCATAGTCAGTATGTGAAGGACTGAAAGTAAGGAGAAGGTTATGTCACAATTTCAGCTTCTTTACGTCTTTCTGATATCTTCTCTGTACCTTCTAGGAAAAAAAAATATGAGATGTGAAAGGACAACCAATATAACAAAGGAAACTGTTTTCTTTGGACCAAGCTGAAAACCTAATCCTACTGCAATTCCAGCTGCCCTTAGATGATGAGGCTCCTCTAGATTCTCTTACAGTTTGAAATCATTGGGAGAGAAACACAAGTGACTTAAGCATGAGGACATACTCCTTGTCTCACCTTCCTTCTCCATATGGCCAGTCACTCATTACATTAGCTTCTATAAGAAGAAGCTATGTTTCATCATGGTCTCAGGAAGAGACAAAAGAACACCTTTACAGACAACCTTATACTTGTAAAATCTTGTAGCTACTATTAGAAGCA
This sequence comes from Phaenicophaeus curvirostris, assembly GCF_032191515.1. Taxonomy (NCBI): domain Eukaryota; kingdom Metazoa; phylum Chordata; class Aves; order Cuculiformes; family Cuculidae; genus Phaenicophaeus; species Phaenicophaeus curvirostris. The sequence continues at coordinate 46,812,050 of NC_091396.1, read as the reverse complement.
CTGGGGTAAAGATGCTTCAGGGCAAGGGAGGTAAGATCAATACAGAAACAGACCTGAGGTGTCTATTCCTTCATCTGTGCAGAGATTTTGTGACTAAACTGAAATAGCCAATGGAATTTAGAGCTACAGGACTGTTGTGATTTAAACCATACTGGTTTTGCTTACATAGTGAAAGGAAAAATTTTCTTTCCTTTGTCCGGCACTCCAAGATCTAGCGACATTCAGTAAATATTACTCAAGCACAAGAACAGAGTTCCTCTCCTCATTCATTATTTTGTCAGCATGTTGTTGGAATCAGTAGGTCAAACCCTGACATTTGTATTCAGGAGAAAGTCATATAGAGCATCTAGATCTGAAAAAGGACTTAGCTTGATACTGTATGTTTAGCAGAAAATACCATAGCCTTTAGAAAACAAATTTTAAAGAACTGTCATTTTGTTTAGGAAAATAAGAGCAAGATGTGCCTTATCTCAACTTTTTGCAATAATGTGACTATAGCCCCAACTCCCCAGCCTTTCTTCTTCCTACAGAATCTACCCACCCGACTAGCTGATTGTGAAAGTCAATTAAATTGTAACAGGTTGATTGTGTGAAATACAAACTGAAGGAGAGATAAGAAGGAGAGATGGATGTCCATGTCCAGCTATTACAGCTGTTGTTTGTGGCTGTTCTTTATGCAGATGGAGGACAGTATTGGCAGCACATGGCATGGGAGTTTGGGCTTGCAAGACAGATACAGCAGACAACCGATAAAAAGAATTAAAACCAAAGCAGCATGGTAGCTAGCAAGCCAGTCTGAAAGATTAAACTGTTGATACCTTCCTAATTTCTACACCTCCACACCCTATCCACATCTCTAGGACCCCATCTTCATTCCTGCTCCTTGCCTTTTACCTCTGCCTGCAAAGAGGAAGCCAGGGAGTCTCAGCTGGAAAGGGGCTGAAGCCAATAGTCAATCTGGTAGATGCATACAGGCAGCAGCAAATCAGTTGGTGAGGCTGGCCTGGGTAAAAGTCTCTTAAAATATCATGAATACTGCTTATTCCTTGAAAACCTTGCCACAGCCTGGATAACTAAGTGTTTTAGAAAATGGTCATTTGGGCACTTTAGTTGAAGCAAAAGGTGATGGAGATAAGCAGCTGTCCCTAGAGTGAGACTCTTAACTGTAGCTTCAGGGGTAAGGCATGTAGGAGTATGGAATCCTAGGTCTTAGAGAACAACAGGATACCCTGTACATCACAGAGTCACCTGGCCAATGCTGCCACTGAAGCCAAGGTCTTAATCTTTCTCACTAGCTGTAATCTAGCTTCGTGTAGGGTTAAAAGTTTATTGCCATATCTTTTTCTCCTGAACAGTTTTGACGGTAATCCTGGAGAACCTTTTTTCTCACATAGTTCTCTTTTTTGCCATATCAGACTTAGGACTTCTTCCTTCTCCTAGAAGATTCCCTGTTTCATTCCTCTTGGCAAATTTTATCCTTGCAATTTCATTCAAACTATACTGTAACAGGAAGGAGCTTCTCTGAAATCTGGTAAAATCTCAGAATAATTGCACCAGACACTTGTGACATATTTTCTGAATATTTACATCAAAAGAAGATAAGCTGGGTTTAGTTGACCTTCTTGATAAGCAAATATTCAATAGGTTATTAAAAATTATCTGCTTCCTCAGTCTTACAGGTGGGCCTGCCTGTGTCCATGCATAACAGTGTAAAGAGCTGGTAGCCATATCCTTTCAATTTCTCTACCATACGTGTGCCCTTCAAGAACTTTTAAAAAGAGCAAGTACTAGCCAGCTGAGTAGAAACTTTAACATTGCCAATTTAAAAATAAATTAATCAATAGTTATAAAATAGTGAAAACAGAAGCATTTATCTCTTTCAGCACTGGCTTTCACAGACGAAGAAATGCACCCGAGTATAATACATATCTCTAGGATCAAAAAGATTATCTGCAAATCTGTGTACAGTGCTGGTGGCAGAGCCTTGTTAGGCTACAGTACAAAGAAAGCTATACCAAAAAACCAAAGCAGTCAGTATGTGTATGGACATGAGAGCACTTCAGAAAAAGAAAATAAGAAATGCTGGCATGGATTCCCTGTGTCTGTATAGCTATCTTGTGTCCTAGGTTTTCTCATATTACAGGAGGAAAAAGACCAGCAAAGGAAAAAATACAAAAAAAAAAAAGTAGGATTTGTCTGCTTTTTTTCCAGTGTTCCTGGTTCACCACTCCAGAAACTCATTGCTCCTCTGAATAAATACTACTATCCACAATTTGTTTTGTACTTCATTACAATTTCAGCAATTGAAGACTCTCCTTCAGAAAAAGGATACAGATTTTTGTGAATAAGTAACATTAAGTTGTTTATGCTGACCCACTAAACATCAGTCATGCTCTTGTACCAAAGGAGACCTCAGTACATGACAGAAGTGAAACAAGCTCGAGGAAATTCAAGTAATACCACCCCACATGCAGAGATAACCTATATCATAGCTTTAAGGCTGGATAAAACAAGCAGATTGTGGTTCTATATCATGATGGTCTTTTTTCACACTGGAACACAAGTTAGCATGATTACAGTCTCCCTAAACAGATGGGTACAAATGACAGCCTGAATGCACAGCAAATTCCTGCCTCAGGGCTCTGAAAGTTTCACCATGGCTTGCACAATTTCTCACCATTGAGCTTCATACACTAACCAAGAACTATCCCAGGCTGAAAGGAAACCATCACTGAATGATCAGAATACTTCCAGGAGCCTAACAGTTGGTTCAACCTTTCAGTATTGTTTTGAAAGCAAAATGTCAAAGATTTCAAAGAAAATGCATTATACTGGCTTTTAAGCTTTCCAGATTTTTTGTAAAAAAGAATGGGAAAATAATCAAAAAGTGGTTTTATTTAATTACGGAAATTCTGTTTGAAAATTTTAATTTCTAGACATATTACTTATTCTTCTATTTGGTCTTTGGTTTTATCCTTCCTTTTCCTTTGAAGAAGAAAAGTAAGCAGAAAAGATGACAAAATAAGGTAAAGTAGAAATTTTCTTACATAAGCCTAAACTTCAGATATTTATTTTATCTAAAGACACAATTTTCTAAAACAGTAACAAATGTTACTTTCGATGGGAAATGTCCAAAATCTAAAACATATCCAGTTTTAAAATGGCCTTATTATGTCTGTTTATTTATACCTTTCCTTTACAATGAAATATGTGGATTTCTAAAATTAGAATTACAGGCAGACCTTAACCATTTTGAAATGATAATTAGTGAGTTTTATTATTATCTTTAAAAAGACATATCGTTATAAGCTTTTTTAGTACACAGTATTTACTCAGTGCAGTCGTGGCTATTGCTAAAAAGGCTGGCATCCCTTAATCTGTGACAAACTTTGAGCAGCATTATCTCAAGAGACCAATAAGAAGAATTAGTATCACAGGAGATAACATTGCTGTCCTTCTAATCAGGACTCTTCTTGACATTGAAGCATGTGCTACGTGGTGGCAAGGGAAAGTTTGTTGAGTATGTTTTATTCTGGAGTTTGTTTGAAATTGTTCGTAGCACAAAAAAAGAGTGTCTGAAAGAGAAAGCCTGTCATATTCTACATGTGATGTTAATTCTTCAAAGTTAGCTTAGCAATTTCATACAATTGTTTTCTGCTAGAACCCAACATTTTGGTCTGCCATAACTAAGACAATGGAACAGGATAAAAATATTTCAACATCATTTCTTCAGGCAAAGTTATTTGGATCTTATGGTGTTTTAGTGCATTTTAAAAAGCACTTATCAGTTTACTTTTACCATGACAATCTTTCTTCTTTGAAGTGACTGGATTGTTTGGGGGTTATTTTCTTTCTACTATTGCATGTTAAACACTTAAGGATGCCATCCTAATGTAGTGGGTTCAGTGTCACAGTCAGTGGTTAACAGCTCTGCCATCTTTAAGGCAGTATTGGATGCATGTACTTCTCCCAGCCTTCAGTTCTACATTTCTTTCTTTGTGAAATTAGGTAGGTGATTTCAGGAAGAAAAGGAAACATGAAAGCCTTGCCCTCTTTTCTAACAAACACTTCACCAACAGAATGATCTGAAATAGGAAGGAAGCATGAAAGAGACTTTATTGTTTTTGTGAGAAAGGTTAATGGCAATTGCTGCATTTAAGATAGAAAAGAAAAAACTGACAAGGAAAATAATCAAAAAAACTCGTAGTGGCTGTGTCTTGATTTGGATCAAAGCAACAGAGAGGGACCTGTGTCAAGTGTCTCCCGTGAGGCACCAAGTGCCTCCCCATTTTTCTGGATAATTTTATAGACATGCAAGATACCATACTTAACTAGTGTCTCTTAGTCTCTCTCTTTTCTTAACAATAACAAAAAATTCAACCGTATGCAACAAACAGCAATGAAAACGCCCTACAAGCCATTCTCACTAGGTGATGAACCTTCTGTGAGGACTTCAGGGAAAAGGAGTGGCATTCAAATTAGAATCATAGAATCATAGAATCACCAGGTTGGAAGAGACCCACTGGATCATTGAGTCCAACCATTCCTATCAAACACTAAAGCATGCCTATTCTCTTTTCAGGCTTTCAGGACAGATGTCTGCAAAGGACCTCTAAATTATTCTCGGTGCACACTAAGAACAGACTGGTTTTGGATTTGCAGTTTTCCAAATAAAAGCAATTGGGCTGAGACAAACTAATGTGTTGGGACTACCAAGCAGCTACCAAAAAACTGTGATCTTCTTTTATTACCTGCGGGTATGGAGCTGAACTTCTAAAGGAAGGGCACTGTTTAATCCTGGCATCATTCCTTTGACTTCACTGATGTTTACCTACGAACACATTTGGCTTGAAAATAGTTGCTTTAGATTGATCCTCTGAGTCTTCTTAACCCTGTTAGCAGTTGAGAATTGGCTACATGCTGCATTATTTTCTAAGATTTACCTGTGGTTTATTTGCAAAAGCCACTTTCTATCATTGTATTGACATACAAATGAAACCTGCACTTAACCCTGCCACATTTGCTAACTGAACACAAATCGAAGATTTCCACCCTTCATTGTCAAAAGGATGAGCTATTTTCCACCCAACTCAAAAAGCCCTAGTATATCCAGATCAGTGACTTTCCAGAAGTAATGAAAGCCACAACATCAGGTCCTGACCACTAACATTTCAGAATATTTCCCTCTTTTGGCTATGGGTTTATGTGTACTTTTCTTGCAGTGACAATCAATTTTGAGAAAAACATTCTGCAGTTCCATTTGTGTATGTCACTTATGTAAAATTATAGTGTTTTTGGTATACTAGGGTAGGAAGAATGATCTGAATTGCTCCTTCCTGAAGAGCCTCTCATAAAGCTATGAAATGGGAAAATGGAGGAAATACATGAGGATGCAGACCCACAAAAGCATCAACATCATTTACCAAAACACCACTACTGCTTGCACAGATAGATCAATGCCTCTACTGGGTGTCTGAGACAGCTGAAAAAAAGAACAGATGCAATGACTCATGTTACTAAGGGTACAGTGCTTACCACGAGAGCCGAGTTTCCTAGATTGTGAGATCAGCAACTTTCCTGAGTGCCGAATTAAATATGTTTTAAATGGTATTTCAGTTACACTTGGCTACATTTAGGCATGCTGACCTTAACAATGTTTTCTTAAATATTTTCTATTCAATTAACGTAATAGCTAAGCTCTGAGGATGAGTATTGTTTTCCACTTCATTAATTTTACTTTTAAAGGGAAAATAAGATAAAGAAACAGATTAGCAAAGCAGCATGACAGAAAGGTCCTTTCAGTTAGCCTGAACCATCACCACAATACTCCTGGGTCCAGAGTGATCAGTTTTAAATGCTAGGAAGGCTGTGTGCACAAAAGCCCTAACCCCAGAATTGCTCAGCATCCACAGTTCCAAACACAGCTCATAGGATCGAACAGTGAGCACCCAGGATCGAACAGTGAGCACCCAGTCTGGCAGTAAGGCTGGCTGGTCTCCACACAATACAGATTTAAGCTTCTGCATAAACATAGGTAAACCTTTTTTTTTTTTTTTAGCAGCTGAAGGACAGTTCTGCAACCTCCCTTTCTATTGGCTGCTAGAATGTTAACATTGACTATTCTTCACAATAAAGGGAAAAGTTACATATGCCAACAACAACCTAGGCAGCACAATGATTGACGTCACTTACCAAAGTTTAACCAGATTGCAACATGATAAAACATTGCTATCATGTAATGTAAGCCTACAGTTTCAAGGGAATTACTTAGATTTGAATTAAAAATTGAAATAAGTACAGCTCGACAGACTACTGTAATACAAAACTCTCAAAAAACTTAAACTTCAACATGGGGAAGTCGAAAATGGTAAACAAAATAAGAGATATACAAAATAATGTACAAAACTGAGATGATAAGTCAAGCACTTTGAGTCACCTTTTCTGATTAGCAGACAACTAATGAAATGAAGTTATCAATTACTTTCTTTTTTTAACACAATGATCAATCATAATCTTGGCACATATTTGCTACAATGTATTACTAAGACCACTGCATTAGGAGTTATCACTCATACAGATAACAAAAGTTTCTAAGGATATAGTTTTCTTTTTAAGAAATTGAGAATAAGGACTCTTGTATTCAGAGTGTATGATCAACTGATATTGCTTGGAAAGAAACTTGCAAGAGTCCAAACAGGGAGTTCCTTCCTCCTTTTTGTGCTGACTTCGCTTGGTAAAAGTTACTGGCCTAGAAATGCCCTTTTGGAACAGGCTAATATGTCTGTGTTCAAAATTAGCATTCTGAATATAAGGGCACTCCTTATAATCTTTCTTCATGCAATGAGGTACTGTTTTCATAGCAGTAAATGCTCAACCTGATTTTTCAAAATTAGTCCCACCCATCTCAAGCAAAATGCACTGAAAAGAGGCTCCTTTACCCTCCATAGTTATTAGAGAAAAGTGTTAACTTAAGCAGCAAGACCAGTGAGCAGCTTCCCTCATGCTCTCTTTTTGCAAGAATCAAATAACTCTTGCTCACAGGATTTGTTACAGTCTAAGGGAGATTCGCTTTGGATCCATTCCTGAAAACACTGCTAGCACAGCACTGCTTTCCAGGTAAAGGGGGACAGCTGGAGAAGAACTTACTCCAGTGACTGCAAAATAGCAGATCATCTGCTTTTGTGAAAGGAATTCTGGGTTTAATAAATGATTTGGAAAGCAGCAGGTCAGAAGAACTTAATCCTACCCCTTATGCTGGAAGGGATTCGCTATGTAACTTGCAGCATGCATAATAGCATTTTGGCCCAATTTCCTTCTCTTTAAAATAAGAACAACAATATTTTTATGAAACTGTTGTAGACTGCTCAGAGAACCCATAATGGGAGAAGTCTAGACAACTACAAACTTCACCCAATAATCATCTGACCTCTTACTGAAATATTTGCAGATTTGTTTGTAGGCTGAACAATTCCTGATAGCAGGGTAGCTTGTTCCACTGTTCAGGCCACCCATTCTGTCTGCAGCTGTTCTCAAGGGAGACATATAATCATTGCATTTATCACAATGGCACTGGTGAAAATGATAACGTGTGCACTAATAAAAGGCAAGCAGAGATTTCACTTTCTTTGAGGGTTGGTGCTTAGGCAACACTGCCTGGCAGCTGTCTCTGCCTACAGCACAACCTGTAATTTAGTTAACAAAATGAGCTATTTTGTAGATCAATCATTATCCTGCCTGTCCCTTTCTATTTACTCTTGCTGCCTGTGATAAACGTAGAAGGACTCACAAAAAAAGGGTCCCTGCAGGTGAAAAGCATGGAAAAATAAACACAGGAAAAAAAATAGGACCCTTGTCCAATCTGATCAACCTATTCAGAGATTTTTATCTTAACTCTGGAACTTCTGCTTCTTTTCACCTCTAAATTTAAGCAAAACCATCTTGGACATACTAATTATTCTTGATTTTGCATCTTTGCTTCTAGCTTCCCTGATAGTTTTACAGCTTTTTGTATGTATCTATGGTCTCACCAGAAATTCTCACTAAGAGGCTGTTTCTGCTTCATATCTATTGTGTTTTCAGACTCAGGTGGATGCTATGGTACAGGTAGTCTTATAGCCATGTGAATCTTCAGGGGTCAAACAGTTCCAGTAGCCATACAGAAACAATGTTTGAAAGTATTGATGTTTCACCTACTGTTTACATCAAAGTTGAAGAAGGAAGTCAGAACCTTTCATTGATTTAACTTTTCCCTCTGTTGATGGAATAGGTATACTCACACCCTGCTCCTAATCAGTAGTGGGAACACTGCTCACAGTTCAATATTAGTCAAGTGCAGAGCACAATTCTGGGTATAAATCACTCCACATCATGGTCTACAACTTTAGGTTCTCAATCAATTTCCCTCACTGTTTGGTTAATGTTTGGTATTGCATCCTCCCTTATTTCAGTTTCTATTTATTCCACTCCTGTGTCTCCATCTACCAAAGAGAACTTGGCTCTTTGAGAAGTGCGAGGATTTACTCATCACAAGGAGGAAGCGGGAAGGAAGGTCTAGTTGAACCTGGAGGGCTTCCGAGCACTGGCAGAAGAGCCTTAATTCATTTTTGGAGAAGCTACTCAAGTTTCCCAGTGTCACTGCTGATGAGCAGCATGCACAATCACAGTTCTCTAAATGCAATCAACTTAGGTTAAAATGACTCTCCAGCTGATTTTAAACATCTACAGCCATAAACTAATCACAAGGATTTGCCCCGTTATATTTCATCCTGAAAATGGTAACTTGGAAAAAAAAAATTAACCATCTTCAGTCTACAGTTCACACAAAGATACTGCATTGGAGCACAAAAGGTAGAAAGAGGATGTTATCAGTTCTGGACTTTCCCTATTCATACAACAAGAATACTCATATGATTACTTCCATTTCATGGGAGTGTTGTGCAGCTTACTCCATTAATAGATGTGAAGAGTTGTGATATCTACTGAAAGATACATAAATTCTTTACATATCCTATTGGCAGAATAAAATACAAATTGTGGTAATCCTAAAACCAGTTACATATGTCCTTAGCTGTTAAAAGCAAAGTTGATTTAATAGCAAAAGCATGCAACCTTTCACCCATTATTCTACAGAGTACAGCCACTACAGTACTGAAAAGTACATTTTTTTTACTCTTCTTTTCTTTGGAGTACATACATGAAGCTCCTGGAAATGCGGCATTACTTCATTGTCAGGTAACGTAACAGAAACAACTGTCACAGATTATTAAAATATGATAATACAAACCCAATATTCTTTCGATAAGTAATCAAATGAACTAGGACTCTTTGGATCTACAAAGACATAACAAAACACTAGATAAAAGAAAACAGGTGTCAGCCAGAATTTCAAAGGACCTTTCTAAAAAGCACTCTAAAAAAAGATACTATAAAAATCTTAATAGGAGAAAAAATGCTGTAAAGAATTAAAAACTGATAATAAAGACAGTAAATAGAAAGTAGTAACAAAATTCTGTTAGTTTCTTTATTTTTTTAATATGAGAAAACAGTGTAGAAGTTCTGTTTAAGTCCCATCTCACATAATTGTCAGTGCTGTTGAAAAGTAGGTAAATAACAAAGAAACAAAGCTGCAGCTGGGCAAAAAATATTCAAGTTACTTCTTAGTAGGCACTCTGTGAAAACAGTCTACACAATGGCAAATTAAATTTAGTGTTGATGCAAAAGAGTGCATGCTGAAAATAACTAATAGCTGCATATATGCTGCTGAGTTCCAAATTAACTGGAAACTCCAAGGAAAAAGGCCCCCTGTGCATGTTTCTCAACATGTCAAGGCCTGAACATGAGATACGACATGAGATGAAGGTCCTGAACAATGCATGCAGCAAAAGGACTCCAACAGAAAACTTGAATTACTCTGAGATTTACTGTGGAGAGTTTTTTTTCCCAAAAACCTCTGTTTTTTTTTTCCCTATTTACAATATAAGCAAGTTTTGACATTAAAATCCAGCAGACACAAAACAGCAGCAGAACATAAGTTAATCTAAGACAATAACAACAAAAAAAAATAGTTACATCCTGTAAAGGGATAGACTTAAAAAAATTTGTCCATGATAGTATCATCTACACTGTATCCTACAACATGTCCAGATGGATGCTGGTTAGATGAACCAGTGGTCTGAAGAATAACATTCACACCTATGGCATTTCAATGCGATTCAGTTTTGCCCTTGATAATACTTTGTCAAGATGTACACAGGCAAGGCACATATTCAACCTTTCTTTTTTTATTTGATTACAAGGGAGTCATTGCTCAGACCCAGCTCTTAGATTTTCCAGATTGTGACATGTCTTTGACAGATGGATGATTCATGTCAAATGAACCAAAGCCATCCACAGCCTTACATCAGTGCTGGAAAGATGCTTAAAGCAAAAGCCAAGTGTGTTTATTTCTCAAGGGATCCCGTTCCAGGAAAGGCAAAAGAACATCCTGCATGACTTTGTGGGCAATGGAAAAAAATGGAAACAATGGAGGCAGTATTCACATTTCATTGAGTGTTTTGTAACAATTTGTGAAGGAGACAATATGATCTGTCAGAGAGATGAAGTGTGTAAGAGGAAAAAAAACTGAAGATTCTGCAGTATATCCATGGGTTAAGCCTGTAAGATGCAAAAAGCAGGAAAAGCATTTAAGGAAGTGAAGTTATAAAGAAATTACTCCTCCTCCAACCTCAAGAGCTCCCTACTGACACAATTAGACTGAAAAACAAACCACACAGGCAGTCAGGGCAGCAAACTCACTTTGGGTTGTGATCTAGCTTAAGTAGACTCATGGCTGCTAAGAACTAAGGTAAAAGAGAGAAAGGAAAATGGGCTCCTGTTTTTTCCTTGCCTTGCCCTTGTTAAAAGTGTTTGTACTTGTGAAAATGTACTGAGTTTAAAAATTCATTCCTTACCAGAGCAGGATCATTATATTTCTATCTTCCCTGTATGGGATAAAAATAAGGTCAATGTGTCACAGGCAGGGGTGACCCTACTGTGCAAAAAGGAATATTACTAACATGAAATCAGTACTGAGCCACACATATCCCTCTTGGTCCTGCACACTGTGAGAAGACATAGAATTCAGGGAGGGAGGGAGGGAGGGAGGGAGGGAGGGAGGGAGGGAAGGAAGGAAGGAAGGAAGGAAGGAAGGAAGGAAGGAAGGAAGGAAGGAAGGAAGGAAGGAAGGAAGGAAGGAAGGAAGGAAGGAAGGAAGGAAGGAAGGAAGGAAGGAAGGAAGGAAGGAAGGAAGGAAGGAAGGAAGGAAGGAAGGAAGGAAGGAAGGAAGGAAGGAAGGAAGGAAGGAAGGAAGGAAGGAAGGCGTAAAGAGAGAGAGAAAGAAAATAATAAATATTCTTTCCCCATGGCAGTAGCCATCTTCAGGTTCTTATTAATACATTTAAGACACAGAGGAATGGCAAGGGGAGAGGATAAGTAAGCCACATAGATGTCCCTAATGCAATCTCTCTGTCTACTGGCATGCCCCATACACAACCCAGACCTGTTTAGAATTACCACGTATTTGGATGTCCTCTACTGATCTATGTTTCAATCAGCAGAAAGCACCAATTTAACTATTTCCACAGTTTAAATTAAAAACAACTTTGTGACATTATGGTATGAAGAAATAGGCTTGAAAGACAGTATAGCTATGGATGAGTTTAGTGGAATGGGTAAGAAAGAAATAAGACATTTGACATATATCTATACTGAAAAGAGAAGAAGGGCTAATAGAAGGTGCAACCACCTTGTCTCCTCTTCCCCTGCCTCCATAACTTCCTTCAAACAACTCTTGTTATTAATGTACCAGGAGAGGACATTTCACATTTACTCCTTAAGATCAACCTGACAGCTTACCAGCTGTTTCTGTACTCTTCTTCCCACAACGGCATGACTAATGCAAAGATCCTTCTCACTTTCTCTGCCAGCAGCATAGTTACCTGCTGTTCATTTCTCCTAGCCTGCTCCCTAAGCATAGATGTACCACCTCTTTTATTTACCACTCATTTTGCAAGCCATAGGTTTTGATATCATATGAGCACAAGTATTGCCTCTATCTCATTCTAGAAGTTCTCATGCTGGGAAAATAGCCTCTTATCTCTTATCTCTAACATTGCTACCTCAAAGATATATTGGTCATTTCTTGGAGCTATTCTAGTACCTTGGTGTGAAGAAGAAATTTATGGGTCAACATATTTCAGCTGTTTCCTCAAACAGTACGGCAAAAGTATAAGTAGTGAATAAGGGAAAAAAAAGTCAGTTTGGGGAAAGGTGTTCATCTCTTCTAAACATCTATAGGTGATCAAGAATGACAGACACAAATGCAAAGGGCATTGAGAGGCTATGAGTCTTCTATTCTTAAAAACCAAAGCTCTTAGAAAAAATATTATAAGATAATCGCTACCTAGGACTTGAGCCAATCCTTGCAGATCTTGGTAACTTATCCTGGTTCCATTGCATAACCTGAAGTCTGCATGTCTGAGGAAAGTATATTTAGTATCACAATCAATAGCTGGAAGGACACTTGAAATACAGAAAAATACGTGCTGCAAATTCTCTGGTGTACATTGTGGGCTAACACCTACCATGTCCATTATATCAGCTTGATGAAAGTTAAGGGAGGAGGTTGTGTGCAGTCTTATTCAACAGAACTTCCCCAACCTCCTCTCCTTTTTCAGGATATTTTTCCTTTTCCCTGTGCCATTCGTTGTTTTCTGAGTAATTGTGTCTGTGTAGGTAAGAGGCTGTTGGGATTTTTTTACCATTATGGCAGACCATGCAAGCACGCCCTAAAACGGAGAGACAGACTTCCAGTATGTTTGCCAACACCGTACAACTGGCCATTTTGAAATGCTACAATACAGAAAGAGAAAGAAAGTAAAGGAGGATGACAGTGCTTGCCAAATGGCATCTTCTGTCATATGCACACACTAGCCTGGATAGCCACTTGTGTGCAGAAGTAAAAAGCTATTAGCATTGGGATAAAAACAGGCATCCAGTTTCCCCACCCACCCAGATGGAGAAAAATAAAACACCTGACAGGCAATGGTTTTCAGAAAGAAAAGGATACAAAGATACAAAGTAGAAAACAAAAGAGGGCAGACTCCAGCAACACTTTTTTTGTTCTCTTCCCCTGCCCCCCACCCCCCTTATGTTCTTTTATGGATCAGACAGTAGATCTCATCTTAAAAACACCCCTCTGTTCCTTTACAGACAATGCAGTATGAACAGGGGAAAACACAACAGTTAATAAAAAAAGACTTTCCTATCTCATTCTCTGTAATATTGTAACATCTAGCGTACCCAACAAATGGAGACAAAGCATAGAAAAGGAAGAAGGCTCAGGGTTAAAAATGTGGGGTATAGGTATACCCAAGGTGCTTTGAAGCTTTTGTCTGTCTCTCTCGAGTTCTCTCAAAATAAGGCTATAAACAAAATCAACACTAATAACAGTGATAATGCTAACAGTAATAGTTTATCCTCTGGCAGAATAAGAAGACGCATCAAGAAAACAGCCCTGCCACACTCAGTGATAGAACACAATGGGATGCAGATAAGGTAACGCTTGGTTTATCTTCAAACAGGAGTTTGTTAGCAGTAAATCAGACAGAGAAGAGATGCAAGAGGCAAGGAAACAGACTGAGACAGAATATCAGAACGAGCGAAGAAGCAGAAAGGAAATGGAGTAAATCACTAGTCAATGGAGATAGTGGGATATTTGCAGAGGTTTTGTTCTCCATATAATTTCTTTGAAGTAAAGAGAGTTATAGAATAATACACTGAATTTCCAGCAAAGTCCATAGTGCAGTTCAGTCAGTATTATTACTACTGTTTAATGAAACTCTCAATCAGACACAGCCCTAAGACCACCACAAAGAATTCTGAACTACTTTGAATCAGGACATGGCACAGTGGCTACCACCTAAATGAAGGCACAAGTGGAATTTGCAATAAAATATGTTGAAGCAATTTGGGCCTGGGAATTAATTTGCCATGATGATGTCAGTCCACTGAAAAAACCATCAGCTTGGGAAAAATGCCATGATGAGAAAGTACAGGTTTAAATTTTAGGTGCCAAGTGATTACGGCCCCATCTGAACTGGGCCAAGGAAGCAGGGCTAGCACACCTTCTGCTGCGAAAAACATGCAAAGATATTTAAAGAATGTAAGCACAGTTGGAATGTCAGTTCTACCATCTGTCTTAACCGGATCATCTTCAACAAGATGGTGCTACCCAACACCATTTTGAAGCTCTGATTTTGTGTCAGCACTGAGACCAAGACAAGGTTTAGGTATTCGGTTTGAACAGATTTGAATGGTAGCATCAGGATTTACCTAGAGAATTTAGAATGTTCTTCACTTTAGCTCCCTTTAAAGTTATCATTGCTTGTTGTACTAAACAAGATTGTAGCCAAAACCAAATTTAAAATGGAAATTAACATGATACCCATATTTACCCTTTTTTTTATGTTTGTGTGTGTTTGCTTTCATTTGTCTTTATTAATCAAGACCTGCCACTAAAAAGTGAAAGTCAGCATTTCAGGACCAAGTTAAAGTGAAAAAAATAGTATTGATGGGAGAAACACAGGTGAAAATAATGCTAACTCCTGTTCCACTCAGTCTCCATAAGCTTGTCTAACTTGAGTAGACAGCTCATTATACCAACTCTATTGACAGAATGAGGACCAATACATACTAGAGAACAGCCAACTTAAATTTTATTGGCCATACTTCTGAGAATGTGTCTGTTCCTTTGTAAATTTCTGTTTGATTTCAAGGCACTGGCCCCATGACTTGCCTTTCACAAGGCATAGCTGATGGTTCCAACAAGATCTGTGGTCATTCTGCATTTTTCTTATGGCACTTGATTTTAGCATAGATTAAATTCTCCCCCAGCTTTAACCAAGTGTAAATTTTAGATTTCAATAAAACTTCCCTTCTTCTTCCTGAGAAGGGTAGCTGTGAGAAATGAGAACATATTGAAAGTATGAGATGACAACTGACTGTTGCCCAAATTATTAAATTGTGGAGGTTGCTGTCAAATGAAAATTCAACCCACTTTCACAGAAACTATTAATGTTGATGTTAAGCCATCTATCTCCTTAAATGCTTCCAGAAAACGTAAAAGTTGTCACTGTGTGGGAGTAAATCCTGTATGGGAGATATGGTGAGTGCCAGAACCTCACACAATGAATTGTAAATACCATGTTTGCAGTATGCAAGCATGACTCATTGATCTATCTGTACAGATGAATTGCACCACTACTGAAATGAGATGGAATCTTAGATCCTTAAAACCGCATAGCGATGTCAAACATCACATTGAAACAGGAAATGCTTACTCAAGCAATATAGAACTTAATTATAGCATAATCTGACCCATATGTCAGCCTAGTACATTTTTTCCAATGTTCTTGACTTCCTTATAATTCAAACTGCTGCTCCATCCTGAGCCTCACTGATAACTCAATGTACTTGCATTTGCTTTAGAAATTGTGTATATGAACACAAAGCAATATAAACTCTCTTTAGTTTTGAGAACTACAGACATGCACACATTACGGGGCATGGTTTAGTATTTGATAGGAATGGTTGGACTCGATGATCTGGTGGGTCTTTTCCAACCTGGTGATTCTATGATTCTGTGATTATCTACAGTTGCATATACACTTCAGTGTGAAATGGAAGAGATGTACACCAGAACGAAGCACACCAGCAGTACATTGCTTTGAACAATCAGTTACCTATGTGTGGATGTGTTCTTCAATATTTTCTCTACATGGAAAGATGGAGTTTCTCTCTCAGCCTTAGCCACTAAGTTTTAGACATCTATCCAAAGTTAGTTGCCTAGAATCCTTCCACACTCAGCAGTGAATCATATCACCTTTGGAGTGAGAGTCAATCAATTTATTTTGATGGCATGATCTCCTCACTGAAAGAACCTATCCCTCTTTACTGGCTATAAAACTGAACCCAGAAAACACCACTGGGCTAAAAGTGTAAGATCTCAAATAGCAAAGGATATGTGCGCTGAGTCTCACATTACAACTGAATTGTTTCTCTTTCTACATCTCTTTCCCATTATTTTCACCCTCTAATTCTATACCAAAAGAACTGTTAAAATCCAGCAGGTCTTTTGGTCCACTGTTTTTAAAGGAAGATGCGTTATCTCAAAATAAATCTACTCCTGCCATCCTGGGCTATGACATAACGTTGCTTATGACCGTCAATAGCATGAGCCACATGCTTTCAAGTAATTTACCATATAAGCTCTTACTTTTTGTAACTATATCAAATATAGAAACATTTTTTTTAAAAAAATGATTATACCAATAACACTAAAACTAAGATCCATGGACTAAATATGTTGTGAGCTCAAAAGCACCCTAGTAAAACAGCAGTACTCTGAGTAAGAGAAAAGCGGTTAAGACACAGGTGTCATCACCAAATCTGCCACAGCCTTGTTTTTTCCTAGAAAACAAGTCTCTGAATCATTACGTGTCACCTCCATGCTCCATAAGCAGACATTACAGCACTTGCTCATTTTCTCTTAGTCAAAATACTAGGACAGCAAAATAATGTAGGTAGATACATAGTGTTATTGGAATACTTCCCTGTGTTTATTTTTTAAAATAATTGTTTTCATGTACTGCATTCTTCTTAGATTCTGATACAGTTTGCATCAAATTCTAAAAAACAACAGTAAACCTCATGAGCCATTTTGGCAAAACTTTCCTTGAAGTGACTTTGAAAAGGCAAGATAACTTTTGCGGGCTTTATCTTTGTCCTTTCTGACTTTGAAAACTGGCACCATCAAACACTTAGGTACATCCTCCCCCACTTGTAAATGGAAACATACTTACAGCTAACTTCCTACCTCTTGCATTTTCAAACTTCAAAAAAAATCACCTTCCTAATATGTGCTTCTAATTAAATTTCAGTCCCTAACCACAGCTGCTGTGATACATGTACACCCCGCAAGGTTCAGTGTTAATTAATGAGGGCTCTTTAAATTCTCTAAGCCAGAGTGTGGGAGGGAAATAGGGCGTATGCAAGACCTGAGGATTTCTCACAGTTGGCTGTGGGGTGTTGTGATGCCCCTCTGGGAGGCAGCTCAATTACAATATGCATCCAAACAAGAATGAAAAAGGAGGTGGAGAACTGGGAACAAACCCCCACACAGTGTATTATTCATACGGAAATATGTAATTATGCAGTCTCATGGATTAGAGATCTGCAGTTTTAAAGAAAGATACAAAAAAGTGTCAGACCTTTGCTTTGCAATGTATTGATTTGATATTCCCTTCTTCCTATTAAAATTTAGAGAAAAATTGGGACATAGTCATAAGAACCCAGGAGCTGCCAGGCAATCGAAGGACAATTTCTGACAGGTACATGCTGAGGTATTAATAAATTTTACGGTGTGCGGATTTCTACAATCCGTCTTGGGATTCCAATTCAAGGCTGCAAATGAAAGGACCCAGTAGCTCAGCATCTCTACAGATAAGGAATTTCACGGTGAGATCCTAAAGCTTTGTTAAATAAGCGAAGCACTCACTCTGTTCTCATGCATGTGAGTTCATACATAATCACAATTATTACGTATTTGTATTACTCACAGGCAGGCTGCTTGAGACACTATGACCCTCTCTTCAGCTAAATGGCTGTGTGTCTAGAACACACCTCCTTCTCACACAGGTTGTACAAAATATTGATCTAAGGAGGTTATAGTTGGTTGGAGACAAGGATGAGCATTTGACCTTTGCCATTTTAGCTTCAATTTGGTTTTTTTTTTCTTTCTTTGCTAACTGCAATATCTTTCGAAAGTGTCTTTCATCCTTTATGTGTGTTCCCAGCACAGCAACTTCAACAGCCCAATATTAGAATGTGAAATAAAGTAGCCTGTAGCTAAATGAAACCTCAGAAGGGAGGTTTAGAAGAACAGAGTGTAAACTCCTGAGGAGGGATTTGACCTAAGCTTTCACATGGCTGTATCTTACAGAATATTCTTTGGTATATTTAACAGTCCTGAGTAGTCATAGCCTCAGTCTTTGTTTTACCAAAAGACTAATACTACAGGTGCACCGAAAACTACAATCCCACATGTGATAAGCGTAGTGCTCGTAGCTGGGTTGGAATCACATCTTTCCCTCTCTTTCAGACTGAAGCTTGCAGTAAAGACATCAGCAAGCCTACCCAAAATCAATTTCACATTTGGTCCTCTGAGGAATTTAACTAATGATAGATAGACAATAACCATCAAGCCTTGCCAAATGCAGTATTTTCTCCTATTAGTAGAAATCTGTATGCGATAAAACAAAAAAAGATTTTTTAAGTAACAGGGTAAGAAAAATCAATATCTATCCCAGCCTAGTGCTTACTGTTCCTTTGTTGCTGGTTTGAAAATCCCAACCCAGAAATACTCAATTTTTTTTAAATGAGTAAGTACCAGATAGTTTGATCATGACTTCTTCGAGCCAATGGCTGGCTCTCCTGGGCTAGTCTGATCAGGGGACACACTGCAGCTGCTCACAGTATAGAAAAGAAAGACAGACAAGAAGTCTGAAAGCAAAGCTGTAAGGTTGTCATAGTCTAAGGAAAACTTATTCATTGTCTAGATCCAGACCTGAGCTAACCTCAGGAGGAGCCTTAGATGAACTTCTTCAAAATTTCTTCCCTAGGCAAAGGTGACCACTCCATAAATATCCCCGAACAACTGGTTTTCCTTTCAGCAGACACTTTTAGGCTACAGGTTCTCAGCTCTGGTTAACGTCTTTTGTATTTTAACACTTGGGTCCTATGTAATAAATCCAGAAACTGCAGATATACTGCCACTAAAGGCTTTTTTTTTATTAGGTGTGGCAAATTGAAGCCAGCATGGTGTAGGACAGCATGTTGGCTTCTTCTGCCTATTCCTCCTCCAACAGATAACAGCTATCACCAATTCCTTCTCAGATAATTCTTCCATTGACAAACCCTCTGCTTTCCCCTAGAAGCAATTCTAAACTGGATAGTTTGGTTTAGGATAAAAATAATTTATTGATACTTAGAGTATCAAAAGATGTGAGAAAAAGCTTTCACTTCTTTACTGCAGTTTACCCAGGACAATGTGTGCTCAGCCAAACCTCTTGGAACAACAGGATTTTTCTTTCAGATTGATTCAAGGAAGTCTCCAAATACCGTGTTAAGACTAGGGATCCATGGAATTGCAGGTCTACATTGGTGAAACCTAAATATTATAGCAAGAGGCATCTTATTTTTAGCTGAAGCAGAAAAGGTGTAGTTTTGCAGAGCCAAACCAGAAATGCTCCAGTTGAATTCAGCTCTGTAATCTTACCTGCTAGACTTGTGATAATTTGGTTATGTTCCAATTCATCCAAGACTATAGGCTCACTATAAGATGGGGCTACTAACCTCCAGAATCTCTCCCTAAATTCTTGGCTGCTAGTGTTATCAGCTTGTCATTTGAATGCATCCTTCTACCAGCTTCTAAGTCCTCCCTGCCTTTTTTTACTACATATCCACAGCCTTTCTAGCTCTTGTTCATTTGTTTCTGAAAAGATAATCTTTCAGCCCAGTCATCTGTTTCAGAGCTACAAGGATTATGGAAAGAAAACAAGGCTTATGCAGAGAGAAAACCAGATTCAAAGAACCAGATGTGAGAAAACCTGCACAGAGTACTATCACTGCCTGCTCCAGAAAATTCTGCCATAGACTCAAGGTTTATCATAAAATGCTAAAATATTTGGCTGGAGGTGGAGAAAGTTGCTCTACCATAAACTGCAAAGTATCTACTGTGTCACTTCCTTCAGGGCCACTAATATAGCATTTCACAGTGCTAGCATTTATTTCAAATAAACTGAAATTCCATTTAAAATAAACTGTGGCTCTCACAAACCCGTGTATATAACCCTGCACTCCTTTATGCTTGCTCATAGCACTCAGCAGCAAGACACAAGAAAGCCTTCCCCTGTCCTCTGACATCCCTTTGGTGTCACAGAGTTTTTTTTCAACATGGAGGAGAAGTAACAGCAACTCTGGTAGTATTTTTTGTCTTCTGAGGCAATGAAGCTGCTGAACAACAAATTCCCAGGAAACAGACCCCAGAAAAATGTTGCAATTGCTGATTATTATAATGATAATGCAGCCTTTTTTCCCTAAAAGATTTAAAGGTAGCAAACACCTAAGTTACGTGTGCTTTCTCACAAGAACACTGGTCCATAAACATTCAAAATCATTTGCTTCTCACTTGCCCATTACTTAGCAAGAAATATATATATCTATACACACACACATATAGCGTGTGACTGATACATATTTTTATTTACAGAGCTATTCCCCAGTCCTTAGTCCATGCACACAACCCTTCTTAGGTTGAAAAATACTGATTTTACATTCCAATCTCAGCTCTTTCTGCTAGGTCTTCATAACTTCAAGCAGGTCAAATTATGCTGGTAAGTGAGCAATTCAAAATCCTCTCAGTTATTTCTCAGGCCCCAAACATCTATGTACAGATTGCTAAAAAATAAATTCCTATCAGAGCCTTTGTGAGAACAAATTAATCAAAGCAATAACTAGTTTGGCTGAGTTTAATGTTCATTTACTTTACTGAAAGCTATGCAAATCTTAACACTCTCCTTACTCTTCACCCCTTAGAAATAAGATCATTATTCCACCAAACCACCTTTAACAAAACTAGCTGTTTCATTCACAAGACAGGAAATGTTTGAGAAAAATAATTCTTTCTTCCTCCTCAGTTACTCAATTTCTTCTGTATAGTCCAAAGGGTTATATCATGAGACAATGTTTTAACACTAACTTTTATAATCAGTCACTAAGCTCATGCCCAACAGTACCTGAAAAAGATACAAAGTCAAATTTTGCTTCTCAAGTTCTGGAAAACAATAAACTCTTCTATTGTTTGTCTGTCAGCTGAAGAACACACTTTCCATTCCTTTTAATATATTTACCCAAGATTATTGAACGTGTGTCTCTTGATTTTTTTGGAGATCTCTTAACAAGCCAGTTTATCTTTTTAAGTGAGCTGTAGACCCCCACACAGGAATATCTGATGTAATTTTTTTATCTGTTTAACTGAATGAATGTCTAAAATATTATGCAGTAGTCACATTGAGAATATAACAGCTAACCACTTTTTGTTATATCACATCTTTACAATCCTCTTCAGTCTTGTAGTCAGAGTTTGTCACAAAATACTGTTAGAAGATGCATAGCAGACATTGGTGAAAATTTGAAGAAACAAGTATTCAAGCAAATTACACAGTGCTGGAGGTTTGCTCTGTAGTTAGAAGAAAGTACAAATGTTTCTAACGTGTCTCAGCTTATGGTATTTTCAAGATTCTGTTTCAACAACAAAATACAGGAAACACTTTTTTTTTTTCCTATGAGCTACCAAAGATACTGGATAATAAATATTATATTTTCAGCAGTAAATTACTTCTTTAATAAAACCTATGTCTTATGAAAAAAACTGTGCAAGTGTGATCACTCACAGTGTGGATACTTCAACTAGAATAAAAAAAAAATGGATTCCAGGGTAAGATTGCAAAGGTAGTACCACACGTGAAATTCATTCACTGCATCAAACTATTGCAGTAAAGACTTCGGAGCCAGAAGTGTACTAAGTGCTCCAGGGTGTTATTAACATGGTTCATTTTTTAAAAACAAGACTTTAAACCAGTAGAATCTTTACAACACCTCGTAATGAGATTGGGTGGGAAGGGACTATGAAAATCTTATGTACCACACAGAAGTTCACTGGTTATCTTGTATGCTACTGAGCAGATACATTGAAAAATAATATACATTCTTAATCTACCCCTTCAAAATAAAGGTGACAGTTTAAGAATGAGTGCAAAAAGGTTTACTGTTTTGTAAATAAATAAAATAATTAATTTTAAATATTGCTTGTCATCTTTATCTCATGCTTTTTTATTTCTATTCTTTGTCCACTTTTCATAATGCACACAATATATTAGTATAACAGAGCATACATATGACTTATGAATAAATAAATACACAAATATAGGGATCAAACAAGTTTGGAGATCACTGCTGTAGTGTAGGTAGATCAGCAGTCAGAGAGAAGCATAGTGTGGTATAGGCTGAAGAATGATTAATAAAGTGGAAATGATATGTAACAACATCAAAAAAGGGAGAACTAGGGAACAGCACCTTGCAGACAGCCTGCAAGAAATAGTTAATTGACCTAGTTGAGCAGCTAGCAAAGATCAACTTATGACAGAGCTGAGAAGGAAGAATGGTTAAAAGGCAGAGCAAACTGGCAGAGCAGAGGGAGTAGGCTGTGGTATGTGCTTTATGCACTTGGAATCACAGATATTCATACATCAGCTGTGAAATGCAGCTAAAGCTGTGATGAGATGCTGCTGGAGTGCATTTCCATGAATGTCCTTTGCTTATATGACACGACAGCTTTATCTCAGCATATAAACATTGCAGCTGCCAAAGGGAAAATAAAAAGAAGCTCCTTCTTTCTGAGACATTCGAATCATCTTTTTAAAGTGTACCATTGCCTCTTTGGTAGGTCTTTGTGAGAGCTGAAGAATGATGACTGAACCTAAAATCCTACCTCCTAAACCTGCAGAATTTCATCATTAAATATCTCAATCACAGTTCCATTTATCATCCATCTTACACCCGTAGTAATATTTATTACAAGAGACAGGAAGATGCCACATTCTTGCCTCATACCTAATCCTTGTCTATTAAGAACCACAACAGTGGTTTACACACAATTGATCCCCTTACCATAGTAAATGCAATCTTATTCACTTTGCCCTCAATGGCCTACATCTTATTTGACTAAAAGAAATCAAAGATGGAGTATCCTAAAAGCAAAGAAGAAAAGAATTAAGGATTATTTTTAAGAAATATTTTCACACATTTTATCTGAATGTACCACAATCTATATGTAGAGAGAGGGTGAAAGGTTTCCGGGTTTCCCCTTTCTATATTCTTTGAATACTCTTAGCTAGACAATAATCTTAGTTACACCAGAGAAAATGCTGAATGCAATATTTGCTTTGTGTGGCAGAAGGCATGAAGCAAGATCCAAAACTAGCCATATGTTTGTAAGTTAAGCTCCTCTGTGTGGCAAAAATCATGCCATATTTGAGAAGTCATGACAGTCTGATGATGGTCTCACTGACTCAAAAAGGGAAAACAGAACTCCCATTTTAAGTAAGAGGAAAAAAGAAGATACAGGAATTACAGGCTGGTCAGTCTGACCTCTGCGCTTGGCAAGATCATGGAGTAGACACTCCTGGAAACTCTGCTGAGGCACAGGGGAAATAAGGAGGTGATTTGTGATAGCCAACATGACTTCACTATGGGCAAATCATGCCTGACAAATTTGGTGGCCTTCTACAGTGGGGCTAAAGCACTGCTGTATATCGAAAGAGTAACTAACGTCATCTGCCCGGACCCGTGCAAAGTATTTGATGCTGTTCTGCATGACATTCTAGTCTCTAAATTGGAGACATATGGATTCGATGGATGGACCAATTGGTGGATAAGGAATTGTTTGGATGGTTGCACCTAAAGAGTTGTGGTCAATGGCTCAATGTCCAAGTGGAGACTAGTGATGAGTGGCATTCCTCAGGGGGTTAGTATAGGGACTGATACTGTTTAACATCTTTGTCAGAGACATGGACAGTGGGATTGAGGGCTTCCTCAGAAAATCTGCCGATGACACCAAGCTGTGTGGCATGGTCAACAAGCTGGAGGGAAGGGATGCCATCCAAAGAGACTTTGACAGGCTTGAGAGGTAGGCCTGTGTGAATCTCATGAGGTTCAACAAGGCCAAGTGCAAGCTTCTTCACCTGAGTCAGGGAAATCTGAAGCACAAATACAAGCTGGGCAGAGAAGGGATTGAGAGAAGCCCTGAAGGGAAGGACTTGGGAGTGCTGGTGGATGAGAAACTCAACAGGAGCAGACAGTGTATGCTTGCAGCCCAGAAAGCCAACCATATCCGGGGCTGCCTCAAAAGAAATGTGTCCAGCTGGTCAAGGAAGGTGATTCTGTACCTCTACTCCACTCTCCTAAGACATCACTTGGAGTACTGCATTCAGTTCTGGAGTCCTCTTCACAGGATGGACATGGATCTATTAGACTGAGCCCAGAGGAGGTCCACAATGATGATCAGAGGGCTGGAGCACCTCCTATATGGGGACAGGCTGAGAGAGTTAAGTTTGTTCAGTCTAGAGAACAGAAGACTCTGCAGAGACCTTATAGCAGCCTTCCAGTACTTCAAGAGGGTGTATAGGAAAGATGGGGAGGAGCTCTTTATCAGGGAGTATAGTGATAGGATGAGGGGTAACAGTTTTAACCTGAAAGAGGGTGGATTTAGATTAGATATTAGGATGAGGTTTTTTGACTCTAATGGTGGTAAGGCATTGGCACAGGTTGACCAGAGATGTTTTGGATGTCCCATCCCTGGAGGTATTCAAGGCCAGTTTGGATGAGGCTTTGGGCAAACTGATCTTGTAGAAGCTGTCCTGACCATTGCAGGAAGGGGTTGATCCAGATGATCTTTAAGGTCCCTTCCGGCCCAAACCATTCTACGATTCTATGAAAGGGACTACTAAACTGAAAACTACACAATATAGAACAGGAATATAAAGAATAAAGAGGAAATACTTGGAAACTACCTAGTATTAGATTCTGTTTGAAGTTGCTAGAAGTAACAAAGAGAAAGTGTAAGAACTTTTGTATTCATGGATGTAAGTTGAAAATAATAGCTAAATACAGTAATTGAACTGAATTGATTTAGCAGCATTTACTGCTTTACTACCTTCTTTAACCATCTACCAGCTTGTGTACCTTTCAGCTGACTGGGAGAGCAGCTTTTCCCTTGGTGCTGTTATTATATGGCATGAAAAATTGTTAAAAATAACCTTCTTTGATTACTGCTTCCATAACAGTCTGCTCCCTTCTGGCTTGCAGCAATCAGCACTGTAACAATGAACATCACCAAAATATAGGCAAAAATCCATAGCTTATGAACAGTGGAAACTGTTTTCATCTCCTTTTAACTCTTTCCACTGTAGGGTGTTACTAGTTCATACTTTGTCAGGCTTTGACCCTGCTCCTCAGTTTTACAGTAACAGGGTCATGGCTATCTGGAGCCTACTGGCTCGGCACTTTGCAATTTGGCTTTTTAGATCTTCTGGCTTGAAACATGAGAGAACTTCAGATTTGCCTCTCCCTTCCCATTGGAATTAAAAGACCATTTCCATCAGTGGCAAAGGGCCTATAACTCTATGAAGTACCATCATTCCCATCAGAAAGGTGGTAGCACCTCTAGCAATGTATCATGCCCTTTACTATCTTCTAGGTCTTTTAGAGACACAATACAAAGCCAGTCCCAATAATTGCTTCTAGGCTGTTTCTTGTTATTTCTTAAAGCATACTTTGATTAACAGGAGCACAGGATCCAGAGGCAGAAAGTGGTTGTGCAGTTACAAATGGTCCCGTTCTCTCTCTTTTACAAGTTTCCTCTCTTTGATATTTGGTATTAAGCATTCAAACATCAAAACACTGGCTTACTCAAAACTCTATTCCATCTTATAATGCATCCAAGGATCAGAGGAAAAGACATTCCCATCTGAAATAAAATGAAGGCACAATACTCTGCTTGCATCTTTGATTCAGTCCTTGTGGCTAAATATACTCCTACTCCAAGCTATTTTTCTTCAGTGTTTATATTCTTCAGAGAAGTTGATTGCAAGTTAACAGTCAACATTTACAGGTTGCTAGTAGACAGAGCTTTCTGGAGGATGACAACCTTGCTTTTCACACACGAAACAATGCATCTCAAATATCATGATGGTGAAGTTGTAGGGAAATCTGACATTATGTAGGTATTAGACTGAAATGAGATTATCTTGCTAGTGCACTACCTTAACTTTTCCCTAACATATACCTTTGCGAACACCACAAGAACCTATCAGTTGAATTATGTTAAATTTTTTCTCGTAAATGCCTAACAGCTATTTGAGGTTACTCTAATAGTTAAATTCCTCTGTTCAGTATTCAGCACATTAATATTTCTGTTTTATGATTTGTTCATTAATGGCATTATAATAACTCAGCACCTCATCAGCTGCTCTAAAGAAGCATATTTTTTAACTAAATAATAAATAATTCATAAATATTTATAATTAATAAATCAGAGAGCAGAAAGATCAATTGTTGCATATGCTGTATGAAAAGGATGTTCCATTAAGGCATCAGTGGTGCTGTTGGTTGGAATATTAAAGAAGAGAGAAGAGCTGTGTATTGGTGGAACTGAAATATATTCAGTCCAGTCTATTCTTGTATCAGATTCTGCTTCAGTTTTTTTACATTATTTCTACTTATTCAAAACTATCTTTCTACTAGATTTTGCCTACTTACATTTCAACCTGACCTCAGTCAAGCCTTCTGGCCAGCTTGTATACAGTATTTAGCCCTCTTGCAGATGTCCAAGCAAAATGTTTCCATACTATCTATTTAAATGTTGATATGTCCAAAATCGAGATCCTCAAATTGCTTCCCCAAATCTTTCCTTTCATTATCATTAAAGACTTTTTTATCACTTATAGAATTGTAACAGAAATAAGTGTTCCTGCTACTTTCTCTAGCTATGCCTAAATTGGGCTGCTTCCTCCTCTATACCTCCTTTGGAAATACACTCCCCACTTTCCTTTGGATTACTATTAAACCAGCTATTCCTCCTTCTCAGTTAATATTCCCTTCTAGGTTTCACCTCTAGCGCTCCTCAGATTGTCCCACTTATTCTGTCTCATACCTGACACTATTACTGCTCTATTCCTCCACTTCTAATGCAACTTTCTACTATTTTATTATGTAAATAATAAGTTATTATATATCTTCCATATAACTTTGTCTTGTCTGACATCCCAAAAAACAAAGAACATAGCTAATTACTGTTGACAAGAGTACTGCTAACAGAATCAGATCATTAGCTTATTACATGAGATAAAACCTTCATAAGTCTCCCATCTGCTATGACAATAAGCTGTATTAAATTCTGAACGTACAGAATGCTGTAGAAGATGCTAGCAAAAGCCAACATTCTTCTGCTACAGGAATTCAGTTTTACCATCCTGCTCCAAAAAGGAAACTAATTGGGTAAAGTATTCTTTTTTTACGATCCAATACCTAAACAGTCTTGGCATGTGCAGTGTTGTAGCTCTTTTCATTCCCAAAATTCCCAGATTTTTACATGCTACAGATACAAGAGTCCATCATTGCTATGCAAGCATCCCATGGGTAATATATGACAGTTTTCCAATAGATGGCAACACAACGTGAAGTAATTCAGGGCAGGAAGTGAAGGAAATTCCTTTAACTGAATTTAGATAGAATATGATAACACTTCCAGGCATAGTATACTGGGATACCAAAAGTAATATTCTTTTATCTTGACAATCAAGTTTGGATGACAACATCTGGGCAAGTAGGTCAGCTGAAACAGCAGTACAATGCTTGTAACCTCTGTTTCCTTTACCTCACATCAACCCATATGTTACTAACTTGGAAGGAAAAAACAATTTCTTAAAGCAATTCTGAAAGACTTAATTGCTTAAAATTCAGTAAAATATAATATTTTTCCCAATTGTCATGTCATCAAGGAAAGTTCAGAAAAAAATTACAAAACCTAAGATATCTCTGACGTGTAAACAATGATCTGCCATTGGTCAATGCAATGAATTTTCTTCTGTCCTTGATTTGTCTGACTGACTGCACTAGACTCAACCTATTAAATATTTAATTTCTATCTTTGTTGGCTTCTGTACATCTGTAACTCACCTTGAAGCCACTTAGTTTTGTACCATGATAAGATTAAGTCCCTATGACGGTTCATTTGCTCATCTATCACTTTCCAAGACAACATGGTCTAAAACTATTTATTTTATTTTAACTGCAGAACTGACAGTCTCTTCGAAGTACCTTGATCAACCTCTGTTCACTGACATATCCACAATATGAAGATACTACCAGCTGTGATCACCAGCACAGTTCTAAGAACAAGCCTTAGAAACATTCAAGTTGCTTCTTAATCTCTTGAGATGTAACATTATCTGCCTAGTGGATGAAGTAAAGGCAGTGGATGTAGAGTTCCCTGTATTTTAGTAAGGCTTTTGATACTGTCCCTCACAGCATCATCCTTCTGGACAAATTGTCCTCTTGCTGTGAGATGACCTGGTATGCAGTGAAGTACTACTGGGTGAAGAACTGGCTGAAGGATGGGGCTCAAAGGGTTATGGTGAATGGGGATATGTCTGGCTGGTGACCAGCCACCAACAGTGTTCCTCAAGGTTCAATTCTAGAGCCAGTTCCTTTCAATATCTATCAACAATGTGGATGCAGAAGCTGAATGCACCATTAGCAAGTTTACTGATAATACCAAACTGGGAGGTACAGTTGACTCTCCTGAGGGACAAGAGGCCCTGCAGAGGCATCTAGATAGATTGGAACATTGCGTAATTGTTAATGACCTGAAATATAGCAAATCTAAATGCCAGATTCTGCACCTGGTATGGAGTAACACTGGACACAAATATAAAATGGAAGAAGAGTGGCTGGAGATCAGCCCTGTAGAAAAGGATGCTGGTAAAATGGTGTGGCCTTACCCCCAGTACTGTGTGCAGTTCTGGGTCCCAAATCTTAAGGAGGATGTGAAGGTCCTGTAATGTGTCCAGAGCAGAGCAACAAAGCTGGTGAAAGGGCTGGCAGGTATGTCTTGTGCTGAGTGGCTAGACTTAGGGTTTGGTTAGTTTGGAGAAACGGAGGCTCAGAGGTGACCTCATTGTTCCCTAAATCTTTCTGAGGATGGGAGGTGGAGAGAAAGGTGTTGATCTCTTCCCCTGTGTCCCTTCAAAATGAAAATATTCTATTCTATTCTATTCTATCTGACTTAAGAAAAATGGGAATTTGGAGGAAATCGGCATTCTCTTTGCCTATTCTACAATTCCTCTAATTTTCCAGTGCTTTCAAGCTACTTATTGCTGTCCCCACCTCCCATGTGGAAAAAGACTTCCTCAAGTTAATATGACTAAAGTTTAGTAAAAGTAACCTTTTAGGAGCTTAGAGATTAGTTACAAGAAATTATAAGCCACCGTTGCCAGACTCAAGTACTGAGTTGTCTTCCTGTTGAGATTACTAGGACCACTTTCATGGAAATACCTATGTCCTTGTGGTATTGTCAGTAACAACAGAGGTGAAAGGACTATGAAATTAAACATTCCAGACTTTGTCTTTTGTCTTATAAAAATGGTGAAAAATTCCCTAATCATGTCCAAGCACCACTACACTTTATCAAGAATACAGGTGTCAACCTGCCAAGAAAGTGGGCATGAACTGTTATGTCTTTACATTTGTGGAATAACCGTTACTGCTTTTTATTTCTAGTGTAATTTACCAATATTCTTCTGATTTTTAAAATACTAATCCTAGTAGCAATTGACACAAGGGGAGCCAAAGAATTGGTAAGTAAGCAGTTGTAAAACTATGCCTCTTTACATCTTTAACAGTATGAAGAATGAGTATTTTAAACCATTACAAATATCCATCCTTACTGGTCTGTCTTTGTTTGACTTTCTCTAGAACTTGAGGAAATAAGCTCATGGTTCTGTCATACACATCTCTTTCCCTCTTTGCAATTCTTCTTTCATGTTGTCACAGTTCCAGCTGACATCTGCATTTCTCTTACCTTTGCCATATCTAAATTTTATTGTAAAAGCCTTCAGGCTGCAAAGGAAGCTGATTAATTGCTAAAAGCTTGTCTACATCTCAGTTTCTCTTCAGCAATAAGTGCCTTTCAACAGTGTTTTGAACAAAACACACACTACCTAAGTAAATTACTTAATCCATGAGAAAACCCCAAATCAAACTAGAACAAGCTAGCTAGCTAGGAGTTATACTGGATAGTTTTCCTTTAAAGCAGATTTTTGAAATCTCTTCAGGAGAGTATGAAACCAGATGGGATACAAGCAATTGTAGTTCCCGGTCAAGTGCTGGCAACTCCTGAGGGCTTCAAGAGATGCTTAGTGGAATTGCAGGGGCATGCAGAACATGCCATGTGATCTGTTAACTCCTGTTCCTTCTGAGATACAGGATGTCTTACATCAAGAGTCCCTTTTCTTCTTTCAGTCCTTACTTGTGTCACACTTTTTTTTTTTTATATTCTTCCCTGCCCTCCCTTTCCTGCTTTTATACTTATCAATAAAATTTATTACTGATTTCCTGTTTACAAACACTGGATTGAAACAAGAATATTCTATTAAAGTGCTCATGAACCCTTCTGTTGGTTGTGTTGAGAATAGTCCACCTGTCTCATGCTATGCATGGCTAAACAACTGAGCACAATCTCATTTTGATGATAGGCTGACATCTTTGAAATGAAAGGTTCAGAGAGACTCTGACACTACACAACAATATGGTACCAGGGTGGTGACAGCATACTACTGAGATAATCTTTGCTGTGATTTCTGACTGAGTTTGCCTACACATAGGAGTAACAAATTCAGTTTCATAGCAGCAAATTTGCACATATATGAAATGAGTTGGTAATAATGCACAAAGTTAATAACTTTCTGAAGCACACTGTATTTACAGCAGTGTGTGCATGCTCTTGGTGTGTACTTCTCAGTTTATAATCAGTATAAACTTCTTTCAGCAGTACACATTGCTTGTAAACCTGTCCCCAGAACAAATGGTGCTTGCAGGATTATGTGTGATGAATGAGAACCACTCAGGAGAGCTGGCATTTCACACCATGGTGATGGACCCAATGTTCTCATAAGCAAATGTCACCTGCAGGTTTCTAAGACTTCACTAGATAAAGTCAAGCTGACATGACTCAGTGTTGGTAACAGTCCTGCTCCGATTAGGAGGCTGGATTAAAGACTTCCACAGTCCCATCTACCCACTCACATTTCATTCTGAGTTCAGAAGAATCTAACTAGGAAAAATTTTATGACATCAAAGTAGCCTTTTCTCTCTAGTTCCTGTATCTCATCCCAAAACATCACAACACTAGGGTAGATTTATGGCAGGAATTCATCCTCAGATGGAAGTGAAATAGCTTTTTTAGGGATGCATAAAT
The DNA here is from genome assembly GCF_032191515.1 of Phaenicophaeus curvirostris. Taxonomy (NCBI): domain Eukaryota; kingdom Metazoa; phylum Chordata; class Aves; order Cuculiformes; family Cuculidae; genus Phaenicophaeus; species Phaenicophaeus curvirostris. The sequence continues at coordinate 46,780,861 of NC_091396.1, read as the reverse complement.
TTTGCTTACTGCAGCTATGGTGCTCCATGTCTATAGCTAAGAACATCTCTTCATAGGCTGAGCCAGTAAGGATCTCTGCTTATTTTCACAGTTTTAAAAATTGTGAAAATTCTCCTATACTACAAGAAAAGAGTATGTTATGTACAATATTTATTCTGAAAGAAAGAAGATCATGCACCAGAGTCAAACTAAGCACTGTAACGCCTTGGTGATTGCCAAAGGAAAAATACAAACAATATTGACCAGTTTCAGTGTTGGTTAGCTCTTAGACAAGACCTTATCATTATTTGAGACAGCAATATCAAAGACCAAGCAAAACCCTGAGTTTTCTCATTTTCTTTGGCCTAAGTATCTGCCAGTTTAGCCCACAATCCATTCCTAACAGATTATCACCTCTTCCTGTCCTTATACAAGGGTGGGATGTTTCACACGTCATTTACAGTTCTAGGCCCCTTACTGAAAAACAGTGTCTATTACCCGAGATGTGGTCTATGTAATATATATTTACTGTATCATGTTTCCCTCACCATTTTCTATCATTTTTTCCTCCTGCAGTCTATTGTGCACCACATAGTCCTTATTAGGATTTTGCCCCAGATAAAATGATTCAGATGTAACACATAGATGGAGATAGAGCCACATGAATAAATGCTAGAGATTTCAGTAATGAAATCTCATCAATGTATTATGGAAACTGGGTGCAACCACGCCATTGTTGCTATTCAATGTAATGTTTCACTGGGTACAGGAGAAGCAGTTAGACTGTTGAAAATTGTGCTAACATCCCTCATAATTCAATATGGACCATCACTAGCCACGCAAGACGTGAAGAGATTCATGATTAATATTGCATGTGATCCCTGTAATAAGGCAGAAAAGAACTGCGAATAGACTGGAAGATAGACAGACATATGAGGTGGTAGTGTTGTGGGCTTGTTAGATGAAACAAAACAGTGGTCCACACAATTGATCAGCTTCACCTGCCCTTTGCTCCTTGCCACAAAATAGTTTCAGTTTTGATAAAATATCATTGGTATATTTATACACAACCTAATTCACAATTGCCTTAATACTAGCATTTCCAAAACTGAAAAGAATGCATTCTATTAATTATATCTAGCAAAACTGATGGGAAAAATGTGTGAGAATGTGTTATGAGATGGAGTTGAGAGCACTATGCAAGAAAAAAATGCAGTTAAGATATTTGCAATTTCTAGTTCAAAATTAGACAGCCTTGATACACCACCCTAATTAAGTCAAACCAAACCAAAATCCTGGACCTAGGCACTACACTAATAAATATATAACATCTGAACAAAAAAAGTGCCACCAGCAACAACAGAAGTTGATCACAATATAGACAAGGAAAGTGAATTCAAGGCCTTTCAAACAGCAATGCTTTGATGTAATACCAGATCCCAGGTATTCGTGCTGTAAATCATAAAGAATCTTACTATTCAGATGTTTCTGAACAGCATACTTAATACAGGCAGTAGAATTCCCACTTAAGTATTTAAAGTTAAAGTAAACACAAGACAAATAGAATAGAGAAACTCCTCTAAATGACTAATTTATTATGCAAGAGAGGGACAAAAATACTAGGAGTCATTTGTAGAGAAACTAGAAAACAATAGAAAAAAAACCTGTTTAAGATTTACCCAAGATGTTTGTAGCAGTTTTGGACATAAGTGGATGACGTAACTATGAAGGACTCAGATTCCTAGTGAAGGCAAGATACTCAGGCTGACAAACACATCTGTGAAAGACTATCCATGGCTGCTCTGCTCCAAACCTTTCTAAAGGTCTCTACATTAATTGGTCTTTCCATTTAGAGTCATAAATAAGTGAGTGGCAGTCCTGCAGCCTGATCTTGTATAGACACTTTCTCTCTGTGGTTCACATTGGAGTGAAATATTTATTGAACAGCTTCACTGCATTTCTTTCATCTGAAATAAACATGAGCAACTCTGAAAGGAGAAAGTTTGAAAATTTCAAGCAGGATTCATTCAGTGACATAAGATAGTTTTATCAGATTATGAGACTCAATTTACAAAGCATATAAAAATGCCATTGAAGCTAGTTATGGGACTGTTGATTTCATAAATAGCATACATACAACCAAGGGACAATGAAGCATGGGAGGGCATATGCAGACATGCAAGTGCATGTAAACATCCATTCATATACATTGCCCCCAGCACAAAACATCAGGGCTTTTCCTGGAAGATTTTTTTAAAATAAAGTTAAAAGTAACTGCTTGTAGTACGTATTGGCGGACAATGTTACATGCACATTACTACACAATTATTTGTCTATAAAAAGTGCACAAGCATTAGTGAAAAGTTAGCCCTGGGGGACAGTCATACCAGTTTATCATGGTAATTACAGTTCATAGTTCCTATTTCTTCACTCATAGACCACTCTGTACTGAGGAAAGTGCAAGAAAACCATAATCAATTATCCCTTCCTTGGGAATGCCAGTTTCTAACTGACCTCTCGATTTTAGGTTAAGAAACCTTTTCTCGTAGACCTTGGCTAATATCAATAACTATCTAGGAATACTATGCAAAAACTGGTAATGTTTGTTGTGACAATTTTCTACATAGTTCATGCATCCTAGTGTCAGCCTCAGGCATTTAGGTCTCCTATACGCAGTATATACAACCAGACCCTAAAGGAGTTCAGTGCTATTAAGCTAGAAACGGGAACTTAGAATCAGAAGCACATTAAACACCACAGACTTTTCACCTATAACTGGGGCTTTGTATCATTCCCACTGTAGCTATTAGCAAAGTTAACAGTGACTTCAAAAGTACAGGAGCTGGGACTGTTGCTGGGAGTAATAACACACAGAACTGGGAAATAAAGAAGGATGGAGAAGAGACCTCAGAGGCGACATTCTCAAATGTGGTTTGCTCTAGTCACTCTCTGGTTTTGTTTAATACTTCTTTGAGTGTGCTTTGCAAGGCCCACAGAAATTTAAGTTCATCGACCTTTTCCCTGACAGCAGCCAGCTCCCAAATTCTCTAACCCTTCCTGTTACTACACACTAAGAAGGAAAGAATACAACTTTTGTTTTCATTGTTTCTGTTTCAGGAATAGGCTTTTTCAGGGATATCTGTGTATGTTTTGTAATTTAGTGATCAAATTAATGTTGGCTGACAAAAGTTTAATAGAAGTGTAGCAATTTCTTGCATTTACAGATCATCTTTTGCCAAACATCTCAAAGCACTCTATGAATATCCATGACATGAACCTTTTAATTGTATTTTGAAGGAGGTATCAGGTCTAATTTGCAGAAACAGAAACTGCAGCACAGAAAAAAAAAAAATTAAGACCTTTCCAGGCAATATATTCAAAAGTATATACAAATCTTCTGATTCCTAAGTCTTGTGTTTAATTACCAACCCATTGTTCACCAACACATCAAATAGTTACAGCTCCGTGTCACCTCTTCTTAGAAAAGTTGCACTGCAGTAATTCAACCAAGCAGCAGTGAAGCATTATAATGTCCCCCCCTTAACCTTTCCCTTCTGCCTGCCTGCTGCCTATTCATACATAATCTACTGATGTCTCTTTCTGTCTTTTGACCTCCTGCTTGACGAGCTGATGTAACCCATGATTTTTAGCAGACAGACTGACAAGAAACAATGGGAAGGATCAAACATGCTCACCCATATTTAATTAGCCTTCAACATTACTGTTTCATGTGAGAGCAAGGAAGGTTCAGAAACATTAAACAGAACTAAAGCCTCAAAATATATCTTTATTCTTCACTTACTGCTGCCATTTGCATGAAGGCTGCTGTAGTAAGGACCAGCCCCGCATTTATGGGTCAGAATAGAATCTCAGAACTTAAAAATTAGCAAATGTTGGTAGTCTGTTATTTTTCTGTTTCCTGAGTGGCAAAAATGGGTCAAGTTCAGGAATGCTCATTCACAGTCCTTGAACATAGTCCATTAAAGCTCACTGCATTCCTCAAGCTAGAAAGGAGAAGAACATAAATACTACATTAGGTCACTGAGATAAACACTAAAAATGAGACTTGCCAGTGAAAACTCCAGTTCTTGATGAATAGAAACATATGAACATATCAATGCCAAAACCATTTCTATGTTAAGGCTCCTATTCAGTTTTCCTTGTATTCTAGTAGCATATAAGCCTTCTACTAATAATTTTTTCATTAGAAATAGATTTAAAGCATGACTGGGATGGACATTCACCTGATATTTGCAGCTATAGGACCCACTGCTTTGGACACCTTTCAAACAACTTCTCCTCCTCCCCCTTCAATTAGTCTTGATTTACCTCTGCCTTTTCCCCCCATACTCCCAATTCTTTTCATTCCCCCACCATAACCATTTTGGTTTTGACTAGGCAGTGGTGATGGAGAGCATACATCTCTGCATTTCAGAGAACAATTTCACTTCAGGTAACAAAATGACATTTTGCTAATTTCTTTCTCGAGTGGGTGTTGGAGATTTTCCAAAGCTCAAAGAAAGAAAGTCTTGTTAACTACTTCTACAGCATACAACTGTTACAAAGCTTCAATTTAGAGTTCAAGGCACTTTTATTATCCAAATTAGGTGATTCTTCCATCATTTGGCACGATCTGCCACCAAGAACTGCAGAGTACGTTTCTTCTGCGCACCTTTTGTTCCAAGGTTTGATGTAATAGCTGGCATCGTCTCTGTATCTTTCCTCTCTGCCAGCCATGAAAATGGTGCACACATGGTACCCTTCCCCCACCGCTGCAGTCCACCTGCCACAGAAAAAGGCCACCGTGGTGCGTGACTGCAGATACAAACACACCCAAACCAACCCTGACAAAACAAGGCCAGTGTGGGCACTGCTGTTCAGGAAGGGGCTGCTGTTCTCAAAGCAAGGTGGAAGCAAGCAACCAGGCCAGCTGCTCTCTGAGGTATCCTCCAGGCCACAGCTGTGTCCACACATGCACCCAGGATGCTTAGTTTGAAAGAGCTGCGGTGCAGTCCCTGACAGTGCTGACTGAACACACGTCACTGATGTCTGTTCTAAATTTGCCTGTCCTCAGCTTGTTGAAGTCATGCATGGCATTCAGAAAGCCAGCTAAATACTTCTTACTGACTTTAGTTGGATCTGAACCATGTCCCCACTGAGCAGCACCGCAGTGGCAGCCTTTAGAGGAGCAGTGACAGGATACCTTTCAGCTGACACAGAGAAGCTTCATGTATGACATGGAAGGGCAAGCTAGGTGTGTGCTGGGAGCTTAAGCTTTGTGTCTGTGAGCACTAATACATAGTTTGAGCGACGTGCTACAGCAGATGCAAACAGCTCATGTATTTAAGCAATCAAGAAACCTTTATCTATTTAAATAATCACTGGAATCCAAGGATATCCCTTAGCAAGGGTAAATACGTCCTTACTGGCAGGTTCTAGAGTAACTGGTGCACCATGAAGACAGAAGCCAACTCACAGCTTGTGCAAAGCAAGGATATTGTGTTGTTAGCCCAGATGGATAAAATTCCTGTTACCTTAACTAATTCATTAAAGACTAACTTGGAAGAGAGCGTGATCTAACTTGGATCTGTAAAGGACAATACACCGGTCAGAGGAGATTCTTGTATTATTACATTGGAAATTATTTTACCTGCATATGTAAGCCTCTTTCATAACAACTAGATGCACCTGTCAATTAATTGATTTGGCTTTTTGCAGCCATCTAATCCTACTCTGTGCCTTCACAGAGCACTGGGTATGAGAACTTTTACTTCAGCCCTTACTACTCCTTCACAACTAGATACCTTCCTCCCTAGTCTTTTTGTTACTCTGCATCAAGCAATATTAAATCTACCCATCAGTTTTCCTGTTTACTCTACATATGACACATGGTTGTTTTTCCTAGAGCATTTCTCCACTGTAGAGTAGGAATTTTTCAGCTTGTTGAAGAGGTCCCTGGTAGTGCAGCAGAGAGAGGAGACTACTAACAGGGCCAGAACAGGCAGGTCCCCAGAGGAACATGTTTACTTGATATATGTGTCTTTTACTAATAATTTTGCCTTCAATTTGAATCAAGATAGGAGGACTGTAGTGTCGTTTTTGCTCCCTGTAGTAAATTCCTGCTTGAGAGATCAACTGAGGAGCTGTTGAAACTGTTCATATACCTTCCATATTTGAGGGTCATCATCAAAATTGTTGACACTATGCCTGTTCATCCATACTTACAAACAGTGCATGTTACTGTAATCATATTTTACCCTACTGCTTCACAATGAAAAGCTGCCAAGCCATTTCTACCTAGCAGCTTCTACTCACAATTTATTTTCTAAGCTCTGCATTTTTTATTTTCAGATCCTGTCACCAAATTCTTTAGCAGCATCACTAACTGTCTTAATGGAGAAGCACCCTTTCAACCACAGCATCGCATGCAGGAATGCTGAAAGTTCATATTTCTCTCCCACAAATACCAAATCCTATAAAACTGCTACATGTGACCTCCACTTAGAGAATAAACCAAAACAAATGTGGTTTGTTTTTTTTTCTCTCAGCTTCACTCTCAAAAATGGCACGGTAATTTTGACTGGACGTTTTAAAAATAATTAGTCACTGAAAATCCTCCCCCTAGTGCTAAAAATCCCTGAAAGAATACACCATAAAGAAAGTTGTTAAAGTGGTGGTGTTGTGACTTTACCTAGAACTGATACACTTCTTCCCTGCTGTGTGATTTGGTATACGACTTATATAGAGATTGTTTAACATAACTTGCTTAGCATTAATAGCTAAATTTGCTGAAACCTTAGGCTGCAAGCTGCGAACTTGCACCTAGACATGTTGAACTTCTACCTAGTCAAACAGAAGGCCTCAGAGACACCTCAAGCCAGAAGAGAAGGAAGCTACGTTCATTAACAGAAGCAACTTAGAGACAAGAAAAGAAACAGTCCACCTAGAGACAATGAAAAGACCCAATAAAGAATGGGAAGACCCCAGACCCCAATATCACTGCTAGTCAAAACATCACATGAGAGGTGGGGCATTTAGGCTGTAAGGGTATAATTGCCATGAGATTTCATTGTTTGAAATCCCACTCCAGAGGCACCCAGCTTGAGCTGTAGTGCTACTGGTAAAAGAGACTTCATAGAAAAATCACTTTTGTACTTAACAATGTAGGGTAAGCTTAGTTGAACTGCATTTTTGTGGTTGACATGTGTCATTTCCATAACACTCCCCGCTCTTGATATGCCTCAGAGCCTGATAAGCAAAAGGAAATCTACTTACTTATGAAGATGTTATCTTAAAATTCTCGTCAATTTTAACCTTGCTGGTCAACTTCTTCAGTGTTTTCTTTACTCAGATCAAACCTGCATCTCTCAAGATCAGCTGCAAATGTATTTGCTAAAATGTGACTTCCTTTGAGATTATCTCAGTTGTACAATGCTTGTTTCTGAAGCATAATTCCTTGCTGTTCGTAAGAGTTCACAACAAATCAGAGTCGGAGATCAGTGCTGCGAAAGGTTTCAGGCAACTAACATCCTGAAAGAAAATTGACTATTCTACAAGTGAAAGAATGTACAAAGAAATTCAAGTTATCTTTGTCAGGACAAGAGTGAGTTTCCATAAAAGAACTAGGGACAAGACGAGACTAAGCAGCAGTTACTGATAGATGAGATGATAGATATACAGCTATGGCATCTATGCCTGTATCTCCCACCAGCAGTCCAGTATTCTGTAGCAGCAGAAAAATAACAGTAACTGCATCTTACACTTTTGGTGGAATTTTAGCCACAAAAATTGACCATTTTCTTTGCTCCTCTGAAGAGAAAGTACTGAAGACTGTGTCTCCCAAAGGAGTAACTTGGATCCACAAAAATTAATATATGCCATTCATCTCTACTCTGATGTCCTTTCCTACTGAAAGTTCCCCAGGTACTGAAAAATAACACAATAACGTAACAATGATCTTGCTACCTTAGTAAAAATACCTCACGTATCTTCTCTTTACCTTAACTATAGAATACAGAATAATGAAAGTTAAGCCACGTAGTACCTTCTCTAGAGCGAAGCAGACTTGTTCATACAAGATCTTCTGATAAAAACTATTTTATTGTGATATAATTGCTATTCAAATTTACAGAGATCATTGTTATCCTTTTCAGAGCCATTGTTAGCACTAAATTCAGTTAAAGTACTAAGCAAAAATGTAAACTATAACAACAACAAAATCTAAAAAAACTCCACCCTCCAAAAAAACTTCCTACAAATTTTCAATTAATATTGTCTCTAAAAAAAACTTTACTGGTATCTGATAATGACCTATGAATGTGGAAAACTACCAGTTAGTAATTATTTCTGGGAAAGGTTCAGAGGGTTTGGCTTCCACTATTATTTTGTCTATTACTACATTAATTATCTATGTACAAGTTTAAATCAGAATTGCACATTCACAACCCCAGCAGCTCAAAGAGTTTGATTCTGTCTGTAATTTCCTATTTCCTAGGAAAACTGAGCAATTGAGCAATGAAGCTGTCCAGCAATTCTGCAGTACTGAAACTGATTCACTAAGGTGATGGCATCAGATTTGATTTGTTAGCTTGTAGCATGGTTTCTAGAACCCATGAATCCTTCTCATTAAATAACCATCCATTGTGTTGGAAATTATTAACCTCTGAAGTTAAAATTAAATCAGCATTGAATCTGCACTGCTATTAGTACAGTTAGTTTTCTGGTCGATGGCTGATATATCAGGTGTCTATTCTTCAATGTAACTTAAAACATGAAAGAAATAATTGTGTACATTCGCTCTTCTTATTTCAATAATACACTGGATTCAATTTTATTTCAAATGTGGGTGAGAGCAGTGGGAGTTATAATGGTATTGACCTTCCCCTCTGTGGAGGATGATAATTCTGCAAAACAATCAATGTACTAAGAAGACAACCTAAAAAAATGAGGTCACATTTTTCCCTTTCCTCCTTTAAGGTTTTTATACTGATGACATGCCAGGAAACTCATTTTACATGAGACCAATAATTCCTTCTATACAAAGTGAGTGTTATATTAGCAGCTCATGACCCATTGGGGTTAGGAGAGCTATCTTGAGAAGCAAGTGAAAAGAGACAGGTTGTGGAATGGAGATTTTCACTTATTTCATGAATACAGGAAATAAAATTCCCAAAGCAATAGTTACTTGTCACAAAAAAAATACCTAGATCATGCAGCAATTCTCTCCATCTTCTATTAAAACCATAGGTAGAAACCTATGGGCTGCTTTGAGAGGAGGAAAAAATCCACCACCTTGCCAGATGAGCACTCTTCTTTCTGCTGTGGCCAGTATGGGCTGAGCAGAGCATAAAGCTTATCCTGTTTATTAGGCAAAAAGGTGTCTGCAAGATGCATTGTCAGAGCTAAATTTTTCATAGTCGGGATTTAGGAAATCAACTTTTGACAAGAACAGGAGATGGTGGCTGATTATCCTTCTAAGAGAAATACTGAAGAAGCCAAACCTCCTGTTAATGCTTCAGTGTACCCCTAAAATAAGGCATCAAGGTAGCTGTAGGTAAATTGAGGTACCTCCATGCAAAGGCCTGCAGTCTCTTCTACTTCACATTCAGCAGATTTCAATGATGCTACTCACAGTTTTGTCTGCCTCATTCCATGCTTTACTGTTAGGTAAAGTGATGCAGATTGGCTGCTTTTAGGAATCTACATCAACCAGTTGCAGCACTACTAAATGATCAAAACAATTACTGAAGCCAAATGGGCACCTTCACATAAATGAGATGAGAACCGATACCAGCCAGAAGTCAAGAGAAATGACACGCAACAATTAGCCAACTTCCCTCAACTTTCGGCTCTTTTGTAGTGCTTAACCTCAGGAGCACTTGCTTTGTATCATTCCTTCTACGGAGTGTAAAACAGGCTGAAGAACAGACTGGGCAGAGGTGCAAAAAGAGACAGCAAAGGAAGGTGTCATGTGATTGGCATACACCTTAAAAGCAACAGCCTAACTGATTATGAGAATATATCACCCAGCTATCTGACCTATAAATGAGTGTCACCCACAGAGACATCTTTGTCATCTCGGCAGCAAGTATCAGAAAGTTAGGCAAATTCAGCATATCTGCAGCATGAAATTGCTATCATGAGGTAGAAGGACATCTTACAGAGGCCTATTAGCCTTCCTACAACTTATAGATACTGGTGTTTTTTCGTTTTTTTTTGAAAAAGAATAATTAAAAAGCAAGAATACTTGTAGAATAAAACTGTTGGAGCAAGGTGGTGGGACAGCAAGCATTACTGAGATCCATTAGTTTCTGGTTTGGTAGGTGCATTGTTATCATGATGATCCTTTATTAATTCAATATTTAACCATGCAGAACTTACAAGCTTTGAGTACTTAATGACATGATTGTTTTAATTACTCCTTTCTCCTTTATTTGTTAATTCCTTTGTCAGACTGGACATTGATAAGTTGTCAGGACTGGGGACTAAGTCTTACAGTGCTTAGTTAGACATCTGGTGTAATTTAGGATTACTACTGAGTGTGCCCTGCAATTGCAGTATTAGGAATGGAAGACTTGGAGACACGCTGTCATCTGAAAAACCTCAGTCTATTCAAAGAGATCATAAAAGACCATATAGAAGAAAGGGGACTTTAGATTCCTTGGCATCTCTCAGTCTCCCTTCCCCCTTCCACCAATCTGTACACATATAGCATCTGTCCCCTTAACCTCTATTAAAAGCAAAAGTAAAATTAAATACCTTTTCTGAAAAAAAAAAAAAAATGGCTTTAGAGTCATACAGCCAATGTACCAACTTAACCATGTTAATGGAACTACTTCTCAAAACCACTCTGGCATCCACACACCAAATATCCAATAGCATTTATTTGATTTTTATTACAGCCTTCAGCCCTGCTGCTGTTGTTATTTTACCATACAGTTGTAGGCAGCTCTTTTTCATCATCAGGGGCTCATTAAGAGTGAGCAATTTGGTGCTTAATGAGTTGTTAACCCTGAGTAAATGTATTAAAATAATAGAGTGATAAATTGAATTGCATTGGGCTTGGTTTTTTTTGTTCAATAATGTCTCATATAGCAAGAGAAACTGCCATTTCAGAAGCAATGTTTGATAAAATATATTTCAGAGTGTTCACACTTAATTTTCAACATATAATCCATTTTTCCTCTCCATGTTCTCACATTTTCATTTCCTGGGATTTCCTTTTGGTTAATGCAGATTTTTCAGCCATGGTGTAAGCTCTGATACCGAAGACATTTGACCAATTCTCAAAGACAACTTTTAAATATTTGGACAATACTCTTCCCTGTGTTGAAGTTTCACTCCATTCCAAATGCAATCTATACAAGTTTGTAAAGGATCCGCACTCGTTTTTTCACGGGATTTGGATTTATAAGCAAAGACATGTAAAATAAAAACCCAGATTGTTTTTCTACATGGATTTGTCTATGCCTAAGAATGGCTTAATCCCAACTGTTCCTGAACAACTTTTTTTTTTCACTTATATCCTAACAAGAGGCAGTTATCATGCTCTAGCTTGCTCAGATCAAGTAGGTCAACAGAAGAACAAAACCAATCACTTTTAGACATCTGCAAGTCCTGATCTTAGTCCACTGGGTAGATCATTTAAGTGTCTGAAGCTTTAAAAGGAGCTGTTTGTTAACAGATAGTATTTTTGCCTGCTACAAAGCTACGGTGGCCAACTCAAAACTACTTCCACCCATCAGGAATATGGTACAACTGTTCTGCCCATTAATTTGCAGGCACAGAAGTCTGAAAGGTAGCAGACCTCCAAGGTATATTGTTCTAATTACCACGTTACTTTTTGTTCTCCACTGCAGTGTTCTCCTGAGTTATGCTGCTCCTTTCTCAGAAAGTGAAACTGCACCACAGAAGCTTTTTTGTTTTATTCATTAGAATTATTGTTGACAATGTACAGTCAGCCTGCAACGCACTTGTAGGAAACAGCTCTCAGGGTTGAAAAGGAATCGAGTCTGCTAAACATTATTGTATTTTTTTCTTAAGATGTATCTACTGAATTTACTGAGAAAACTTCTGTTGAAACCATTAATTCAGAGACAATATAATTGCAAAAGAATAAACTAGGTTTTAGTTTTCTTGTACTCTGGACCAGTTCTGAATATGATGTCAGCTGGGCCAAATGCTGACATCCTGACCCCAGATCAACTCTTGCTACTGTTAATGGGATCATCAACTGAATTGGTCTTCAGGGCTTAAAGGAAATAAATGCTAAAAAATTAAGTTGCAAGAAAAGGTTAAGGGTGACAAGCTGAAATGTTAAATCAAACCTTACAGGCAAACTGAAAGTTAAATAATTTTAACTATTTTTATTCCCTAATTTTGTTTGTTAGAATTTCAAATTTACAGAAGCTGTTATGGATTTTGAACTTTAAAAGGCTTCTTATTTATTTACACAAAATTCTCACTGTTGCACCTAACAAGTACATATACCCCACTTCATAAGAAAAAGCAGAGTGAGCACAGATACAGATAGTCTTGAGTGGAAGAGATTGACTAAGGTTAACAATGGCTTCCTCCCACCATGGTTTTGTTTGACAGATATCACATATGAGAAAAGTGAAAGATTTTTTTTTTTGCTTTCTCAGAGTCAGAAAGTGGTGTTTAATTTACTGGTTGCATGTTAGTAAGAAGTATTATACACAAAATAAATATGATTTCATAAGTAAGTGAAGAGGATCTCTTCTTGACCATGGGTTGATTTCCGTTTAGCATTATATCTCCTGTATATAAATGGAGCAAAGGGATTCTGGGATGGGGGGGCAGGGGAGGGGAGGGGCTGAGATAACAGCAAGTTATATGGGTGGAATTATCCTCTATTTCTTTAGGAAAATATTTTGATACCGTGTAATTTAATTTCAGGGTGTGGCTTTGATGGTACATTGAGAGAGCACTCAAAGTCCTTCATACAGGCTCGTAATAGTGCTGTTTCTTAGATAGAACAATGCAACTGTTGAGTTCAGTAACAGATATGAGTTGAGGTTATCCAGTATAAAAAAGGGAAGCAGGTGTTGTGTACCCAGGACAGAATTGATGTAATACAGCAAGACTAATATCATAGCTCTCAGAAAGAACCTGGAGGGAACTGAGCAAGTGCAACAGACTTTAGGTTGCTGCTTTACATTCATACAGAGCTGAACTGGGAGCTATTGCTTCAGTTTATTAAAAAACCTGCTTGTAGGGGATTTAGGCATATACATTCAGGGTTTTGACCACTTGTAATTTTACAGTTCCTTGCAGATTGTTTAGGAAATAAAATCCTAAGCAAGACTTGCTATTTTAATTGTGGCCTTTTTTTTTTTTTTCAAAAGCATTATAAAACTGTGAGGATGCTCAGACATGCTAGCTGATTGACACACACATTTATTTAGAGTGGAAAAATACAGAAAAAAAGAGTTCCACGACTACTGTGGTAAATAATCACACAGAATCAGAGTTGTAAGAAGGGAGTACAGCATCACATGCTAAATCAACTCACATGCTGTTTACTCGGAATCAGATTTGTTTATGAGAACAGGTGAGTAAATGAAAGAGCAATGGAATGGTCCGCTGTGGCAGTTCCTTACAGCAAAAGCAACAGTAATACACCCTCCTGTCTCTAAACTGAATACCAAATAGACGAATCAATTAAACGCAATCTTGTCAAACTGGGCTGGCATAGGCTGTATGACAGAGAACTGGCTGATTTAGTGTCATCTGATGCAATACAATGAGAAGATTGTGCTGACCCAGAGACAAGGCAGAGAAAATAGCACTTTTCTGCTAGAAAATACTCATCTTTCCACTGTTATGTTCATTTAGGGGCACATGCTAACCTTACAAGAGGCCAAGGGGTGTTCTAGATTTCTCTTACCAACAGGAGGGCCTTTATTTCATCTTTATATACAAGAAACAAACAAGAAAACTGAAATAAATTTTTATTATTACAAAGTTAGTTTAACTGTAAAGGCTTTGCTTACCTACCTTCTAGATGGAGAAGTTGTGGATGCCCCATCCCTGGAGGTGTTCTTCTGAAGTAATTCTTTTTGTTGAAGAAAAAGGATTAGCCTATTTCTATTCTCTGTCATAACAGCAAATGTCTGTACCTCTTCCCTTCTTCCTCGACAAACACAGGTAACAATGTTTTCATGTGTGATATTAGCAAGGTATTGATCGATAAAAGATTTAAGTTTTATGGGCTAAAGCCCACACAACTCCTATTGATTCCTTTTCCAAACAGATTTAGGCTTGTGCTCTCATCTATATTCAACAACATTACAGAAAAAGAACCTGAGACAGCAGAGAGACACGTTAACGTCTTATATAGCAAACTTAAAACAGTGACAAGAAACCCAGAAAAGTGGTAATGTGACAGCAGCAAGTCTTAATTGAAATTTTACTTGTATATTCTTGCAAACAAGGTATGAAAAATAATACAGACGTTTATTTTATCTACTAGTGCAAAATTATCTAACTTCTATTAGAATCTTAGCCTCTCTGTTACTAAGACAGGATGTTATTTCCTTAGGGAAGATAGGATGTTTATGATGTACTTTGCTTATGAAGCACTTAAAACTCCTCAGGTGAAAGAGACGACAGAAATCAAGAATATTTTAATTATTTACTGCATTTCCTAATGCTTTGCCTTGTTTTGTTTCATAGTATTCAAAACGTTAGCAATACAATGGAACTAGCAAAAATCACATCACAGATCTATAGCACAAACACAAGGGAAACCACTGCTGAATTTAAGCTTTTACATTCCCCAATCTGATGAATCTCAACAAGCAGTTTCTCCTCTTAAGCATTATCTGCTATCCTTTCCTCCTTTTAAAAGCCTTTCATTCACCCTATTCATTCTTTCCCTTTCTTGGTGGTTACATTCAGGTGGTTTTTGAGAGAGGAGACTGGGTGAATTCACATCTCCAGTGAAGTTTTATTTGCAGAGACTTAAAGCAAGGATACTGCATTTATTTTTTTTATTATTTCAAAGATGCATTGAGTTTTGCTTTTGCCTAAAATTTGTTCCAAATTCACTTTTGCATACTAAGCAATTAGAAACATAAGGAAGTAATTTTTAAGCAAATAACCTTCTCCATCTAGCCTGTTTCTCCTGTAATACTGTTAGCATTATGCCACAGCTGGCAAAGGAAAATTAAATGCAAAAAAAAAGTCAGAGTATAGGTAGAAAGTAACTCTCTAATGACAACAAGCACTATTCAGACATCCATCTATTTTTCCCGGTAATCGATTGCCTCTTTACAATACCTTCAGAGACTTGTGGCTGATGTTGCTTACAATACAGAGCACTACAAAGATGTAATCAGCTTAATTCTTTCATTTTACCGCCACCATCACTGGAACAGCAGCTATCTATCTACAAACACAAACAGCCAGTAAGTTCCAGGAGAGCTATGCAACACACTGAACCATTGCCAGAACAGTTTATGGGAAAAACTAGGTTCAAAGGAAAGTAAGGGCAGGGGAACCGGCATTTTGAGACCGATGCTGAGGTGGTAAAGTCAGGCTACTGTATTGTTTTCACAGAGTACTGCAATCTCTTCCAAAATAGGATGGAGAGGATTAGGGTGTCTTACAGGTGAAAAATTTGGGTTTTTTTGAAATAGATTAGAGCTACAGAAAGACAGAGGGCACATGAGCAACCTGGCAATGCTTCAGGTATATGCTACAAATTATTTGCAGCATCCTTTGTTTTTCAGCTTAGTCTTGCCCTTCAACATTGGCCATATAGCTTTTCTCCACTTAATACGCATTGTAAGGTTGCTTCAACCTTAAAATACCGCTGCATGGTAATACTCCCAGTTGAGCCTGCTGCATGCCTTTATTATTGCATGTGAGTCCTGACCTGTCATTACAGTACTTGATCATTCCAGCCTCAGTTCTGGCAAAACATTTCTGCTGTTTAAAACTTTCCTGCTGGTTTTGGAAACAGACCTAAGCACCATCCCTGCTGCTTCATTTTCAGGTCCTGTACAGAAGACTCCTTAGTCTTCATTTTCACCATGACTTTTGTTTGAAAAATTACTAACTACATCAAAATGCCTTTGTTTTCTAGCAAGGTGCTTTTTTCTTTGACTTCCAGTCCAAGAGCTTTGTACCTTCCAACTCAAACCCACAAAGTTTAAATACTCTATGAAAGTTCACAGTGAATATACATCCATCTTCAGGCAATGACTGCTATTGCCAAGGTGTGAGGCTCCTGAGGCTACTGGTACCCCTCAGCCTCCCTACCTCCCGAGTGCAGGAAATCTCTCACTGTAATTCATAAGCAGAAAACCCGGTCCCAATAAAGGAAAGAACAATTGGACCCCTCACACTCCTCTGATCCCATTTGCCCTCCCACAGGTGCACAGCACTGGGATGGCTCCCTTTTCTACTTCCTGAATAGTTGATATCAATGCAGCTGTTGGTTGTTGCTGAGTATGTGGGGATGCATCTATTTCTCATAAGCCTAAGCATATGATTTATTATGGAAAGGAAAAGCTGTAATGGTGGATTAGACAAAATAAAGCTTCTTTCCTTTGTTTCCTCCCTCCCCTTACAAATAACGAAGTAAAAATGATCTCTGATAAGGCCAAGAAGAACCAAAAATTAGAATGACTAAACCAAATTCTCTTCTGAGTAAATAATCTATAAAAGATAAACTTAGGGATGGTCCCATCTAACATGGAAGAATACAAAGGGGCTGCATATTTGTACTGCTCATCTTATTTCTAATACCTTTACTAGAAACGAGAGTATGTGCAAAGCATCTATAGAGGCAATGCAGTTCACTGTTAACAAGTTGACATTGAAGAACTTGGAGGTTCAGTGATATAGGAATGGGACAGGCAAGTTCTGCAAGTGAAATGATCTTGATTCTAAATTGTATCTAGGAGTTATGTAAAAAGAACAGAGTTGCAGCTTAATTATCTAGAAGTAGAAGGTTAATTCATGTGATAAACAAAGGTAAAAAATTTTGATGAATAAAAACAACAGAGAAATTATCAGAACCTTTGAAAATCCGCTGTATTCTGGATAAAATGGGAAAGTTACCTACCAAAGAGTTGTGAGGTTTAGTTAACAAATCTAAAAAGCTTTTCAAACCATTACTTAAAAAATACTTCAGACCTACAAACATTAAGATCTGGCCTGTCAGCTAGATGACATAGCATACTAACCAAATCAGCAGCTCTAACATAGGTCAAACAAGCTATTTCCTTGTGGATCAACTAGGACATCAAATCATAGAATCATAGAATAACCAGGTTGGAAGAGACCCACCAGATCATCGAGTCCAACCATTCACATACATTAATGTTAAAGCATTATGAGTCTCATGTTTATAGATACATCACACAGAATGGAAAAATTAAGATACAAATGCGCATGCATGGATCTCATTCACTTTGCTGAGGAAAAAAACCCGCCATCTCTCCTCCTCATTCACAAAATTCACATACTACATTGTAATTACTTTGTAATGTTTCTTCCCAAAATATTTAAACTGTTTGACAGACCATATACTGATCTCCTCCAATTGCTTTCTTCCTGGGCACATACCAGGCAATAATTTCTTATGATCTGTGACCTGATTAGAAAAAGACAGTTGTGTGGTGAAGTTATGCATAGGAAAAAAATTTATTTTTCATTTAGTCACGTTGGTGGCCTGAACTCCCTGCCTCACTATCTTGTTGGAGAATATTCACTGTGGAAAGGAAATAAATCCAAATAAAGGAAGAACTTATTTCTTGTGCCATCAGAGGACCTCGGTAGATTATAAGACTCTAGTCAGACTGGCCATGGTCAAAAATAACGCCTACAGATTAGGATATAAATAGGCTGCCTACATGGAAATGAATATACATAATCCAAGTATCTTCATAGCTTTTGTCAGGTAACTGTTTTCATATCTACACATTGTCTCTCTTCGTGTCAGTAAGTCTGCACACATTACTCCACAGCATATGTTCATCTCTTTATGGCTGCCTATTTTTCTCTGTTATGTCACCCCATTTATGAAAAGTCTCATCACATGCCTACAGCAGCCATACAAGCAGTATCTTCCCCCATGTAACTACTGCTCATGAGCTTTTAGTACACTTGTTTGACTAACTCCAAAGCAGCCTTGAGGAAAGTGAGTTTTTACATTAATTGCCTTTCTCTTCCCTTCCCCCTTCAGTTCAGATCAAAAGGTATAAGCGTGGGACAAGTATTTTTCCAACATTCCCAAACCGAAGCAATCCTACATGCCTTTGCTCTTTTCCTTAAAACCAGACAGAAAAGAATAAAACTGGGTTTGCACCCTTTCTTGCTATGTAGGTTTCTTCCTCCTCCTCCTTCTTTCTGGGAAGAAAGCTAAGTCTGTTGGAAAAAAAATGAAAAAAGGCAGCTTTGTTGACAGATCGATTTCCTCGCTGTTTCCTGACAGCAGACAGCCTATTGTGTTTGACTCATATCCTTCTACTTGGACTGTGAGTGGGTGATTGACGGAAAACATTTGTTAGTGACTGCGAATGGGAAGTCAGGCTGCCTTAGTTTTGAACAATCAAAAAGATGGATGTTTTTTTTCAAAGGTGTGTTCATTCAAACTTATATGCAGCTGGACAGCCTGCTAGGCATGAGACTAAGAGATGCTTTGTGGGCAGAAAAGACTGAGGATATTAACAGCTTTCCTAGATGATGGAAAGAGACATGCAAAATTCTGAAAAGATCAGTGCCCATCAGCTCCTGTCTTCCAGCCTAGTGGTGACATTTTCTTTTAATACCTGTTAAGGGAACATCCTTTGTCACTACCTTTGAATTATTGTCTTATACTGAAGTGTAGTGCCTCTGTGCATTGTTAATCTGCTATCATATCTGGTTTTAGAGGTGATCAAATTGTACAGATGGATGAGATGACTCATGTCAATACAAAATCTTAATATTCTTTCAGAATCCATCAGGATGACAGGATCTTATGAACAATGCTGTTAGAAGAGTAGCAATAACATGTTTGTCAGCATAAGATCTGAAACTCTGGACTTGGCTGTAGCAATTAAGAGTAGTGGAAAAACAAAGATTTGTTTCAGAACTCTGCAGGAGCCAGGAGCTGTTCCCTGTCACAGAATTCAAGTACCTCTGTGATTGGCAGGTGATTACCTGATTATGACCAGGTGATAGTCCCTGCCCTACATGAAAGTGCTATGGCGCTCCAAATCAGGAGGCAGCAAGCTCTGAACTTCTGATTTTCTGAGTGGAAGCAATTCTTGAACTAATCTGATCTACATAACTGGTAGAAACACAACAGGGCCAGTCTTACTGTAATTCTTAGGCTGAGGATACAGTCATTGCAAAGGATAAACATAAGCTCAATTTGAGAATAAATCCAAAGTGGAAAAAAGTTACAGGGGTTATTTCATCGTATAATACTTTCTTCCCTCCCAACGCTTTGAAAACATCTAGGCTAGCTGAAAAAAATCACAGGCATGGACAGTATCACAGCCCCTGTGATATCTCCAAGGTCTCCCTGACATGTTCTTCATTCTAAATTGTGGTACAAATGTTGACTTTTCATAAAAGGGAAGAAAAGAAACAATTTTTTATCCCTTTGCTCGGAAAGAAATACAAAATATAACCAGTTGTGATGGTGTCCTGTTAACCCAATTTTACGGAAATTCTCTGCAGCAACCTATAAGATGTAATTTAGCCTCCACCTGTGCCATTACTGTCAACTAAGGACACTGCTAAAGTTAATATTAGCAAAGAGAAATTTTAACGAAAAAAAATCAAGAATGAAATGCAATGTCCCCAACATTTATGCAGCATTGCTACACAGTTACAATGAGAAAGAGAGAGATGATGGCGTGGGGTAGGGGTGGAAGTTGTGCACATTTTTCTAAAGTGTTATTTAACATCATTTTGCACCTAAAGTTAGCCAATATAATTTCCCCAATGAAGCAAGTCTTCGAATTTTTAAGGTATGGAAGTTCCTAAGTATGCTAAGAGAAAAAGTGGGTGCTGTCAAAATCAGAAACCATTGCACAATAGGAGGTCTTACGTTCCACCTATGTTACCCTAAATATTCAGCCAGCAAAATGAAGACTAAAAAGTTGTGATTCTCCTATCCATAAAATTTCCTTAGAATGAAGAGGGGCAGAAGGAGAGAGAAAGAAAAATAAAGCTAAAGGATAACACCGACTTAAAAAGAAATGGCTCTACATAGGCTAAAAACACACCATGGGATGTAAATTAGAAATTGTGTCTCCTTATTATGGGACTTGACTTCTGTAGCAGTTTTTCAATAACACAATAGATGAAGAAACCCAGTCAGTTAAGAGACAGTAATAGCACTACTGAAAGGAATTAAATGACACAGCTACTTACAATAGCAATAGCTTGGCCTTCCAGCCCCAAGGACTATATTCTAAAAGAAAAAAATTAAGCTGAGACAGTACGAAAAACCACTTAGTCTACCACAATCTAGATTAAAGTGACAATCTTTCATTTGTGCTTCCTACAGTGTTGATGCATGTTCCTGCAGCCTTGGTGAGTGCTCAGGCAAGGAGCTCCCACCTGAAGCCAGTCCCTTACAGAACAGGACTATGCTCAGTGATAACACTAGGGTTCATTCCTTTCAGCTAACAGAGATGGCACACATAGTCAAGGGCCTAGCTGGGAAGATTTACTGTAAAATGGGAGCAGATACTATACCGTGTCATTTATTTGCAATGAAAACTCATCCCCTGGCCTGGCAAGGCGTAATCTTCCTAGACAACTCAAAGTTACAGCAGTCTGACAATAGAGATTCCCTGTCAGGATAATCACTATCGTGCTATTATTTAGCAGGCCCTGTGAACCCAGCTGTCTTTTTAGTGGTGGCAGCTGAAGATCTTGTGGTGGGAAACCCATTCTGTCTCTCACTCCCACCCACACTAAATGCCATTACAAGCCAACATTCCCCTATTAATATCACTCCACTGGTACTTACATACGATGTAAGTACAAACATGCTTATGTTTAAATAACACCCTCAGATAACAGCAGAGGCAGTCTGAGCTTTCTGATGAGACTGAAAACTGGATGCAGACGATTTCATGTTTTTCATATAATGACTTGTTTTCCTCAGTCCCTGCTGTACACAGTATATGTGGGAGATGAGCTTCAATGTTTCTGTCTTAGTTTAGCAAAAATTACCATTTCAAGCTTTAGTATACTATAATACCTTCCTGGAAGATCTCCCAAGCACACAAATGTCTGCTTTATGTAGCAAACCCTACAAAATAAACTTGAGAATGTGTGCAAGGAAAGAAGAGAAAATATGAGGAGATACACAAGTGTTGCACAGCAGGACTAGTAAATTGCAGGGCAGCATGAACAAGAATATCTAAGAAGAACAGGATTCTGAAATTGTTTTGTCTCTTGGCACTGGAGAAACAATAAATATATACGAATTGCATCTCTCCCATGACACTGCACTAACTTGAAGCCTCTCATCTGTTTATACCACATACTGCCATTCCAAGTCACTAAAAATAAATTAAAAAATAAATAAATCAGAAGATGCAGAGCTGCCCACCTTGCATCCCTTCCCTCTTAAATCTAGTCAAAATTTTCCTGCCTAAAAGGTTTCAGTTTGGCTTTGGTTCAGGCTGGATACTACCAAACCAAACTGTATCGGGAAGCACCTGCTAAACACTTTGAAGAAAAGGCTAGCTTTCTAGGCTGGCAGATCCTTACACTCCTGCAAATTATTTGTGGCATGTACACAACAGAAACAGTGCAAACAAGCATAATGGTATCATTTTGCATTAAACGCAGCAAAGCACTTTTTACTCCATCGATTCAAACGCAAGTGTGCTTTACCTTACAAGGAGCACAGAGCCTGTTACACTTCTAGCCATTGTCTACAGTATACGAAGCGATTACAGTAGGAAGCAGGCTTGGTTAAGAATGACTTTTCAAAGTCTATCCAAATCAGTGCATGAACACCACCATATGACACTCTCCATGCTATGCAGAATGTAGCCCTGACAGAAAACCTTAATTTGTATCTAGTGAGACAGTATATAAAAAAAATAGAATCATAGAATCATAGAATAACCAGGTTGGAAGAGACCCACCGGATCATCGAGTCCAACCATTCCTATCAAACATTAAACCATTCCCCTTAGCACCTCGTCCACCCGTGCCTTAAACACCTCCACGGAAGGTGAATCAACCACCTCCCTGGGCAGCCTCTGCCAGTGCCCAATGACCCTTTCTGTGAAGAATTTTTTCCTAATGTCCAGCCTAAATCTCCCCTGGCGGAGCTTGAGGCCATTCCCTCTTGTCCTGTTCCCTGTCACTTGGGAGAAGAGGCCAGCACCCTCCTCTCTACAACCTCCTTTCAGGTAGTTATAGAGAGCAATGAGGTCTCCCTTCAGCCTCCTCTTCTCCAGGCTAAACAACCCCAGCTCTCTCAGCCGCTCCTTGTAAGGCCTGTTCTCCAGCCCCTTCACCAGCTTTGTTGCTCTTCTCTGGACTCGCTCCAGAGCCTCAACATCCTTCTTGTGGTGAGGGGCCCAGAAATGAACACAGGATTCGAGCAGCGGTCTCACCAGTGCCGAGTACAGAGGGAGAATAACCTCCCTGGACCTGCTGGTCACGCCGTTTCTGATATAAGCCAAGATGCCATTGGCCTTCTTGGCCACCTGGGCACACTGCTGGCTCATGTTCAGTCACTGTCAACCAACACCCCCAGGTCCCTCTCCTCCAGGCAGCTTTCTAGACAGACTTCTCCTAGTCTGTAGCACTGCACAGGGTTGTTGTGCCCCAAGTGCAGGACCCGGCACTTGGCCTTGTTAAACCTCATGCCATTGGCCTCTGCCCAGCGGTCCAGTCTGTTCAGATCCCTTTGCAGAGCCTCCCTACCCTCCAGCAGATCGACACTTTCACCCAGCTTAGCGTCATCTGTAAATTTGCTAAGGGTGCATTCAATGCCTTCATCCAGGTCATTGATGAAGACATTGAACAGGACTGGACCCAGCACTGAGCCCTGGGGAACCCCACTTGTCACTGGCCTCCAGCTGGATTTCACACCATTTCCCACCACTCTCTGGGCCCGGCCATCCAACCAGTTTTCCACCCAGGAGAGTGTGCGCCTGTCCAGCCCAGAGGCTGACAGTTTCTCAAGCAGAATGCTGTGAGAAACTGTCTCAAAGGCTTTACTGAAGTCCAGGAAGACCACATCCACAGCCTTCCCCTCATCCATTAGCCGAGTCACTTTGTCATAAAAGGCGATCAGGTAATAATTTGTATAATCTTTGTAAATAATTTGTCTTAGTGTGTATAATCTTTGTAAATAATCTGTAAAATCTTTGCTTTCACCTTAAATAAATCTTGCAAATAGTGGAGAGTTCCAAATTCCATGAATTCTGTGGAGTCCAAGAATATCCTAAGAGAATGTGTCAAAAGAACACCCATTATAACATTTGTTACTAAATTACATCCAAAACTTGAGAATAATAGTCCCTATCATGCAGGGCTTATAATTCAACTTCTCATTTGACACCTCCTTTGTATACCTCTGAATCAAACGGGCTGCCTTTTCTGAATGGAACAACAGTTCTCATTGCACATATCTCATTGAAGCAACACTTCTATAGAACAGAGGTGTCTCCTTTGCCCTATACTATATGAAAAGAAGTGTCATTTAAACATGAAGCCTTTATTAAAACTGCAAATGGAAAAAATAACTGTCATGTCTTTCTGATGTTTGTCTGCTTGCTTCTACTTGCATGCAGTTGCAGGACGAAAGTCTGATGAAGAATAAAGAAATAAGAATAATCTTAGAAACCCTAAAACCCAATATTTATCCCTCCAAGTTCTGTTACTTCCTTCCCCTGATGGGAGATAGTGATAGGCTGTGTATTTTCATACACATGCGTACAGACCCCTTGCACAACTGTAGAAGAAAACCGAATTTTAGGATTGTAGCCAGCTGCACTGAAGAATCCAATGAGTAAACTGTATCTGTACATAATCCCACATCACTCTTTGACAGCTCCAACAGTGTTTTTTGGACATCTGCCCTGGTAGCACTACATTACATTTACAATCCCCCACCCTCTTCCTACGGAACAATTCAAGAAGAAGTCAACACACTACTTAAGCAATTGTTTTTTGTCTTGCTTCATGATGCCACCTGGCATCAGTACTCTAGAGCCTTCTCAGTTGCCACTGTTACAGGGTGTACTCTTTGCTGGGTAAAAAACTGGCTGGCCAGGCCCAAAGGGTTGTGGTGAACACAGCTAAATGCAGTTGGTGGCCAGTCACAAGTGTTGTTTGCTAGGGCTCAGTGTTAGGACTGGTTTTGGTTAATATCTTTATCATTGATCTGGATGAGGGGATTAAGTGCACCCTCAGTAAGTTTGCAGATGACACTAAGTTTGGTGGGAGTGTTGATCTGCTTGAAGGAAGGAAGGATCTAGAGAGGGATCTGGAGAGCTTGAATCAGTGGGCCAAGGCTGACTGTATGTGGTTCAAACGAAGCCAAGTCCTCCTACTACTCTTCTCCACATTCCATATTTCCTTTCTTGTTTTATTTAAAACCAGCAAAGCTGCTATTCAGCAGCTGGTAGAAAAGAGATTTGATGAGACTCATCTATTGCTGAGACCATGCTGACCTGGATCTTTCCCTGTTCTCTTTCTCTCCGCAGTGGGCTGCAGCAAGAAATGCTCAGCAGCTCTAAAAGCAATTGACGTAGAGATGATGTGAGTAATTGCCATCCTGGATAACTCAGAGGAATTCCAGTAAATAAATAACAAAAAGACAATTAAGTTATCTGAAGACAAACCATCACACCAGAAGCCTTTGCTGGGGTGGAGGGTTATAAGGAAGAGTGAGGGTGGTTAAATAAATCAAGGTCTGAGGTGAATGAGGAAGACTGCAATGAAGGCATGAGAAGTAGGATGCAAACTGACAGAACAGGAAGACAAGGATCCAAAATCAAAAGGACTAAATCTGAGTTTGTTCCAGCAACTTTTATGCACCACTATAACTTCACTGACTACAACAACATCTCAAAGGATCTAGCAGGGTGCAATAACAGGGCTAGCATATAGACTAAGAAAAATGATAATTCAAAATCACAGATGTGCAGAGTAAAACATGTATGCGATTGTATTTATTATGGAAATTCAAGACCGAGAAGTGCCACTCTGACAGTACTTTCACAGGAAACTGTGATTCATGAGATAAGTATACCATAGCAAGACTTTTAGCATGCTTCAGTCCCCACCTGTTGGACAACAATGACTTGTCTGCTGGTAAAAGTTCAGCTGCACAGCCAGCCAGAATAGAAGAGAGCCAGCCAGAATAGAAGAGAGCCAGCCAGGCTGAGAGCTGCCTTGACAATTTGCAGCTATTCTATCCACGGCTACAAAGAAGTACCTTTAATCAGCTGAGATAATTTCACAAAACAATTAAATCAGGAAACCTAATGAAGATAGGTCAATTCATACATGACCATAAGAAACCTCTCCTTGTACAGTACCACTTCCATGTACAGTAGTCCTCAGATGTAATGACCAAACTCATCTGAAGCAACTCCACTGAAGCTACTCAATCTCCTTATTTGTGATGCTGATCTTGAGAGACAAGCAGATAGTCAGGAAATCAGCGGCAGCTAGGAACACACTTCCAGTTTCTACTGTCTCTGCTGTAGGCAACAGAGGCATCCCAGGTTCTCCCATCACTCTTCAAGACGTTAATATAATAGAGTGCCAGAAAGCTCAAACAACCCATATTCACCATCTCACTAATGCTGTACTTCCACCAGTACAGACAATGTAAAATAGTGCTTATTGAAAGAAGCTTTTAATGGCTCCCTTTCTGCACATTTGTTGAAAGGAAAATTCTCCGAGATCAAAATGTTTGCATTTGCTTTGCCTGACTGCTTTCCTTTGTTTTCCTATCTCCTCCGTTTTATTTATATAAAAATTCCTTACTCCTTCAGCGCCTTCTTTTAGCCTTCCATCTCTGCCACAGTGTGTTTGAGAAATCTGAAGCCTCTTTCTCTTCTATCAAAACCATGCTAGAGACAGCAAATGAGGTATCCTGAGACTGCAGTGCAGCCCAGCGGAACCATCTTTCACAGCTTGCAAAGCCTTTTCACCACATGGCGCTCTGCATCAAACAGCTCCATACAAGCCTCCTACACCCTCATGGGGTTTGAGCCAGGCTTCAGTAGCAGCAGGAAGGTATTCTGGAGGATGCCCGACTCTTCAATACTTACTATAGGACTGGGGGTGAAGGGAAGGAGCATAAATAATTCTTGTTTGTCAGTGACAATAAAAAAGGGAAAACAAGTGGCACCTGCTGCTAAATGACAAAAGATGAGCTCATGTTCAGAAAGGTTCGTTCACACTCTAAGAAGACATGATACATATGGGCTCTGAGATCCTGAGCAGCTTAAGAACTGTCAATATCCGGATAAGGGGAAAAAAAGGAAGACAAAAAGGACAGAGAAACAGGGGCAAAGCAGAGGAACCTGCAGTTGGTGCTACCTCTGCTAGGTTCAGGACCTCTACCCTGACATGTTTTTCTCCCCTTATCTCAACTTCTCTTAACTAAAATTCTGCCTACATACAAACACTGGATGCTCAGCTGTTGATAACAGAACCCAGTGACATTCGAGACCTGTAAATTTCAGGAAGCAGCAACTGAAAATTCAGACTGTTATGCTATTAATCGACAGGCAGAGGCTGGGTCAGGATCAGTCAAGGATGACAGTGATAAGTGGGTCCTTAGCCACAGGAGTTCTAGTATCAGCCTCCAAATACGGGATTGCTGCCTGTTTATTAACATCCACATATGATCCTACCACTTCTGCTATGATGGAGTCCCCAGCAGCTGTCATTGCTGCTGTGAAAATACTGTGCCCATGTGCCTATGCTGGGCATATACATCTGCTCTGAGGTTAAAAAGAGAGCCTGATGATTGTGGTTCCTATAGTAATGAAAATCTCTAAGGGGGCAGCTATTGTACCCATTTTTTCAACATCAGCCCTTCTGTAGTAGCAACTGGACTTAAATACTCACTCATTTGTCATTGTTTTTGGTTTTGGTTGGTTTTTTTTTAAATGGATTGCCATTAAATAGATGGCAGCAAGAGGGAAATACTACAGCTCACTAACCACTTTGGAGACTGTGCGTCATAACATATATCATCTCCAGTGCTTCTTGAAGACCTTCAAATGGACAACAGGTCCTCATACCTATGTTCATTCCCCTTTGCTAAATCTGAGGCAATAGCAGCAGAAATACTTCTGGGGTTTTTTATTTAGGAGTGAGTCATAAAAGTGTAGTTTGCCGACTTAGGCTTGGATTATCGACAGAAAGGTTGATGAATAGTCCTGACTTGAGTGATAAACTCAGATATCAGAGAGTAAATCTAGTGGAAAAGAAAATCTATCTGTCCTTCTTGGTCACAGTTTCAGAGCCTGAATTGGCAACAGGGATTTATTTTCTTAATTCTGAGCAGCTCAGAGCTCTCCTGTGACCCCTTGTATCACCCCTCAGGCCCCACAGATAATACTCTAGCATGTTCCATTTTAAAGTAGTTTCACCTTGAATCAACTTCGCTCCCAGTTTGTTTGGGTTTTTCCTTCTTCCCCCTGCCCCCTCCACATCCTTTATCTCATGTATTGAGTGTGCCATGTGGATACCCTACATTGTTTAGTTGAAGCTGGAAAGTAAACTGAAGAACAATTCAGAAAACAGTCAAGACTACCGACACTGCACCAGAAAACACAAACCAGGTCCCACTTCAAGTCTGCACAAAGCTGGGTGACTGCGAGTTTTAATAAAAGTATAGATCATAGGATCAGTCCCAGAGTATCTATTATCATCTTAAACCCCTAACCCTTCTGCTATGGGGTTATGCTTGAGTTATGCTTGTTTATTGAACATTCACCCTACAGAGCATTATGGATAAGTACAATGTAAATAAGTCCAAGATGCACGTCATATAATGGCCTACTATAAAAGTAGATTTGCTATGTCTGTGCTTACATTTAACATCTAATATAAAACTAGTGATCATAATTGCTCTATCACTCAAGAAAGCTTGTGTGGTGTTAATTTTGCAAGAGCAAACAATTTTGCAATGTCATGCAGTAG
Source organism: Phaenicophaeus curvirostris (assembly GCF_032191515.1). Taxonomy (NCBI): domain Eukaryota; kingdom Metazoa; phylum Chordata; class Aves; order Cuculiformes; family Cuculidae; genus Phaenicophaeus; species Phaenicophaeus curvirostris. The sequence continues at coordinate 46,752,706 of NC_091396.1, read as the reverse complement.
TGACTATTCATTCATACACTGCAGAGAAGGAGTGACCAAGCCATAAAGTAAGAATCAGAAGAAAAGCACAGGTTGAAGAAGAAAAGCTCAAATCCCTCCTGAAAAGTGGAATTTTATCAAAAATAGTTCTACAAAATAATCTAATTGTGAGTAATGACATGTTGGCTAGTAGTTAAGGCATGAATAAAAAGAGAAGTGAAACCTATCAAAAAATTATGTCCACATTAAACTTCTAGGTCTTCAAAGGAAGTGGTGCAAGGAATACACCTTGAAGCAAATCATCCAGTTGTCCCAACTTCTGAGGATTTGCTCCACATTAGAGAAACTGAGCTGAAAGACAAGCTCCAGCACAACTAACATACTCCTATGATGCACAGAGATCTGCTCCTCAGCCCCATAGAAGACGCCCATGTGGGCACTGCATTCTGAGAAAGAACCCTTTCACTTTACAGATATTGTGCCATTCTGCCATCCAGCTTGCTAACGTAGACAATGCCATTGCTTATTCATTTATACCAGGAACCTGACACAATTATCCTGGCATGTACAATTTTCCAGTCATGCACTAACTTTATAAATACTAGCCAAGTGTTTCCCAAGAAAATACTATTCTTTGGCACGCTGTGACCCTCTTCCCCTGTAATTACTGCTTTAAGCTTTTCCTCCCACCCTTCCTAACAGACTTATCTAACTGTGTGTCAATGATTCAAGGTCTACACTGATATGACACAGTTGGACAAGCTTGGATCAAACAGCTGAGAGGCTAGGAGAAAGACAGGAGAAAAACAGAAAAGGTAAAAATTACAGTGCCAGCAAGACTAAATCACCCATATCTCAAGGATTCAAGAAGTAAAACACCAACACAGAAAGCTAAGAAAACCAAAATAGAAAACAATAAACCAGGCAGGCCTGTTGCTCTAACTGGAGACCAGTCAAGAGCATGTACTTCAACAAATGTGTTAAACACAACTTTTCCAAGGCCCTGGACATTACTCACTCTGCTTCTAAAGCACATTCAAGTATTTCCAGGAGACTGGGAACTCTCACAGCACTGACCCAAACAGGTACTTTACAAGAGAGGATACAAAGAACTCATTATCACCAAAACTATTGCCTCTTTACCCTCTCACGGCTGTTACCATCCCTGTGTCTCTATGCCCCCAGACGCACACTCATTCATGCACATGAAGCACATGCTTCATTCATTTCCTGCTTCTTACCTTATGCTTACATCATAAGTTCGCTGAGGCACATAATATCTCATGGTCTCTTTCCAAGGTGTACAATAAGCTCCTTTTTTCATATTAGGGTTCTGTCGTGTTACAGTGTTATTAATAAGAATGAATAAAATTATCCATGTGACTCAGATGAGTCAGAGCTGCCTCATCACAAGTTTTCTGATAAAAATAAAGTCATAGCACCTTCACTGAAACATAAAAGCTAGCATGGAAGAAATACCTCCAAGTGTCAACAAACTGTCCCGAATGTCTTGCAAAGTGTAGAAACACAAAGCTGTGTACTCGATTACATCCAAGCCAAAATTTATTCTGGTTGTATCCATCTTAAATGTTGTTTCAAATTGATTCTGAGCTTTCAGCATCTTGCAAGTACAAACACATCTTCCCCAATTATCTTTTATTTCCTCTATTGACCTCTAGATCTTCTAAAATTCTTGATTCTCTACATAAAAACTTACTTAATGTCTCCTTATACAGCAATCCCCTCCACGTTCACTTCCATGAGTGGCTTCTAATTTCCTATTTCAGCCATTTCTTTGTGATCAAACCCCCATCACTCAACTTTGTTCTAATTTTGCCACTAGTGTATTTAACGATTTTAAAAGGAGAAGCATGTGGGTGTCCTTTATGAACTGCAGTCCTAGCATCTGGACTGAAATGGGATAAGTCAGTGGGAGAATGAAACACACTGGATCATATTCTCTTAGGAAGAAGCATACCCCAAGGTGTTTTGCTGCAGAACACTACCATGGGGTCGGAGGTAAGCAGGACAAAAAATCCTTCGAGAAATCACAAACACTTAAATCAGCATTGACCAGTTAATAACGACATTTCTGTAACATATGGACAGGCTAAGAGGTGGAGCATGACAACATTAATAAGCTAAAATTGCTGACAGGGAATAAGCAAATCTATTCTGACATAGCAGGTGGAGGTGCAAGGGAGAAAGCAGAATATATAAAATGGACAGTATGACTAGTATTTGTTGTCTATGGTCCTCTTGGAAAGACAGATATATCTACTGAAATAATAAAAATTTCAGCTTTATGTTTCCCAAATATCAAAGGATAGGCATGTTCTCTGTTGTTATCATCATTAAATATTTATACTGCTGTAGCACAGAAAAGAACACAGGTCAGGACACAGTTATGTTGTGCAAATATTACAAAGGAGAGCCCAGACTCAACAATCTCACAGCAGAAAACAAAAGCAAAAATCAAAAGACACAGAAGGGAGAGACAGATATACAGATTAGGTAAGAGATGCAGTGAAAAATCTGTCTGTCCTGTCCCTTTTAATCAACCCCATCCTCCTCCCACCACTGAAGAACCTGATGAGTGTCTTGTCATCATAAAACTAGAGCTCATTATCCCACTGACGGGAAAAAACTTCAAAATCCACTCATGCCATATCCTTCACAAATTTGGATTTTTAGTATAAATCCACCTATGTTCCTCTATGTGTACGGATCTAAACCCAAATTCCACCCTCCAGCCCAGGCTTCGGCACTTTCTGCCACAGCAAAGATCAAGAGTCAGAACTGCCTGAGGGACAAAACAGGTGTGTGAAGGGAAGGTGTTCAGAGCCAAAGAGAAGAGTTACAGAGCCCTGGCTATAGCACTTTTTCTCTCTGGTACTCCACTGACTTGCATCCCAGGGACTAGCTGGTTCAGATAATACAAAAACCTTAGGACTTGCATTCCAAGACCAAACAAGTATTTGTGTTCATTTGAAACAAATGTTCCACTACACTGGGATGTACCCTGAAATCAGAAGAAAAGTTAATTTCATCTTTGCAGTGGAAAAAATAAAATCAAAGCTAGAGGAAAAGGAAGATAAAAATCCCAACCTCACCACCACTTACAAGTGCTATTTTTTTTTTTTGTAAAAATTAAAGGGTATTTTGCTTTAGAAGCACAAATACTTTCATGGTGCCAGAACTATTTTTGTTTTCTAAATGGAATATACTTCCTATTTTCCCTAGATGCCTAAAAAGCTGTAGAAGACTTTCCCAAGGATCTCTGTACGTGGTCCTTTTGTATTCCATGGAACCAGAAACCAAAGCCATAAAAAATCAAGAACTTTGAAGTCCGTAGGTCTCTATGTCCCAAGTTCCCAACTAGGCAAGTGTCAAGAAGTAATCATTATCCCATACCTCTGGAAAATTTCCAGGAAGCTTCTATTAAATAACAGAAATGAAGGGAAAAGAGATGGCAGGCAGGCAGCTGGATAGGTGCCCTTCAGGAAGCTAGACTGGTTTCCATCCAAAATCTACTTGGTTTCTTTCAACAATGTCTCCCAAGACAAAATATTCCTTTGGATAAATATACACACACACACACACTCTGGTTTTTTTTTTATTTTTCCTCTCTTAGGAAATTAACATTTCCAATTAGTGCTCATTAATCAGTATATATTACTGACCAAAGAGGACTAATACATCTATGCATACACAGGCATGGACTCCCTTCTCTGGAGCACTTTGATGTCCAAAACAGTGAGCTACAATATTTCAGAGATGTACATGTGGCACAGCCTTAGGCAAAACACACCTGCTGAAAGGGTTGGAGAACTGCCAAACATCTTTCTTTTGGAAACAGCATTTGCTTTAATATCTGCTAATTCCAGGAAGAAGGCTGTGCTCTTCTTGTTTAGCTGTGTCTTTGCATTTGCAATGAACAAAAGAAAGGGACAAGGTAACCATCTGTGGGTGCTTCATAGAAAAATAAAACCCCAGTGGGCTTCCCATCACAGGGAGGAAAAGAGAAAGGATAAGAGATAAAACAAGCTAAATGCAGCAAGTTAAAACCCTGAGTTCACTTATCTACAGCAGATTAGTTAAGCATTCCTGTTCAGACAACCTCAAAAACCTTTGAAATAAAATTTTAAAATCAAAAGGATTTTCCAAAATATTTACTTTTCATTTCACCGGTTTTGTCCTATATCTAGTTCAGAAAAAGGGGATCCTACCCCTCCCTACACATTTTCCATGGTCATAAATGGAACATAGCCTGCGCATCTGTCAGACACCCATAGTCAGGTATATTGAAAGCATTTGGCAACTAAAGATGCTGATGAGTATGCTGTGGGATTTTGCAATAATACACATGCACCTAATTAAAAATATTTAATTGCTATTCCATGATCAGATTCACCAAGCATCAACCCTAGAATTCATAACATGAGGTAAACTGAATTTTCTAAGTCCCCTTCTTTTCGTCCACATGTAACACCATCTCTGTTCACATAAAAAGCACAGTAAATATTAGCAAGAAATAGCACATCCTGCCTCCAAATATGGCCTCACATCTCTTAAATTTATCAGCATCTCAATATTATTACTAGCATTGCATGAGCCAAAATACAATGGTTTCAGTGTAAAGAGAAGGCTTCATACTAAAAAGAGTGAATCAGCAAAAGAAAAATGCAGCTTCCTTCCCATATTGAAGGGGGAGGTAACAGCTTTCTCTCTGGAGGTTTCCAGTAATGAATTCCTGGTTTAATTGAAGCTGCAGCCAATGCGTGAGCTCCAAATGGGCCTCCCTCTCTTTCTTTCTCTCTATGATGCTGTGCAGGAAAGAGCTTTTAAATCAGTCAGTGAACATAATGAACTTCAATTTCCCTTCAACAAGGGCAAAATTAAAAACATACACTTCACTTCCAGACAATTAATTAATTTGTTTACGCTATTTATTTCCTTTGTTTTACTTTCTTGATTCCTCCCCCCTAGTTCTTTAGGCTTTTTAACTCTCCAAGGTGTAGGATTAGCTTTTGACAACTCATCCTCTCTTAGGCTTGGAGAAGTGAAACTAGAGCAGAGCTGTTTGCAGCAGGGGAAAGAAGCCTATACAATTACTTTCAAGTGACCGCATTAAAGCGCATTCGCCCACTCTGTTGATGACAGCATTAGCTTTGGGCCATTGTTAGCAAGGCAAACACAACTGTTGCCACATGGAAAGTGTTTGCCCACTTACCAACATACAAAGATGGGCTTCTCAAACTGCTCATGTCTGAAAAGACCACAATCGGACTTTCAGAGACAATGGGACTGACTTTGAAGGACAAAATTCTTCCTTGCCAATGAGATGAAAAGCAGAAATCATCAAAGTAGCCAGTCAGAGCTAGCAACCACCAGAGCTGCACACAAGTACATGCAGCTTTGCCTCTTAACATTGTGCTCCCACCCTTACGGGATAAGGTAACCAACCTCAAAAGCAACCAACCTGAAAAAGCAAGCTGGCAGGGGCTGGGGGGAAGGGAAAAAAAGCATGGTGGACTTGGTGAGGCTAGGACAACTGATAGATTTGACATAGTGAATATAAATTATATTTTCTTGTTGGAAGAATGTTTTTTCTAGATAATTTCACAGATTAAATCCCTGTAGCAATATCAATACTGTCTACATTACCACAGTGGTGTACGTTTAATTTCATTTCTGCTGTTACAAATATAGGCCAATAAATTTGACAACACATCTGTTATTTACTTGCACTCAACACTGAAGCATATTCATGACATTTACTTTGCCAGTTTCAATTTTAACAGCTTTTCCTTTATTTATATCTACTTAGTGTTAGTGAAAAGTGCTCTGGTGACTTTCCATATACATGCAGCAAATGCAGCACATTTAGCACATTTACAATTAGTAAAATATTCCCTTGGCTATGTACCATTACTGTACACATTTCTGATCACACAGAGCTAAAATATTTGAAAGTGGTACAAGATCGTTGCATCCACTCATTTTGAATATAAGCAGTAACTGCATGCAGCTAAAACATGCCTGCAGTTGTCTCAATAGCAAAGACCCAGGAACTCATTTTCGTGTCCACTGAGCTAATGCCACACAGTGAGGTCTTTCACTGACTTTGACTCACACAGAAAGAAGCCATACCATTAAATACAGTCTCATTCCCACCCTCCCCACCCTTTCATTAGTCTGTTAGACCTTCTGTTAGAGTAAAATATGAACAAGGAGTTTAGAACGTTTCAGCAACCTGATCCAGCGGAAGGTCCCTGCCCACAGCAAGAGGTTAGGAACTGGTTGATCTTTAGGGTCCCTTTCAACCCAAAACATCTATGATGCTATGATTCCAAGTTGTGATCATAGACAAAGTAAACACAACTTGAAAATATTACAGAGCAGATATCACAGTGGTTGGACAGTTATCCAAAGCAGTGGAAAGAAGTAGGGGGTGCATCTAGGTCAAGAAAGGCAATCTTAGCATAGGGACACCAACAGAGATTAGTACCTTGCACACACTCATGCTGCTGACACATGGGAAACCAGGGACTGGGACTGTGAAGAGAGAGCACAGCTAGATTGTCTTGCTCTTACACTGCCCCTGAGGTAACTTATCTGTCCTCTGTTCTTGTCAGTCTTCTGTTTCCAATACCATAAATCCAGTATTACAATGGTTAAGGCCACATAAGTTTGTGACTAGACAAATTACAGAAAACTGAGGAGAAAGGCGAAAATTCATAAAGCAGTACAAGAGTGCAGATGTGAAATTACAGCAGAAAGATGACTTTTTCTTGCTGACCTCGAGTTTGGCATTCTCTGCATTTTGCTTGTACTACAACTGGAACAAACAAGCACATCGACATTTGAAAAAACCTATAGAACTACTACGCATCCTTGCAGAGTGGCCTTTTCCTTTTGGTATTAGTTGTAGTTGTTAATTGCACAAAGCTGACCCCTTAAATAAAAGATCACAAAGACATCTGAACAACTCAGTAATTTTCCTATACTTAATAACAAAGCCTTCAGCCCATGGTCAGGTTTTACAGTTCCCTCAGACTCAAGTATGGTCTGTTACAACAAAAACAGGCTCGTAAATTGAAAACATACTGCAATAATCTTTCATAATACAAAGTGTATATAGAACTATGTGCATCAAGACATTTCATAACAGTAGGTCTAGGACACATGCAATGTGGGGTCTTTCAGAATCTATTTTGCAGCTTTGCAAAGAATGAACAGTGCAAGGGAACAAAGCATTTATGGACTGACTGGATGTAGATACAGCAGTTAAACTGCAAGGGTTGGGGGGGTGTGTGTCTTTGTGGGGGAGGATGATGGGAAGAAACGGGATGGGACAAGATTACAAGATTATCTTTTTAGGTCACGTGGGAACACACAATTGGCTCCAGCCTTGTGTTTCCTCCGTTAGCGGTGGGATTGCTGCTGCTCCAGGCTCCAGTTCCACTAAGTTTCGAGACAACCATCACTTCCATCTTTCCCTACAGCTTGGCAATTACACTAGTAATTCTGTCAGATTGATAAATGTCCTCTACAGTCTAAATCATGACTCTATCAGTCATTTCACTTGCATTGTTTTAATAGCTTACAAAAATTTAATGCATCTTTTATAAAAAACACTACAGTTGATATAATGCTGCCTTGCACACTTAGGAACATACACACTCTAGAAGCAGAATTAGCACAAACTACAAATTCTTTCACTGTTGTACATATGCTTTTGGCCTTGCACCACTGCTGACTGCAGCAGATATTGGATTATTGATGAAGTGAAACATTCAAGGATTCATTAAAATACCACCTTCTGCCTCATTTCATAGATAAGGCTTTAAGAACTAAAATGACTCTCCCACATGATAAAACTGTCAATACAATAAAGCAGTGTTAAGCACCGAAGAACTCTATGAACCTTGCCATCAGCACAAGCTCTGTTTTTCCCTCCCCATCAAAATCCCCATTTTTCTCTCTCCTCCTAACTGCCACTTAATGTGCTTCCATATTTTGGGAAGAGAGCGTACAGAACAGGCAGGAATCCACAGCAAAGTTGCTCCATGGCTTCTAACAGTTACAAGCAGACTTTCAAGGACTTCCCAAGAATGGATTACTGCCATTATCTACCTGCCCATAAACTTACATCAGTTTGTACAGCAGTCAGAGAGAATCCATCACTAAATGTTTTCTATGTGCTTATCACTAGAAAGGTTATAGAAGAACTTGAAAATAGTGCACAAATTTAGAATTTATGGCAGAATAGAAATTACATTTTCTAGCTACCAAAATTACATATTCTCCATTGACCTGTAGTCTATCTCTTGCCCTAAAAAGAAAGAATGATGAACTGAAAAACAACACCAGTTTTGGTTAACTAGGCTTTGGCTTCAAAACATAATGCCTGTGGATGTCCTTGGAAAACTCACTATGCAGAGAACCTATTGCGCAACAAAAAGCAAAGAAAAATCTGGAAATTTTGGTCATTAAGTGATCTCACAGCGAATCCTCATTCCAAAACTGTGCAGGTGAAAGCTGTGCTAAAGTCACAGAATACTTTAAAACCAGAAGATACCTTTGCATACTGAGAACAACTTGCTTAGTTATAAAATTTTTCTTTGGTATTGTCATCAGTACAGTTGCAAGGCCGTGACCATGACATTGCTGATTGTAAAATTTCAAGGGACAGAGCTCTAAAGAACTACAAAAGAGCCTTTATTTTTAAGGATAATGTTGCCACAAATGAACACTCCAATCCTCAGAAAATGTTGGTTCATATCAGTCCCATATGGACAGGCTATGATGTTGACAAGCCACCTTTGTAAGCCAAAACTCCATGTAAAGGAAAAGTTTTCTAACAGTCTATTCTAGATTTTTTTTTTTTGGTGCAGACAGTACTCAGTGTCATCATTTCCATTCAGGTTACTTCTACAGCTCTCAAGCGGGCAAAGCATTTGTTGTGCTAACCAGCAAAGCAAAAGTCTGCTAATGGCCATGGATACTGCCACTGCTCTTTTCTCTATGAGATAATTTTCTTTGCTTATGACACGATTCTATGGCTTTATACTCAAGTAAATTTTTATATAAATGGGTACAAACCAAGACCTCTACAAAACTAGAGATAGCTAGAAAAATAAGTTATTAAGATAAAAGTGCCACCTTAATCATTACTGTTTCAACAAACCCCCTTCCTTCTTGTTAGGAGGATACCAATAAAGAGTTACTTAATTGCATTGGAAATGGCTGAATTTTTAAGGTAGTGGTAATAACTCTTGTGTCTCATTCTTCTTTCTTTTTCAGAAGCAGTTTTTCTTTTCTTCCTTTGTTTTTTTTGCTGTTTCCTGCTCTTTTTCATTGCTAAGATGAAATTCCAACAGCTCATTTTTCATTGCTCTGTACAATGGCAACCACTGCAGAAAAGCCTGTAAAACCCAGCACCAGTATGAAGGGGAATAAAAAGCAACATTGCCTGTGTAGACAACATTTTTGAGAAAAAGAAATTTGCTCCTTAGCTAACTGCCCAAGAGCAATTTTCATGAGGAGTTGAGGGAAGCTTGTAAAAAGAAATACACAAATACAAAAAGCAGTTTAGGCTCTGCCATTAGCTGAATGTCATTCATACACAAAGGGCTATTTTATCTAAATAATCTATCATTTTTAAGTTGGCTTTCAAACTCAAAGCCATTTTTCAGTTAAGATTGGATTCTGGCATGATGGGAGCAACCAGAACACATATCATAAAGGGCATATGCAATTTGGTATCAGGCATTATTAACAGTTCATTCTGTTCTCTGTGGCTTTTCATTAGATCTGCTCTTTCCACCTTTAACCACCCTCTACAGCGAGACAAAAGAGTTCTACAAGTTTCTCTCAAGTTTAACATGCTGCTTAAATAGGTAGCATAGTCAAAAGCTTTCCTGAGCAAATATAAGCACTTGCTTTAACTCACTTAGCATTGACATCACAGATTATTTGTTTACTTTTCTTGCAATCATGCCTTCTTTGAGCCGGACCTTTGAAATATGAAAAATCCTGGAGGCATTCATTGTGTCAACCCAGCCTCTATCTAGAAATGTTTTCTGGGTTAAGTATCATCAAAACCTTATTCCTGGACATAGCTGTAATTCACAGTTTGCTTCTCATAACACCCTGGGAAAAGCCTCACTAAGTTTCATCAAAAAAAGGTGTAAGGTAACTGAACTACAAACCAGCACCTTAAAGGTACAGGCCACTAAATCCCATTGTATTTGTGACATACCATTGAAGCCTTCTTCAGGAGGGAAGAAGTCTTATGACCATTATCTCCAAAAGACAAAAACTGGATCCAGCTTCTTTCAGTTAACTGCAGATTGCATCTCACCTAAGGCTCTGCAATAGGCAGCAAACTAGAAAGACATATGCTACTGATAGTAGGAGCAACCAACACTCTTCTGTTGGCCTCATCTAATGCTGCTGGTAGAAGAAAGCACAGACAGATTCTGTTCTCATTTTCACAGATGTAAATCCAGGCTAAATCCTCTGATTTAATTGGAATAACTATAGGTTTACACTAGGCAAAACTCCAGGCCTATATTTCTAAATTACTATGTTTGTGGGGTCAGGCGCATTACGTATTTAAAGTTCACAAAACTTAGAGTCAGGAACAATGAGCAAGACTGTCAGATTTACATGACAGATAGATTTTTCTTGCAGAGCATCTTTGAAACATGTTTAAGGTCATCCAAATGTTCCTTCACAGCAACAGAACAAAGCTAGTTGCTTTGAAGTTTTCAGCAATATTAACATTTTTAACAGTGCTATTTCTAAACAGGTAGCAGCTACTGCTTAACTAAAGAACTGAACACCATATTCAACTCATTTCATTAAGGGCTCTTGACACAAACCCACAGCCATGTTAGGTCTCTTAGAAGCAAGGTAATTGCAATGGACAATTTAATCTCCAAACCACAGATATTTATGCTACTAGCAGAACACTTTAACAACAGTAGGTTACATTCCTCTTAGAACTTACATTAGGAGAATAAGCCAGTCTGTAGATGAAAGATGTAAGCTGAATTATCTGTCTTCCCACTCCCAGAAAGTATCTGTGTACACTATCAGAAATGACAGTCACATTCAATTGACAGACCGCTTTCACCTTGTTATGCACATTAAAGTATCACCCATATTTGAGAGAAACCATAACCAATCCAAGTTCTGTGGCAGGTGCTCAGCCAATCAACATAAAAATGGACAGCCAGCAGAAATTAAGACTGTTAAAGACATTTAAAAGCTTTTTAGACATCAGTAAAAGCTTAGGGACTTCTGAGAGATGCTACCAAGAACAACTTTGATTATACAACTGAAACTGCAGGATTAAATTAGGAAAATGCTTCAGCTTTGGAAAACCACAGGAGCTGGCATGCATTTAGGACTGGGGCTAGTCTTGCAGCTTTGTAGCTGGGTTCCTTGAGAGGTTAAGCTGAAGTTCCAACCTCTCCACAGGTTCTGCAGATGAGACTCCAGAATTTCTTCCCATGTGAAGAAATAATGAAAACAGGAGAGAAAGATTAGGTACATAGATTCTCCATCCTAGGAACCCGTAAGAAACATTCAGACTTATTCTTACCAGGTTTGGGGTGATGCAGAACACATAAATAATTAAATTCGTATGCCCAGACCAGTAAGCACACAGAAGCAATATATGTATACTAATTATCAAGATGCACATTGGTGGTATGACTCATCAGAAATAAATGCAGCTACTCTCAGCAATATATTTTCCTCAAGGAAAAATACTTAAAACAGGAAAGCACAATAAGTTAATGCAGGCAGGCGTAAAACAAAACATGAAATTTCTCCCATCTTGCAATTTCTACAACAAGCATGGGATTCAACCCATCTCAAAACCTCTGCTCACAGCCATTAAACCAATTTATTCTTCTTTCAAAATCTCATGCAGAGAGCAACAGGAAAAAATGAGCTGAGGCTAACCCCTTGCTCACTGAAAACAAAGCATCACCATTTCATATTTTCACAATGAGCTTTAAACACACAGAAGTTTACATCAGATAACACCTGACTTGTTCTGATTTACTAATCACCTATCATAAGCATCACTTTTTTGTGGTAATTAAAAAATTCCACCTTCCTCCATACCCCTGCCTGGTCTTGCATTTAAAACTAGAATTGACAATCTCTTTAGTGCTAGGCAAAAACCTCAACAGTCCTCAGCAATCTCAGCTTCTGCTGTTGATCTCCTGCGGGTAGATGGACAAGACCTGAACCAAGACTGTTTCATGAAACCCAGCCCTGAAGATGCAACCTTCCACCTGGCTTCTCTCCCCGCACCCCGCCGTCCCCAGCCCTACCCCATGCAATGCAAGCAGAAGTTACACTAAGAAAAACAGAGCATTTTCATTCTTTCTCTCTCCATGCACATTTAGAAACACATTGCTATAAACTATATAGACTACTACAAATATATTCATTAATAAATATACATATAAATACATGTAATTGTTCAATGCAAATCTTGAAGGCCATTTGTGCAACAGGTGTGGAAGTGAGCCTTGAACCTTGCTTTCTGAGATGCTTTTCATTGCTCTACAGAAGAGAGAAGCTCCAAACAGTCCCAGAGAAAACAAGCTGTTGTCAAAGACTGCTGAAGCACTAAGGTTTCACTAGTTAAACATCAATGCTATCAAAATGTCAATCAGTCCACATAGGCGTTCCAGTTGAAAGGCTATACACATCCAGCGTTTTTCCCTTCTCCACCAGGCTACTCATCTGCAGCCAGCACCTATGAGAGTATTGGGTGATTTCAATGGCTTTCACCACATTGTTCTTTTTAATCTAGCAATTATCTGGGCTTCCACCTTTGACTAATGCATTGTCCAGCTGACACATCATGACTGCCTAAGTGACTCCTACTTATGATCTGATGTTTATTTTACTGACAACAAAAAGGGAAACTAATGTCTCAAGAGACTATATTTCACACAGCTGTGGTTAAGGCAGAAATAAATGGTTTTATATCATGCCTTTTAACCTCCAGATATTCAAAAGCATTTCACAAAACAGTAAATTTGTTTGAAATGCAGTGGCACCTGGACAAGGCAAAAAAACAGTGGCCTCTATGTATTTGAGAAAAGCTTGCTCAGTCTTGGAGACAAAATCTATTTTCATACAAGTTGCACCAACACCTATTTTGATATTGCTTAAAGTACCAAGATTTATCTAGGTATGCCAAGTAGGACTTTATGCTGTCATTGGTTACCAAGTAATTGATATTGCAGTGCAGCAACAGCAACTTCACTCATTAGCTTATGGGTGTGAACAATAATTTCGTGATCTTGTAAAGATCCCAAATTGGAAGAAACAGAAAGGATTTCAGGGAACACACTTCAATATAAAAAGGGAAAAGATGGGATATTTTTTCGTCAATATAGGAAGCCAGTAAGTGCTGTGATCCCATAGCTGCCCACAAGTTTATCTAATAAATACAGTTTGAGACTGGCCTTTTCTTGAATGCCTAAAGAAAAGCGGAACAGAAAATATTCTGCATCTAGTTTTACAAGCCACTGAAAAATCCAGATGGTTATTTCAGTATTTGATTTTGCTTCTGCTGCTGATGTCTCACGGACTCCAACACCTAAACCCGTGAGGCAGTCTGTTGGCATGTATAGTTTGCCTCATTACTGACAATGCATATGTTCTGTATAATGCTACTGTATAATGTTTAATGCATAATGGTACTCTTTAGAGCCACAAAGTGCAGAAGTTGCTTATACTAGCATGATTAACACATAATACCACTAAGATCTGACTAAGATTCCTCTTTCCCCCAAACGGTAAAGGCCAGCATTTTCAGAGGTCACATACTACTATTGTCAGTGTAGGCACCCATGATGTGTGGCAAAGATACTAAACATGGGTAGTCATGGGACTGCTTACACTTAAGACTGTAGTGTTTTCACAGGCATCTCCTTAACTTGGTATCCAAAGGTGAATAAATGCGCTAAGCTCAAACTGCAGTTTCCTGTGCTTTGTAAGAAAAGCTAGATGATGACCTTGATCTTGCTCGACACTAGTCTATGCTTTGTTTCAAGATTTCATATACCTTTGTAAACAAAGAGATAAAATACAGAGTAAGAATAAAAGATATCAGTTGATGAAATTCATCTGCATTTGAGTTCTTATTACAAAAGTTTAACAAGCCACTAACTTTTACAGTCTTCAGACAGTTACAGATACAACACTCATCTCTGGTAGCACTTCATAGCCATCTATAATTCTGCCACAAAGATTATTTTCCTAATCTGTCACTGTGACATGGTCACATGTAACAGTCACCCTAGCTCTGTATTGCTCCACAGATCTCCCCTCTCTGCCCAACATACATGGCCCGTCTACTATTTTCACAGCCTAGTCTGTCTGTTTTTTCTCTTATTAAGAGGTCACCTCTGATTTTCCAATGATCTACTGCATTGGTCTCCACTCAAATTTACACGTGGACATCTTTTTGCCAGTCCTGTTCTTTATACATGGGAGGAGCTCCCAATTAAATATGCACAAAGTACTCTACTGCTGTACTTCAATTTTCCGTAAAAATTCTTAATTACTTCAAGTGCAGAGATCACCACCCATAGCTTCTTTGCTGTTACCCCTGTCTTATTCCTTATTCACTTCATCTCTCTATGAAGTTCTTTGCCTTTCCTGTTGCCCTAGGTTACTATTAATAGGATAAAATATGCTTTCTTTTACACATAAATTCAGCTACTTGGAGAACAACTGGCAGTCAGTTCTGAGTCCTGTAGCTCAACATCTTTTAATCATTTCCTTTCAAACCATATCTCCAATGTTTCTTGTGAGTAAACTAACAGGTGATAAGCACAGGAAGGTAAACAAGAAACTGCAATGGCGAATGTGAAAGGAACAGCACTAGACAGTTGCTCTTGAGCTAAGTGGACCTTACCACCAACTGTGATGAGGGATGACTTCAAACTACTGAATCCTCTTCCTTGAGCCAGCTAGGTTGAGCAGATTCAACCTCCTTCCATGTGAACTGACACATACAGCACAGATGCTCCTGTTCTGCACTTCAAACCTGAGAAATCTCACTTTTCTGCAAGCTAAGATTTCTCTCCACCCTCCTCCTCCTCCTCTTTTGCAAGTGTCTCTGCACATAGCCAGCCACTCTAACAAAGAGAAGAGCTGCATGCTCTGCAAGTAGTGAACTGTTCCTGCAGCTGTTAGCACAATGTCTCCCTTGAGAGTGCTCTGAAGTGCTAACAGTTCACCATAACTTCCACATCACTTCTGCTCAACAGGTTTTTTTCCCAATTCTGTTTAAGAGGTGAACTATAAGACAGGCAAAAAGGACAAATATCTTTTTCTACATTTGGATATTTAGAAATCCCTTTGGAGAAAAGAGTTTCCCCTTTACAGTTTATTCTGTTTTAGAAATCAAGCACATTGAGAAGTATGCATACAATTTTTTATTTATGTATATACTTAATTCATACACATATATCTATACATAAAATAATAACGTTAAGACTGACCAGATTACTCAAAACTGAATGCCTCTGCTCTTAACAGCTAGGGACTCAGGAACACAGAAGCTGAAATTTGCAGTGGAACAGTCTCTCTTCTCTTGCCTACATTTAATTATTCCTCACCACTTGTCTATCTTACTGCATGATCTCAGTACATAAGAAAAGTCAATACCACCCTTAGCTGGCAACAAAACATATCTCAAAGGTTTTAGTACAGGCTTTCAAAACCTCTCCAAGCTGGCATAGAAAAGGGGACTGGCTTGTGTTGCTGACTGACCTCTACTAAGTAAACATGATTTTCTTGGTAATATTAGCAGTAGAACTTTTTAGGCATGCAGCAGGGTAGGCTCCGATAAAGCATTGCAGTGGAGTGGTTAGAGTGCTACTGTTTTATACCACAGGGCTCCTAGATCCCATATCTGGCTCTACCAACAACTCCCTCTGTGGCCTTGCCCACTCATGCATTTGATATTCATTTGCTGCATCTGTAAAATATGTAAAATAATAATAATAATCATCATCATCATCATCTAGCTATCACCCCCTCTCAAGATATTTTAAGAGGATTACTGATTTATTTTTAGTACACTGCCCAGACTGTGAATTCATCCAGTAGAAGCATCTCTCCCAGTAAAAAGAACTAACTTGTGAAAAATGTAGTTTCCAGGTGGACATTCTCGCTCAGATTACATTCACTCCTCTTCACAGGCTAAGACACTGCTTTCTCTCAAGAAAGCATCTGTACAAGACAGAACTACTGCATTCTACCCTGTGCTGTGAAATCTAAGACAAGTCACTTACCTCTCTGCCTCATTTTGCCCATATTTTTTGAATAGAAGCAACACTGTTCTTATTGGCTTCAAGGCTGTCTTTGGGGTTTGTCAGCTAGATGTAGCTGTTTGTTACCTCAAAGGACCTAAACAAACAATGCCAACACACCTAACAGGCTATGGTATAGCGTTTTCTGCAAAACAGGACATGTTATCACTTTCAAAGAAAGAAGTGGTGAGACTAGTTCTAGTTAAAGCATCATCTCTTAACAAACACTAGGAATCTGTTATCAACTCCATATTTGAGGAAAGACTACTCATAGCTGAGGTCAGAGGAGAGAACACCTTTTGGAGTACAAAAAAAACCTAAAACCCTTATCAAGCAAAAAATAAAAGTAAAGGGAGTACATTTAGCCCATGTACTTATTTAGGCATCTCACAGAATGAAGAGAGTCTCAAGAATGATTATCAACAGTGATGAGAAATTCATTGTAGATGAACAATAGCACAGGTATAATTCAAACTGCCATCAAGGCAGTATTCACAAAAAACAATGAGATTCACAATGTACCTAAGTAACAATCTATTAAGCACTTGGAAATTCCCTTTATTATTGGGAACCCATTTTTTTTTAACAGGAAAAGGCAGCATTACAGAACTTTCGGTCAGGGAATATGACTAAGGACATCAATGCAACATAGCAGAGACTTAAACTACCGCTCACATGTTGGGAGCAGTTCATCCTCAGCACGAAGATCTTAATGCTGGCTAGAAACCTCCTCTGGGCTTAAAAGTATTTGCACACTTTGATACCACAGTATGACTATCAGTAGTAACTGCCTTAAAACTAACTCCTAAATGTTTATTCTATAACTGGAAGTCACAGAGTTCATTGAAGGGTAAGGTAATCAGCAAGGCAGGCGCATATGCCACCAAGGGCATTAAAATTATAGGTCCCATTTTTTAAAAAACCTACCACAGAGAATCTGAAGCTCCCCTCTATATGCCCTGGATAATAAAGAAACACACTCAATCTGGAAGCACTAGAGGAACAGGTGTCTTCAAGACTGAAGGTAAAAAGGATGAACGTGTGATATTCTCAGGGCTCGTTCCAGAAAAAGCAGGGACTGTTGATGTGGGGACATTGGGAGAGTTGTTTTTGTTAGAGTTGGATTTTTTTTGGAGTGATGGTGGGAGGGGGTTAGTTCCCAGAAAGCTTTGCTGTAAACTTGAGCTGAAAGATGACAATTCTACTTCATCGTGTTGTTACAACCAACCACAAACTCAAGTCTGCCCTCAAACCTGTGCATCCAGATGCTACCTTCCACCTCATTTTTATTACTGAAAGATCTGTAAAGCAAAAAGCCACCAAATCAGGGAACAAAGGTGGTAGGATATGCTAGTAACATTAAAATAAGTTCCCATTATTTTAAAGGTGTGGTGTTCAGCATCTGCCACCATCCAGTGGTAATTCTCCATGCGTTTTAGGTATTGTTCATTAAAAGCTATACTAATTACTATAACTTTCTCATTTCAGCTTTGCATAGAAATACATAATTGTACAATAAATGTTTTTTCCTTTCTTGTGTCTTCAAAATGCAGCTGATCTTTTTTCACTTAGCTTGTAGTCATTGTTAGATGGGAAAACTTCCCCTCATTGCTTCATTTTTTTCCCATCCCCAACACCTGCGGGGCTAACTTGCATGAACTCCCCTCAACAAATCCACAATCAGAAAGCCCGCAAGCAAGGTTTTGAAGCTGCAAATTAGAATTAAAGACAACGATCTGCAGCATCTTACATAAAAATGTTTTTTTCTATTAAGAATATAATTTTCCCCAGACCTACAGGCCTTCTCTCCTCAGACGTGTCTTCCCCTCTGCACATACATACTCTTACTCCTCAAAAGTCCCTGTTAAACAGCCTTGGCCAGGTTTTAAATGGTCCTCCTTATTGAAGTGATCAATTGCAAATTCCTCTCAGGTGAATTGTGTACTGAACATTCACAATTATTGAATTAATAAAAATTGGGCCATAAGTTGAGTGCCTTGTAGCATCCAGTATAAAGTGCTTCAAATTCTGGTAAGGGCACTATAACAGGAGTGCTAAACATGTGGGGTTATACGATACATACCATTTTACACAAAATCCCTACCCTCCCAATAAACTCTACTCAAAGCTAGTCACCGCTCCTTGGCTGAGGTGCTAGCCTGGAGCCAGGAGAACGAAGATACTATGTGGCCTATTTGCTAATTCTGTTTATGTATTTCTAACAGGGATTTCTGGGGTATTTCCAAATAGCTTTATTCACTTATTAACAACATGAACTGGGATATGCAGATATTTTTCTCTGTGGTGCCCTGGAGAGAAATGGGCACAAACTTGCATAAAGCAAGATTCAACAAATGAAGTGAATGAAATATAAAAATCCAACAGAGTAAATTAAAATTGGAAGAAGAGAGTAAAAAAATCCAACCAATTGCCAGATACTGAAGTTATTGTTATTGAAATGAATAGTTACGCAACCTTGAGGAAAAACCTAGCAGTTTACCTTCAAAAATATTCAACTAACCTCAGGCGATCTATAAATACATTGCTACAGAAGTCTCCTTTAACCACTTCCTGCCACTTCTCTGACCCTTTTTCTAATGTGAAGAAATATTCCCCACTTTTTATTTGTCACCATGTTGTTCAACTTGCCTGATTTATTTGATGGCATGATCCGGTGTTCAACATATGACATATGCTTCTGCAAGATCATACTATGATATAAGACCATATTACAAAGAAACCTCTGAATGGGGACTACTCAAACCCTGAATCAGGGGATAACTTGGATAAAACCAACAAATCCTTCTACTACATTAAAGACTATTACAGAGGGGACTTCTTCCCAATAAAGGTACGTGACGCTTCCCATTAAAATAAGTTATTTCAAGGTATTACAATTGCCAAATTAAAAACATTTAGGCAGAAGTTTCCAATACTACCCATCTGCCTTAAGTTATTTACTTCATGAAGTTTCAGCCCCAAAATAATCTCTGTTCCTTTAACACTGCACCTCTTTGGAGTCAGGGAGAGCCCCCAAGACTTCCTGAACCAAAAAAGTTCTCTACTTTGATAAAATATTTGTGAGCAACTGATTAAATTATTCTCTCAACTCACTTAAGTGATTGCTCCACACAAAGAACAACCTTGGAGTTTAGTGGAATAAGGTGACATTTTATAAGACTAAATTGGTACAGCTAGGAAAATGAAGTTTTATGCACATATAAGCCCTTTCTTCATATCCTAAAAGTGGAGGGAAAAAGGTTAGTTTACTACAGCTTTCAAGAAAATCCCATTTCCTGAAAAGGTTGCTGGCATTCATCTGCTAGGTAGTCTAATAAATGTTATTATCACCATACAAATCCTATTCTGATCTTTAGGACAGCACAGCTACATTAAAATAACAGTATCCCCATCAGTTATCGTGTTAACTCAAGTAGCAAAAGAATGTGCAGTTGCAGCTAAAATTCCAGTCCTGTTACGACCTGGAGATGTCCCAAGGTACTATCTCAGCTTTTGTTGTTTGTTGTTTGCTTGGTTGCTTGTTTTGGGTAAAGCCAAGGAAGTAATATACCCACAAAAGTGTTAAAAGAGTATTTGCATGATTGAGTACTCAAGTAAATATAACTGTTTTACTATTAATTTTTACTTGCCAACTGTAGGCCCCAGGATATGATTTGCAGAAGTACTGAGCATTCACAGCTGCAACTTGAAACAACAGGACCTATGCTTGAAAATATGAAAACCCATCCTGTACTAAAACAATTCTCAAAAATAATTCAATAAGGAAAATAAATTTATCCCCAATCCATGGAATTCCCGACTTTAAAATTTCTGATCCCTAATAATTATCTTCCAATATATTTGTGTGCCCTGGTAGTGACAGTAGAGATGGAGATAAGCTGTCAACAGATGAGGTCTTGGCTCACTAGAGTAATGATGAGCTTATAACCTTGTGAACTTAATAATATCAAAGCTTTACTCAATATATAATGTCATATTAATAATTTACAAGCAAAGGCAAACTTTGTCCCAGACATCTGATAATCTCCATAAAGAGATAAACTAGACTAAAACAACAGACAGTAGCATTGCATCAATATGCAGAGAGAGTGGATCTCAACAGTGCTTTTTGATGCCTCAAAGAATGACCTTGTCTCATGCTCCTGAGTCAATAAAGACGGCAATGGCACAGTAGGCATCAGACTGTACCCTAATGTTGAATCAATAATCACTACGCTAGGTCACGGCCCTGCATCAATCCGAGCTAGTTTTGCATTATGATGTTGCAACAACTTGCATGATACTGCAAGGTCACCTTTCATCAGTTTACTGGTGCTATGCCATGATATTGCATGAATATACAGAGGTACTTTCCTGTGACAGTAAATGAATATAGAGAAATGCTAAATTTTGACATGCCCATCAGAGAGTCATCATGCATGATATTAATGCTGGTAAGTGCTGACTTGTATGTCACAAGGCCACCTAATTTTCTCTTTTCAGGACAAATTCAGGTGAGTGTGAGTCCTAACTAAGCAAAGTTTTGCTAAAACCAGTAAAGGTACCCCTTTACCCAAGACTGTCCTTCCACATTTTCACTCCAACCTGCTTGGACAGCAGGTACTTTGTTCTAGCACACTTTTTCTCAGCTCAGCCATTTGACTGAATATGATTGACCTCGCTACAGCCTGTGGAGAGTAACAAGATTCAAAAGGAAACCACTGTGACAGGGAAATGGCCCAATTATGCTGAGCCTAGCTTTTTTCCCTGGCAAAACAGACTCAAAGCATAACACTTCGAGACACAGAAGGAAGCAGGCACCTAGTGATTGCTGTCGAAGAGGGAGAACAAAAAGATGGCAATTATTTTAATCATCTTCCAAGTGGTAGCAGTAATGTTTCTTCTAATTGCAAAGAGAAGCAGAAATGTCAATAGTTCCAACCAGCCTTTCTTTCAGAATGGAGCCTGATTCAGCTCTTTGTTTAGGCTGTTGAAGCATCAACTATTTCCATTAAACTATCCTTGGGTTAGTCTGCTTTGGTCACACTCAGCTTAGATTGAAGTTGAGAGTGATAATTACCATAAATTCACCTTACTTTTCTGGGGTGAATGCGTTTCAACTGGTTGATAGCATTTCCCTGTGTGTATTTCCTTACATCTCCTTACTTTTGCTAGTGATGATTACTGTTAAAGTAGTTTTTTCTGATCTGAACTCCATGGAATTTTATCTTTAAGCATAACAGAGATATATTTATATCAATAAATAAGATATAACAAGGGGCTTTTTTTAAACAATTACAGAAACAGCCCAGTAAGATTCAATGACAGAAGGCACAGCAATTAATAGGTCCTCTGTCTTCACTTTCAATGGCACCTAGTGAGCAACAACCTAAACTGGCAGTAGACCTTGTACTCCTCTGCCTCCACTCTGTGCGGGCATATACTATGTAGGAATAGGAGTCTTCTCTCCAAAATCTCACAGTTTGAAACTGGCAGAGAAGATAGTTTGGTATGTTTTAACAAATACTAAACAGAATAAAACGCAGCAATGAGGAAGAATGTAATGCTGTGCAACACTCTCCCTCAGGCTGGACACTGGAACTTCATTGACTGGTTTGTGCATAATACAAGCACTCCAGCCCCTCTCATGCCACATACAAGGCTCTTCCATAACGGATTTCAGGATCAGTAGATATCCTCCATCCTATCATTTACAAAACTGCTATGGCATTACAGGTGGACTGATCCAAAGTGCTCATATAATACAAGTGTACGTAATGAAGTTGGCACACAACAGTGAATTTTAAACAGCTTGTGTTGGTTTCCCAGGACTATGTGTAACCTGTTCTGGAGTTCCCAGCACATAACTTCATATTTCATTTTGACAGTTCTGTGTATCCACTCTGAGGGCTCGACCTGAAAACCTAGACACGTTTCAGATGTAACAAAAGATTAATTACAAAGACTGAAGTCATTAATGAAGGCTATCAATTATTAATAAGTTGGTCCACTATTCTCTTTTCTCATACTGAGAAGTATTTATAAGCCAGTGGGCAGGGTTCTAGGGCTGATCCCATTACTTAGCAACTGTAATACTCTGTTTGTATGATTAGACCCTACAAGCAAAGCAAGAAAACACCAAACACATTTTTATACAGGAGATATCTAAAGCAAAATTCAACGTAATGGAACTACTTCCCACCTCCAAAAACTTCCTTACCAATGCATTTCAGTGGGCTTTGGTCTTGTATCTGAGCCACTGATTGTTGCTGGTAATGAAGCACTGAACCATGAGGTCTGCATTTTTTATAAAAAGCAGTTAGAGCAATACCTGATAAATTTTAAATGCATCAGTCAAAGCAATATACATATCCTAAGACATAAAGGACCTGTCAGGTGTTTGCCACAGAGAGATATTTTTGAATAATCATTGAAAGATCTCAGAATATTAGCAGGGGAAGTTATCTTCACAAAAGTAAAGTAGAGGTCCTATTTATTATCCTTACATACGTGAAATTTATTTCCCTTGGTAAAAAAAAATCATTATTGAAGAAAAACATTTAATTAAGAAATATTAATAGAAAGATGCCTTTTCAACAATTTATATTAAGATTTTATTACCACATTAAAGATTAAAGCCTACTCAGTTGTGAAATCATCACTTACACAAAGTGACAAAATCCTCATCACTTGTTAACTGCAGAGTAAGGGAAAATGACTTGAAAACATAACACAGTCTCTGTCTTGAAAGATAATGATGATTACCAGAGTTTTTTCTTACTCCAGCATTCTTCATTACTGCTAGATGCACAATAACTTGCAGTTGCCACTTTTCAAAACTTCAAGATGCTTTTAATCTTATTTAGGCTATTGTTTGCAGCATTATAGACAAATTTTAGCTTCTAACTTGAATAGGTTTGATCCATAACATAACATAACATAACATAACGTAGCAGCAATTTTCCAATAAACTGGTATACAATACTGTGGTGAACTGGTAAAATGACATCATATTCCTCCCCTCTGAGGTCATTAAAAAATAATCTAAACCTACCTAATCAAAATAAAAACCTATTGAATGGGCATTATTAAACTCTCTACTTCAGAAAGAATTCTGTTCCTTCTTGCATCAAAAAAATAGAGAACAAACTTTAATAATAATCTCTACATTCTAATCTTCAACTTTTATCCTGAGGAGACAATTTTCCCTGAGGTTACTCCACTGCTTGATTGTCCAGTGTAGCCTGTAAACCATTTTTCAAGGCAAAGACTCAGATATGCCAACAAATGAATTAAAGGAGTTTTATGCTATCATTTGCATAAAATTGTACTTCTAATGCCTGGTGGTGGCTTAGACCTGGCTAACAGCCAAACTCCCACCCAGAGTCTTGCTCACTCCTCTTCCTAGTTTGTCCTCCCTTCTGCTGAAGAGAATGGGAGCTAGAAAGTTTGTGGGTCAAGACAAAAGCAGAGAGATCACTTACTAACTATTGCTGTGGGCAAAACAGACTCAGCTTGGGGAAATGAATTCATTACCAGTTAATATTTATTTATTTGCAGATTTCTTTAGCAGGAAATGAAAAGAGAAACACTAAAACATACAGAAAACCTCTCTCCTCTCCCTTTACGCAAGCTCACCTTTACTCCTTTACTGAAGACTTCTTTCTTCCCTCCTTGCTATCATCCCCTCAGTGAGGCAACAAACATATAAGGGTTGCAGTCCATACACAGTGTTTTCTCTCTGCTGCTCCATCCTTCTCACACTTCTCCTCTGTTCTACCAGGGCCTCTCCACAGGCCAGTTGCTTTGGGTATACCCATCTGCTCCAGCCTGGGTTTTTTTGCAGGCTGCAGTGGCAATCTGCTCTGCCACAGAGCACCTCCTCCTCTCATCTCGGTGCTACCTCTGCTGTTTAGCACCCTTTTTCACACACACCCTGACCCTGACACCACTCCCGGCATTTTCTGCCCTTTCTTGAATATGCTTTCACCAGTGCCACTAGCTTGGCCGATGTCCTGTGGTGGGTCTGGTTTGCAGCCAGCTGCGTCTAGCACAGGGCAGCACCTGGGCTTGTCCCACAAAGGCCATCCTGCAGCCGTCACCTTGCCATTTACATCCAATGCATAGTTTTGCATATATAATACACAATCAGATGGCTCTGCAGCCCCCTCTCTTGCTTCTCCCAGTGTCATTTAAACAAGCTGTACACAAAGATGTGTATGCATCACATTCACAGCAGACCAAATTACTTTTGCAGAGATCTGCTCATTTATAACAGACCTCATAATGCTTCAACTCGTAATGCTTTCTGTCATATCTCGACTCAATTTCTACAACCAAGACAGTGCAGTTTGACAGAGAAGTGAACCACAGGCTCTTTAAATCCAGATCATATAAACAAAAAATCCCAAATTATATGGAGTAATTTCCTTGTTCTCCTTTTAAGCAAGTGACAACAACGACTATTCTCTCTTTATCTATTCCACTTGGCAAAAGTATACTTCAAGTGAAGACATGCAGCACCACTAGGCATCAGACTTGATAAAGACAGAAAGCAACAATCCCACCAGACAATATAGCCCTGCAGATGAACTCCTCCTGCCCCATATTTGCCTGGTTTTGGGAATTTGTCATCTTTCAGTGAGCACTGAAGAACACACATTTCAAGCCCAATTCTAGCTTAACTCCATGAATGTTAATGAAGGGATTGCACACCCATACCTCTGTGGAAATAAAAATTTGCCTCAACAATTGCAACCTTGATATATTTCAAAGTAAATTAAAAAACTTGAATTTGCCACTTTTGCTTAAGACAATGTTTTATCCAAAGAAGAAAGAAATGAGAATCAGGCACTGGGTACATCTCAGTGTAGCAATATCTAAAAGTCTACTGGATTAACACCACTATAGTCACAATGATGTGTTTCAGATTAAGACCCGGAGTTATGTGGAGAACAACACTGAAAACACTTCTATACCTCTACAGAACTCATTTTCCTCATTACAACTTTTTTCCACAGTCAGTTTTGTCACCTACGTTTTTCATTGCAGAAATTAGAGTTGGCTAACATATAGCTCTTGTGGCAGGAGGACAGATAGGAGTAGACCAAGCAGTATATGCACTGTGTAACCAATCGAAGGATATTCAGACATAGCTGAAGCAGATCACTGTTAGGTGCAGTGCTTCAAAACTGTATACAGCCTTCTGTCCACACAGAGCAGTGATCACCCTTCACTGCAGCTGCTCACATTACAAGTGATGTCTTTTCAATTATCTTATCTTGGGACAGTAAGATGGTGACCAGGGGTACAAACCCCCTCCCACTGTAGAGGAGGATCAGGTTCGTGACCACCTGAGGAACCCGAATATTTATAATCCTATGGGACCTGATGAGACGCATCCCAGAGTCTTGAGGGCATTGGCAGATGTGGTTGCCAAGCCACTTTCCATGATATTTGAAAAGTCACGGCAATCAGAAGTCCCTGGTGACTGCAAGAACGACAATGTTGTGCCCTTTTTTAAAAAGGGTAGAAAAGACGACCCTGGGAACTACCAACCTGTCAGCCTCACCTCTGTGCCTGGGAAGATCATGGGACAGATCCTACTAGGAGTTTCGCTAAAGCACATGGAGGACAGGGAGGTGATTAATGACAGCCAGCACGGTTTCACCAGGGGCAAATCCTTTATGACCAACTTAGTGGATTTCTGTGATGGGGTAACTGCACCAGTGGACAAGGGTAAACCAACGGATGTGATCTATCTAGATTTCTGTAAAACCTTTAATACAGTTGCCCACAACATCCCTCCCTCTAAATTGGAGAGATAAGAATTTGATGGGTGGATGGTACGGTGGATGAGAAACTGGTTGGATGGTTGCATTCAAAGAGTAGTGGTCAGAGAAGGCTCCATGAAGATCTTATAGTGACCTTCCAGAGACTACAAGAAAGCTGGGGAAGGACTAGTGTTTGATGGGAACGGTTGGACTCGATGACCCGGTGGGTCTCTTCCAACCTGGTTATTCTGTGATTCTGTGACTATTCATAAAGGTTTGTGATGATAGGATGAGGGAGAATGGGTATAAACTGGAGAGGGGCAGATTTAGACCAGACGTAAAGAAGAATTTCCTCACCACAAGAGTGGTGAGACATTGGAACAGGTTGCCAACGGAAGTTGTGGATGCCCCATCCCTGGAGGTGTTCAAGGCCAGGTAGGATGGGGCCTTGGGTAACCTGCTTTAGTGAGATGTCCCTGCCCACGGCAGGGGGGTTGGAACTAGATGATCTTTAAGGTCCCTTCCAGCCCAAACTATTCTATGATTCTATCTTAAAGGCCAGATTTACCATTATGTAATTACAAGTTCACAAGCCCATTAATAACAATCTTGGGAATCACTGCAAGGCTCCAGATGACATAACACATGAGATGATCTCTGATACAGGTTTTAGGAACTGAGCCAACATGTCATCTAATGTGTCAAAATGCCTATTTCCTAGACCAACAATAGGAAACCAAAGGACAGCTTCTCTCCCTTCTAACCCAGCATTATCACTTAGCAGCAGCTACCACTGAAAACTGGAAAAATATTGAGTGTTTAAAGGAAAGAAAAGAATTCAAAGTGTTGAAATTATGATGAACACCACCACAGTGTAAGATAACTTAAAAGCCTTTGGTTGAGAATGCATCCTTTAAAATGATCACACCACTGCAGTAAAACAATTTTGAAACAAATGTGATTGGATGACATCTGTGTGCAGATGCACTGAGCTGGGTCTACACAGCCAACCAAGCTCTGAACCAAACATAGGGCACAAAGATATCCAACAACACTTGCAAAGAGTCAGCTTGGGTCTACAACAAAGTAGCAATGTTGATCTGGTGCAGCATCTGAGTGAATAAATCCTCCTGAACATAGCTGAACATTCAGGTGCAGAAGCAGTGAAACCTATCTGCAGCAGCAACTTGTGGACTTGTATGTTCAAATCTGCCTTAGCCCCAGGATATCCTCATTATGTCCCTCTGTGCTATACATACAGCCCAGGAGAGCCTGACGGGATTAGGGGGATCTGCTGGCACAAAGCATAGGAAATAATTGTCTGTAAATGCAGCTGAAAGATAAACATAAAAAACAAAGAGGAGCTGAAGGACAATATTGATGCAAAACAAATGGAGGTTAAACTCACATACGTGATTACACACAGATTGGAAAATAAGTCAAACTTTAAAATCATAGGAAAAAGAAATATAACAACTTTTTAAGAGAAACAGAACCAGAAAATCAGAAGGGATGAGGTAGATATGACACAGACAGAAAAGAGGAAGCAATGGTGTGATTGCCTGTGAGAGTAGATGACCTAAATGGACTTGATGACCTAAATAGTCCCCTCCCTGTCCTGTTCCTAAATTAAGATGTACAGCCAGCAACCCTGAAAGCTTCATCCACTTGTGAAGCTCCAAAACTAAACAATTGTTTTTCCTACGAGAAAGAAAGCATGTTTTTTACACAGGAAACAAATTCTGATCAGAATACAAACAGTGAAGATTTTTAAATCAATTTCGAGCACAACTTTCTAATATGCAAGACAGTCTAAAGTATATGCCTTTCTCCTACAGACTCCAATCAAAATGGAGTTCATCTCATTTGAGAAAAAAAAAAAGGGGTAATTAACAGTAACCATTGTAGGAGGACTGTATTAAACTGGGATCCCCACAAGTTAAGATTTAAAGAAATACAAATGAGAAACAACAACCTACTCCACAGAAACAGAGGAGATGAGAACATAGTGCAAGGGCACAACTGTAAGAACTAAATTTCTCCATTAAAAGAAACAGAGAAGACTTCCGTAGGTAAGGACATACAAGTTCTTCAAAGTAACAAGTACAAGAAGAAAATTATCCAAGCTCACAACAGGACAGAATCAGTATAGTTAGACTTTAACACAGGAAATTTAATCACAGGAAAATCCTGTCAAAGTAACAGAACAATGGACTAAATTCCTCTTGTAAAACTCTCCTGAAACTGTACGGGAGCAAAATCAAGTCTTAGCAGTGATTGAATGCAATAGTTCTGCAAAACTGTTATCTGCAGAAAGGTCCTGACAGTCCTATGCTCCCCATAATGTTTGATGCTGTGTAATATAAGCTTACAAACTCAACATGATCAGACTTAATTCCTGAAATCACTCTTCCTGCTCAGCTCTTCCGTGCACTCATACAACATCACCCAGAAAACAGCACTCAAAGGGAACCCCTGCTTCTCCTTGATATCTCCATAGCTGCATGGCTTAAATGCCTTTCAACAAGTCCCAACTTCTTACCACATGTTGCCCAGCACATTATATATGAGCAAATCCAGTGGCTACTATTGAACGGTTGCCTCTCTGTTCAGTTGTGGAGATGCATTTACTTCAATCAGCAATGCTGCAGCATGTGTTGCCCACCTGAATTGTAGCAAAAGATTATTACCACTGAGGTTCTAGTGTCTAAGTATATTTGGGATGCAACATCCCACCTATGACAGGATAATCTGCAGATAACAAGAACGTTTGTAAAAAATTGTTTTAGCAATGCACCCAAAGACACAGACTAAAACCTTCCTCCCTAAACAAGTGAGAGATCTCATTCTTATTGCTAGTTAAAATAGTATACTAGAAGCACAATATGGTTTGCTACGGAACTGATTAATCCCACCTTCTCTTTAAGACTGAGCAGCATCATACTAAAGGGTTTTACATGATCGAAAACCTGAAATCCTGTGTGTGGTATTGGCTTTCTTTGTCTAAAAGTAATAGAATGAGTTAGACATAATAAGACAGCAAAGGAAGCCTGAGTCAGTATAACATACTTCACTTTGTCACACTTCATGTTTTCTACTACTTAGCTTCCACAAACCACACTCCTCACATCAGACACTGACAAGAATAAAGAAAAAGCTAAAACTGGGGCTTTGTGTGCCAAAAAGTAAATTTGGACAGTAAGAGCTAGAAATATACTTGGTTAACAGGTATAGGCAAGAACATGCTAGGCTGATGCTTTACACTGGTCCAAATTATAACAGCTTTATGAGGCAGTCAGTCTGTTTCTGTAGGCTGCAAATTGCTTTAAAAACTTAAAAAATTAAACGTAGTAGGAAAAAATAAAGATATGACAAGATATTTAAGAGAGATTTCACTCCATATAATCTTGAGAAGTTGGCCCACGTGAACCTCGCGAGGTTCAACAAGGCCAAGTGCAAGTTCCTGTACCTGGGTCAGGGCAACCCCCACTATCAATTCAGGCTGAGAGATCAAGGGATTGAGAGCAGCCCTGCTGAGAAGGACTTAAGTGTATTGTTTGATGGAAAACTGAACATAAGCCAGCGATGTGGGCTTTCGGCCCAGAAATCCAGCTGTATCCTGGGCTACATCAAAAGAAGTGTGGCCAGCAGGTCGAGGGTGGTGATTCTGCCCCTATGCTCTAGTGAGACCTCACCTGGAATACTGCATTCAGCTGTGGAACCTTCCACACAAGAAAGACATGGTCCTGTGGGAGTGGGGCCAGAGGAAGGCCACAAAAATGGTCAGAGGGATGGAGAACCTCCTCTATGAGTAAAGGCTGAGAGAGTTGGGTTTTTTCAGCTTGGAGTTTTCAGGGAGACCTTATTGCAGTGTTTCATTTCCTAACAGGTTCTTGTAAGAAAGATGGAGACGGGCTTTTTAGCAGGGCCTACTGCAATAGGACAAGGGGTAACGGTTTCAAACTAGAAGAAGGTAGACTCAGACAAGATGCAAGGAAGAAATATTATATAAATGAGGGTGGTGAACAGGTTGCCCAGAGCAGTGGCAGATGTTCCATCCCTGGAAACATTCAAGGTCAGGTTGGACAGGGCTCTGGGCAACCTGATCTAGCTGAAGTTGCCCCTGCTTAATGCAGAGGGGTTGGACCAGATGACCTTCAAAGGTCCCTTCCAACCCAAAGTATTCTATGACAAGCTTTACTTGAAGCGGGTTTCAGATCACGTGCTTGCAGTCTCACCCATTTCACTTTACATAAGAAAAGGGAAGAGGAAAATGCATGTATCATTTTTAATATAAAAGCCTTTCAAACTAGCAGGAAGCCTTTGGTTCAATAATGCTTTATGCACTGAAAGGTTAACTAATGTGAGATACTTATTAGCACAAATAATACCACTTCAGCCTTGATCCCAACAACACACAAGCTAAGCAAGTTCAGGCCTCAGCAGCATTTAAATGGAGAGAAAAAACAAGCAACAGTAACAAAAACACCACACACCACCTGCTGCTGTAAAATGGGTCCTCAGATGTCATGGGCAATAGCAGGAGATGTTGGCAACAGCAGCTTTTCAAGGGCATTATCCTCTCCCAGCTGTTGGTATTGAATTGCTCTCTCAGGATGGAGAAGGAGGCACTGTCAGACCTTCTGATTTAAGAAAGGATGAAGATGTAGAGCCAGACAGCTCCTGTTCAGAGGCAACAGCTCTAGTTACATCATTTGACCTCTAAGGCCTCAGTTTCCTCATTCTATAAGGATGTTCATGTGCTTTCACAGAGATATTGATATATTATGACTATATGGCTGTTTTAAAGTATACGCATATATATGTTTTAGGCATTATAACAACTGTTAAAGCAATGCTTGTGAATAAGAACTCTGTCTCTTTCTTGAAAACTTATGGTCAGTGAAACTCACAAGTACTTGGATGTTCAAGTTTCAGCCAAACTGCAGTTCAGTGAACTGTTCTTCAAAATTGTCTCTGCATTGCTCTGGTAGAACAGGAAAAGGCAGCATTACCTTTCATTTTCCATGTAAAACTATGCAGAACTAGTCATTTATGTTCTCTAGAACAGCTGGTTTTCATCTCAGAGTCAGCTGCATATCAGTCATCAAGTTATCTTTTCCCTGCACTGAGTTTTGAAATCTCCTAGAATTAAAGTCAGAGCGCAATGAATGTCTAACATTGTTTGAATTAGATCAAGTTTATATTTTTCTAGTAAGATTCAATATGTTCCTGTTTAATATGTTCTTCCTAGAGGCTTAAAAGAGAAACGGTTCATTTCACTGTAGTTGATGTAGTAGCAAATAGTTGTTAACCTTTGATGAGAAGTTCACATGAGATACAAAGCTGGGGTAAATTTAACTGACAATTACCCTTGTTTAATTGCTTTTGAGTAGTACTCAGCATGTTTCAATGTGCAGTGAGTTATTATTGTACCCTGCTGCTATCCATTAACACAAAGATCAAGACTTTTATTTTATTTTTTTGATGCAACCATAGAGAAGATGATACAGGCTTTAATTATAAACAGATTTAATTTAGAATCTATTAATGCAATTTATCCAAGCATACAGAAGTAAAATGGATTGGTCTTGCAAAGCTTGTAAATATAGTGCTTCTTGTAAAGGACAAATATCGATATTGCCAAAAAGTCTGCAAATTCAAAATATTTTAATCTCTTTCAGAACAAACACTAAAACCTCACACTTTCCTTCATGTCTTG
Organism: Phaenicophaeus curvirostris; assembly: GCF_032191515.1. Lineage (NCBI taxonomy): Eukaryota > Metazoa > Chordata > Aves > Cuculiformes > Cuculidae > Phaenicophaeus > Phaenicophaeus curvirostris. The sequence goes on along the minus strand of NC_091396.1, from coordinate 46,720,865 downwards.
GTTACTTTAATAAAAGAACTTTATTGGAGATTGTCTGAGTTTGTTTCTTTGAACCAGCCAGAAACCACCCCACACTGCTTCACTCCCCTGTATTTAGTATTTAAAGAAAAACATCAAGAAGAAAAATCTAAATTTTCTCAACATCAAAAAAATCCCAGTATTTCCTCACTTACTCACTGACAAGTCTTTGTGACAAATTGTGAAAGTTCCAAATATTACTTCTGAAATAGTACGAAGAAGTACTGCAAAACAGTAAAAGCAATTCTGCTCAAGTTTTAGTGAAATTCAGATATATAATATAGCCCTAGATGACATATTCTACATAAACAATATAGTCACAGGAAAGAGTAAAATAAATAGTAAGCAAAACACAGTATTTGTTTAGACAGTGTATGAGAACAAGGAATAACATAATATTTATTACCATAAAGAGTATTTGGATAGATACTGTGAGATACTCAGATTTGATCATTTAATACCTAATAGCAATTCACAGAACTACAACAAATCTTAAAACAAACCTTGACAAATTAAACAAGTTTCAAGCTGCAGAATATATTTTAAACACAGACTATACATCCAGGGATGAATCTTTCTTATAAGCAAGCCCATTAAGATTTTTGCTTCAAATTAGGAGCATATTTTTTATTTCTGCACTTACACCACAGCAGTAGGATCTGACTTTGCAAGATGTACACCACTAAAACGGGCAGATGTGCATTCTGAAAAAAGCACTGTTAATTCTGTTCACTATACCAAATCATGATAGTCTTAGCAGAAATCTGCTTCCTTGATGACACAGCAAAGCTTTAAATCAGCAAAGGCAATGTATGAGATGAGAGTCCTGAGGGAACCGGCAGATGTGGTTGCCAAGTCACTCTCCATGATATTTGAAAAGTCATGGCAATCAGGAGAAGTCCCTGGTGACTGCAAGAACATTGTGTGCATTTTTAAGAAGGGTAGAAAAGACGACCCTGGGAACTACTGACCTGTCAGCCTCACCTCTGCGCCTGGGAAGATCATGGAACAGATCCTCCTAGAAGCTTCGCTAAAGCACATGGAGGACATAGAGGTGATTAATGGCAGCCAGCATGGCTTCACCAGGGCCAAGTCCTGCTTGACCAACTTAGTGGCTTTCTACAATGGGGTAACCACAGCAGTGGACACGGGTAAACTGACGGATGTGATCTATCTGGATTTTTGTAAAGCTTTTGACACTATCCCCAACAACATCCTTCTCTCTAAATTGGAGAGATATGAATTTTACGGGTGGATGGTATAGTGGATAAAAAACTGGTTGGATGGTTGTATTCAGAGTGTGTTGGTTGATGGCTCAAACTCCAGATGGAGATCCATGACAAGTGGTGTCCCTCAGGGGTCCGTACTGGGACCGGTGCTGTTTAATATCTTCATCAATGATATTGACAGCAAGATTGAGAGCACCCTCAGCAAGTCTGCAGATGACACCAAGCCGAGAGGTGCAGTTGCCACATCCAGGGGATAGGATGTCATCCAGAGGGACCTGGACAGGCTGGAGAAGTGGGCCTGTGAGAACCCCATGAGCTAACTGCAGGTCCTACACCTGCGTTTTCATTACACAATGAGGGATGATGTGATGGAGAGCTGCCATGCAGAGGAGGACTTGGGGTGCAAGATGACAAGCTTGACATGAGCTGGCAGTGTGCACTCACAGCCCAGAAGGTCAACCGTACCCTGGGCTGCATCAAAAGAAGCACGGTCAGCAGGTCGAAGGAGGTGATTCTGCCCCTATATTCCTCTCTTGTGAGGCCTCATCTGTAGTACTGTGTCCTGTTCTGGAATCCTCAACATAAGAAAGATATGGAACTGTTGGAATGGGTCCAGAGAAGAGCTGCAAAGACCATCTGAGGTCTGGAGCACCTTCTCTGTGAGGACAGGCTGAGAGAGTTGGGCTTGTTCGGCCTGGGAGAAAGAAGGCTCTAAGGAGAACTTATAGCCTTCCAGTACCTGAAAGGGGCCTACAGGAAAGCTAGGGAGGTACTATTCATAAAGGCTTGTGGTGATAGGAGAAGAGGGAATGGGTATGAACTGGAAAGGGGCAGATTTAGGCTTCTTGTGATCAACATAAAGAAATGGAGTACAATTAAGATGCAAAGCCTCAGCTCAAGATGACTGCTGTTCAAAACAAAAAGGAAGATGTGACTTAAAACTTACATTGTTAATATAAATAATTATAGAAAGGAAGTAAACACTTCTGACATGCTCTGTGAGATCTTCAGATCCTGTTTGAAATGCAATAGACTCTCTACCAAGTACAGAGCTAAATTACCCATTGTTGCATGGAGACAGTATTACCACCTCAGTCCTTGTGGTTCCAGCACTATCTGTCCCACACAGGTAGACAGAAACTACTCCATTGCATGCCACAGTGGTTCTGCTGGGGAGGCAGGATAATTTTTAAGGTACTGCAGTATATGTGTATGTATGTCACACCTTAAATGAAGACTATCTTTCCAATCTCCACTTACTTTAAATAACATGCAACCCGAGTTAGGTTAGAGGCATCCATAACTATTTAGTCATAGCTTCAAGAACTGACAGCACACAGCTACAAATGCTTATAATATATATATATATGAAGAAATCAAAAAGAGACTCTGCTGAATTTTCATACACTAAGATTAAATCAGACTTTCTCCCACTCTCTCATTCAATTCATTCGCCACCTTGGAAGGTTAGCAGTCATTGTTTCAAGACTTCATAGAATCTTTAAGGTTGGAAAAGACCTCCTAGATCATGAAGTCCAAACATCTGCCCAACACCACTATGCCTACTAAACCATGTTCTGAAGCACCATGAATACACACTTTTTGAACACCTCCAGGCATGGAGACTCCACCACTTCCCTGGGCAACCTCTTCTAACACTTCACCAGTCTTTCAGTAAAGAAATTTCTTCTAATATCCAAACTAAACCTCCTGTGACATGTTTTATGCCTATGTTAATCCTCAGGCTGCACCTATTGAAGACAGTATATTCAGAAGCCAATGCCAGAGAATTTACCCCTGTCAAAAAGCTACGTTTAGATAGTTTTTACATTGGTAATTACAGAAGACCTGCAGAGTACTCCCTCAGGTAGGTTGCTAGATTTTTGTCTTGGTGAAAAACGTCCTTAGACAGTCTAAGGATCCTGACATTATCATCTTTTGCTTGTAAGCACATTCTCACTCCCTCCCTTGACCAGTAGTCTAACCACTCTTGTTCATTACCAGTTTACTTCCTCAGCTGTGTCACACAAGATGTTTCCTACACCCAGCCAGTCAGTAAACAATTTCTTGCTTCAGAAAAGAAGCCTGTGCCTCACTTCTGGTGATCTACTGGCATACTTCAGTATAAAACACATTTCCCAGAATAGATGTCCCATATTGATGTTTAGGGGCTTATAATTTGTATTAATGTAATTAGGAGAAATGCACACAATTCTTTACTGTTTCTTAAATGAAATGAGACCTAATGGACATGAAACAGTTTGGAAAACTAACAACAGCTTATAGGACAGATGCTTAACCACTTCTGGTATACTCCAAGAAACATATAAAACTTAAAAGATTTAATCTACATTGGTTTAAGGGCTTAAAAGGCAAGAATAATATCACTATTCTGAATGAACATTAATGAAACAAGATCAAGATACTGTGGAGTGAAATGAGTTTCAGGTTAGTTATACAAATAAGAGTTCTATTCAAGGAAAAAAAAACCAAACAGGCCTAAGAGTGAAATATGCACTTTAAGAGAAACCTATAATCATGAGGACAGTAAAAGCAGCTAAAAAAAATAAATCCCAACACAAGATAGAGAATGGAAACAAATCACCCACTTTTTTAATGCTTTATAGCCTCTGTCGATATACTGCCTGCAAAATAAAACAGGCTAATTTTAAGGAAATCTTATTTCTACTTTCTTCAATATAAAAAATTCTCACTCTTTTAATGCTCGCTTTGAATTTGGCCTAAGAAAGGCCGAAACATTTTGTATTACAGCAACTGTGGTTATATAAAAGTAAATGAAACTGGTAATACATTTTTTCTCCATTTACCATGGGAACGCTGGAGCACCTCCCATACAAAGACAGGCTGAGAGTTGGGCTTGTTTAGCCTGGAGAAGAGAAGGCTCCAAGGAGATCTTATAGCGAACTTCCAGTACATGAAAGGGGCTACAGGAAAGCTGGAGAGGTATCATTCATAAAGGCTTGTGGCGACAGGACAAGGGGGAGCGGGTATAAACTGGACAGGGGCAGATTTAGACTAGACATAAGGAAGAATTTCTTCACCATGAGACACTGTAACAGATTGCCAAGGGAAGTTGTAGATGCCCCATCCCTGGAGGTGTGCAAGGCCAGGTTGGATGGGACCTTGGGCAGCCTGGTCTAGTGGGATGTGTCCCTGCGCATGGCAGGGGGTTTGGAACTAGATGATCTTTAATGTCCCTTCCAACCCAAACTATTCTATGATTTTATTATCTCTGTCTAACCCTTAAGGTATTCAGTATATTGTTCATCCTTCATCATAACCTGGTTATCTTTCTCCTGATTCCAATTCTTCTGCTTCTTCTATATCTGCTTAGATAACGTGGTACTGCCATTTTCGAGGGAGTCTCCAAGAAGACTTTCTACAGAGGAGCCATAATAGTCTCTACAATCATAAAATCCATAACACAGACATTGGAAATCACAAATCAACTCAACAAATTTGGCCAAACCTACACATACATTTTCATCCATTTATACTCATTCTTATTTAGCTGTGGCATCTCTAACTCATGGAAAACTTACATTTTCTTTTACTTATTGCTTAGGAATTAGAATGTTCTACTCACGCAGCCTTCAGTTGCAGCATGCTGCTAAGAGATGGATCCTCATTTGCTTGGGTCTACTTAAGCAAAACTTCTCCCAAAATCACTATCATTTTTGCCCAAACTCAGAGTTTACTTTTTACAAGTAATTCAGAAACTAGACCAGCCTCACACCACCATTCTGAACAGCCAGAGGTGAGGTGGTAGTTTACAATACATATCAAAATGAAAGACTGCAGAATAAAATAGCACTGCATGCAAATGGGCAATTTCTCTCTCCATAGTTATCAAAAGAATGATAACTGTCAACACCTACATTTGTCTTCCTCTTCCCATTTGATATCTATGAAGGTTTTTGCATGTTTTAAGTCATAAGATAGATGTAGTAGTGTAAGATGAATGAACATATAGAAACAGTCAACCACAACTCACACATGCCGTGTTTTAGGTATCCATTGTGGAAGGCAGTTCTCTGGTACAGATATGGACTTGGTACTCTGAATTAATTGTCACAGGAAAAAGAAAAAAAAAATCTCAAAAGGAGGGATTTGATGCTTTAACAACACTCTCATCCCACATGATACAGTCTGTTCACACAATCACCTCATGCTTCATATTCAGCATTGATCTGGATAGTACACAATCCATTTTCACAGGGCTGCCAGTATGTACCTCATTGTAAATCAGGAGAGAAAACAGTTTCAGAGGCTGTAATTTTCTGTCATATAAAACAGACTCTTTAATAAATTTCCACAAAATCTGACTAATCATTAAAAAATGAATCCAGCAGAACAACTATAAACTAAACAATCAAATATGTAACTTGTTAATAAGGTATCTTTCTTTACTTTCAATTTTACAAATATAAATTATAATGAACATTCCAGAACATACATGATCTTCAAAAAGCAGGCAAACTGTTAAATAGTACGAGCCACTTCCACAATCTTTAAAATAGTATCAGATCTTGGTAAGCCATAACCTATACTTGGAATTTTTGATTAAATTTCAGTTTAGTTGTGTACATTAGAAAAAAATTATCACCAGGTGGCTTTTATCATGTTATCAACAACAGAACCCCCAAGGAAGTGTGAGGAGGTCAGAATCCAGTAAACAGCACCCAAAATAAACTCTGTGACTGGAATATCCAGAAATGCCCCAGAATAAGAGGCCTTCCCAATATTCATCCAGGAAAATCCCTGTCACTTTTGTTATTATTATCATTAAATATAATTGCTACAGGAAAAGTGAAGTTGCTAAATACACATAAAATAAGTTACATTAACATCGGCCTTCCCTGTTTTAGAACCCATTTTCTCCTACAATTTGCTTTACGGTTTAAGTATTTGCATTTTTAAATTTTTCTTTTATTGTGAATTTAATCAGCTTTCATAGCTCTGATCTACAAATTTATTTGTCCCATGTAAAAAATAATCCTGATCTAAGCTCGTTTCTGTGACTTTGAACCCTAAAACAGAGATAAAGTCAAGAACTCAGTAAGACTTAAAAAGCTCCTCTAACTTTTTCATTGTCTGTAACAGCAAGCATATCAGACCATATTCTTTATTTGAACATGTAGGCAGAGTCAGTGATATATGTGATGAACAGTAATATCATATCCAGAAAGGCACAGCAACATGCCTTTGCTTCTCATGAATTACTGGCAAATCCTCCCAATCCATCCTGGCCACAAAAGAACATGAGAAATTAAAGCTGAACTATTTCTATATTTGTTACCACTGAACTGCTTCAGAAATTAAAACTGGCCAAAGTACACAGGATGGAGTCAACAGAACTTTCAGTATTAATATCAACCACAATTAATAGCTTTGACTAGATCTCTGAAATAATCTGAAACTAGGATCATGCCATTTAGAGTAGCGTGAACAAAATACATTGGGAGGAAGATGAAAATTTCTCATTCCTTTCCAAAACTCACTGAAAAGAAAGGGTCATGAATGGGTTTTTGGGTTTTTTTTGGTTTTTTTTAATAAATGCTTGCACTTTATGTTTGATTTCTTTCAATCTATCCAGCACAACTGGTTACAGTGTTAAAAAAATATAATTAATTAAAAGTTCACTTGGACTCATTTTTAAAGGCAGAGCTGATAATATTGAAGACCAACATATAGCAAAAAACTGTGTTCCTTCATCATTAATGTTGAGAAGACTCACTGTGCAAGTTCTTATCACAATACAGGATTAAAATTTCCATTTTGATTCTTGTGTCCATTTTCTCTCTTCCTTCCACACAAAGAGCCTCACTTCCATTTTCTCTGTACCATCCCATTAGGCAGCCAAGAGCAACAAGATCCCATCTTAGACTTCTTTTTTTAAGACTGAACAAATAAGTATCTCCACACCTCTCATCACATGGCAGGCATACTGTTCTGCAGTTAATTGTTAGCATTTCACACATGCTGCACAGTATCTTAAGAATAAACATTCTCTTGCTTAAACATAGCCAACCACCTTTACTCAATGTTAGTTACAGAATTCCAAGCCATTAGGCTTCACATTGTTCACTTCTACCAAGTTGTCTTCTGGAATTCTTTAGGGTTTTTGTTTTTTTTTGGTTTGGTTTGGGTTTTTTCTAAGAATACAACAAAGTGTTTTTCTTTAAAAATTGCCAAGATTTCTTACTTTCATTCCAGTACAAAACACAAAATAAATATTTGTATATATCTCAAAGAGAGAGAAACCATAACTGGTGACAGTCTAAACAGTTGAGGCCATATTTTAACCCATACCAACAGATCTGAATTTTACAATAAACTTCAAAATAAAACCACTTAGAATGCTAGTAATGAGCACTAGCACTGACCCTTGTTTCAGAACCACCCTGCAACATATCCACTGCTTCAAATGATTCTGAACGTGACAAATTCCATCAGCAGATTAAGACCCTCAATCACATTAGGTCTGTTTTGGCCCTTGGCATTCTTCCCGTTTACTTACATCTTCAGGTTTCCATGAAATGTCAACAACTCCCCAGCTTATTCAAAATCTACAAATGATCCATTCCCCTTCTGCTATGAATTAATGCATAAAACATTGGAAATAATCTGAGCATTGGATAACATGACCAGTTTCTACCTCTAAGCATCTTGGCTACTTTTTTTTGCAAAGGAGAACAAAGCAAACAAAACTGTCCTCCTCCCAAAGCATCACATAAAATAACAAACTCCAAAAGTTTCTAGTTCTAGTGTTCTCATTTTCTCAAACAATTCAAGTCTTCTGAAAGCCAAATTCACTCAAGTTTCCCTATATTTCCTCTCACAAAAAAACCAAAGTCTGTTTTCTTGCAAAGCCATGCCACACTAATGACATCAAGTTCTTTTTCTTTTGAACTATCCCACTAAAGCAAGCATTGGTTATATCAGCTTCAGGATCTGTTGAGTTCTCTCTTAACTTTCTCAGTGAGGAAGAAAACCAGCCCTATCACTCCATTTCCAATAATACACTGCACCATGATTTTAGCTGTATTTAGGATTGAGGATATGCCACAATAGATTAACACTGCCGCAAAATATTTCTAAAACTTTCTAATAAATTCTACTGCTATTGAATCTCATAAGGCTTTTCTTGTTTGTTTGTCCCTTACCCCTCCTTCTTCCAGTGCCAAGCTTTGGTTCCCTGTGCATCCACTCAGTAATTCCACAAAATACTAAAGAACAACTTAAATTGGTTAATCTGACAAGTGCTGAAGATACAGAGAGCACAGAGTATAACACATGCTATTCTGGACTAATAATTTTCCTGAAGTGCATATTCAGTTAACAGAAACCCAGGTCTGGCATAGACATGGGCCTATGCATACTCACTATGTGCAACTGCAGAAAATCACCAAGCCCCGGGGCACTGTCGATCCGAACCAGAATGCCATCCTTCACTGTTGTGCTGAAGCCCACAGCAAGACGGTCTGTTCTTGTGCTTGGTCTGTCATTAGCTGGCCAGGTGTACAGGATGAGACCTCCACTCTTCCCAAATATATATGTGGCACCAGCTACAAAATGAAAGAAAAAAGTATTAGTTACCCATTTCATTTATTTATTTGCCAGGTCTATTAATATCACTAGGACTTCCAGAAGAAAGAATATAAACAAGCATATGCTTTCTTTGGTTAAAGGAGTGAAATTGATTTCTCCTGCTAGACAGGCTACTGATAGCACACAGAATTATCCAGGAAAATTGAGTAGATTATGGAAATATATATTTCCAGACTCAACCAGGTAACAGAAGAGGACAACACATACTAAAATCCTTCAACTTGTGACAAATGGCATTATGAGCCATCTTTGATAACAGAAGTGATTCCACATGTGTTAAGACACCCATGAAAAGGTACTTTGGACTGCCCTCTACAAATTCTCGCATGTATTCTTCCTTCTAAAAATCCTGCAAGTTTTCCTTTGCAGAACAATGGCTCTGGAATGCTAGACATTTTTCCCAACATAAGGGGATACGAAGATGAAACAGTTTTTTATCAGGCAAAACATATCTATTCCTTCACCATTAGCCTTGCACTATTAGACCCAGTTACAAACAATGTGATTTCCTCCTTATGGGAAGTTCATCCTTCAGATGAGCATGGACTCAAGACTCACAACCACTTCTGGAGAGTAATCTAAATGTGCACGCCTGTTATTCAGAACATCCTCATCTTCCTACGCACATCACAGCAGGAGAACAAACAAGCAAGCTTCATCTGAAGAAAATTCTCTGTATACACTGATGAAGTACATTTTATTAGTTCCTAAATTCAGATAAGCAGCATTTAAGATAAATGAAGAACTTATCTAGAATGAATGATATTATTAGTGCTTAATATCCCACACAATGCCAGATAAACACTGCAGTTATGGGAAGAAAAAAAGAAACCACAACTGTTTTGGAAGCACGAGATTCAATCTTATATGGGGATTTAAAGGGAATATTTGGTAGCCCTCCTTGAGGCTGGCAGCTAAAGACTATTCACACATAATGGGAGACTATCCTTTCCTCAACACTTCATAAGACTTTTGAATCATAGAATCATAGAATAACCAGGATGGAAGAGACCCACCGGATCATCGAGTCCAACCATTTCTATCAAACACTAAATCGTGCCCCTTAGCACCTTGTCCACTCGTGCCTTAAACACCTCCAGGGAAGGTGAATCAACCACCTCCCTGGGCAGCCTGATCCAGTGCCCAATGACCCTTTCTGTGAAAAATTTTTTCTAATGTCCAGCCTAAATCTCCCCTGGCGGAGCTTGAGGCCATTCCCTCTTGTCCTGTCCCCTGTCACTTGGAAGAAGAGGCCAGCACCCTCCTCTCTACAACGTCCTTTCAGGTAGTTGTAGAGAGCAATGAGGTCATCCCTCAGCCTCCTCTTCTCCAGGCTAAACAACCCCAGCTCTCTCAGCCGCTCCTCATAAGGCCTGTTCTCCAGCCCCTTCACCAGCTTTGTTGCTCTTCTCTGGACTCGCTCCAGACTCTCAACATCCTTCTTGTGGTGAGGGGCCCAGAACTGAACACAGGATTCGAGGAGCGGTCTCACCAGTGCAGAATACAGAGGGAGAATAACCTCCCTGGTCATGCCGTTTCTGACACAAGCCAAGATGCCATTGGCCTTCTTGGCCACCTGGGCACACTGCTGGCTCATATTCAGTCGGCTGTCAACCAACACCCCCAGGTCCCTCTCCTCCAGGCAGCTTTCTAGCCAGACTTCTCCTAGTCTATAGCACTGCACAGGGTTGTTGTGCCCCAAGTGCAGGACCCGGCACTTGGCCTTGTTAAACCTCATCCCATTGGACTCAGCCCAGTGGTCCAGCGTGTCCAGATCCCTCTGCAGAGCCTCCCTACCCTCCAGCAGATCAACACTTCCACCCAGCTTAGTGTCATCTGCAAACTTGCTAAGGGTGCAAGTCCACAAACTTCCAGCTCTGGTTGTCTTTACGGTGAGCCTGGGAATTTGTTCCTTGACTTTGTTTTTAAAGACAAAACGAAAGATGAATGCTGCCCTCCAGCATTCATGAACGCCATCTGAGCTAAGCAAGACAGATATACAAGTGAGGAACTATTGTCGCAGATGGGGAAGCTGAGAAGCAAAAGCTTTCGGAATTCACATTCTGACTCGTACTCAACACTCAGAGTTAGAAGCAGGATTTTATAACTCCGTAGTTATAAAATCAGCCCCTGAGCTTCCTGGAAAATATGGCTAAAATTGCTGTCCTATGCCAAAATCTCCAGACAGGTCAGGAGCAACACTTCTCAATGCTTCAGCCACTTACTGCACCTCATTTTCTGAGTGCTATTATAGTTGGTCACAAGCTACAGAACAGCAGACAAAAATAACCAGCTTCCACTGTTGCCTTGGGCCCTGGGAAGAAGTATTTGTAGAAAGTATTGGCAATTACTGGATACATTTTCTAATCTGAGTGTAACTACAGCTGACACTGGGGTTTTTTTGTTTGTTTTGATTGGGGTTTTTTAGTTGTTGTTTTTGTGTTTACTTTCCACACTATATATCAGCCAACAACATGTAGCAAGTAACCCTAAAATTTAATTAGCTATAGAAACAGGGGGGATCATATACAGGTAACTTCTACAATTGCCTACAAAGCTGCAGTTCCACTAAAGCACTTTATGACCTGTATTCCAAATAAATACTGTACATCAGTAGAAATAATTGATACACTTCACCCTCACTTAAGGGGCTTCATCTAGACATCTCAGCAGATATTACCAAAACAGACATCAAAAACGCAGGCACACAGAAAGGAAACAATTTGTGAAAAGCTGACTCAATGGCAGAGTGAATATGAATCCACACTTCTTTCCTTCCAGGTGTGTACATACCTGCCAGAACATGCCCTCAGTAAAGTCAAACAAATGCATGTGAAATTAGTGTTAGATGACTGGGCAGCAAATAATCTACATCTTCCCCTCATGCACAGATACAATAACAATCTACTATAAACTACATTACAAATACCCTTTTTCAGTTCATCTGTTGGTTCTAAGAGCTGAGTGTATGCGCATCACAGATTGAAACAAGGCATAACAACGTGTTAAGCAAAACAAGATGAGTTTACTCATTGTTGATAGCTTCATAGATTAAAACCCACTTCCAAAATGTATTGTCACTTGAATTGCAAGTTCTCTTCCTTTTCCTTGTACTGGTTATCAGGCTCTTCAGCAGCAAAGACAAGCTTAGAAGAGAGTTGTTCACTATTTATGGAGATGGATGATTCCTTTGCCTCTCTAAGAGCCATTTTAATGCAGGTAGAGCATGTCAGTGCTCCAGTGAGTGCCGATCAGAACCAGTTATATCTTCATAAGCCTGTCATGGGACTTAACTGCTTAAAAGAGCTCACTATCTCCTCACAGAACACAGATTTTGCTTTTAGGCCTAACTTGAAAATATTCAGTACTTTGGGTTTTTGCAAAAAGATCAGTCAGATCCAACAACCAGAGCAGCACTGCCCAAACTAATCTGTTCACAGAAGCCTGGTGACCAGCAGTTGCTTCCTTATTGTCCAGATCAGAATTGTCTGCATAATGACAGGTATGCCACTTGCTTTACCTGCATGCAGCTGAACACACAACAATTTGCTGGGTACATCAATGTCCCTTCCCAACCTTTTTGATACAGGATACCTATTGCAGTGTTTGGAAAGAGATGGCATATTAACATTGTGCCAGTACCACCTTTCCCCCCCAAATTATGAAAAAAAATCGTTGCTCAAGCCTGAAAACACAAGGTGCAAGCATCAAGTAAATGTGGAAGAGGAAGGACAAAAATAGTTCCTATCACATTTTGATCATATTAAAGAACAACTAAAGAACTATAAAACCACTCAAATGCAACACAACATAAACGGACTCCACTTGAATGCCTCTATTTGTCTGCAACCATGAATTTAGGGAGTTAGAAACTTCAAGATAATTGAACAAGACAAACAGTAGTATTGCAACTCTGGAATTCAGGAAAAGATATTTCACCTTCACCAGAACTTAACAAGGCCTGAACAACTCTTGTTGGCCTTGCTTTAAGCTGGTGTGAGTGAACTAGCTGGACTAGTTCACCTCCAGTGATCCCTTCTGACTTTAAATCCATAACTACCCTTACTTTGCGGTGTCACAGAAAATTGTACGCTAAAAAAGTGAAGAACATCGTTAAAAAAAAAAAAAGCTGAAGAAATGGAAATCTGTTCAGCTTGAGATCTTCTCATTGTACCTAAGCTTTGTTACAGACCTCTTTATTACAAAAGAGGACATATTTTTTTCCAAGACACTTTCTATTCAAGACAGACAATGGATAATACACTGGTAATGAGCAGTCACTTGATATTTAGTTTTTCCTCATTGTTCAAGGATTAGCTATGTACCTCCTGTAATAAATACAACACCAACTGTGCCCTGAAAATAGAAAAGTCTGATTAATTCCATTAATCCCATTGTATTTATTGTTACAGTGCTTCACCACTTCAATTATGTAACACTAACTTCAACCTACCCTGTGAAAAAAAAAAAAAATAAAAAATCCCAAAGATATGAGTACACAAAATTAATTCCCCAGTCAGCTGTGAGAAATCCCACTTCTCTCATTGCCCTGGGCCAGATTTATGGTACTGATGTGTGAGAACAAATGGGAATAGAACATGTTCAGCTACCCTACTGGGATGCTGTGTGAAAAATTTGGTCAGCCTTGGAAGCTCAGGGAAGTGAAGAAATATATGGTGAGGGAACTTTACACTTTTAAGCCACTAGAATGACATTGTATGCTTAGCATACCCAAAGCTTATAAACTTATAGTTTGGCAGAGCGGAAGTAGACTTCTATCAGAAATGACATCATTTATAAATATAACTTCAGTGTTTACAGATTCAAACATCAGAAAGATGGATTTGTTGCAACATATGTGACTATGCTGTTATTTACAGTTTGCCAATTATGTATTTGCTAGCTATGTTCACGGACTGAGCTCTTAGATTATTCAGTTTCAGTCAAAACAAAATAGTTTGAGGCAAACACTCCTCATGAAAAATTCCTAACTGAAAAGTTATAAGTAATGTTATAGCCACAGCAAAAAAAGCTTTCTAGTGAATTGTGCCAAGAAACATCTTGTTTAAGTTGGCATCGCCACCTGTGGTTTAAATCATTTATCACTGTTTCCTCATCATTGCCCAAAGACTTCAAAAACCTATCTTAAGGAAGAGTATCCTTCAAGAAACATAGTACAACTGCAGCAGCTACATCCTGCCTAAACCTAATCCTGTACAAGCAGCAGAAAACAAATCTGTCACATCTGCACAAGATATAATTTCTTTTGTGCCTTAGGAATCCTGTGAATCTCCCCACAATCAATATTCTATTCCAAATTCTGTTTGCATCTACTAAGCCAACGACAGCCCATTTTGCCTCAGCTACAGCACTGCACACACACACACATGCGTTTACCTGTGGCCAAGAAAATGCAACATTGGGTAAGTATTATAACAATGTTTTTACATCAAAGGGTTAACTGCAGCAACTGGGCACATATGAATTCAGAATACTCTGAATGCTACAGTTCAGATTTTAACCACTAAGAAGCGCCTTTAAGATGCAAATTATGAGGAACCCAGGCCAATTAAAAAGCTACAGTAATTACTGGAGTTAATACCAAAATTTACAACCAGGGTCCCACATCCCTTTGTGACAACATTGTCACAGGCAAAACAATCTCAACTGGGGTAATCTCACTTAATTGGTTTTATTGACAATTAAAATACTTCTAATTACTGATTCAGGCATTGGGAAACAAAAACAACAAGCAATTAAACACTTAAGGAAATTTCCTTTACTTCCCCAAGCTAAACTGCAGTCTACCAGTTCTTCTCCCCCTTCCTAGTCTTCCCTTCCTCTGGGCTGGAGTGAGACAACAGGCGTGCAGGAGGTCAGGGTCAGCACATGGAGATTTCTTTCCACTGTTCTTTGATTCTTACTTACTTTCTGTGCTCCAGCATAGGTTATGCACAAGCTGCAGCCCTTCAGAGGTATTCCTGCTCCTGTGTGGGTCTCCCACAGGCCCCAGTCCCTTCAGGGGTGTCCTTGCTCTGGCACAGGTCACCCACAAGCCCATTTCCTTAGGGGGCTTGTGTCCCTGCCCTGGGCTGCAGTCCCCTCAGAGGCATGCCGCATCCAACACAGAGCAGCTCCTTTAAAAAAAAAAAAGTGCACCTTCAGCATGTCCTGGGCAATGTTCCCTTCCATGTGCTTCTCTCTGAACCTTCTTCCAGGCTTCTGTTTGTTCTTTGGTGCCCCCTTCCTCTGTGTATCCTCTCCTGAGCCCTCCCACCCAACCTCCTGTGTCTCCTGCACCCAGCAGCTATTGCCCTTTCTTAAACCTAAGTAGCAGCACCATGTGTACCAATGATAGGTTGAAGTTCAGGCACCATGGTGGGTTGTTTTCATCTGTGTCAGAGCTGGCTGTGACCACACAGGGCAGTTCACAGCCTCCTCCCATGCTGGGTATTCTGCAGCCTCTTGCTACTCATGACTCATTACAAACAAACAGCCTAATTGTGGTGGAAATTTGCCAAAAAGCCATGAGGTATGTAAACTTAATGAGAATATCTTTGCACTTAAAATAATATACAAGACAAGGTATATGCCTTCCCATGAATTATTATGACTTTATTCTCTTGCATAGCATTCTTAAAGTATGGAAATTCTTTTACTTCTTAACACTTTTGAAACAAAGACTAGAAACTTATTTTTTACAGTCTTTTGGGAGAAACGCAAGACAATTTTTAAAGTCAAAGACGTGTAAGTATATAAACAAAATAATTGTACCAAGTTTTCCTTATCCATTGCTTGTTTTTATTGGACTTTCCACCCCACATGCCATTTCATGCCTGCTTTATGGTCCTATTACATCTTTTGCTTAATCCAGTAGTTCTGATGGGTCTCTTGGGGTATTTCATATGCTGGTGTAAAGGTCTTACCATGTTTGTTAATCATCATAACCTTCTGCTCTCTAACAGGAAGCTATCACTTCAACTACAGGAAAATGTGTTATTATGGCATTTTGCTCCTCTTCTTGGCAGGAAAATGAAAATTTAAGTTACTTTCAAGAAGTAATATTGTCAAAAGATGGAATCAGTAACATGTTGCACATGACCACAGGTTACACTAGCAAAACAAGACCCAATTCATATCAGGAAGGAAACCTTTAAGGACGTGTGAGTAGCAGCTCTTTAATGTGTTAAATAAATAACAGAGACCTGATAGTTTATTCAGACATTCAAAAAGTTCCACAAAGTCCCAATAAAACAAGGTGAAAGTTCTGACAAGCTCCCAGAAATATGAAAATAAGCAATGGTGACCCTTACCTCATTCTACCTGGACTCAGCAGTTCGTTTACTAGTTCTATCACCAGAAAAGGCACTAGAGTAAAGTAATGCAGGTTAGAATACTGGAATACTGGCATGAGAGCAAGTGAGAAGAGATCAGGCATATATCTGCAGAAACTCAGCAGGAAGATGAAATTTGCTGCAGCTGGAAGAATCACTATTCATTTACATAATTAAAAAGCAGTTTCCAAGCTCATGAGAGCTATTCTTCCTTAGCAAGCGGAGATGAAGAAAGCAACAAGGAAGAGCTGCTAAGACCAACTCCTATTCTAATTAAAAAAAAAAACAAAAAACAACCCCTCTGATAAAAGAGATGGAAGGTTTTGCCTGAAACCTGATCAGCTTATTCTGATCAGCTGCTCCAAAAATTAAGGTGTTTCCAATATGTTCACAACTTAAGGCAAACTGCGTATTTGACCACTCAGTATCCAGTAAGTGAAACAGCAGTGGTGTAGCTCTTCAGGCCTTAACTTGGTCGGTCTGTTCAACATCTTATCTATTTATGCTTGCTACACTCTTGAGGAAAAACTAGACATGCTTTGAACATCAGCTCTAAGGGGGAATTTAAAGTAAACAACATTGATTACACAAACCAGAAAAGAGCTCCGGAACTTTCAAATTACTTCTGACTGTTACTGCTCTCCAAACATTAACCACATGGCAACATAGACAATAGAACATCCGTTGATACCTGTGCACTGTCAAAAGGACATGCATTGGCTGAGTTGAATACAAAGCTTTTGACAGTTGTTTTTTCAACTTAACTCCTTTTGGCCACATCAAACAGACCACACATGCCATATAACACCAAATTGTCTCTAAATTAATTTCTTAGGAGTAAAAAGATTGAAAAAGTGACAAAAGAATATTTTGAGGCCAGTCAAAGAAATGCAACAGTGTCCATATGCATTAAGAAAATAGGTAGTTTTTACCTAGCTTTGCAATATACTCCTGAATAGGATGGGTGATTTATCTAACTCTTCATTATCTAAAATTACTTGAACTGGGTAAAGTCTAGGTCTGCTGGAACATCTATATTGTCTAGAGATGACCTAACAGGTGTTCCTCCTTTCCAATCTTTTTTTTCCAATTATTCCTATGGGTTTTGTCCACTAAACACACTGCATACAGCTTCTTGGCCTTGCTGTTACGTTATAGTGATTGATGGGAATGGTTGGACTCAATGATCCAGTGGGTCCTTTCCAACCTAGTGATTCTATGATTCTATATGTATGATAACATTTCCAGCTACCATTATCAAACTAATTAAGAATGGAGGGAGAAAAAAGAAAGAGATCAAGAGAGAAGTGCTCTGATTGAATTTGATTCATAAAAGGGTTTAAGATTCAAAGAAATTAACAACACTAGTACCAAGTAGTGTGTCAGTCCCACTCTTTCTGCCTTTCCATATTTACCAAGGCACCAATCTTGTCAGCAACTACAAGGTCCAATACAAAAAAATTCCAAGATTAACCCAATAGCTCAGGAACCAAGAAGTGGAAGATGAGAGGTGATCAATCATAGAACATGTTCAAAACTGCTGCAGTGAGACCATGCTCAATTCTTTCGTCTCACTCAGTAGAAGCAGATGTGTGTTCAAATACAGATGTCTTCTTACCCTCGGTCAGAAAAAGTCAGTGCGCGCCAGCCCACAACACTTTCTGAAGCGTTTTTTAGCTAACGACAACATCACTGTGCTTGAGAATACACCTTATTCATCAGACTTGTATCAGCTCCTCCCAAAGACAAGTCTGTGCTCCAATCTTAAATTTCAACTACATTGTTATTTTAACCTTTATTTTACTACTCCTCTTCCTATCTCACTTCACAACAAATAGAAAAGGTTCTTAGCTAAAAGAATTAATCGGAGCTCAGGAGGCAAAACCCAAGCTAGACACTGACATGACCCCTGCCTTCAAGCATATACACTAATGTTCCTACAGTATATAGAATGATCTGTGGTATTGGGATATCCCAGGGACACTGTCAATTTACTGTCACTCTGTCACATATATCAAGAAACAGAAGCATAGTAAACACTGAATAATCAATCAGAGTGACAACCCTCCTGAAGACACCCTCTGGCACTTGCACATCTCTGTGCCATCTATACGCTGAGTTTATAGGGTCTATTAATATAAACACATGCTTGATTAAAAAGAAACAACATGGGAGTAGATGGAAAAAGGTTACAGAAGATTTAATCATCGTCGTCTGGCTCACTTGACCCTGCCATTGCAGGATCCTTCCTAGGAAAAGACAAACCCAGACCTAATATTTTGAGACACAACTGCTGAAAAAGCCTCTAATTTATCACGAGCTGTAAATTGCCCAAGAATGAATGAAACTTTAAGCCCCCCAAAAAATGCAAAGCTTCCAGTCTAATCCTCAAAAAAGAAAAAAAAAAAAAAAAAAAGCAAGCTTCTGTGTTCAGAAGGAGTTTTCATGAACCAATTCTTTTTCTTTTTAGGATGCTCACTCTTGTCTTGATAAACCCTCCGAGACCCAGATTCAACACCATACTCATCCCTTGCCTCAAAATCAGACATTGTTTGACATTCTCTTTGTCCAGAGAAAAGCGACGAAGCTGGTGAGGGGGCTGGACAACAAGTCTTATGAGGAGTGGCTGAGAGAGCTGAGGTTGTTTAGCCTTGAGAAGAAGAGGCTGAGGGGAGACCTCATTGCTCTCTACAACTACCTCAAAGGAGGTTGTAGAGAGGAGGGTGCTGGCCTCTTCTCCCAAGTGACAGGGGACAGGACAAGAGGGAATGGCCTCAAGCTCTGCCAGGGGAGGTTCAGGCAGAAAGGGTCATTGGGCAGTGGAACAGGCTGCCCAGGGAGGTGGTTGAGTCACCTTCCCTAGAGGTGTTTAAAAGACGGGTGGATGAGGTGCTGAGGAGCATGGTTTAGTGATTGATGGGAATGGTTGGACTCGATGATCCACTGGGTCCTTTCCCATCTAGTAATTCTATGATTCTATGAAACTAAAATTTCTTTCCCACTTTAAAGTATAAAGGAACGGCTCCTATACAAAAAAAAAATAAAAAAAGGAGGAGTTAGAAAATCTGCAAGACAAACACAAAAGAGAAGCAGGAATTTGGATCATGCCTGCTTTCTATGTTTGTCTTTTTTAATCACAGCAAATTAATGCGAGTCACTTTCTTCCCAGTATGTGTGCATCAGCCAACAATCGGATCAGACAGTATGTTACTTCTTATTAGTTACACTGCATTAAAAAGTTTGGAAGAGGAAAAGGGGAAGAGCAAGGAAGTGTTCCTGCAACTACTGTAAGGTCCTATATAGCTTATGCTTGAAATACATATTTCTCTAAGTCTGGGATGCTGGGAAGACTGATTTTTTTTCCCTAAATCTGAATTTGCCACAGAGCATATTTGGGATTTTTATAATATCAGAAGGAATTTAGGGATTAGGTTCCAACTAAAATGGACTCAAGATGACCACAGGCATACCAACTTAAACATAACAGACTGCAAGTAGGAAAATATTTCATTGATCTCTTCATTTATATTGTAACAACATAACAGGTCAGACAAGGATCCAGCTAGTTCACTGTCACTTCAGCACCGATCCTTGGGGAAAACTAAGAGTAGGGCAAGTGTATTTCCTTGAAGTATGCACACAGAATCACAGAATAACCAGGTTGGAAGAGACCCACCGGATCATCGAGTCCAACCGTTCCCATCAAACACTAAACCATATCCCTCATCACCTCATCCACCCGTGCCTTAAACACCTCCAGGGAAGGTGACTCAACCACCTCCCTGGGCAGCCTCTGCCAGTGCTCAATGACCCTTTCTGTAAAGAATTTTTATCTAACGTCTAGCCTAAACCTCCCCTGGTGGAGCTTGAGGCCATTCCCTCTTGTCCTGTCCCCTGTCACTTGGAAGAATAGGCCAGCTCCCTCCTCTCTAAAACGTCCTTTCAGGTAGTTGTAGAGAGCAATGAGGTCACCCCTCAGCCTCCTCTTCTCCAGGCTAAACAACCCCAGCTCTCTCAACCGCTCCTCATAAGGCCTGTTCTCCAGCCCCTTCACCAGCTTTGTTGCTCTTCTCTGGACTCGTTCCAGAGCCTCAACATCCTTCTTATGGTGAGGGGCCCAGAACTGAACACAGGATTCGAGGAGCGGTCTCACCCGTGCCGAGTACAGAGGGAGGATAACCTCCCTGGACCTGCTGGTCACACCATTTCTGATACAAGCCAAGATGCCATTGGCCTTCTTGGCCACCTGGGCACACTGCTGGCTCATATTCAGTCGGTTGTCAACCAACACACCCAGGTCCCTCTCCTCCAGGCAGCTTTCTAGCCAGACTTCTCCTAGTCTGTAGCACTGCATAGGGTTGTTGTGCCCCAAGTGCAGGACCCGGCATTTGGCCTTGTTAAACCTCATGCCATTGGACTCTGCCCAGCGGTCCAGCCTGTTCAGATCCCTTTGCAGAGCCTCCCTACCCTCCAGCAGATCAACACTTCCACCCAGCTTAGTGTCGTCCGCAAACTTGCTAAGGGTGCATTCAATGCCTTCATCCAGGTCATTGATGAAGACATTGAACAGCAATTAATTCAGCCTCATATAGTTTGTTTATAGAGTAATTCCAAAGAGATCTTATTTACAAATACTTATAAATGTATTGAAGGAGAGACTGTGTAAGTTTTATGTTCACAGACCTCTAGCAATGACTCACACATACCTGCCACTGATGCAGCAAGCTAAACACCAGCTGTGGGTTCCATCAGCAAAAGCAGCCTACAGCATCCTGTACTCTATTAACAAGACCATAGCCTGGTAAATAGAAGTGATTATTCCCCTTCACTCAGTGCTTGTTAGACTGCATCTAGAACAATGCATCAAGTTTTGGATTGACAAACTGAAGTGAGTCTAGTGAAGATCCATGAAGATGATCAGGCGGCTGAAGTGCCTGCCTTGTGAGGATAAACCAAAGGATTTGGGCTTGTGCAGCTTGAAGATGACATAACTTCAAGGGGACCTAAGGGTGATCTTCCAGCACCTGCAAGGTTATTGGGAAGATAAAGGTAGGCTCTTCACAGTTGTGAACATCTGGAGAACAGGATGCCGTAGGCATAGTTTGAAGTGAGAGAATTTGACTTGATAGAAAAAAGCATCTTTCTCCTCACAAAGACAGACAGGCAGTCAAACAGGTGGCCTGAGGAGATTTTTGGAGTCTCTGTGTGTGGAGGTTTTCAAGATCTGTCTACATAAAAACCCCAAGCAACTTGATCTGACCTCACAGCTAACCCTGATCTGAGCAGGGGGTTGGACTAGAGACTTCCCAAGGTTTCCTCATGCCCAAGTGAAGACGAATCACCTTTTTGCGTAACAGATCACCCTTTCCATACCTGCTCTTGCTAAATGGATTACATGTTCCCCAGTTCTTGTACCGGAAGACACAGTAATCTGTCCCTATATCTTTCCCCTTAGATTCAACCTTGCCTTGTAGACTTGTATCAAACCAGCAACCTCAGCCCTTAAAGTCATGTCTGAAAGAGAGACCAGTTGCGTCATCAAATTCAGCCCCCACAGTTTCAGGCAGCCAGATGACAATCTAGAAAAGGTCCACAAGGACAATTCCTCCAGGTTTGTTTGGCTTTTTGGTTATGATGGTGGTAGTTTTGTTGTGGGTTTTTGTGAGGGTTTTTGTGGTTTTGCTCGTTTGCTTGGTTTGTTGTTTTTTTTTTACACACACTACAGAACATGGAAAACATCCTAGAAAAAAAAATTGCACTGTTCACAACAAATATAGAATTCTCATTACAGGAAGTCAACAGGCTTAAAATCCACAATGCACGAGAAGAAGAGATCAAAAAAGCCCTAGAAACACTACAATTTAAATAAGAAATTTACTGGGTAGAAGTGCCCAGAAAACTGTACCCAGGTACCATAACCCTTGCAGGGCATGTTTACTGGGGTCGAAGTTGTTCACCACCTGGAAAGAGACTTCAATAGGTGCAACTGTGACTAAATTCAGTAAAGGTAGATGGAAGTGGCATTGTGCTGCCAAAAAGGAGCAGGAATCTGGATGCAATTTCTTATTTCTTGGTATTTCCTGATAAAAAGAGGATACAGAGAGGATGTCCTTGGAGAAACCCAGAAGGCAGCATGCCAGAGACGCTGAGTACAGAGGCTACTGTTAGTAATGAGAAGCACAGCAGGATTTATAGCTCACTTGGGGCTTGGAGGAAGAATTGGGATGGTATTTCACTATAGTTTCACAGTGGTGACAAAATGGCCTTGATACAGCTCAGGCTGGAAAGAGGCCAAACTGTTACTATTGATCTCAGCCCATGCAATTCTCCTCCAAATAATCTCTTTTTAGTCTTGATCCTTAAGCCCTTGTTTATTCCATTAAAACAAAAAAAACTATTGGGGTGGAGGGTATGTGGACAGGAATACAACCAAAACAAAACACCAGACTAAAAAAACCAGCAAACCACAAAGACAACTGCTGTTCTTTCAGTTTAATTTAGTCACTTTGAATTTAAGTAGCATGACATCATACATGACCAGTTTGCAGACTGGGAGGGTTTTTTGTTTTAATTGTAGGTAGTCTTTCATTCTCCCCAACATACCTGTTGACATTTCCTTGGTCATAGGCATTAAAAAGGGACATTTTACATTTACAGTCTTCACTGCATGAGAACAAACCCAGATTTCCAAGCTTGAATGCTAAAAAGAGTTGGGCTAGAAACACTAACTATTAGATATTCATCAGAGCCCCAGAAGGTAAGAGTTCTAGTTCACATGCTAAATCAGGAGCAGAGTTGGGAATAGGAAGCAGGTTTTCAGAGATCTAATATTTTGCTGGCCATTAGCATTTCAGTAGCATGCTTTTGAAATAAACTTCTTGATCTATCACCACTTGCCATGCTTTGGTTCACATCAGAGCACTCTCAGAGTATACAAGTTTGATTCCTTTCTAATATAAGTAAGCTGGAAGATACAATCCAGCTGTTAACAAGTATTTAGTCTATAGAACCAGACTAGAGCTATTTCAAAGTAAACTTTAGAAGTAAAATGCCTACAGTATGGATCTCTGGTCCTTTGTACTAAATATTCAAAAAACCCACTCTCATGCTGCCTGCTGTTGCAGACGCTGCCTAGACTTCTAGGATTCAATAGGGGTGTTTTGGCCTACCAAGGAAACAAATCTCAGGAGTTCTGAGCTTTTAGACCTCAACTCAAGTATAACATTGTCCTCAACAGTGACAGGAAGGCCAGTCATGAGAAGAAATGCATTTATAGAAGCTCATCATTCCCAAGGCTCTCTAACCTTCCCTGTGGTCGCAGAGTGGGGGTGTAAAACCAAAATGTATCCAGAACTAGTAATATAGCATCCAAACTATTTTGTAAGTGATAGGCAGCTTTTCTTGCTATTGCCTCCTCCTCTTGCCACCACAAAAGAACAGACACCATTAGAAAAGGTGAGCATTATACAGGCAATCTTTTAAAAGGTACCATAGCAGAGTAAGAGACAAGTGTAATGGTTGTTTAATAATTCTCACCATGAAGTGCCAATTCTTTAGTCTCTTATGACATTCATGAATGATGCAGAGGGCTGGCATGATGAATGCAGAGCAATTCCAACTGACAGATACTTTCAGAGAATTTATATCTTTCCCGCACTCCCAGGACAAAAGGGCTCTTGAGCCGAGTTATCATTTGTTTCATGAGAGGATTTACAGTCTTGCCAGCAACTCCTTTTACCTTACTCTCTAAAGCAGTTATTTTGATATACTGATTGTGATTATTCAACAACAACTGTATCTGAAGGAAGTCAGCAGGGGAGAGGAAAAGCAGAAAGGTTCTGAATAACTTGCTCACCTTGACCTGGGACTTTGTTCCCCTCAGCCAGTTTGCTTTGTCTTTGGTATCAGTTCTTTCCCAGCATCCTCTGCTATCCCAATTACAAATGTAATATTGCTCAAGGGAGACATCTAATCTCCCATGCCTGGCTACCCTTCTTTAAACACAAAAGATGAAGTCTGCACAAAAGCCACCCCATCCTACTCCTTTCTTATAATTTCACTAGAAAATGCTTCAGTATCACAACTTTTGCACCACACTGGATTGGCCTCCATCTTACAGCTACATGCAACAACAGCTCTTACCATGAGATTCAGTGGCAAAGCCGCACCCAGACTTTATCCCAAGGAGCAGGGTACAGGCACACAATGCCACAGCACATAATACAGCCTCGGCAGTACCGAGTGACTAAGATATTCCCATTGCTATAATGAACACATCACCATCAAACCATCAAACATGGGTTGCATGAGGCACTTTGGCCTGCAAAAACACAACAGTTCTTCCCTCTGGCAGATGCAACCAAGAACTCTTAGGACTTTGATACTTCACCACTCTTATAGTAGGTTTTCCATCACTACTGTTTCTTGAGAAGTTCAGCAGTTACAGTATAGACTAAAACACATGATCACCTAAGAGGCCCTGAGTCTGTGGCCTTCAGTTGCATGGAACAGCAGCATGCATCGCACCAGTGAGGATAATGAAAAGGCTGCAGTGTGATCACATGGATCTAGTTACAGCAGCAATTTCCCCACACTTAATTCTGAAGGTATTAGGTGACTTCAGGCAGAGAAGCAATAAGTTCCTATGAGTATTACAGATAATATCCATAATAGCCTCACAGAGAAAGCTACTGTCTTTTCTTATACATTTTAAATTATGCTTTAACGCTACGATTTTGCACCTGTGTACAGTATTTGATCTTAAATGCCCTCTTATTTCCTGTTCTCGAGGGGGGCCTATATGAACTAAAAGGAGAAATTTAGCTTGCCTGCTTTTGAAATGAATCTATCATTGTATTAAAAGGTAATGCACTGCATCACCGCAGTGAGAGTGCTAATGTAGACCAGTGATGGGCGCTATCCAAACACCTGTCTAGACATGGAGGTGGGACTAGAGCAGTGAGTGAATCACATAGTATTTCATAAGTATTACTAAGAAGTTTCAGAGAGAGAAGTTAGATAAATAAGGCTGAAGAAACAGCTAAAAATGGGTAGGCCACATCCAATTAACCACATCTCCCACTGAGAAACTTTGATTATAATTGACAAAGATTTCCTTCACTCATACTTCAAGTGTATATTAATCTCCATCTCTGCGAGCGCTGAATCTCAATATTTTAGTTTGTCTCTAGTGCTTTATGTTGTATAGTCCCAATAAAGCATTTAATTACTAAATTATTTATTTAGGAGACAACACATGGAAGAGTTCTTTTTTGGATACACCTTTCTGAGAGCCAAAGGCATACTATTCTACAGAAAGCTCAGTTCTATGGTCCCTAAAGGGGAAAAGATTCTCTGAAATAAGCTGGAAAAAATAAATCCCAGTCTATCTTTTTTTCCTCTACTGTGCTGTAAATGCAAACTATTGATTTACCTCTAGCTCTTTCATGCCTTTCACACGCTTCAATAATACAGAGGATTTGTTCTTCATCCTTTCATCTCCAGGCCTGGAATGCCTCTTAAGCCCTATGTTATGGGTCACTCATTCTTCCTCAAACTGCTGCACTTGCATCCTACAGAGCTTTACAGGTGACAGCTAGAGAGGCATGCAAGTAGCACATAATCACTTACCTCCTGACTTCTTTGAAAGGTGAGAAAGAAAGAAAGATGAAATTTTTATAAACGCTAGTTTTTCAAACTTTTGATCATTTATATTTGGTCTTTTAGAAGCATCTTTCTGAATGTGAGGTAACAATAATAAAATATGGATAAACCAGTAATTTTCAATGCCTGCACCTTGCGTTGGAGTAGAACTGACAGCACTGAATAATGCTGATGTTTCAACCATCAGAAACCATATCATTCTCCCATAGAAAATGGAAAACATGTAGGTCTTCTAACCACAAATGCCTAGAAACAAAGAACCATTGAATAATTGGAAGGAAGCAAGCAGTAGAGCTGATGTAGTTTCCCTCTCTTCCAACTCAAAGCAGGGCCAACAAGATCAAATTGCTCAGGAACTTCTGAAGGTGAGTTTTGAATATCCTAAAGAAAAGATGTTGAACAACATCTTTGCTGGAAACATGTTCCAATGTTTTACCACCCTCCTATTTGAACCACGATTTTGAACACACTTTCTTGTGCCCAATGCTTCTCATACTATCAGTGTGGCTCTTGTCTATAAACTCCTAGTCTCGTAGTTCAAGACAATAATAGTATTTCCTTTCTCTCTCCCATTAGGGCTGAAAAACCCCTGTTCTCTCAGACCCTCCTCATGTCCCATTTTCCATCACCTTTACCACCTCGGTGGCCTTCTGCCTGGCTTGCTCCACCCTCAACACCTGTCTCTCAGTGTGAAGCTCAGACTTGGTCTCAAAACACCAGATGTGGTCTCCCAAATGACTAACTGCTTCCAAGTTGGCCACTTTCAAACTTGAGAACATACTGTTCCTTTATCCAGGTCATCATAGACATTAAACAGTACTGCCATTAGTGTCAGCCTCTGAATGGCATCTCTATTCATAAACTGCCTGTTGAACATTTTGCCACTGAGAACAGCCCTCCCCAGCTTTCTTGTAGGCCCCCTTCAGGAACTGGAAGGTTGCTATAAGGTCTTCCTGGAGCCTTCTCTTCTCCAAGCGGAACAACCTCAACTCTTCCAGCCTGTCCTCAACTCTTCCAGCCTGTCCTCATAGCACTCCAGCCCTCTGATCACCTTCATAGACCTCCTTTGGGCCTGTTCCAACAGCTCCACATCCTTCATATCCTTCTTCCACTGGTTTTAGAAGTATAGACTGTTCTATGGGCTCATTTTCCTTTGTTCAGAGGTTCACAGGCTATTCTGAAAGGTGGCTTCCATCTAGGGAAAACGTTGAAATACTCAACACACTTGTACAATAATTTATTTCTTTTTATGTACAATAAGTTTCCCTGTCACCTTTGCTAATCCTCGAAGTTATTTATATTTAAACAGGAGTCTCTAGCTTTTATTCTTTCCTTTGATTCTCCCATGAAGTCATAAATACTGAATTGATAAGATGACAATAATTGGCAAAACAGAACAGTAAGGTCACAAATATAAAGAAAGGGAACGTCATTCTGACCTTGCAACAAGTGTAGATCTAGAGCAATTAATCTCAGGTCAGTGACTTAATTCAAGTACATTTAGTTATAAAACGAAAACATGCCCACTGCAGTACTTAAAGGCAGTATCTGCTTGTATCTTAATTCATACTCAATTCAACATACCTTTGGTAACATAATATTTCAGGGAAATACTGGAATACTGGAGAAAAACAATCATTTGAAAACTGAAGTTACTACTAGTAAAATTCTCCACCTGTTACAGAATACATAAGAATTTCCTCCATCATTCACATTCTTCCATGACAACATATTCCACAATACCTGGCATGGATCTTTCTCTTTCAAAGCAATCCTCACATAATATTCCTAGATTAGATTTATACCACACAGAGCAGACTAGTTGAGTAGACACTTCTGTCCAGTTATTTTGGTGTTAGACACAGTCTATCAGTAACCAAGTACTGTCATGGTAGAGCAAGAGGAAACTGAAGAATTGCTACCGCTTACATAGTGGCTAAGACCATCCAGGGGGAAAAGCCTAGAAATGAAACAATGCATAAGATGTACAATCCTCTGGTTTAAGTTAGGTGAAGTGGCTACTTATTCAGAGGGAGTGCAAGTTAATTTGCCCTGCTATATCTACAGCTAAACTACATCGAGCAGAGCATGTAAATAATACTGCACAAAGGAAAGAGCAGAGATTGGGTGTAAGTGGATGCCAAAATGTCAGTCTTACTTGCCTCCTTATAGATCAAACAGTCCAGACATCGAGCAACTACGACCACATTAAGTTTGGACATAATAAGGACTATGGACTATACACATTTCTGTATTCAACCAGCAAGGACTCAGAGTGGTAGCTCTCACCAGCTACTTTCATCAGTGGCTATCTCAAGACCAATTAACTACTAATTATCAAGACTAGTTAATGATTTTCCACCATATTTGCAGATACTCTACACTTACTTGTTTTCTACATGCATCATTACAAAACCAAGCTCTTTTGTGGGTAGAAAACTATAGGATTTTTCTACATGACTCTTACAATTAATTTTGTAGAAGCAAAGGAATCAGGATAAACCATACCTAGAAAATACCAGCATAAAAAAAAGAATGAATTCCCAAAAGCACATTTCAGGCTCCCATGTAAGTGGTAACTATAAACGCTTGCCCAAATAACAAAACCACAAGAGTCCTCCCTTACACCTACACTTTTCACAACATGCCAGCAACTCACCTAGCAAGTTTACAGGAAAACATGAATTTCTACTCACAGCCCTCATTTTAAGATGTGGGGATTTCCATTACTAGGAACTACATAAATTGAGATATTCATTTTAGCATGAGTCCTTAGTGCAGACATATCAGCATCATTCTTTTTATTAGAAGTGGAAATACTAGTTTCCTAAGTAAAAGCAAAATTTGCTTTTACTTCTTCAGCATCATTGGTATCATAGAGTTTTGCATGCACGTTTATCTCTCATATCACGCTAGCCTTTGTGTACAGAAAGGAAGAATAATCTCAATATTTTCCCCTCCAGAACTTCTCCTATAATATACATCTTCAACAAGACCCATGAGGAGTGAGTTGAGAAATCATAGGTAGGGTAAGTAGCATTTAATCAGAGAGAACAGTGCCTGGAATTTCCTAGTTAAATGTCTATACCACTTAAGGTTGGCCATTGATTAGACTCTCTAGAGACTACTGCAAAGCAGTCCAAACAAAATTATTTCTAATTTAAATTACAGACATTCCATCATTCTGAAATAAAATTCTTCTTGCTTCATGGCACACAATCCTATCACTGCAGCTCTCATTTTTCTTTTGCTTTTCCTCCTGTTCCTTAGTACATTCATTTGCGTCTAGCTTAATGTTAAAATGTAGTATCTCCAAAACAGCAACTGTAATTAGTCATTTATTTGTTCAGCACTGGCCCAAAGGGATCCTGATGTAATGGGGGTCTTTTGTCTGCCACTATTTTACAAAGAAATCATCCGGTCAACATCAGGGTATGTGTCAATAATGTTGAAAAACAGACATACTTAAAAGTATGTGGTTTTCCACATCAAGTTGAACTGAACATATTAACCTATTTAAATTTGAGAAAAATAGATAGACATGTAGGCTAACCCCATCGCTTTCTGCTCCAGTGTAACTTATCCAGAAGTAAAGGGACTGACTGATAAGATGAGATTTAAAAAAAGCTATATACACTACACGTAGCTCATCTAAAAAGTGTGCTGGAAAGATGCCTACAGTGAGAACGAAGACAAACCTTCAAAGTGGCAGCAAAAAGGAACAGCTAAGTAATGAGATGAAACTAGAAGGAAAAAAAAAAAAAGAAACAAGGAAGTAGTTAGCTGAGTATCAAGGGGGACAAAAAATTAATAGCGATGATGAGCTCTCGCCATGCTTTTTACCCGCTCCTGGTTCTGAAGCAGGCCTTCACATAACCAGTCTTCTCATTTCAAAGCCATAACACCTAAGCATATTGTCAAACTTTCTACACACTTTCTAGTGGACACACAGGGAAAATGTTTTGCAAAAGTGTCTGTGGGTCTCAAAAACTATTGTCAAACACTACTGTTCCTGGCGACCAGTATGCATTGAAATGAAATATTTATACAGAGCCTGTAACATAGCATCCCAGAGCCGTCCAGATGCACACTCAAAGTTCCTTTCAAGCATCAGTACGAAGAACATCACCACCAATATCTATTTTTGGTTTTTTTCACCCATATGCTTGGAACTTTTTGCTTGGGGGCTTTTGTTTGACTTCAGTTTTGCTTTCCCTGCTTTTCCCCCCGCTGATGTCTGCCACAGGCATCACCATGGTGACTAAGAGACCTCCTGAGAAGATAACAAACCCTCAGAGTTTTCCTTCAGAGCAGTCTCCTGCTGTTGCAAACTTTCCCCATTTATCTCTTTCCAGCCTCCATTAGAGCAATTGCATCTTGTAAACGATTTCCTTCCCCCTCCTGTTGAAAAGGCTTTGGTCCACCTGTCAGTTGGCATCCTTGCTTCATTACATGCTATGCTGACAGCTCACAATACAGCTCCCTTCCCTTGGCAAATTACCCCTAATCAATTCCTTTTGTAACATTATCTCCTTAGTGCTTCAACATACAGACACATACCCTCGTGTGCTGTGAAGCATTTAGCTATGATGGCTGCCACCCTGAGGAACTCCAGTAGATAGGGAATTTGATATATGGGATGTTTTCCTGGGTTTGTTCTGGGACACTGGGCAATATTCAGAGTCCCACCCTCCCCTTCTGCAAAGTAGAGAAGATAACTATTTCTCTATTTACAGGGGCTGCTTTGAGAGGTATTGATAGGAGAAAGCTTGATTATTCAGGATGCAAAGTCTTCCAATGAGGGAGAAGAAAATAAGCAAGCACTATTAATAAACACTACACTATATTATGATTGACTGTTTATCCACAGTAGATACTCTAATAGTAATTTGTTGGATTTTCAATCAGTTGCTCTATCAAACAACGTTTTATTTCCTGTTCCACATTCCCTTCCCTTACACCAATAAACTAAAATGACAAATACAACGGAAAGAGACTTCACAACTTTGATGCATCATTTAAGGAACTTCAATGACATTAAGTGAACCAGGCTGTCTACCAACAAAGACCATTATAACTTGCTCTTCTGACAGGTGGTTGTTGCCGCATTCTGTAATTTCAGTATTTCTTAATGCTTCCTTTACTGTATGGTGCTGTATCATCCCCCACATATCAGTTTAGAAGTGTACTTCAAGAGCTTTTATGCACGTATTTCTATGTAAGTGTCTCCTTTTGTTTGAGGTTGTTGCCTCTAATGCTGCCAGGAAGGAATTATAATTAGCTGCAAAACCACAAGTTTTTAATAGTTGGTCAATGTGCCAAAACACATTGAAAGTGCCAGTGAATATGGATACAACAAACTCATCAGCTGACTGCTTCTAAAAGATGCAGAGCGTACAAGGGCACATTGAGATTTTAAAGGTCTTTCTTTGCTAGCACATTTAGAACTGCTTAAATTCTCTCAGTTGATATGACTCTGAATAAGGACATCTGCTTGCAGACTTATCAAAGGGAGAAGCCACAAAGATTTTAAAAACACTGCCTCCAACACTGCTGCTACTGAGTCATGCATTTCTAGAGCTGAGAACTAAGTTCGCCTTTGAATTTTTTTTCACTCCTGGCAATCCCAGATGAGGTTGCCAAGAAGATGAGCAGAGTCATGAGTGCTAATGGGAACTGCCAAATGTATCCCAGAAGCACCAGCTTCTGCCTCTGTTCTGCACTGACACAGCACTAAGCCTTCAAGGGCTAATGTAATGTCATGGAACAGTGCTTGTTCAGCATCCTCCTTATTACCTGTAAGGAAGCAATTTTCCTCTCTGTGCTACAGAGCACAGAATTGTGGTCTGGACACAAAGATCAGAATTAGGAACATGATTCTGTATTCCTATTTTGCCATATGCAAAAAGTAAAAAATATCCATCATTTTACCTTAGTAAGTAAATCTTTCTGGCCACTTTATCGCTTAACTGAAACAACAAGCTGTTAATTCTTTAACTTTTTTTTTTTTTATAGGACTTAGTAATCCAGAGGGTGTATGTTTGTGGGTACCACATATGACAAGTGTAAAGGATTACTACAGACTAACTGGATAAGCTATGTTTCAGAGTTGTAGTGAGAGAGATCACATGCTTTGTACTAATATCCCTAGAGACACAAGCCTTTCTAGCCAGTAAGTAAAATCTCATTTGAAATTAAAGAGAAAAGGAAATAATACTTCTATTTTTTTTTCAAATCTGTGCTGCCACACAATGAAATGGCCTAAACCTATTCATTAAGGGCAATGAATGACTCTCAGGGATATGTAATAAGAAGCAGCTTTAGAAACAGAACCTGACCTTATAATTTAAACAAAATATTTCCCTATCATCTCTTACTACTCAGAAAACAATCAGCAAGAGAACATAATACAAGATTTTTGAGACATACACCACATGTGCACACAGACACAGCCCCCTCAGTGAGATCAGTAAAGAAAAGACAACTAGCTCACAACAGACCAAAGGTATTTATGATTTCTTTTTGCTATCTGTTTGCATTGACTGCAGGCACTCAATATACCCAAGGGGGCAAATCCCAGAACCCTACGAAGCTATCATGCAGCTTCAACAAGCGCCTCACTCAGCCAAATTTTGTTAAAGGGAATTCCAACAAATACCATGAACTCACCTTCCACTTCTCTGTTATTAAAAACACTTGCACGACGCAGTCTTCATAAAGTGTGTCTATAATTTCCAACATGGAATCATAGCAATACCATACAACTTAAATACATTTTTCTTTCATAAATTTCACAGTGCTTAAAAAGAATAAATATTATACCTATTTGGCAGTCAGTAAAAAGGAGTCCACACTTCCAGAAGAACCTGCAATTTCCAACAGACTATATTAAGAAGTGCGGTAGCACAGCATCTCTTTGGCCTCAAGTGATTTACCAAGCACCACAAAGTCAGTGAGACAGTAGAGAGAGAATTCGGAATTCCCAGCCCCAAGACAGGTGATCTAGGAGTCGATAAAGGCTATCTTAAATCAATCTGCTGAACCATAATTCTATCAGGTTTGTTTCTGTTTAGATGCCGTATGATGCATTTATGATCTTTCTTAGTAATTTTTTTAACAGTAACTCAATGGTTAAAAGTTTGAGAGCCAGAGAAACCTGTCCCTTACACTATTCCAGCCATTTTTATATGGACTTATGATGACATCAGAGCTATGGGTTCTGATGAGAAAGAAGCACTGGTAATAGAAGTGTACAATCCATTTTCATGGAATGGGTTGCACAAAAGAGTCCTAGTAATAAAGAGTTAAGAGTGACAAGTACTGAAAATAAAACATGTAAAATCACAATTGTGCCTTTAATCCCTCCAAATATATGCAATGGGATGTCTGTTGCTCTTTAAACTCTCTCAGAGCCAGTTAAATATCAACCAACGGCACAAAAAAACGCAAGCAAAATTGATATAGCGGTTTGATGTTTGAGGTCTGTCTATTTTAAAACAAGTAACAGCACAATTTTTTTTTTCAAGTGTTCAATATAAATCAGAAGAGACCCCCCTACACTTCCCAAAACCAAGAAATCTGACCTTTGAAACCCAGTAAGTACTGCTTTGACTGCAATAACCGTTATGCAGACCTCTAACCTCTGCTCCCTGCTGCTCAGACTGGGAGCTCCAAAGTGGTTTTCCACTGAGGCACTCTATCTTATCACATGGATCCATGCTACGTCATCCTGTAAGTGCAGTCTTCACATGACAGTTCATAGAAACAACAAGCTACGCAATTACAAAAATTACAGTCAAAAAACCTGCTGCTTGAGAGAAGAAAGGGTGTATACAAAAATGCACTGAACTGGAAACAATGCTGCAGAGCCCTGCAGCTGAATGGTCTGGAACATCTAATTAGCTATTGCTGAACACAGATTTATTTTAACTCAAAGGTTTCCTTTTTGACTCATTTGTAGAGGTTTTCACTAGAGAACAACAAAAACTGTTTCCAAATCAAAACAGAAAATTAATTTGTGAGATGCCTGTAAGATATATAAAATTCAAATATATGTACTATAACCTGAGTTATATGCATGGCACAGAAAAGCTCACCTAGTGCTTCTTGCCTTATTTCTGAAGCCCAGAAGTAGTTTTTCGGTCTCTGCAGCTGTCCTGTTGTCCATCCAAGAAGGTTACCTAAATCTCACCTTCCTGCCAAACTGTATAATTGGAGACTCTAGAATAACTGGAGAGCAAATATTCCAGTCCAGAGATCCTTGTGAAAGTCAAAGGACATATAACCTTGTATTTTCCACATAGGAAGTATAATCTCTTTCTCTTGCTTAAGCATCTGCTTCTGAAATCTTCAAGATATGACAGACCAATTCTGCACACATTGTCAATTTACAGAGAAAAATAATAGGGAATTATTTCCACCTTTAGAACAAACACTGATCCCCATATTTATTTATAAATTATCTAAAAGTAGATCACAAATGCAGTTATACCACAATATACAGGAAATTTATTACCAACAATAACCATTTGGACACACCCAACTATATATTTAACTAAGAAAACATCCAAGTGGGAAGAAAAATGCACCAAAAGCATCACCTCTTTTAATGAAAGCTTTACAGGACCATGTGAATCTTTCTAATATTGCCTTTAGTTTTTAAACAGGACTACTAATGATCAGACACGTGGTGAAAGATTTCTTTTGCCCAAGATGGCCTGAATGTAGTTTTTCATCTCTCCTGGAGCAACAGACGGCATGTATAACCTCCAAGGCAAGCAGAGAGCTCCCACAGCACGCTGACTTAATGACTAGTGATGCTCTACCAGCTTAGAAAAATAAGCTAAGTCTAAAGAAGGCACCACTAATGAAATAGCTTACTTAAAAACCTGTGGAGTTTTGTGGAGTTTTATATGTATGGATTGGAGGAAAAAAAAAAAAAGCAGGCCATCTATTTCCTATAATCATATCTTTCTGGTAAGACTTTAACAGCATAAGCATCCTTCAGAGCTCACCCTGGGATCCTCTGCTGGGACTATCAACAAAAACAAAAAAAGAAATCTTGCAATGCAGACAGATCCACTAATTACCTGTAACACTGCTAAATCACACCTTTAAAAATAAGTATTCCTAAAAAGCCCTTTTCAACTCTCACTGCAAATGTAATGGCAGCATCACCTGGGAGTTAAAACAAAGATTTCCTTGTAGTGGAAATAATGCAACATTGTACTCACTAACATATTTACCACAAAAAGAAAAAAAAAATGTTCGAATTAGGAAATAAATATAGTTCCCAGCCATCTGGAATCCTTCCTACAATGCCCTTTCACTCTCTACCCAAGCAGGTACTGTTCCTGCCTGTAACAAACTTTATAGCAGATCTCCCAGAGAACCTGTTCCTCAGCTGATACTTTCTTGAGGCAAATCAAAAGGGGAAGCAACTATCATATCTTCACCTTTCTAGTATGTACTGCATTTTAAACATGCAAATTGAAATCCACTGCTTTTTGCATCCCTTCAAGCTCCAGATATGCAAGTCACAAAAGAACTGAACCCACAGTCTTTGTTTGATACAAAACCTATTGGGATAGAAGGCTTTGAAACAGGACCTTTAATGTTTGGAAGGGATTTCAAATAAGCCTCTAATAAATTTGTTTCTTTTTATAGTGTTCATCTGCACAATGGAGTTATTTAAAGTATAATAGGAAAAAAATTCAAAAAGCTCCAATGGAGACCACATTGATATACAGAAGGGCTCAAAGAATCTTTTTAGGTTTATCATCTGTAACTGTTAGTATGCTTTTCACCTTTATTTAAATAGCATCTGCTAACAGAAGATTTTAGCCAGAGGGATACAGCTGCTCAGGATATCCTCTGTGTTCAACTCTCATTTAATTGTATATTATCAAACATTCCCAGGAGAACACATTTAATAGATGATGAACCTGTTTCTTGAACAAACTTTCTCAAGAGCATTGCAAGATCTGAATGCCCTGACAAAGAGCAATGATCTGTGTAACTTAATATTCCCTGGGGAACACTGCTGCTGTTTGAGCTCTCAACAAATGGGTGGGGAAAATTCACAGTAATTCTATAAATAAATGAAGTGAGCACTCATGGCATTGGGTTGAAAAAAAATATATGCTTTCTGGCTTGGTACTAAGTATTCCAGTTTCTTATGGAGATTAAAATACACCTCCCTTCTTCCCTCTAGCCATTTTCTGTTTATTCCCTTCTAGCTTCAAGCCCTAAGGTCTCTCTACATGTACAAATTGTGGTTTGTATACAAAACCTGAAAATTGCCATTAACTGAAGAGAGGCAGCTATTGCAATCAATGATCACTTGTGAGCCACACTCACTGGTTCCTGTCATATGCAACTGTCCAGTACTCAGAGCAGAGGACACTGAAGGGGGAAGAATGCTCCTAAGAGAGTAGCTTGAGAGCAGATATAACACAAGAGACACAGCCAAGTGTTTAAACGATGCACAGGCAATCACTTCCTCCTGTGTCTATGCAATCCTGATCTATTTATAGATTGGAAAAACATATTATAGACAGCTAAATACACAGTGAAGGATCTGGTGAAAAGGACTGCCTATAAGCCTGTCCAGGTACACAGCAGCATCCTAAGACCATTGCAGTTTTCAAACATGCTCACATGTTTAATTAGCTCATGACAAGAATTAAGATCTTTTTAAGTAATCTTGTCAATATAGCATTTCAAGGAAAAAAATACAGCTGTAAAACAAATATCATGACCCACTATAGGTATGGGGTTTGTTAAACTCTCATTCTAGATTAAGTCTTTGTGTCTTAAGCTTACAGTACAGTCAGCAATACACATTATATTTACCTGACAAATTGTAGGGCAAAGAAAAAGCTATATAATGAAACTAGACAAAAGACTTGATGAACTAGTTTCAGAACAAGAAAACTAGAAAAGGAAAATGCCCAAAGCAGTCCATGGAAGAATTCATTAGAGTCAAGCAACATCACAAGTTTCCAGCTCTGTTGTTGCAATCAGAAAGCTATAAATAAATATAAGTCTTCCCATATTACTATGGTAAGATCTTCTTTCCATCAAATGATTTTCTAGAAGAGCTGGATATTCTGAAGCTACCACTTTGGCCTCCTGTATTTCTTCCTTTCTTTCTGCAGTTTTTAAAGAAACAGAAGGAAATAACACAAACTGAAAACAAAAACCAAAACAGACTTGGAAACCTAAAAGGACCTTCTCATGCAGTCAGCTGTGACAAAAGCAATACTGTTGCTCTTCAGATCTATGTTTATCTTGTTTTAACAAAGTGGATAGCACTTTCTTTCAACATATTGCTTTTTATCTATATATTTCTATCCAACTATGAGAATCTAGAATCACTTGAAAATTCATTAACACTGACATTTAGACAACACAAAGCCATTTCAATTCAATTAAACAAACACAGTGTGTTAACCTTCAGCAAAAGAAGTAGCCGTTCATTTTTATAGGCTGCTGTAAACAGATTTCTGGGCTTCAAAGCCAAGATCAATAAAGCTTCTGCAAACAATAATAATCTCACACACACTCCATCGACAGCTACTCAGAAAATATAGTCTGATTCTAAAGGTCTTAATGATTGGGTGCTTTCCCAGTCTTTTCCTCTTGCACTCTAACACCCAAGTGCAAATGCCAAGACCTTGGTGAATTCCTTTGCAGAAGTGGCTAAAAGGATCTGCCCCCTCCTCTAGCAAGAAAGACTAACTGCTGTGAGAAAACTCAAAGAAAAAAAAGTGAATCCATGTGTTGCACAACTACCTAAACACTGATGAGGCTCATATTAGGCAGCTTCAGGCTATAAGGCACTTTATTCCATAAAGCAGGACAGACACATATGAAGTGTTAAAACCTGCCTCTTTCCCCTTACAATCAGTGCTATTAGATTTATGCTAATGGAAAACTTCCACTCATCCACAGAACAGGTACAATCCAGCGGCCAGCTGTGTCCACCACTGTACTGCTATAAACCCACTAATGAGCAAAGAACAATTCAGTAATAGTAACTCCTGAATTCCTTAGTCCTGCTAAGGCTGCCAATGCAAAACCCAGCCTTATCTTCTTACATACTCCAGTAAATGTTTTACCATTTCCTAGTTGTATCTCCAATATCTTTACAACTGCCTGTTTAAGCGGGTGGGCTGAGTTTCATGGGTTTGTTGGAGTTTAGGGTGGGGGAGTAGTTTGGTTTCGTTTTTTTTTTAACCTAGTTCTTTGAGGCAGAGACCATATCTTCTTCAGTAATGCCATACTTCAGCCCACTGATACCCGATAGCCAGCAAATAAAATAGCAATAGTGTGCTTTATCAAGTGCAATTCAATTGCCAACAGCGGACACCTAAATTACTAGCTGATGAGGAAACACAAAAATAAAATGCACTGAGGTAGCTGGCAACTCATCTTTGATCTTCCCAGCTACATTAATAGTAATAGCTAGGACTCTTGCAGACGTACATCTCTAAAATGAATATTTAACATTGAGATACAATTATACCATGGTTACATAATAACATATGGCCAGCATGAGGATTACAATTCTACTGTAGGATAAAACTTAGATGCTTATTGCATTTTTCCTTCTTTCTAGGCAAATTGCCCTGATTCCCAGGGAGAAGGATAAGTACAGAAATTTGGAGACTTCCTCCTATCTTCTCTCAGATGTCAGTGAAGGACTGAAGTGAGAACTTAAACTGTACTCTTTGATAGCTTAGATCAAGGCTCACTTAGGTCAGTGGATTAGGCTGCTTGAGAGCTACTGAAAAGTCTTATCCCTGAATGGAAGCTTAAGGCTAAACTTTGTGTGGTCAATATGAGGGATTTGGAGGGCTTCTGTAATTCCACTGGTCAATTCAGGTATTGCATTTAAAAAAAAAAAAGGCACATTTTCCTTGCATAATACTTCTCTACAACACTAGTATTGCAGGTTGCATCATACATGAAAATGAAGGTATCACCTGTATTTCTGTCAGGCACTACACATCACCAAGCCACACTACATAAATTTCATGGTGTCAGTGCTCAGAATATAATGCATAGTCACCTGCTGTGGTGAGACAAAGTATAGTTCAAGCACAATGATCAGAGATATAAAATAAACTTGCAGGACTTCTAGTTCATCTTACTAATGGAACAAAAGCATTCCTGCATATAGCTAGCTTTCAAAAATCATAATTTTAGAGTAGTATCACTAAGTTCAGAGTCATTCTGTTTTCATGTTGGTGACAATTCGAACAGGATTTGACCTTCTGAGAGTAGTTAGTGAGTAGGTACATGCCACCATGCTGGCAAATAATAATCCTAATCAATATCTACCATACATAAAGCCTACTTGATGCACCTATGGCTTGCAGATGAAGTGGATCTGGTGCTTGCTGGATGCCTCTGGTTTGCATTTACTGTATTTCTTCAGTACCATCCAAACAAATTAATTTTTCATTCATGGGAACCTCATCCAGAAAATTCCAACTGCAACTCAGCATTTAGTGAAAGTGAAAAAACAAAATCCAAAAAAATGTGTCTGGTAGGCTATATTCCCATTTAAGTCAATTCCCAAGTTCCCATGATAGATGGTAAAAGAAACTAGTTCATAGACTACAGCAAAGCAATTCATTTAGTATACACTTATTTTTTCCTTCCTTTCTCTGATGCATACTAGTGGCAGATTTACAAGTTCCTATTTCCAATGCAGTTTATAAGAAATATAAACCATCATAGACATCAGGAGTGCTGGAAAGTGGGCACTATTCTGTCCAGCTGGCATTTATTTCTGCTTTCAAGGGCATTCATGAACATTAGCCACAATAAATGTGAAAACACTTGTGCTCATGCTAGTAAAGGCCATTTGGATCACCTCATAAGAGGTTATAATGAATTGTGGTGTATTTGCAAGCTTGCTTTGTTCTCTCCTCTCTCTTTCTTAGCCCTTGGTTTATGAATTAAGTCAACCTTTTGTTATGAACATATCTTCCAAAACAAACAAACAAAAAGGGATACACAAATTCACCACGAGCATAACTATGAAGAGGCACTGGTGAAATTTAAGGGAGTGAAAAGAAAACAGGTCAGGTTTACACAAAGCATCCAAGTATCTATTGTAGAGCCTTGTCATCTACTGCCGATTACAGTTCACCAGCAGAACCATACAGTCTCGTCATATGGAAAGAAACTGATAAGCTTATTTCTGCCAAATGCAGCACTTAATCATACCTCCAACTTTAGAGGTTAAGGTTTACTCAGATGAAGTCAGGTAGTTCATCCTTATCACACCTACACTAAATGGAGAAATCTGTTAGTGGGAAAGGGCACACTTTATACCTCTCACCAGTAAGGACACTGAATTTGCACTTTCATGTGAAAGATCATGTGGATGTCATTCTACCTTTTCTCTCTCATTCTGCATTATGAAACCACCGTGATTTGATCCTTGATCCCTTGTGGATAGAACATACATAGCTGTTCCTATATCGGTATCTTCATTTACAACCACACTGGCACGAACAGCTGAAACTCGACTCGGGGAAATGAATTTATTTTATTCTCAATCAAATCAGAGTAGGATAATGACAAATAAAACCAAACCTTAAAACACCTTTCCTCACATGTCCCTTCTTCCCAGGTTTCATTTGATTTCCAATTTTCTCTATCTTCTCCCCACCAGCAGCACAAGGAGATGGGGTATTAGGGTTGTGGTCAGTTCATCACATATTGTCCTTCTTCCTCAGGGGGGAGAACTCATCACACTCTTTCCCTGCTCCAGCATGCCACCCCCCACCTCTCATCCCCCGCCCCGTGAGACAGTCCTCCATCAAATTCTCCAATGTGAGTCCTTCCCAAGGGCTGCAGTTCTTCACAAACTGCTCCAGTGTGGGTCCTTTCCACAGAGTACAGTTCTTCAGGCACAGACTCCAGTGCAGGTCCCCCATGGGGTCACAAGTCCTGCCAGTAAACCTGCCCCAGCATGGGCCCCTCTCTCCATGAATCCACAAGTCCTGCCAGGAGCCTGCTCCAGTGTGGGCTTCCCATGGGGTCACAGCCTCCTTCGGACACATGTACCTGCTCCAGCATGGTGTCCCCCATGGGCTGCAGGGGAACCTCTGCTCCTGCACTTGAAGCACCTCCTCTCCCTCTTTCTTCACTGAGGTTGATGTCTGCAGAGCTGTTTCTTGCACACATTCTCACTCCTTTCCTTTAGCTGCTGTTGTTCTTCCTAAATACATTATCCCATAGGTTAGCACTACTTTCACTGACAGTCTCAGCTTTGGCCAGCAGTGGGTCCATCCTGGAGACAGCTGGCATTGGTTCTAATGGATATGAGGGAAGCTTCTAGCAGTTTCTCCCAGAAATCACTCCTATAGCCCATCCACTACCACAACCTTGCCACACAAATGCAGTATGGTGGGAATAAGTCATTATTGTATATCAGTCCAGGGCAAGCTAAAAAGGAGGATGGAAAGAGGCATGTTTCTGGTGCTGTATATTTTATCTGAGCAAGTACCTAAATATTAGATAGCTATTGTATTATTTTATTTTACATTCCCTCCATTCTTTTTTTCCTCCAAACGTACAATCAACATGACATCAGCTAAAAATTGGAGCACTAACTACTGAGTCAATACTTCAGTTCTTAGCAGCACTCTTTGAGAAGGAAGCATCTCTTCCTGAGGATATAGTCCACATTATGTACCTCTGATATAGAAGTATTATTTTTAGAAAAAGGTCTGAGCAGAAGAAGGCCTTTAAAACAATGCAGGAGTAAGAAAGAAAAAGTGTGAAACAAGTCAGAGTTGATGCCTGCCCTAAGAAGATACGGCATTAGTAAGGAGTCTCTATTAACAATGTGCACCTTTTTGCAGTTGACTTTTCCAAAAAAGGATTCAAAAGTGTAAGGACTTCTGAATGAATTTCACATTGTACTCCAAGAATAGGAACCACTACAATTAACACAGCTGTTTTAGCTCAGTAGAATAGAAAGTATAGCACATTTCTATTTCATTCTCCACAAATGTAATTTAACAGACTTGGATTTTTCCAAATATATAGTGAAAGCTGAACAAAGCAGACTTAAGGATCTGACAGACGTTTGCACTTTTCTGTGATTTCAGTTGGTTTCAAACGTGACAGTGCACTGAAATAACAATATACATGCCCATAAATAAAATAATTACATTACTTTTTTTTCAGAGGGAAGACATTCCTATTCCGCCCAGTAGAACATTGCTGTATTACACTCAGCCCAGATCAGGCAACACCAGAAACATTAGGATAACTTAAGGATAGTATGATGAGTCAACTCAAGAGGAAATGCAGTACATAAGGACAGCAAAAGGAACAGACAAGGGTTCCTGTCACATTGCCTATGTTACATACAAATAAAACACAGAGAGTTAGTTTCACATTTTGAAGATCATCCTGACAAACAATTTGTGCTAAACTAGGATCTAACCGAGAAGGCTATTTGCTATACAGAACTTCCCACTTTTGCACATAAAAGACCACCCATGGCTCCCACAGTGCTTTATTCTTACCATCCAATGCACTTTGCTAAAGAATACCCATTCTATTGTTTATCACATGACATAAAAGACTTTGAAAAATATTATAATTTAACCCCATTGTTCCAACTGTTTCTATTTCCTTCATCATATTGGCATTCTTGTCACAATCATTTAATGGATGTTCCAAACTTACATAGTTAATGATGCTTCTGCTTAAAGAAGTGCTCAAGACAGCAA
Source organism: Phaenicophaeus curvirostris (assembly GCF_032191515.1). Classification (NCBI taxonomy): domain Eukaryota; kingdom Metazoa; phylum Chordata; class Aves; order Cuculiformes; family Cuculidae; genus Phaenicophaeus; species Phaenicophaeus curvirostris. The sequence continues at coordinate 46,678,223 of NC_091396.1, read as the reverse complement.
GGATGCTAATCAGTCTTCAAGTTTTCAGTGTAAATCTAAAAATTCAATTCCTTTTTTTCTCTCTTTCATTCTAAAGGTACACATTCAAGATTGCTGGTAGCAAAATAAAATATGGCCCCACACTTCATTTTGAATCACCTTCTCAACTTTCAACTACTCTGTTACAACTCTCATTAGAGCAATTAAAAATACAGCAAATAGCTAATGAAGTACTGTCCATCTAGTGCTACAGTGCAGCCCCAGGACATCACAATTACATGCATTCTCACAAGACAAGCATCAAAGGAAAATAAATGTACTTGTCCAAATGGCACCACTCAGAATCAGCATCAATACTTGGTGCTGGTTGCAACAATCAGCTAGCAGGGCCAGTCAAGTACATCAGCTTTGGAAAAGTCTTGCTCTCAGAGAGGAACAGGGAAAAAGAAAACAGTGAAGAACTGGGGACTGACTGAGGGGGGAAAAAAAAGAGGGTTTGGAGGAAAGCGAGAAAATTTATAGATAATTATTTCTACATACAAGAGAGGTAAAGAAGAAACATGCAGACACACATATTAAGCTACTTGGTTACTGTGATAGCCAAAGAAAATGTTCTTTTCAGCAGCATCTCTCTTCCCTTCCTAAAGAGGGGTCATGGTCTGATCTTCTGAGGTTACTAGAATCCTAAAAAAACAGAAAGCCCTCTAAAAATAATTATAGTTGTAAAATGTCGACCTAAAAATATAAAGAAAAAGTCATGGCCAAAGCACTCACGTCAGACACAGTACTTTGGCTTGCTTTAAGGCACCTTAGGAAAAAAAAAAAACCAAAACCCATAACAAAACCCACAACCAACCAAACAAAAAAATCCAAACTAAAAGAAACAAAAAAGCCCTATGAACTATTAAGTGGGTATAGTCTATGCAATGTATTTGATGACTCACTAAGAGGCTGTGTTTGGTTTTTTTTCAACAATCTCTGCTGATGCTGCATATGCTTTCATGAACTGCTGCCTGACTGCGAAGCAGACAGCATAGGCTGTAGGTTGTTAATTTAATTGTCTTGGCAACTGCACCTCTTTCAGGACAAACCCTGAAGGTTCTCCTGTGTACTATACCATGGAAAGTTCTCAGTGAAGGCACTGGATCGAACTTTCAAGCACTTATGAAATGATGGCAAATAATAAAAACTACTCAAAGTAAAACTTGAAGAAAAAATTTAAGGACATAAGGATTCAGTTATTCCAGCTGCTTGCTTTATCCATCCATCTCTTATCAAACTGCGTGTAGATTAATCAATACCTAAGTGGAAAATTATTTCATACACACAGTGACCTTGCAAAATATTCCAATAAGAGAAATACAACCACTCTCTCCACACAACTATTTGCTACAAACCCTGTGAATACTGGGAGAATGCAGATGAAACTAATATTAAAGTCACAGCAGCACATTTTACATTAATGCCGAGTACAACGTACCTGCAATGTATCTGCTTTTCATCCCCTTCGTTAGGGCTGAGGTTTTACATTTGTGCCCCCTGCTTTTGTCTCCACAGTACTGACACAGCTACTCGGAGTGAACCAGACCAAGAAACTATTTTCTTGAATTATTTTTCAGCTGAATCAGTTCATTGAACTGGTTCACATCATGATCTTGTAGAGCAGAGTCAACACCTTCCAGGCAAAAGCAATATCCAGCAGTAGGAATATTTAACTTGGCATTGCTACCAAGAAGACCTAAACATTACCTAATCCTAAAGGAGACAGTATCAAATACTATTTCATTAAACATTTGTTACTCAAATACTTTTAAATCCTTTGCAAGAAACACCCCTACCCTGCATTATTCTTACACAAAAAAGTTACTTGCCACTTACTGGCCTAATTCAGTATGTGGGTCACCAATTCTTCTCAGATCACAAGCCATGAGAAAAGGATTAACAAAAAATATTGCACCTCTCCCCTCCTTTTTATCATTAATAATTAAAAACAATTACAAATATTGAGATTACAATTCTGTACACAGACTTGTTTCTATACTAACCACTTATTGTTCTCTCTCCCTCATAAGAACTGAATAGTAGAAGATAGTTTATTTTTTCCCCCCCCTTGAAACTTTAATAGTTATTTTAAAAATAAGTTAGAGAAGCACTGACCCATCAGATGCTACAAGAGCTTCATGTAGTATTAGAATATATAATTTCAACAGGTGACTTGCTTTCCTATTTTCCTCTTCAGCTGCTGTTCCACCCACTTGAATTTGCCAATGCAGCATTTAATTTCTTTTCCACCTCTGAGGTGGCGTGTCTGGGAGGATGGTATTCCCAACCCAGACACGTGTTATGGCAATATCTGTACCATTCCCTACATAAAATATTTTCTCATTGAAAGGTAAGGTAACCAACTACTCCCTTACTTAGTGCACAAGATATGCCCTACTAGTCACAGCTCCCAGTATTTCAGACTGCCTGCATACAGTATTTTTAAATTACATCTGAGCGTTAACATAAGAAATAAATGTGCCATTAGGTAAAGCAGATAGAGACAGAAAGCTTACTGTTGCTTTACTGGCAGAAACAACAGGTAGAAATATTCACATGGTTACAAAGACTTACACAGCACATTCCCCAGCAGTCAGAAGCTAAAACTGTTCGAACAATTATCATGAGCACTTCAAACTTCATTAGGGAATACATTTCTATTCCTGCAGCTGGCAAGAGGTGCATATTTCAAGTATAAAGTTGTGCTGAGTTTGCATAGCAAGCTTTTGGTAGTGAGGAGGCTGCAGGGGTAGCTTCTGTGAGAATATACCAGAAGCTTCCCCGAGTATAGTCTGTGTTGCTTATGATAGTAAGTGGTGAATGATCACTCCCTGTCCTTATCTGGACCAGCAGCCTTTCATCGTATTTTTCTCACCCCTGTCCAGCTGAGGAGGGGGAGTGATAAAGCAGCTTGGTGGGCACCTGGTGTCCAGCCAAGGCGGAGTCACCACAGAAATCAAACCCACACTTCACTCAGTAGTTATCTAGTTCAGTCCTTCAGCATGTTACAGCAGACACACAGCAGGTATCGACAAATGATGTTCTAAAGCATTGCTTGGGTTTGATTGTGACCCACGAACTGATTTTTCTTTAAATGAGATTTTACTTCAGGTTCATATGTTTTGCATATGTTTCAGGTTTCAACTGATTTTGAAATTGATCTGCCAACTTCTGAATAATCTGACAATGATGTATGCAACCTAGAGGTCTCAAATAGACAGATCTCTTGCAATTCTTGTAAAATTTCTCAATTCCTACTGTATCTATCACAGACAATAAAATAAGTGATAAATACTACAGTAATTACTGTTAGAAGTTAACCAGGTTTAGCAGTACAGGGGTTAAGTGCCTCCAACCTCTTGACACAAAAGCTCAAAACTCACTGTTGTTGATGCTGCTGTTTGAAGCAGATTAAGTGTCTGAGGAGCATTGCATGAAGAAAGCAATGGGGAGGAGTGGATCAGTGAAACCTTTACAGCCTTGGAATGCCACATAGCACCTCAGACCTGGGCAAGACAAGATGAAGGAAGGAATAACCAACCCTCCACTTCCCACCGATTGGGTAATGTCTACCCAGGAATCTATACCTGCAAGGTGTCTCCATCCCAGCAGAAGGGGAGTAGGCAGAAAGGCCTTGGCTGTGAGATACTAGGACTGAACAGGCAGCTAAATTTCTTTGCCATGAGCCATCATCACTATTTTGTCACTTTCATCGTTAGAGGGGTTCAGTTTGCCTACACCAAACTTTTCACAGTCTTCTGCTGAGGGAAACATTATGCACAAAGATGTAGAGAAAACTGTGAGAAGCAAGAAAGGAGAGACTCATTGCGGTTCAAGATTCAAAGCTGATGAAATACGAAGTTTTTAGGTTATTTTTAAACATTGCTGCAGTGCTGTAATGTGCTAAAATGCTTAAAAGCCAACATCACAAGACACGCTGCTTAGGATTCTGTAATATGAAAGCAGTTCCAACATACCACTCAATGTACCAACAATTGAGCTCCAAGTTCTGGTTTTTGTGGGTTTTTTTCTTTTTCATTTATTCCTTAAATTGATAACAAAACAAAAATATTAATTACCAGCTGCTATTTAAAAAAATAAAAAAGCAAGTGTTCACTCAGACCTTCTACATGCGCACTATTACAGAAGATTTGTTAGGCCAATTAGGACTAACACAGACAAAGCTCAAGAAGTGGTTGTTTAATTACTAGAGGGATAAAACCGAAGAAAGGACACAGGAAATGCAATAATGTTAAGAAATAAGGAAAATTCTTCCAATGACTAGACAGACTTTACTTCATGATCAGATAAACAAAGCTGTGGCTAGTTTTGAGTCCCAGTGTGGATTTACTTCATGACCTTGAATCAGCCCTTACAAGTCTCACCAGACATGGGATTTGAGATCCTCAGCTAAAAGATACTAAACCCATGCAAAATTAAGGGCTGTTTTGGGAGCACCTGCCCTCCTCCCCTCCTTTCTTTTTTTCTTTTTCAAAACTCAGCTGATGCACTCAGTGGCTTCAGTTAGAGAGCAATACCAAAACTTGCTTAGCCATCCCCTCCATACACAACTGCATTTTTTCCCCTTAGGCTTCTTTCTTACCCCACCAAACAGATGCCGCAGACTTGCAGCTGGAAAATGTCAAGAAGCAAAAAATATTCCAGAGTTTTAACAGTCAATGTATTTTTATTAAGTACAAGGAGTAGACAGAGTGGGTATTGGTTAGACAGTTTCTGCACTTTCCTGCCCTCTTCCATAGTTACTTTAAAGAAAATAAACTTTATAATGAAGTATTGATAACATCTTCCCATTTAGGCTAACAGGCTGATCACATGCTCCACCACAGCGCATGCTGTTTTAATTAGCAAGATGGATCTTAGAGCTGATATGTTGTGTTGTGCTATAATTCCAGCCTTTACAGTAATTTTCTCCTGTTTTTCACACTATAATGTGCTATAAATCCTACTTAGGCTGCCTCACTGGCCTGTTGCTGCTCAGAGTCAATCTTTCAGGCCCTTCATTTTCATGACAACTTCCCACCATCCTTCCCTTTGCAGGATTATCCTACAGCCACCTGGGGAGATGGCTGCAATGGGCTCCCAAGGCTGGAGTTCCATTCAGTCATCTCACTACCTCTGGCGGGTATGATTTGCCCAGCCTTGCCACGCTGCCTGCACCCAGGCAACTGGGCAACCAGTCCTCTCTTCGGTCTTCTTGAATGAGCATGCCTAGAAAAATAATACAGGCTTGTCTGGGCTAATGCCTAAACAAACCCTGAACAAATAAAATAACCTTTTTAGCCTGGAGGAGACTGAGGGGAGACTTTATTGCTCTCTACAACTACCTGAAAGGAGGTTGCTGGCCTCTTCTCCCAAGTGACAGGGGAAAGGACAAGAGGGAATGGCCTCAAGCTCTGCCAGGGGAGGTTCAGGCGTGACATCAGGAAAAGATTTTTCACAGAAAGGGTCACTGGCAGAGGCTGCCCAGGGTGGTGGTTGAGTCACCTTCCCTGGAGGTGTTTAAAGGACGGGTGGATGAGGTGCTGAGGGGTATGGTTTAATGATTGATGGGAATGGTTGGACTCAATGATCCCATGGGTCTTTTCCAACCTAGTGATTCTGTGTGATTCTCCCACTGCAGCACCGTTTTCTCTTTCCATTTTCTTCCTTCTCCCCTCCCCCCCCTCCTCAGTGTCCTCTGCTCCCATGTTCAGCCTCCACACACATTCTACAGCCTACTAGCACATAACCTTAGTTGTCCTAAACTCTCAGCTTTTTTCCTGTTGACTCTATAATAATCATCTTTTCTCCTATTTTTTTTTGCTTCCTATTACTTTTTCCTCTCTACTGCTCTTTTATACACTCCTTTCCTTCCTTTTACTGATATTCTACAATACCTTCCAAATACAGCTATAAGGATCTAGAAGCCATTACAAGGTCATCCATCAACTGCTCCTGCTCCCCCAGGTCACACAACACATTCTCCAATAATTAAATTTCAGTCATAGAAAAGACAAAAAGGCTTTATTTTTTTTTTCACCCCCTATGGGCCTCCTTGTTTACTTTTTCTCCAGTCTCATTTTGAGTTGTTAAACATTTATAACTTAGAAGCAAGTATCAATATGTCTGTGCTATTTCAAGGAAGAAAACAAAAATATAGCTGATGGTTCTCTTGAGATAAAGTATAGGTGAAAAATGATGGTAGGCACCTGAAATAGCAACTTCTCTGGTGTCACTGTGTGAAGAGAGCAACTGGAAGCCTCCAAATGTTTGCAGGCAGTGGGGAAACAGCATTTCTCAGGTTTTCTTCTATGTGTTGTACTGATTCTCCAACCCTATCACTAATTTTACAGATGCAATTCCCTACAAACAAAGCAACCTTCCAATACCTCAAGTGGGCCTACAAGAAAGCTGGGGAGGGAATGTTCACAAAGGCTTGTAGTGACAGGACGAGGGGCAACGGGTATAAACTGGAGGGGGCAGATTTAGACCAGACGTAAAGAAGAATTTCTTCACCACGAGAGTGGTGAGGCACTGGAACAGGTTGCCCAGGGAAGCTGTGGCTGCCCCATCCCTGAAGGTGTTCAAGGCCAGGTTGGATGGGGCCTTTAGCAGCCTGATCCAGTGGGAGGTGTCCCTGCCCATGGCAGGCAGGTTGGAACTGGATGATCTTTGAGGTTCCTTCCAACCCAAACTATTCTATGATTCTATGACACACCTTGGCATCACAGTGCTTGATCATAAATATGGCATGGTTAAAAAGGAAAAAGACTTTTATATGGAAGGATGGGATCATTCCCATCCTTTACACTTCTGAAGGAAGCTATACTAGCTGACAAATGGAATTCACAGGTATGAGCCCTAAATTGAAGCAAATGTATTATGGTATTACAGTATTGGTTAATGAAATATCTTATGGCTTTGCTATAGAAAGAATTGTCCGCTATAGAAAAAGCTGGAAATTCTTCATAATTCAGTAGCATCTCTACAGTCTTTACATTTCAAGTCTAGCTTAAGTTCCAAATTTTCCAAGTGGCAATATGGGCTTTGAAATACCTGCTGCCCTCAAAATTCCAGAGCTAGCTCTTCTGAAAACTTCACAGAGAAGCAGGAAGCAAAAAGTGGAGCAAAGTAATTGAGATCAACAAGAAACAAACTTTCCCAAGGGAAGCCTCACCTGGGAGATTTTTTTTTTTTCATTAAATCTTCATGCTGTTTTCAGCTTATATTTAATAGCCCTCATTATTACACAATCAAGATCTTTCAGATCTCTTTAATAAACAGTATTTTTTATTCACTTGAATCAGAGTAATATGGCTTGAAAGTTTACCTTTTGGAATCTGTTTTTTATATATATATAGAGAGAGAAGATTGATTTTAAGGCTAAGAAAAGATTATATACTTCAGAAAGAGAAGCAAATATTAACAAATCCAGAATTAATTTCCATTAAGAAAACTTACCCAGAAGTAAGGGTGTTTTTCAGAACTGCAATCACTACAGTCGTGAAACAAATTTCTGGAATTTTGTTGCCAACATTAAGAACAATTTCTTGCTCACGTGTGTTATGATCTCCCTCGATCTTGTACAGGAGAACTTCAACAGCTGATTGAAGTAATATTTGCCTTAGTCTTCATATATTCCACATTTCCTGCCAAGTGTCTTACACCACACACTTTTATACAGACTAGTAAGTGTAATATTTATGACAATCTTCACTGGAGTTTCAGCACCACCACAAAAGCTTTCTCTGAACTGGACAGAATACAGAGCTGAAGTCTGGTTTCATTCGATCTTTTCTTGTTTTAGAACTTTTCTTTGGACTCCCTGGCACAAGGACCATCTCTGTTCTAACTCAAGTAACAGATCAAGCTGTTGCTAGATGTTATTTGAACTGCTGCTGCTGTAGTAGCAAAGTAATTATTAATTATGATTTTTAATTGGCACATGTGAAGAGGCATTCCACAGCAGATCTGCATCCCTTCTACTCTGTTATTCCATCTTAGATGGTTGATACTTCACAGTACCTGCCTTAACCCACTAGTTAACCCCTACTAATAGCCTCATTTCTCCTGCGAGACAGAGCTGAGTATAAAACACCCTTTGTCTTATTAAAGTGAACAGAGACTGTTCAGATGTGTCTCAGATTCCATACCTCAAGCCACTGACTCACTTGAGCATTAAACATTTAATAATTTCTCCAGCCTATGTTCATGAAAATTTTTGAGTGCACACCTCCAGCTATGCTTTCAGGGAGTTAGCTGACAACTTGTCTGTTTTATTAAGGTTTTTCCATCCACATGATGGAAGGACTGTTCTACTTTTAGCAGGACTAGAGAAATTCCAGAAAGCAAAGCCTGTGAGGACCATGAAAGCCAAGTTAGTTCACTTCCCTCAAAAGGTTTCTGTATTTCTGAACACAGAGTAGTGTTTCTGCCATACACACATACACTTTCCAAATTCCACTTTGAAAAGAAATTTTAAATCAATGCCCCTAAAGATATCCTCACACACCTCATGAATCAGTGATGTATGTTCCTATAGTGACATTACACTGCATTGACAATGGCTTTGTCCACAAGGGTGAATGATTAAGTCATAAGTTAACGCCCAACTCTGATGAGCTGAAGAGTTAGGCCAGTGAAGGCAGTCTGTTGATAAGCTGGAAACAGAGTTCACAGAAATAATGTGTTATTTACAGTTCACAGTAGATTACATCAGTGCCTATGCCTTTAATAAGATATCTAAGATAAGCTGCCTTCATAGCCACCAATTAATTGTCTCCTTTTGTAAAGCCAAGTCCCAGTAATGAAGTGTGAGGTTGATCTTCTCCAAAAGCAAGAGGTAACTTAAATTTGGAATGTTGTGGTCTCCCTGATCCTCCCACTGTGCAATGCTCACCTCACCTCTCCAGACCCACATTGTTGTTCACTTCACAAGGAAGATGGACAACTTTAGAGTGCTGATCCACCAGGAAAACTGCCTTATTTTGGGGAGGGCAGGGGTGGGGTAGGGTGTGGTGAGGAGCAAGGGGGCCAGAAACAATACTATATTCACTTGTAATTGGTTAAGGGCGCGCAAATAACCACCATTTAACTGAAGCTTGTAGCAGCAGCCTTCACTAAAGGCTGGCTTGCTTAGTCATAGAATATCCTGATGCTTTTGTCAACACAAGAGCAGAGTTTGGCTCATTTTGAACTCAGAGGACACAGCAATGTCATGTTCTTATTAAAATGTTTCAGTTGAATAATTTTTTGCTGTAGACCTCACAAAAGCGCTGCTTCCATGGATGTAGCTATACTTCAGCAACTGGTTAAGAAAAACACCCTCTAATTGTGTAGCACAGATTTGTAAAGTGATTTTAGAACTTCCTGATATATTGGAAATAAAGTTACAATGCACTATAGACATGCATTTCTCCAGTTGTCCAAGACAAAAAAAAAAACAACCTCAAGCCCACAACAAACATCAAACACACAGCTACAAAACACTCACTGCTTGCTCAGAAGCTTTTCATAGGTTTCAAATACCTGACAGCTCATAACATGCCCATGACTTTGCTCAGAACAGTCCATTACAAAAGTATAACACAATTTCAGCTCCTTAACACACACAAACTGCAGACAGTCAAGGGTTTGATTATGTGAAAACTACTCTATTGCTTCACTGACAACATTCCATCTGAGAAGTCTCCCTAAGCAGGGAACAGTTGTAAGGGATTTACGTCTACTTCCCAGTCTAAACCACCACTGATAAAGGATAACATACTAACAATTAACTGAGGTCCAGTTTACAAACTTGTTATATGCAGGCTTGCAAAAAACCTCCAAAATGAAATTAAAATACTTACTAATTGTATTTTCTAAAATCAGAAGGTAAATAAGAAACCTGTAAAATTATCCTTGCAGATTCCAGTCCAGATCTTCAGAGAAAAAAGCATTTCACTGCACAATGGCCTTCCCTGCACTTTGCACTTTTGCTGAACCTTTCAGTGACAGGCCAGAAAATGCCAAGAGACAGGACATCTCTTCATGCACATTTGAAGGCAGCTGTGCATGTGTGGAATAAAAACAAGGGAAGCTGGTGGTCTCCTGCACAAATTTTACCTGTATGGTGTGGGTAAACAACATGTTCCTGACTCCTTTTCAATTTGTTCAATACCTGTTATCAACAATTTGAATAAATCAGGTTTTCAAACTAAGTAAGTCAGATATTTCTGATGACAGCTTCTTTTCCTAAACAGAAATGCCTCAGACATGGAAATACCATGTGGTTCAGAAACAAGATTATCCTCAACTCAAAAAGGCAGAAAATTCAAGAAAAAAAAAACACAGAAGGAAATATTGCACTTTTTTAAAACTATGTCACTAGCCTGGGGAACTACTTCAATATAAACTTGTTCCAAGAGTTGAGTAATACCCCTGAGAGAGCATGCATTTCTAGTAACAGGAGGAACTTGATGATACTGGATGGAAGAAAATTAAGGATCAGTTTTCCTACCACAGCATTACCCAGACTAGGGTTTAGAAACAACATTTCCTCCTACTATTGTATTTCTCACATGCTGTTTGTAGCATTATCCAGGGATGCAGGTAAAATAGCAGTTAGGTGGAAATCTATTTTGGTTGATAAACAAAGCTTATGTTCTCCAGACTGTATAAGAATTGGGTAATGAGCTTGCAAGCTCTGTTCCATTGCACTTGTATGAAAGGACCTTGGTCTCCTGGCACACGCAACTGCTGGGAGAGGCAGTTTCTCCAAACGTAACTGCACGTGGTGCTATCAGGCCACATGACAGGGATATGCTGCTGGGACCATATGTTGAAGTTCAAAATAGACTCTTCAGAGCACAGACATGCCAGGCACCTGAGGTCAGAATCATAGCACTAAAAACCAAAATGTTAAATTCTCTGACAGATCAGGAGGGGGTTTTTTTCTTGTTATAGCCCGTTGTGAAACTTTCCATACCGGATTCCACTGGTCCATCACAATCATTCATTACAGATAAATAACAATTGATTTCCATGTCCCTGCACACATGCTGACTCAATAAATCATTTCTCCCCTAATGAGCTACAGCTGTCTCCAAGATAAATACCACCTAGTTTTTAAACTCCACTAGATCACATCTACTTCAGCATAACTGCTGCAGTGTTTGCTCAGTGACATAAGTTAAGTCGATGGATGTCAGGAACTGCTTTGCTTATGTAGCTAAGTGTGCATGCTTTACTTTTCTCTTTATTAGGTTTTATGGTCAGTTTTAGTATTCATAATAATACTTAGCACTTACAGGACGCTTCACATTTACAAACATTAACTAATTAAGAAATAAGAAGTGGGAGCTACTAGAGCAGAGCTGAGCCAAGCTAGCTTTTTCTGCTGTAGGCTACATAACCATTGCTTGAAGCATATATACAACTTTTCGGTTCCAGAACAGTTTTCACCCTAAAATGCCTTAAGTATCTCAGTCCCAGAAGACAGAGCACACTTTTCTTGATGTTACCCACATCCACCCGCACCTGGCAACACCTCCCTCCTAATTAGAAACTATCCCTTCTATCCCTGCTGGGGAAGAGTATATTAAAAAAAAAGAGAAAGCAGCACCTAATTTCTTATTCTTTTTGCATCGTTTTCCACTACCTCCTCCTACTTTTATTTAGCTATCCATTCCAGGATGCAATTCTAACCTCAAGATTCACGAAGCTCATCTTCCTTGGCATCTTGGGCCCATTTTTCCATCATCCATTAGCACTAGCCACGCGTACTTCTGCCTGCCTCTCTTTGCCCCTCTTGAGCCTGAGAGCACTGATTGAATCAAATCAGACATGGTTATATTCAGTAGCTCAGTACCCATGGAGGACAGGCTCTAGCCATTTGAAATCTCCACTTAATTTCCTTGCTGAGCTCACAGGCTTTCAGAGGCAAAGATGCACTGAAACTTAGATGGACACTGTGCTGCCAGCAACTGACTTATTTGCACCAGTTCCTTGCACCAGGGAATACTTCAGATGCAGAGTTTGCAATCATCTTGCACCATGCTGTGTGACATGACATTCAGAGGACTAATGGTTCTCCTCCCCAACTCATATACATGACATGCAAATGGCTAGCATAAGGTAGCTTCACAAGTTAAGTTATGTAGCTGCTGACTCAGAAACTCATGTGTTCAAGGAACCACAATCAATTAAAGAACACTTTGTTATCCTGGAGTTGAGAAAACCTCTCCCATTCTGCTTCATTTTTTGCAGACCAGAGAGCATCAGGTTCGGCACAGCACCAGACCGGTGCAGTGCTCTACCATGCACGACTTGCTTGTGCCAAATCACAGTGATTGCAGCAGACCACTTTTGCTACCCTGCTTCTTCTTTAACGCTGGTGCAAGCTAATTGCAACACATCCAGACAATGCTACACTACAGACAAGGATAAGCTGGGTTTGGGTTTTGGATTTATTTTTTTTTCTGAAGCACTTTTCTAAGCAATGAATAAAGCCTAGGGTTTCTTCAGAGGAAAACAGGACAGACTGTTTTCCAATAAGAAGTTACAGCACAGACCATCCTTGTGTAAACTGTCCAAATCACCCTGGTAATGAACACAGAGGCAATTCCAGACAATGGAACACTGTTTTTTACCTGCTACTTGGCATAAGAAAAGGTACCTCTTTCAACCACAGAAACTTTTGATTCTTACAATGGTTTTCATCCGTAAATAGAAAAACACAGTGCAGACAAAGGACAAAGCACATTATGCTTATATCACTCACAGCACCACAGAGGCAAGGTGAGAAAAAAAGAAATAAAACAGGTTAGCTTGCACAAGATCATGGCATGTGACAAAGAAAAGAGAGCAGCAACAGAGCTCAGTAAAGGAGGATGCTTGGCTCAATATACTCTGGATGTAACTCTTTGCAAAGGTTTGAAGTGTGCAAAACCAAAGTCAACAAATATCTTAAATAATCAGAAGTGGAAGAAAAGCTTGCAATTAAGCATAGGAAATTGAAGTTTGAATGCCAAAGGCTATTTTTTTTTTATTTTTTTTTTTTTTTAGTATTATGTGATGGAAGGCATTCAAGACAACATGCTGGAAATACATTGAAAGGAGCAATGCTGAACAGACCCCTCTGAATTTGTTCTGTCTTGCCCTCTACCTCTCATTTTCCTTATTTCTTCACCTTCATCATCAGACAGATGCCAGAATAGTATTCAACATTAAGCATAACAGCCTCACACTGGTACTTTTGGAAGTGAGCTTCAAAGCCCAAATTAAGCCAATGCATCTTTGGCAATGTTTATAACTCTTACATAGGCACAGCAGTGAGAATCATGCAGTTGTGAAATCCAAGAAGGAAAACAGATGGTCTTAAATAAAATAAAAACTTTTTGTGCCATTCCTTTTGCAACATTGCGTGAGGTCTCCAACTTAATAAAAAAATCAGGAGCAGCAACACTGAAGACACCTTTGCCTTTGAACTCCTGTGTTTAATTTGGTTCACAGATTAAAATGAAACAGCAAAGATACAAATTCAAAGGAGTCCCAGAACACCTTGTTCTATGCCATGGAACTGAGATGCAGTTTAGTTTCACTGGGACAGGTCTTGCAGCACAGCAAAGCATTGATTTTCATTAGCGTATTTCATTTTCAGCAAGATGCAAGCAGTGGCAGTTACAAGGAGGGAGCACCATGTGCCTCTGCAAGGGCGGGCCGTGAACTCAGCTTAGAATCATAGAATCATAGAATAACCAGGTTGGAAGAGACCCACCAGATCATCAAGTCCAACCATTCCTATCAAACAATAAACCATGTCCCTTAGCACCTCGTCCACCCGTGCCTTAAACACCTCCAGGGAAGGTGACTCAACCACCTCCCTTGGTAGCCTGTTCCAGTGCCCAATGACCATTTCCGTGAAAAATTTTTTCCTAATGTCCAGCCTAAATCTCCCCTGGCAGAGCCTGAGGCCATTCCCTCTTGTCCTGTCCCCTGTCACTTGGGAGAAGAGGCCAGCACCCTCCTCTCTACAACCTCCTTTCAGGTAGTTATAGAGAGCAATGAGGTCTCCCCTCAGCCTCCTTTTCTCCAGGCTAAACAACCCCAGCTCTCTCAGCCGCTCCTCATAAGGCCTGTTCTCCAGCCCCTTCACCAGCTTCGTTGCTCTTCTCGAAGCACACTAGCAAAGCTGGTCATGTCAGCAATCAGTTTGCTTGAGGTCAGAACTGAAGAGAACTCCTACAGCTTAATTATTACATGTTTGAACTGTCAACGAATGTTTCAAATTCTAAACCCACTGAGAAAAAAACATACCAAGACCATTAGGGACCTTGAACGTAACAACTGAGGTTTTCAGCAGAGCCAAGCACACAGAGACCAGTAGGTGCAGAGGGATTATTCATGGCAAGGTACACCTGGCAACTTGGAACTGCACGGGGGCTTGGGGTAAAAAGGAAAATTACAGAGAGCTCACAGACACTGATAATTTATCTATCCCGCAATGAAGTTTCCAAACAAATTTCATCAGAACATCATTACTAAACCCCATTGATTTGAAAAGGAAAACAATTAATAACAAAGTCAACATCTGTAACATTTTTACATATGATACTGCAAACCACAGGAGAGTAACTTAATAGCTGAGCACTTTGAAATGCTAAGTTTTTTTCAAGCACTACAGAAGCAGCCTTTCAAATCTGAGCAAAATTTATGCAGTGCACAAGTGCATAGGCTGTTACTGTGATGATGTGCACCCATGCATCTCATGCTTCGTTCCGACTTTCAAATAAATATATCATTGAGGAGCATGTTAACTCACTGCAAAACAGAAACTCACTCTAAAGTAAGCTGGTCCAACTCAAGAGTGCCAAGCCAGGCTCCATGCAAGCCTACGGAATGCAGCGGATCATTTGCTCTCACTTAATGTTCCCCTGAAAGCTACAAGGGTTTGTTGATATTGATTTAGATAATCTTTAGACTCAGGATGACAAAACTCATATCACATGTGGGCCCATCCCTACCACATTATAAATAAATAAAATCTTATTTGTGAGGGAGGAAAGCCACAGCTGGAAGGACAAGGACCCCTCAGCTTTTCCACATCCTTTTGCAGCAGTTCATAAGGCTGCTTGTAATGCTAGCAGCACTAAGGAGTTCGTGTGGATAAACTGGAGCTAGAGGTTTAAGCAAGTGGTTTCTAAGGAAATAAACTTGCAGCAGAGAGTAATTACACATTCAGTGCTGAACTAAGTGCCTGTCACCCTAAGATCCGGCTACATCACCTCTCTCTGTGGTTAGGAAACATCTCTCACTACTAAAAAACTTCTACCAGCTTTCCACATTCAAGACAAGGAGTCATTTCTACGTTGTCCTTCTTTTAAGCACTAGGTTATCACTAAGCTACCCATTGACCTTGTCCTCTTTGGCCACATAGTACAAAAGTCAACAACTTAACTTGAATTATTTGTTGGTACAAAGATTAAGAATGAAAACTTCCAAGTTCAGCCAAGAGTTTGCCAGTTCACCCATCTATAAGTTACTTGCATATGTTCAGCAGATGTTAAGTCAGGATTAGCCTGTGGTCTGCTTTCAGACTCATCTCTGTTGCATTCACCATGCATCACTGCTATGAATCAAAGGACAAAGTTTGTATTCTTATTGACTTTATGCAGGACTTTTTCTTCTTACACATTATCTATGATTATTCTTAGCTGTTCTCTAAATATTATTTATTACTCTATGCCCATTTAGTCATGCATAAGTGTTCACAAATATATAAAGCCCCTGAATGCTAAGTTTTATAAAAAAGCTCAAGTGCTTTGTTCTTGTAGTCAGAGCACAGTGCTTTTTGAAAGGCATTTTAACTCCTCTCTTGCACAAATATGACACTTGGATACATCATCAGTAACTTTAATGCAAGGCCAGGGCAACTTTTCTTGCTCAGAATTTCTTCAAACACGATCCTTTTGGAATGCCAGGAAACGATTAAATTCTCACAGTTTCAGAGGAATTAGTGTGGCCATATGTGGTATTTAACCCATGAGTTGCAAGTTTGTCCACATATACTTCAGGGATTAGGAAAACTATAGGTAGATCAGGAAATAATTATGTATTTCTGTCAATCTGTACACTTAGCTGATCTCAGAAGATAAGATACACAAAGTTCACCCACAGCCTCCAATTACATATGCACACCAGCTGTTTTACCCATAGAGACCTCGACTTTAGACAGACTGTTCCTTTTACACTGACCACAGATTACATCATCTCCGATACTTCATCACACATTTTAATCTAAAGAAAGCTCGTTTACATCTTCCTGAAAGGTCAAGAGACTGATATTGGAGGTCAGGGCACGCTTTTAATACTACATCCACAAAAAGCAGCAAGTAATATTATGAAGCAACCTTAAAGTTAAATGGGACTCATAAATTATGAGCTATATTTCTATCTCACTCCCCCTTTTTTTCCTCCCACTTAAACAAAAAATTACTACTGACATCAGTTCATCAGCATAGAAATACACAAGTGTAGCACTGCATAAACCACACAGTAAGGCACGGGTCCTTTGACAAAGATGACAGAATTTACGTTAAGAGTCTTCTTTAATCACGTTTACTTCATCCTCAACCTTGTGACTTCAGGATATAGAACATTTTTTTTTTGTTTTTTTGGAGCTAAAAAAAAAAAGCTAGAAAATTCCTCTACAGTTGTTTTATCTCTGACATTTCCACAGAGCTGTCATTTGCAGATAAATCACACCTGCACATACCAGATTCAAAAAGACTTTGCTTAGAATTCACTAAACAAGCATTTCAACTCTATAAGCTATCCATTACTATATTTAAACAGTATGAAACTCATGGCTTTCAATGGCAGGGAGACAGAGACATGAGAACACCAAAGCAGATGGGTTCAGCTGCAGGTATTGTTTTTATTTTGCCATAGAGACACCTCACCCCTCCCAATACATTAGAAATAAGTTCTGCTTTTCAAGTGTGTCCTAGTGACAGCAATACAAAAATAATTTAGAACCAACCATATAATTATGTGCATTTATTTCAACCTTCCATTACTGGAGATAACAAGATGAACAGTGAAATGTGAACTTTAACAATCCTGTAATTATAGCCACTGAACCGTATGTTATTGAAAGAATTGTGCAAAACCCAGATGCAAAGGAATCAACGGGGTATGTAAATAGAAATGAAACGGTAAAATAATCAAGTGATGAAGAAGTAATATGCAGCACTAAATAGCTGCTCCATAATTCCTGCTACAATGTTTAATAAATACTTGGGGTTTTTTTCCCTTAGTTTGCCACCCTTTCCACTACCATATACTGTTCAGAGGTTATTGTTTTAAGTAGTCCAGTAGAAAATACCCCAATAGCTGCTGGCAGCAATTACCTGTAAGCATTATCACAGAAATACTGTGGGATCTTCTGAGGACTCAGTTTACACAGAAGATAAAGCCTTAAAGAAGTGATTACAGTTAACAAGAATTATGACCATTTCTTGCCAGAATTCAGGTACTAGATTAAACCCCTGAGAAGTGGCAGTCTCCTAACTTCCAGCTGCCAAGCCGCAGGATTCGTATCAGCTCAGAAGTCTGTCCACCCTCAGGGCTGACTTGCCCCAAGAGCCAAACTACATAAACCAAAGGCAGAAGACTATTGTCCAGAGCCAAGTAATCTGGGACCGAAGTTTCTGTTCATACACAGCACAGCCGCCTATTTTACTGAGGTTAACTCATATGTCATTTTCTTTACAATGAGTAAAAATGAGAAGGAAAGCACAGGTTGTTCTCCTCTTCTTCCCAGAACAGCTATTTTTTGACATATGAATATCTATATTTCAAGCACTCTGAAGCTATTTTAGTCTACAGAAGACAAAACATGCAACCCAGATTTTAACACTCCTAAGGAATCTTAGCCTCCTGTAAGTGGCCTCTATCTCTTAAACTATTATTTGACTTCTAGTTTTGATGGCACAGACAGAGGCAAAGGAATTCTTTAATCCCAAGTGTCTCTCCCTTCTTCACATACACTTAACCTCAAGGTTAAACTGTACTAACATCAAATAGTGCAGCAAGAAACCTGCCCTAGCATTCAAAATGCAGCCATTTAGTCAAGTTACCACAGATCAGCAAAGGTAAATAGTCTCTTAAGGTGTGCGTTTAACAGCAGCTCATGATATCAAGGTACCACAAAACATCCATTTTCTTATCCTTGCCCTCCAAGGAGAAGGGCTTTTTATTCCATCATTCCCCTCCTAATGTTAAAACTAATCAAGTTTAGTTTAATAATTGTTTTATAATTCATTGGCCTTTTTGCTAGGACCATCCTTAATCAGGGTTTTAGTTCAGTATTGTAGTCCAAGGATGAGACTAGATAGCCCAACCTCAGATCTTCCAAATTTCAGAAGCCACTGTGCTGTATGTCACCAATGTCATTCCTCCTCTTCTAAAAGACAGAAAAAACCCATTCCCTTCTCTGTCTTAGGTTTCCTGCCTTAAATAACTAAGCTTTGTTATCATACACCAACATCACAAGTATCTTTCCAGCTCCACAGTCCATACCTTCTCCATACTAAATAGGTTCACAGTTTTCCTACTTACCCAGGCTGCCCTTTTCTACAGCATCCAGATTCAGCTGACCAGCGAGTTCCAGCTGGAGGAAACACTGAAGCCTTTAATTAACCTTTAACAGGCTGCAGCTGTGATATTTTCCTCCCAAATACTGAATAAATTCAAGGCATTTGTTGAGTGGGTCCAGAAAATTCATATAAATGAAGTACATTAACAGTAACGTGCTGCATTTTGCATTATTATTTCTTGGTGTGTTTTGCTGGGATATATCGCTTATTTTCTTGCAGGTAGTCACACGGTACCCATGACAGATCACTACAGTGTGCCACCAAGACTCTTTCAGAGAACAGCAAATACTTTGCAATTTGTTTCACTGGGCTTTGCTAAGAGTTAATGAAACAGTTCATTCTAGATGTTGAATGAACTAAGTGTTCTAAGTGTTTTTAACAACTAGAAATGTGTCCTTGTTTGTCAGGTCTCAGAACTTTTGTTGATATTACAAATACACAGCTATCAGTGAAATACATGTCCAAGGATAACTGGCAAAACTAAATTCCAGTGACAAACAGAAGCAATTTTTATTTGCCCTTCTCCTGAATTTCCCACTGGTTAATTATTCATCATTTATTCAGCAGCATCTAATGAAAGGATCTTCTGTGCACCCACCTAAGAATACCCTGCTCAGGGGTAAAAGACCACCAGTTGTCCTTTTCTTCCTACCTATGGCACCTTTATGCTTACTTATCCCAACTGCCACCAAAGGAGCAAGCTTGACTCCACAAGAGCTGGCAGAGACTAAATTCTTCTACCTCCCGTTAAAAGGTTTGAACGTGTGTTTGATTAGAAATACCATTAATGTCAGCAGAATTGTAACTCAGACCTGAGTAATTAAATTGAAAAGAATATAGGGACCCTAACGCCAACCCCTCTCCCCAGGTAGTTTGAAACATACCACGCTATACTCCAATTGTAAACAGAGGAGAAACTCTGAACTCCTTGGACATTTTCCCCCAGATTCAATGAAACTAAAGGATAAATACAAACTTGCTGTGTAAGACTAAAAGATCTTAAGTATCACTCCACTGCAACAGTCTGATTCTAAAATATTACCTATAAATAGCAACTAATCCACAGACTGTCTCTGCCTTTAATTCTGGAGCAGATGCAATATTAGTTACCTCTCATGCATATGTTAATACATACTTCATCTAGAGTTGGTGCAATAAAGTACCATTTCTGGTATTTTTTTTCCCCAGACACAGGAAAGGAGTTGATTTTCCATAGCATCCAGGAGCCCAGAGCTGACCTTTTGTTATTTAGAGGCTGAAAGTAGATGCATTAAGTGAACAGCATGGGGAGAAGCTTTCTCCACATGGCCCTTCCAAATCCTTCTCCCACCTGCTTCAGCGTGCAATTTCTATTTCCTCAGGAACAAAACTAACACAGAAGAAATAATCCCTTCCCAGACTTCTTCAGGTAGGGCTGAAAAACTTCCCATTTCCTGGTGTCCCCATGTTATTTTACATGGAAGTAGCCTTAATAGTCCCATCTGAGAGAGACTTACTTAACTTCTATGCATTTTTTTTTCAGCAATAAAGTAGGATACAAACAATTCCAGAGTTTAAACTAGGAAATGTGAAGTTTTGATTGCATGACCCCTAAAGGTTACACTTGAGCCAATAGAGTAAAGTCTGAGGAAGAAGATGAGGAAAAATTAAAAAAAACCCATGATGCAGATTAAGAAGCCAAGGTATTTTTAGTGGCTTTCTTTTGTCATTATAAAGTTCCAAAGAGAATTTCCAAGAGCTATAAAATTTAAGATGCTACCAAAAAACTATGCATGCTTCCTAACACCCATTATGCTTTTGATCACAAAAGCAGCAGACCCTTTGTATAAATTGCAATTAGGTAATAATTCTAGTAGCAAATATGATTTAATACTTTATTTGTCCTGCTCAGTAGGAATGCAATGGACATGAACTACTGCATAGCCAGGTCCTTGCAAGATACTTAGCACATTTATTGTTGGACTAAGCTGCAAAGCATATATCTGAGAAGGGAGGGAAGAGGGTGAAAGCTCGCAAACATACAGAGGGGAAAAAATTGCACAGCAAGCATTTTACAGACCTTTGCTAAAATCATTCCTTAGTTGCCTGGGTAAGAGGAGGTTAAGAGAAAGGAAAAACCTGCTTCTGAGCTCCTGTTTACTTCAGCAGATAAACAAGTTTGGATTAAAGGGGAAAAAAATGAGATGTCAGCATACTTCAAAAGCAGAACATTTTACTCACTACGCTTTCCATTAGCTGGATTGCTTCTAGCTGTCTCCCTCTCTCTCTCTAATATTTTCCTCACTGATTTAGCTTACAATTGTGTCAATGACAAAATTTAAATTACTGATAAAAGCATCATGGAATCAGTCTAATCCATGCAGCATAGACATGCACTTCTCTAATTACACTAAGTATTACTGTTGGGTTATTTTCTGCACAAAACCAGAAAAATGAAAAAGACGTTCTTAGTATCTTTCTTTTTCTTTCTCCTTCTCCCTCTATACATCAGCTTTGTAATCAGACCTTATGTGGCAGGAAGAAAAATAAAAAACCGTATAGAAATTAACACTATGGATTAAATTTGATATCTAGAAAGCAAATCTGAAGTCAGATCCCTTTTTGGTATAAAAAGCTATTGAAGTGTGCAAACAGGCTGAGACCATGACAGAATCTAAACACAATCTATAAATTTATAATGTCTGAAAAGTTCATCTTTCTTTCTGGTTTTATCACCTCTCCTTTTTTCTATATACTCTTTTGTTAGCTGTCACTTTATCAGGAACAAATAGTGGAAACATTTGATAATAGTCTTAAAGTATCTGATGGCTGTGGCAAAGAAGGGAATAAGCCATTCTCATCACCTAGGATGGATAAGGCAAGAAACAACAGACTTAAGCTGCAGTAAAGGAGACCCAAGTTAGATACAGAACTCTTTCCATACCTCAAAACTGGAGCCCTGGCATAGATTGCCTGGGGAGGTTGTTGAGTCTCTGTCACTGGATGTCTTTACAAACAGCCTAGATCACCATCCATCCAGAATCACCCAGCTACAGTTTATCTTGCCTTAAGGCAAGACAGATGAGATGATTTCTTAAAGCTGCTTCTTATCCTGAGAATCTATGATCCCACAAGTTAAAAAAGGTCTGTATTTGGTCTGGTAAATGCAGAGAAATTAGCTGTGGAACGATTTCTGAGAGTTCTCACCCCTCTAATCAATAATTAGTCAATGTCTGCACTAGGCACTGCACTACCCAAAGTGTCAACAACTCAGTAAAAAATAGCTTTTCTATTTTATGCTCTTTCTTTATCAATGGTGCAGTGCTGCTGGAATGCACCCCTTTTAAATCAGACACAAACCAAAAATTCTGATTATTGTAGTTATTTAGTTTTTTCCTAGATACCAACTCTAAGTTGAAGTCTTAGCTATATTGCAAAGTTTAGACAATCTCTCTGTTCTTTATCATCCTAGTAAATCCTTAGACCCTGATTAGTTATAGCGGGTGTTTCAAAAGGCATATTGGACAGAGATCTTAATCTAAATAGTGCTCTGAAGTGGCCAGGAAATGCAGAGTTGATCAGTAGTACATACTGAGGATGCAGTCCCAGCCCCAGCAAAACAAGGTAGCTCAATGATACCACATGCAAGGGAAAAAAAGGAAGACACAAACCCATGAGGCAGAAAGAAGATGGAGAGAAAGACGTATGGCTGGATTTGTTCCTTTGGTTTTGTCCCAGTTGCCAGACTTGAGTTTTAAAGTCATATAAAGCACAACCTTGGAAACACTTCCCAACCAGCTATATTTTGCATGCAGCAGCTACTGAGCAAAAAGGCGTAATGAAAATTGAACAGGACACAATAATACAAAAAGTTTTAAGAACAGGAAACCACTTTGCTTGCCTGGAGGCTATGCGTTTCTACTGCATTAAGAACATTCCAATTACATCTTGAGAGCATCTCCTGAGCAGCAAAAGGAGATTCTCACCTCAGTGTGATCTTTCCTGTCTGCCTGGGTATGCTTGCTTCATTTCTAGAAGCAACCCTTCCAGATAATGAAAGAAACAACAGAAATTCCCCCCTTCACATTTGGAAGGCAGATCATCCTAAACACCACAGAATCAACAAACCCCAATAAAAGCATATCAAATGCACACTAGATAAGAAGTTCTACAGAAAAATCTCTAGAAATAAGGTGAAAAAAACCCAATTTAAGAGTCTGGTATAACCCTTCTTTCATTTACTGTCACAGAGCACAACCTAATTTTGCATAGTCAGATATGTACAAAGTGTTCTGGAGATTATACGTCATTTAGCTTTTGCTGAATTCTAGATGAAAGATATGCAGTAAGAGAGAAAGTAGAATTTCCTGTGATCCTTAGCTACCTTTATTAAACACAAGTGCAGCTGCCAGCCTTCACGGGTAACTCGAACATTACTGAGGTCTTTGGCTCTAACACCACAACTGTGACTACAAGACTGAAGCTGCTCTCTTGAGCTGTCCTGCTGATAAGTGTATAAACAATAGTGTTCATACCAAGCATACTATAACGTTAGGCACCATATGAAAAGCGAAATAAAAGGATTCATCAGGTAGGAGTAGTCTTCTGCTTAGAGCAGTGCCAGGAAAGGCAATCTCCACTGCCTCCATGAGAGTTACACAGATGAAAAATCTGTGCGAGTAGGAAGTCAGAAGCGGTCCTGCACTGGAGGACTTCAGCAGACAGACTGTTATCAGAGAGAGCAGCTCTCCCTCAGTGTCTCACACAGATCAAGCTTTCCAGGAAGCTTGGAAAATATTAATAATGCTGCAAACTACCAGAGCGGGACAGAAGCAAGACCTGTAGTACTTCAGGAGCAGACAGCATCACAAAGTAAGACAGGGAGAGAGTTGGAATAAACATCACAAATATACGGTGGTTTCCCAATCACATTTACAAAAACCTCATACTTGGCACATGAAAGAGGGAGGCAATGACCAAAGAGAATGAAGAATTAAGTCAGGCAGGAGGAAAGAGACCAACATAAGCCTACAGAGACAGAAGCAAATGTAAGGCAACAAGTGGAGACACTAGAGAAAAGAAAGGTACAAATTTTGTATTGCTTTTGATTTATAGAAGTTGACACACTATTAAGATTCTTTCAAGTTTGTTTTTTTGTTGGTTTTTTTTTCCCCCAAAGCAGCAAAAACCAGCAGTATGCAGATATTT
Organism: Phaenicophaeus curvirostris; assembly: GCF_032191515.1. Taxonomy (NCBI): domain Eukaryota; kingdom Metazoa; phylum Chordata; class Aves; order Cuculiformes; family Cuculidae; genus Phaenicophaeus; species Phaenicophaeus curvirostris. The sequence goes on along the minus strand of NC_091396.1, from coordinate 46,654,377 downwards.
TGCTTCCAGCAACAACCAAGTTTTAGTGCCTAGACCGGGACAGGTGCATTATTTGGTATCTAATTTTGGTTGTGTCTTTACTGGTGCATTCATTAAGCTACATGCATCTCTCACTAGAAATCACTCTGGATATATGAAGTACCTCATTCTTATTTATATTAAGGCTGCATTACTTCTTCAGTGTAAGGGATCTTTACTCTGTATGTCTTCTACACTACCATCACTTCATGAAAAAAGCCTTGGAATAAATGAGAAATATATTTCTAGGTGATAATCAATTATTGTTCTATATTTTTTTACTGTGGATCTTATTTCATTTCATTACTGCCCTGTTTTCCAATGTTGTCTATCACCAATGACTGCAGTGAGAAAATGATGTTAATATTATTTTCACCCTGGACTCATCAGGCTGTTTCATGGACAACATAAGAAAAATTCCAAAGTCTAGCCAGAGCAATTTCCCTTCCCCTTGTTTACAGAACATAACTATAACATTTATCTATATAAGGTGCCCATATACAGTCACGATGGGTATAATAGATAAGTTGAAATGTATGTACTATACACAGGATAGCAATATACCAATTAACTAGAATTAGATGACTAAATTGCCAGTCTATGCAAATAAAATATACCAGTTAGGGTAAAACTGCACAGCTATTTGCATCTACTTTTAGTGTGCTGTCAGGAATGTACTAATCACCTCTTCAAATCCTTACAATATGAGTTGGTGTTTTCTGATGAAATGTATCTGATATATGGAACGTATCTTTTAATATACTGTGATTATACCAATTCTGGATATGAAATCTACAGTTCCAGAATCTACTCTGTGGTCCCACTGACAATAACATAGTTCAGGATCTAGTGGACTACATATCAGTTTCACGACACAGAGATATGACACACAGGCATAAACTTCTGGCACAAGTTGCAACTCCACACTTTCTCATCCAATTTTTTCCCATTTCCATAAAACTCCCGCACAATTTCATCCCACAATGAATATTTCCAAATTTACCTTTGTAAACTATTTGAAGTATATTTTTGCCTGGCTGGTCCACAATTTGGAGGAGAGGAGAGGGAAGAGAGGAGAGTGTAGGAAGGGGAGGGGAGAATGAAAAATGAAAAAAATAGTATGAGTGAGAAGAAAAGGAAAAATGTCAAAGACTGAGTGAAAAGAGTGAAAAATAAAGGAAAGAAGAAAACATATTAAAGCAACTCTACAAAAAAAAAAAAGGAGAAAAGATAATACAAGTTTACTACAAAATGATATAGAAGACAAAACATATGATTCCTATTAGAATCCCTCATTCTGACTGTTGACGATTCACTACAATACAGCATCTCAAGTATCTATTATTCTTTTAAATCTGATAAAGAGTAGATGTTGGGATGAGAGATACTGAAATATGGTATCAACATTTCTTTATCGCCACAGAGCCTACTAACTGCACAGATAAACCTGTGCCAGGATACCTTCCTTATCTGAATGTGGACAACAAACAGTTTTAAATCATGTTAGATTAAAACAATCATCCTTGTTGCAGCTCCCTTACAGCAATCCAAAGACCAGCACAAACATACGTATGAATAAAAACATCTTTACCTCCTAAGAGTTAGGTATTAATTATGTTCTAGGAATCAGCATTAAAAGGATGATTTCTCCTTGCTGAACTATATCTGCTAAGACACTGAGCTACAGGTTTAAACAGCAGCACTCTGGCCCAATCCTATCCCTTCTTATACTCTGGGAATAGAGACAGGTTTGTGCAAATTTTGGTAATCAAGCCTTCTGAGGCCTGCAAATTATATCTAATGAGAAGTGCCTTGTTGTTTGCTCCTAGGAGAATAAAAACCTGCTGTTGACAACAGGAGATCTAATCTATGACCAACATTTCCACACTGAAGGAAACGCAGCTAATTATAGAGTTTTATTTGTTTGTGAAAAATTCTAGAGGAGCAATAAAAGGAAAATTAAGGATCATTAGTGAAAAACCTCCTGGATAGTGAGCTCTATCTGGCTATGAAATTGTCTCTGAGGAAAATAGTAGACGCCTTTAGTCTATTGGTCATTTTAAATGGAATGGATAAAAATCCTGTACAGAGTAATGGGACTCAATCCACTGAGAGCTTTAGAAATTCCTCCTTAAGTCTGCTGAACAGCTTACAGCCTTAGAAGCAGGGTTCTACCAATGGTCTTAAAACCCCTAAAAAAGATTATAATTCTGAATTCACCATAAACAATGCACAGGACTTTTCCATATGGTAAGTACCATATAAAATCATCATTCACACTGCATGTACTCACACACCACATTTGACATAGCTTTTTAGGCCTTTCTTACCTCTAATTTACTACACCCAAATATTCATGCAGCCTTCTATTTTTATATTTCAGGTTCATACCATTAACTGAGTTATGCCAGTGCTGAACAGTTACAAATTTGGGATAATTTCTGTAAATGACCACTTTGATTTGCTAGTGAACTCCATGCTCTGTAGTTAACACTGTGATAATAATTATTTTTATTTCTTGTACTATATTTTTTATGAAATGGTTTTAGTTTTTTTGTCAGCCTTTTTGATATTTTTTTCCCATGGTTAATGTAAGTAGCCCATTAGGAACCAGGATACCTTTGTTATCAACTGACTGTTTCCTGGAGCAAGTCCCATTATTTCCATGTGCTGTGCTTTCACCTACTCGCACAATGCTGGCTAACATATTTCAAAGAAATCTTATAGGTTTATTTACTATAAGGCTGCCAGAAAGGGTAGATATAGAACAAAATTCAGGACCTAACTGCAAATTAAAACCTCTTGAGTAGGTCTTTATTCCTTATCAGCTTAATTTTAATAAACTAAATATATTCCCATTGTAAACAGGAGTATGCTCCTTTCCAAACACCATATCATTGGGTATGTTAAAAAAGCAGAGCAACAGATCCAGGCAGACAGATGTCATGGGCAGGTTTTCTTCAAGTATTGTTCCTTATAAAGTGGAGAATTCCTCCTTCTATACATCCAGACCTCAAGGGACTGTGCACAGTAAGTGCATCTCAGAGACTGTACTGCTTCCTGATACAATTTCTTATCATGAACTTTTTACTCATTCCTTTACCTTTGAATACATAAGACAATGCAAGTGGTAAGAAACTAGTGTAAATTATTATTGGCCAAATAAGCATTAACTTTGCATGAAGACTTTTTGGTTTATAATCCAGTATTTTCACAACTCAAAATCCCATTTCCCTATTTTCTTACATAATTCCTGGGAGAAACAGCAGACCCTATAATCTTACTACAGCTCTTCTGCCCACCTTTTAACTATTTCCTGCTCTTCTAGTTATGAAAATCAGGAGACTCACATCACAGCATGACTTGCTAGAAACTAGCTGCTGGTAACTTTGACAAGTGATAATTTAAAATGTAAGAGTGATGGATGGTCAGCATATGAGACACTAATACACTTTTGACCTGCCTCTAGAGAGATACTTTTCTGCTCTCCTCAGTTGTAGAATCATACTTTATAATGTTATTTCAGTTATAAATAATTAGTGCCTAATCAATGTTGACACAAACAGCCAAGCAAGTATCACAGACTATATTGAAGTTCACTGGATGATAGATTTTAATAGCCGTGGCTCATAATCACAATAAAATATCTTCCCCTGATGTGTTGTGACTAACAGTGATATTTCCTCATGATGCTTATTTGTCACATATGAACTCCCTGTAAACCATTTACCATTTGTTATAAACAATACTATATAAAATCCAAGCAAGAACATGTCTGAAAAGACAAGAGCATTTTGTCCTCAGCAGTCCGTCATCAGTAAGTTCTTTCACAGAAACAGACATAAACTTATCTCTCCTTTGACTTGAAACAGAGACATTTACAAAACCATGTTGATCCCAAATAGAATATTAGGTATCCTCTGTGAGTCCTGCAAGAGTGGAACAACTTTCAGTGTCTGATAAAATGGTTGTGTATATTTCACTCTTGCTAGTGAGTCCCTTTTCTGCTCTGCGAATCATAGAATCATAGAATAACCAGGTTGGAAGAGACCCACCGGATCATCGAGTCCTTCTGGTTTTCCTTCCACCCACAGGATGAATGCCAAGATATTTAATTTCTATATACTTCAGCTTAGAAAGATTGTAATTTAAAAGGTGCCTGCAATAGAATAGCTGTGCCAGTGTCACATATGGGCAAAATAATCTGTGAAGGAATTAAGGCACTTGCCATTTTTACTTAAAAAAATCAATCAAAATATTACACAAGTTGCTGCACCTAATTTACTATCAAGGCTAATGTTATTAGAAAAGAGTTATTGCTTAAACATATGCAATTATTTAACTTTGGGTAACAAATTAAGGCTCTATATTAAATGAGCACTAGAATTCTATGGAATCCTTGGTCTTGTTTTGGTTTGGTTTTTGTCTTTTCAGTTCTTTCCCTTCCCCAGTCTCAAATATTAAGTAGTAATTTTTATTTCCTATGGGGACTTGGAGAGATGCCATTTAATTTCCCTGTATTTCTTCTATTTTTCTAGGATCACTTATGGTTGAGAGCATATTTTTTACGTGAGAGCCCAAGTACTATCATCTGATTAGGAAATAGAAGAGCTTAGTCTACACATGGAAACAGAGAAGATTCAGATCCTAGGCTGTTCATTGCTGCTGTAAAAGTCAGTATAGCTTCCATAACACTACATACATTTCTAAAAAGTGAAGGATGACAACCTCAGAAGCCCAGCTATTCTAGAAAATGTCTGAAGTTTTCAAATCCTTGCACTACCATCTCAGAAGAACAGAGATAGAATAGAGAACAGAACTGGTGAATCTCTAGGAAACTCCCTTTTTTCCCTTTAACTGACAAAAAAAGCCTAAAATGGTGTGCCAACAGTGAAAAAACCTACCAAGGTCCAGTTCAATATGCACTATGGCATAACTCAAAGTCCTTTGAAATCCAAAGGTCTTGAATGATGGCAGTGGAACGTGGATAAGCTTTTCTAAACTGCATTGTGGAACCTGCAGCAGTCTCTGCCATGATGGACTGTGATTTGCCCATATCAATATGTGAGCTGGGGTCTCTATCAGTGTCTATCAGGTGTGCATGGAGGTTCACTTCAGGTACACCTTTAAGCAATAGAGGGTAATCACTGGTGCTTGAAATTGGCTGCCTTTTACTGATAAGCAGAACATTGAACTGCATATATTTCAAACACATACTAGTGCTTGCTGCAGAGGGAAAATGATCTTAGTAGAAGTCATATCCATCTCAGAAAGGAGCAACAGAGTTGGAGACTCTACAGAAAAGGGCAAAATGAGGAAAGTTTATGTGCAAGGAGAAATTAAACTGACACAGAGACACGATAAAGAAAATTTACAAGGGAGATACACAACACCATGAAAGACACGGAGAAGATGAATAGGGAATAATTAACCAGTATTGCACAATAAGGAAGAGACACCAGATTAGCAAGCCAAAGCTTTATGAAAAATAAAAGGAAAGTCTTTTTCCACATAATTCATAATTACCGTCATGATACCCATTTTGCAGGATACCACAAGTATAAATGGACTGAAAACATCATTAAACCAATTCACAGGACAAAATTCCACTGCTGATTTAAAATCAAAGATGTAAACAAAACCCTCTAATACTGGAAGATTTTTTGAGACATGGGAATGTATTTCAGGAAAAGGATAGCTCTATTTCTGCACTGGTTTTATAGTCTTCTTCTTATTATAATATATTAATTTTTATTTTAATATCATGACCATGACTGTATATGATCAGGAACATCCAGCTGTGTATAAGAGCTAATTAACACTAATAAAGATTTTCTTTTAGTTCATGTAGCAGATGAATGTGCTTTTTGGGGCAGATGATCTTTCATTGTATCCTTAATGCTACTGTGGACTTGCAAGTGACAATCATGTGGTATATAGAGTCATAGAAGAGTTTGGGTTGGAAGGGACCTCAAAGATCATCCAGTTCCAAATCCCACTGCCACGGGCAGGGACATTTCCCACTAGATTTCCCATCCAATCAGGGATGGGGCAGCCACAACTTCCCTGGGCAACTCGTTCTAGTGCCTCACCACTCCCATAGTAAAGAAATTCTTCCTTATGTCTAGTCTAAATCTGCCCCTCTCCAGTTTATACCCATTGCCCCTCATCCTGTCACTTCAAGCCTTTGTGAACAGTCCCTCTCCAGCTTTCTTGTAGGACCCTCTTCAGGTATTGGAAGGTCACTATAAGGTCTCCTTGTAGCCTTCTCTTCATCCAGGCTGAACAACCCCAACTCTCTCAGCCTGTCCTCATATGGGAGGTGCTCCAGCCCCCTAATCATCTTCGTAGCCCTCCTCTGAACCCATTCCAGCAGCATGGACTGGCCTATCACTCCAATTGGACCAGTCTGGACCACACAGCCGGGAAGAAGCTGCTGCTGCAGCAACCACGTGTTCCCGAGGAGCTGCTGCGTGCCATTGAAGTGGTGACTTTCTTTTTCGCTTCTCTCTCTTTCTCCCCTGCTCGCTCTTTCTCTTTCTCTCATTTACCTCACTGTTTCTTGACTGGCATCAGTGTGTGTTGGATCGGATCCGAATGACCTGTGTTCAGAGATCAGATGGTGATCTGAGCAGACTGAAATCTGTTTTCTGCAACTTTGGGAAGTTGCACCTCCATATCTCGGTTGTGCACCCGAGTATTTTGGTCTGTTTATTTTGGTATAGGCCAGAAAATATTTTGCTTTTGGTTTCGCTCTGACAGTGACCTTGTCAGCCTCCGGATCGCTGCACAGATAAACAAACCACCTTCTTTCGACTGTGCAGGTTGAAAGAAGGCCAGACACAAGTGTGTAGCTCGTTGATCCGGAGCATGACATGGCCTGATACAGTTTCACTCACTATAGTTTTTAAGAGTATCACTATAGTTTAAAGAGTTTTAAAAGAGTTAAGAGTAAAGGACTACAGCATGCCTTAGTATAAGAGAATGCATTTTTCATGCAAGGCCCTTGCTATAGTGCTGACAGTATATTATGATCATAAAAGCAAAGTCATCTTCATAAAAATCTAAAAAGAAAATAGATTTGTGGCACAAAGCAGAAACGCCCTAGATGTGGTCTGTAGAGCACAAAAGGTACATACAACATTTCTTAGCTGTCTGGGAAGAATGATTTCATCACAACGTTCGTCCTCTGCCTCCTTATTTCTAATAACAGTGTTGCATTAAAAAGAAAACTACACACGTATACATTATTCCTAAACTTACTTTTCCTTGCAAGCCACTGATACCGCTGTTGCCATGATGTTGCAGGCTGAGAATCAGTGACGAGATGTCCTGAAAGATAATGTATCTATAAAATGGTTTGGGATCCCTGTAATAAATAATGTATATAACAGCATGTGAAATAATATGACTAAAATCTAAAAGGCACAGTTCAGGAGTTATCAGCTCAGCTGGATTCAAAGTTAAACCTTTAGACCTGAATATCTCAAACTGAGCTATAGATCTGAACATAGCTTCCTATGTACAATTCAAACAAGTTAATTAATTTTTAACGCAAGTGCTTTCACTGCTGTGTGAAAATGACTACCTAGTACAAAGTATGCCAAGCCCAAGATAAACATTCTAAAGAATATGGGTTGTATCATCTTCTAAGTAGCCTCCCAATAATCACACCTTTCAAACACTGTTGGTATGCAACTCTCACACATTGCTTTTGTACACCAAGATAAATAACGAGTAGCTTTTGAATAAACACGTTACAGATTAGTAAATTTGTAGATAACTACTTGCAGACATAATTGTTGTACATTTGGAAAAGTTAAGCTTCATCCCACACATTAAATAGGGAGAATTCAGGCATGTAAAGCCAAGCACTTTTATACAAATCTATATGCCACTAAGAGAGGCTTTTGGCTTCATTATCTGATGCAGGAGTCCAAGTCAAAATATCACAGATATTAGTACAAGACAGGCATCATGGAGTTCCACTCAAAGATATAAAGATAGTTAACAATCAGAGGATCAAAAAAAAGAAAAAAATCCACATTTTATTGTGTTTCCTTTTGTTAGTGTCATTTACTCATCCAATATATAGCTATCAGAGCTGCTGAGTGCAGTGGAGTTTGGCAGGGGCCTATGTGATCAAGACTGAACCCTGCACAATAGCCGTATTGATAATGTCTCAGGCTAGCAGCTTTGGCACATAACTCTCAGATACCAGCACCTTTTCTTTCTGTTCCACAGTTTTCACAACTGCCTGTCTCTAAGAGTTGTTTACCGGCATGGCCAGCTGATTTTTCTGGGTGGGGATCACCTGTGTATATGATACCTTTCAAAATATTCAGTTGCAGGCACTAAAGAGGCTGCAATGAGATTTATTAATACATAGAGAACCAAGATCTCATGATCTACAGCCTATTAAAGGAGTGGTTCCATGCATAGCCAAATAAATAATAATGCATTCACATAAATATCATGGATTTATTTTCTCCATCTATACTTCTTTCCCTCCTGCAATTATTTCTGAGTGAAGTGAAATTGTAAATAGCTTTACCCTCTTAAGTGATCTTGAGAAAATTATTTCAGAAGTGCCACAGTGCAGTCTGGGGGCTTTTCCTGATCATGCAGCGCTCAGAAGATTAGCTTGGAGCAAATTTTTGCAACTATGTTCACCAGGGCAAACCCACAAAAACTAATCTACAAACTTCAGCTCAGATAAAAATGCCAGGCCTGTACTGTGTGGATGCCAAGGAGAGCAGAGAGCACTGCATGTTAGAAATGACGCACACTGGAAATACTGCCAAACAAACCCAGGTTGGGACAGCACGGATGAGAAAACAGCCCTGGCAGAGCTGTACAGGAGCCCTGTGTGGTGCCTGGATCTAGCCAGCAACGCTCAACTTTTCCACTCACAAAAAGACAACAGCAAATCCATCAGTTTTACAGCTTTTTCAGAGAGTCTCAAGACCATTTATCTTTCCAACTAAGACATCAAGAAAATGGAGTGGTTGACTACCTAGTTTTCCTTCCAGAAAACGGTAGAGAGGAGAAAAGAGCCTTTGAAACAACTATATAAAAAACACTCCTGTGGATAAGCTAATCTTCCATTTAATTACCAATGGTCCTCCATAAAAATACAACAGTGAAACTGTTCTGATAGACGAAACATGCTGCCATGGTCTGAAGAATATTCTTTTACCCAGTAGATTTCAATGAGATTTACCAATGTCCCCCCACCTTTTGTGAGAAGCTTAAGCATCAAAAAAACTCAGCAGCCACATAAAATCTGCTATGTAGCCAATATCTTGTTTGTTTTCATAACAAAGAGAATAATTTGCACAATAGATCACTTTGAAGAAAAGTCATCATAAGCTACTTCACAGAAGGCAACGTGTTATTATTTATAATGCATTTCATCAAGACTTAACTATATCTTTTCTTCAGACCAAGAAGCAGTTTTGATTTTCATAAGGTCCCAATCATTTTAGTCTGGAAAGTACAACAATCACCACTTAGAAAAGGAAGCAGGTGCTTCCACATAAGGTATGTGAGCTGTAAAATATGTTGAAAACCACCTACAAGCACAATCAAGTGTTTCTGAAAATATGTAAATATTACATGCTGAAGATCATGATCTATGGCAGGAATAAAAGACCAGAGTACTAGTGAATGGAATGAATGATCTCCTTTGGCCACTTCAGCAATGCCTGTCACATCTCAAGATTTTTTTCTCTCTATGCTCATTCAATATATATACACTGTAATATTGCAAGATAGTCAGGAAAGGTTACTCAGAAACAGTACTCATTACTTGGATTCCATATATGTCTACGTCATCTGAGTACAGAGTTTGAATACCCAAGGAAGAGGCAGAGAAGTGTCTCCAAGGAAAGTTTTACCTTGATTCTTGTCATCCTCAGAGTTATTCAGCTTCAATCTGTTATCAGGAAAACATGTCTGGATGGCTACCCAATGTGCTGTTAGGAAATAACTGATGCCATTCTGCTCACTACATCTCTCCTTCAGCAAATACAAGCAATACCATCATGCTGCTGCGTGGTCTGTGCTCATTATCTGATTTATCAAATGTACAAAAATAGTTCGTTTAGGAGGCTCTATTAAGTGTGTTAAATGATCACTGATCAAAAATAGTTGCTATTCGAAAAAAAAAAAAACATAGCTGCTGATCCCAGAGAGATTTAGCCTTACTCCTGGAACTGGATGTGGTCACAAGGCAATACTTTACCACATACAATCCACACTACATATCTCAACAATAGCTCAAAGAAGATTGTTAGCTGAAGGTAAAGGTTTACCTTAGCAGAGTTGGTGGGGCAGCCTCTCAGAGGGACTGTGGCTGGTTCTAACTTAAGAGACCAGCAAAAGTCTGTTCTAGTGGGCATCCAATTCCTGCAAGTTCTCTGCAACTGGAAAAAGATCCATATCTTTGTATAACCCTTGGTATCATGATAGGAAGCAATAAGTGTAAGAAAACCATAAGTACCCTTTTTCATCTCCTGTTTTGACAGAAGAATTAGCAGAATCAGACAGACTGAGTGTTTCTGGAAGAAACAGATAGTATAAGTTTATGTGTTAAAAATGGATTTTTAAATGTATGTTTGTTGGCCTGAGGGAAATAGCTTTGCTCACATCTTTGTAAACAGCTATTCCCTGCCTCTTGAAGCAGATGTTCATTGAACTGTGAGGGAAAAAATATCTACATCCAGGATGTGTTAAAGATCTGCAGCCTCATCAAAAGGTTTAGGTACATCTTTTGTCACTATGATGGGCACAGCTTATCTCAGCTTACAGTAAATTAAAGCTGATCCCAGCAGCTGACATCCCATTATGTCAAAGAACCAGGTGTGCAATAGATGGGAATATACAATTGGAATAGCCACCACCATCACCATTTCATCAGCTAACAAATTATTCCTCTAATCTCCATCCTCATTGCTAATTTATTCCAAAGCAACATCTATTGAGGAATATCATTAGATGTCCTCTTGGCTTGGGCATTTCATACCTGAAATCAAACTTCAACTTTTGGTCCATTAACATGTTTTAGTGAGAGAGACAAAGCTACCACAGAGCTAGGAGAAAGTACCTCATCTGCCACAGTACTTTCCCCTGTAAATTAGTTATGAATCAATGACACAGTGTGACAGTAGGAGCACAATTCTTTCACTTTTTGCTGGTCTCTAATTAGCACAAAACCAGAACAGTAGATACGCAACCATCTCTTCATTAAAATAATACATTCCCATGGGCAAACAGGGTGAAGTTTCTTCAGGACACTAAAGATACCTCCCTAAAAATCTCCTGACAGAAAGACAAAGAGAGAGAAATCACTACTTCTTTTTATATATTTGTGAAAATGATCAATCACTCTCTCTATTAAAAATATGCCTGATTTTCCATTTGAATTTCTCTAGATTCAGATTTTAGTTACCAGTTTTCGTTATATATTCCTCTGCAGATTAAAGACTCCATTAGTGCTTGGTATTTTCATCCTGTGAACATGCTTTTATACTGCTACCATGTCACCTCAATTTTCCTTTACTAAGGTTTCTTTCAAAAGTGATGGAGCAGCATTGCAGATAATACTCCTGGGGACACTTTCAGGCAGTAATTTTATTCTGTACCTATTTTTTTCTCTGAAATTTCAGATGCTCCAAGAGTTGTGAATGCAGACACTGCATGTGAACTACACAGGAATTTGCTGAAAATAGAGGACTACAAATCTGCACTTTCAGAATAGGTAAGAGCTTTACCTTACATCTTCCTCAGATCCCACTTCAGAAAATGGTATTCACCTCCCAAATTCTTTTTCTAGGTTCAACAGAACACTTTAGTTTTCCATTGTATCTTTATTCTTGCTATGTACTTTCAATAGGTGCGATATCATATCCTAGAAGTGGCTACAAGTGCCTACAGTTTGAAAGGTACATCCTGAACATTAGAGATTACTGGAGCTTTATTCAGGAAAAGGAAAGTTGTATTAGATAAATTAACTTTTAATACAATGTAAATGTCTTCTAAGGAAAGTACTGAAAATAAGAAGTTCAAGTTTTATTTTTGACCTTGAGATTACAATTTGTATGTTTTCCCGAGGCACAGTAGCAATCTGAAACCACACATGCTTTGAATTTAGTGATGCCAGCAATGATGAATCTGGCCATTAGAGGGAATACTTAAAGCTGTCAGTTTGCATTAAGGCCATATTTGTCCTTCAAAATGAAGATGATAATAATGACTCCTTCAAAGAGTCAATAAGTCCTTCAAAAAAAAAATATCAAAGTGAGCAGCAAGTCTGATTTTTATTTATCACAAAGTACATTCCACTCTATCTTCTCTGTTCAGGTGAGGGTAGTAGCACCATAGTTAGGAACCTATGACTTGAATATATATAGAACAAAATAATAGCCGCGGGGTATCAATTTAAGAAGGTCAGTGATTCCTAAACTAGTGCAATACTTATTGCAAGACCTTTAAGCACAGGCTTAAAGTTAGGCATGTGCTTGTGCATTGTGCTTAGCGTGCTTAGTATTTCTTGGACACCACCACCATTTTCAGAGTAAAATGTTCTTCCTCAAATCACCCTAATTTTTTTCCCATCTAGCCTGTGTGGCTACAGCAGTTCAGATTCCACAACCTCTACTCTTCCCATCCCCACATCAAGATTACATCTTCCATTTTTGTTTTTCTCACAGAAGAGAAGGGAGGGGAGAAAAATACAAGGATAGCTGCATATTCTAACTTCAAAGAAGGAGAGAGCAATTTTGTTTAAAATGTTTGCAGCATTAAGGACCAGTAATTTAGTAAGAATTGAAATAATCTTCTGTACTTTGGAAACAACTATTTTCTTTAGTAATGCGTGGGTGGTGTGGAGATGTCTTCACTAATGTGATTTGGAATACAACTTGGATCAAATTGTAGTGACATCAGTACTGGTACAGAGTTCTAGACTGTCATCCCCAGAATATCAAGTCTGCACAGTAGATAGAACTTGGGCTATAAAGGAGAGATTTCTAGTGATTCATGCATTTGTGTTAGATTGGGAGAGATATTTTCCAGAAAAGGCACCAAATTTCCTTCAGTTTTTCAGCTGAAGCTACCATTAAGGATATCGGCAAACTATTTGTGTGCTTCTTGAAGTGAGCTAGGTGCTTGTCTATGGCCAAATATATTTTTTTTTCCACAAGAAACTGGAAAAAGTCAGCCAATGTCATGCAAAATAAATGACCAATTGGTAAGTCTCTATCACTACGGAAGTGGATTGGCACCTAACTCCCTCTTGTCCTTTAACTGTCAGCAGAACATGCTTAACCCATATTATATGGGCAAATAATTAATCGAGAGGATAATAATTATCTCAATGTGGAAACCTAAGGCACCTATACACACCAGGTTACCAGTTCAAAAATTACATCTGTAAAGCCAAATAAACTGCTTGTGTACTGTACTTGAGGTAATCCATAAAGTAATTTACTTCCTCTGCCTTTGTGCCAATCTGTGTTAATTTAGATAATTATAATTGATGAATTGCCACATCAAATGACTGAAATAAATCCATAAAGTTCTATCCTATCAATCGGCCCTTCTCAATTAAAGAAAAAACAGCATTAATCATTCCTAGAAGAGCTCCTCTACCTACCACTGAACTGATAAGAGGGATCAAGAGGTCATCGTCTGAAATATACCCAGAGTTCTTAACAGAGCTGTTACCACTATTGCATCAACTGATAACACAGTCTGTACAGTTTCATTGCAGCCTGCAGACTGCAAACATATCTCACTAATACAATAACCTTGGCTTATTTCCATATGGTGGGTAATTGCCCTGTACTAAGTGATAAATTAAAAAGATTAACCAAAGTACCAACTACAATAAAAGCAGCTAATTTAAGAATTTCTGCTCTATATTATCTTCTCTTTATTGAAATTGAAGTTAAAAATCCTCTCTCTGCTTCAACTAATGATAAAACATTAGATAAAGATAGGTTTCTTTATTCTCTGTTGGTTGACAAATAACAATTTATCCTCTAATTATGCACCTCAAATAGTGTTTTCCTTGACTGCAGTTCCACACTTGCATTTGGATTCTAACCTGCCTAAGTGAAGGACTGCCCCCACAGCAGTAGTTGTCAGTCTCCTGCAGGTTAGAGGACAGAGAAACCGTCAGCATATCAACAAAGGCAGAAATTGCAGAAATTCCTGGTGTCACGGAAAGAGGGAAGAAGAGGAACAGACAAGCAAGGACCCATAAACACACTGGAGTTTGTAAAGCTGTAGCCATTATCTATAAGGCTTTCAAAGCATACTGAAAGCTACAATTAAACAATAATAAAAACTCCTTCAGTTAACCAACAACTCATTAAATCCTCTTCAAGCAATCTGTCTCCTCTGCATTACTCCCTAAAAAAACAGCATGTGTTGATGGTAAACAGATTCAGGCTCTTTTGGTCCTGGAAGGAGGAGAGAATTCCAAACCCTGCATCACTAGCCACCCGTCCAGGCCCTTTTGGACCCCAGTGTCCCTATACCTGTAGGTTGTGAAGTCCCCTGTTACAACTCAGAACACTGGAAGGACAGAATGTGAGAGAAACATGCAACTATGCAGGATGTATGCTCTCTGCTGGAATGGCTCTTTAGAATGAGGCTGTGCAGTTGCATCTTTTTGAAATCATAGATTCATGACGTGCTACCTTGATAAACACTGCAATTAATGTTCCTTGCTACTACTCATTGAATCATAAGCTGGAGATGAAGACAAATCCTCTCCTCCTGGGTTGGCACAGCCTGGGAGTACCAGGAAAAATTCTATGTCCATCACATGTCCATCACATGTCTTTAGCATCACATTGTAGCTTTCTCTCTTTGTAGCACAAAAGCAGCACAAATGGCTTTTTGCCTGAACTGTATTTATTCTGCCAAATTCAGAGGATGTGTAAACAAAAAGACATAACTATGTCTTACTCCTCTCTGTGCTGAAAGCTGGCTTAAAATGAAGCAGCCACGGATCCACAGTGACATTACTGTGGTGCTGTGCCCAGGCTAACATGTCCTCTCACTCAACAGGTCTCATTATCTGGGTCATAGTGCCAGGCTATCACAGCTCTATAACTTCTGGCCTTGATCTTATTTGTGTCTGAACAACTTCAAATTCAGGCAGAGTAATATCATGCCTTTCTCCATCTGACCGTTCTGTCCACACCAGCTCTGTTTGAAAAAGTATTTTGAAGCTCCATTTTAAAAGCGTGGTTTTGACTCTCTTTGCCTGCTCGCCTCTCTTTGGAAACTGTCCAAAAAACACACCACATAAGGGTTAGGAATCCCCCTTTTGTCTTCAAATTCCACTTATCCATCACCCATTTATACTTTTTATTTAAAATTTGCCTTCCTGAGTTCAAAGAGTCCTTGTCCTCCTTGGTGCTTAACTGATTGATGGCAGTCACAGGGAATAATAATCTTCCCTCTTAGCCTTTGCTTGCTAGGCTGAATAAAACAATTTCTTTCACAATCACTATTTGTGAAGGACTTTGCATTCCTCAACAACCTAGATGTTTTTATCTGTTCCAGAAGAAATTAAACTTTCTTCAACAGGAGTGACCAAAAACCAGACACACTTTCTAAAAGAATTCTCACCAGTGTTGCACACAATAGCACTGATGCTTCCTCTCATACAGGGAGTATGAGAGGTCTGCTGATATGTCCTGGGATATGCTTTGACATTTCCCTTCCATTTTCATACTTGTTAAGAACACTTTGTTTCACAAACCTGTGCTTTAAATCTCAGAGGAGTATGCTCATTCACAACATTTGTGATCCCTTTTAATTCCAAGCAAAGACAAACTTAATCAGAAAATGTTCACATCTGTATCTAGGCCTTGGAATTTGAGTATGTTCAACATTGGTTTTAATTGGGTCTAACTTTTCTTTAGAGCAAATTAAAAAAAAAAAAAAAGTTCCTACTAGAGTTCTGATGTTTTCACTTTTGGTCTGATCTACACTGATGCAAAAATCAAAGCAACTGAACAGCACAACTGCGCCAAATATATTCCAAACCTGTTTCTAAACCCACTTATTTCTTTGAAATAGCCCAACAGTCAAAAGCAGCAAAATGTCCTCTATCTCTCTAGACTGGTTTACTCATCCCAGCCATTAATCCTTCTGATGCTCTTTCTGAGTGAATCAAATACAAAAGCACTTTGTTATCAGAACCACTTTCATGCTTTTTTGCAGTCCTGCTACAATGATACTACAAAACCAATGTGGTTTGTCAGCCAGCATCTGACACCAGTCTCAGTCCCTCTTCACTCTAGTGGCTCTTGAAATTCAACAAGAAGATGACTCAAGTGCTGCTGAAGGGAGGGTATAGTGATGCCATCCAAACTGCATTCCAGATAATTGTAGGAGAACCCACAGCAAATTACACCAAATAATCTCTTCACTACAAGCTTTAACCAGCTCCTCTCTGGAGCATGATTAAGTTCCATCTTTATCAAACAGAACATGCAAGGTATTTTATATCAGTTTGTATGTTTTTTCCACTGGATGTCTTAAGATATTTCTTCTGCTGTTGAAATGAATTTGACTTTGAGCCAGGTTTTCAGCCCAGGTAAATCTGTGCAGCTCTGCTGAAGTCAGTTCACACCACCTGGAGAGCCTTCCTTCAGCAGACAGATGATTTTTTTAGCTCAGTTGTTTATTTAAGACAGAAAGCAAACTCTTTATACTATTTATGTTTGCATTTTAGGTCAAATCCAGGCTACTAGCAGCAAACTGTCAAAGTTAATTCAACAATTGAATTGGTTGCATTTGAAAAAAACAAAGGAAAAATGTATGTATTAGAAAAAAATATATAAGGCCTGGTTATAAATTCTTTATTATTAGTTAAAATTCTCAGTTAAAAATTGCCAAGATTCAAATTCAGCAGTATTTAAATATTACACATACACACACACCCCCCTCCCAATAGAATGAGAAATTTGGTAGGGAATAAAAATCCTGCTTTGTCAGATCAAGAGAGGCCAAATGATGTATATTTGTTTAGGGACACAGTGTAACCTGTTGAACACACAGGGAAACCAAGTGCTGTTTTAAGTTCCGTAAATGACATACTTCATAACTTTAAATAAATTATTTTATTTCTTGTGCCTCAATTTACCTGTGTACAAGATGACAATAATGCTTAAGGCCTCACATGGCATTCATAAAAATGCAATCTAAATGCTAGGTATTACTGCAATATTTTTTTTCATGTAAAATGTAGGACAGTTGTTAATGGTTGTAAAAAGAATTGCACTGAAATTTTGGAGATTACATTTTCACCGGTTTCCTATAAGACTAACTCAGATCCTCCCAAAGTCTCCTTTCAGCTCTGCTATATTTTGCAGAGGTATCTTCTGTATTAATTTGTCTTTGCTTAGGTGGGTAGTATCTTTTTTCAGAAAGAGGTTTTCCAGGTGTTCCGTACATTAACAAATGGCCTTTGAAGCAATCCAATATAATTTCAGCTATATTAATTCGATCTACTTGTTACCCTTGAAACAGTTTTTGACTTTGCAGAAAACAACGTTTGCATCTAATGTAACAAGTATTGCAAATTGCCCTTAAGTGCTTAAAAATTAGTTCCAGACAGTATCTGGCATCCATTTGTCACATTAAGGCAGCAACTATAAGGCTTTTATCAGCAACATTCAACATTTGTATCTGAAAGCCAGTGAAGAACTGCCAAATGGTGACATTTTGTTTGAATCTAACCTGAGTAAGACTTGAAACAGAAGAAAGTGAAAAATGTTGTAGCCAGTTAACACTCTAGCAAGCTAGATAGTTCCCTTAACAAGCATGGTAACGAATATCTACTTTCAACTGCTCAATAATTTCCTAAAATTTGGAGTACATATATCCCACTTGTACGATGAATCTAAAGTTCTTATCAAGTTAGTTTACAGCAAATTACAATCCCACCATGTTAAGGTCAGACTAGAGTTGTTCTATAATGCAATGAACTAACTAAACAGACACATATCTGTGCTGTATGTATGCAAGTCTGAAGTCTGAACCTCTGAATTTTTAAACTGGGAGAACTTCTCTCAAAGTAAAAAGAAGAATGTCAAAATAATCCTAAAGCTTTCTGCCTCTAAGTACAGGTGCCATTAATCTCATCTTCTAAATGTAAACCCAGAGTACTTAATTTTAAGCACTAACAACTAAACTAAATAATTGCTTTAACATCTGATTCTCAAGGCACATGAACTGTAGCTCATAGAGAAGACAAAGGTATTCAGGCTTAGATCATTAATATTACAGAGGCACCTAGGTCTTATTTGATATCTTACATTTTTCAGTTAGTCTAGTTTGTGGATAAATTTCTTAACAGGCGCTAGAAGCCACCGCATGCATGAAATGAATAGAGAGGCACGCACCCTTTCCCACCTTCAAATTTCATACTCCTTCTAACCTGCCACAACTTCAATAAACCCTATGGCAGTTGAATAACACATGGGAAAGCATCCAAGTTCTTTTTTAAGGGTCTATCAAGGTCCATTCCTGTAGACTAAAATGACTATGCTTTATGTATGTGATTGTCACTGTCACCATCTGTCTCCTAAGTTCAGTGTGTTTCCTATTCTTGGTTCTCACTAACTTTCTTCAAACATATTTAAGGCAGAATTTGATCTCCAACTTTCCCAGGCAAACTAATTTGGAGATACGAGGTATTACACCATTTACCTTTTAGAGGATTACCTTTCATAAAAAGACACTGAAAATCCAATGAAAGAGATCTTTTCCTTCACCTTAAATTTGACATGACAAGTAAGGATCTTCATTTGGTGGCAAAGCAGGAGGTAAGACTGATTCATCAAACGAGTTTCACATAATCACATCAGAAGCCTTTAGAGGAGCAGAATTAACCAAGAGTGGTTCTTGAGACAAACCCCTTGAAACTAAGCTATTACTTGAAAAATTGGCCCAAACCATCTTGCATTTGTGACAGTTTGACTGTGCTGCAAATTTACTAGCTTCTGTAGCACTACTTTCAGATCACAGCCACAATGAGAAAAGAACCAAACCCAATCTTCTTATTCTCAGCTCATAAGCAACATGAATTCAGCCTGGGGTTTATGAAATCACTTCCATGCCACATATCCCTTCATTCTTCCTCTGCCTCATTTGCTGAACAAATGGAAAAAAGCCACTTTCTGTGAAAAAGGAGCAGTAATTATGGCCGTGAAGGTAACCTTAGCCCACTCCAACTCCAGTACGCAGCAGGCTGCTAGCTGGTGTCCCAGGGAGCTGCATTCTGCAGTGGCCCAGTAGCAACCTCATTAAATTTGGCTTTCTATAGGGTCAGGACACCATTCTCTGTCATCTTGGCCCCCCTTGCTTGCGTCTGGGACTGCTTTTCTCCCTTTCTTATTGGATATCAAACTAATGATGATGTTTTATTTAATGATTATATAAGGTACCATGCATTTTTTAGCTTTATAATTAATCCATTTTTAATAGAAAATGTGTAAAAAACAAAAAAATAGGAAAAGAAAATTCTCCTTCAATGCTCCAGTGCAATTTTTAACTAAGCAGCACATAACAGAAGGGTTGTACACTGTAGGGAAAAACATTGCCACCTATATGCTTCAAGGACAAAGCTGGAAGAAGAGAAATAAGGAATCAAGAGGCTTGGCTTAGTCAGTGTTTCTGACTTCTGTTGCCAGTTCCAAAAGAATGCACTGACTAATCAGTACAACACAAGAAAATAAGGATTGGGGATCAGAACTCTGTTTTCATGCCCCTGTTTCTTTGTCAAGTTGTCTCCGAGCTGCCGGTAAAAGGAGCTAACAGCAACAGTAATTCCCTCCCTGCCTGGCGAGAGTCAAGAGGCTCAAGTAGCCACAGAGCTACAGCGAAAAGGCTACATGGTATTTCCTTCACCTTCTCTCCCCTCAGCTTCCATGTGCACTGAAGCACAAACATGTCCAGCTCTAAATGCTATTCCTTCCTTTAAACTGAGGGAATTCATGTAAGGGCTCCCGACACATCCTGTTTACACAGGTTTCGGTGTATTTGAATGAACTACTGGAGACAGGCTCTGGGAACCATTCCTCTTTTTTGTAAGGACGTAGACAGAAAGATGAGCTAGGTACAGCAGGAAGAATGCAAGCATGTATTACAATCAAAGACAGGGTCAGGCTTGAGTCAAATCCTGCTCTGGATTTCAAACTCCCACAAGAGTCTGGAGAGACTACTTTTCAGAACTGAAATCTAGCTCTGAGAAGGGACAAATAACAATGATGGTATCTACAGCAGGCAGCTGAGGTGGCTGTTTGCTGTTTTCTCAAGACCTAGAGGGAAAAGTACGAACACAGTAATAAAGGATTCTACCAGGGAGAAGAGAGGACAATGTAGGTAGCGAACAATTGTCTGCTACAAAATGATCAAAAAGGGAAGATAGAAGAAAATCTCCTACAAAAAGATACTACACCATCAGCAAGAAAGAGTTTCAGCAGAGAGGATCAGCAGACAGCCTCATTCTTAAAGCCCAGGGATTTTAAAATTTAAAGAGATTAAGCAAACATATGATACTGGTGCAACAGTATACTATCATGTCCAGTTCACACTAAACATATGTCAATCTTCATACTGCTTTCATTGTCTTGATACAATTTATGGCAGGAGTTCTGTAAGAATGACATCTAATACGCATGGCACACATATGGTCCCCATACTAAACAAAAAATAGGACAGGCTTCTGTTCAGGGGTGGCACTCTCCCCTAAGAGCAGACGGCTCCAGAGATCTGGCATACCACACCACCACATTGTCACTGTCATGCTGTTCATCCCTCCAGTTCCACTCATTATCAGAGAAACAGTAATGCACAGTAAATCAGGAAAGGCTAAAGGGCTAAATGTTCTTCAGTGCATTCAGGCAATTATTAGGGTATTATGTAGCAAGCTTCCCTACTTGAATTGACTCTATCTATCGTTGGGAGCCCAATAAACCACATCATACCCTAAGGATGTTTAACTTCCTCTACATGCTGCCTATTTCTGCTAAGCCAGCCAAAAGTGAGGCTGGCATGCCTTCAGCATGTGACAGTCCAAATTCAGACACAACTGGCCAATTTCAAAGAAGGTATATGCCGTGCTCTGCAAAGAAGCACATTATTACAACTTATGGAATCATAAGTCGATTCATCTTAAATCAAGGAAATGGGGCAATGTTGTAATGGTATAAGGGTAAAAAAGATTATTTTGAGCATATATCTCTTGGAAAAAGTCTGCAACAAATTCATGATGGCATGATATTCCTTAAGGGTGTTTTCTTAAAGGATTTGCAGACTGGCGCTAGCCACAAAGTAGCAGGCTGAGAGGATTGAGGGAGGGAGCAACAGAAATTTGGGACAAGAAAGGAGGATGGTCTAAAGCAGTCATGTGCTAGAAGGCTGAAAATAAATCAGCTCACGAAACTAGCATAGTTGTTACGCAACAGCGCGTGAGATGCAAAAGCACCTTCAGATCTGGTCATTAGTATCAGCAGCAAAGGCAGGAAAGAACCTTTTTGGGATCAAATGTGTGATCCATTGTAAAACTGCTTTCTGCATGTTAGCTTAGGAGGACACTGGAAATATGAATATGTCCAATTTATTTATTTAAATTGTATAAAGGCAGCCTATTTGTAAAGGAATGAAGTGCAATATCACTACCCTTGAGCACAATAATTTAATTTCCATGAGCCGTTTCAAATGTGATCAAGAGATTCCTAGCTCTTTTCTAGCTACTGGCTGATAAATCATACTGGAAATGTACTACTGTTTTCAAAAGTATGGTAATATTAGGACTTAAAATGTACCTATTTACACTTACTGTCTCCTAAACCAGCAAGTTACCTTCATGACAAAGTCAGGCTCTGTGGTGCATTTCATTCACTCTCTTGTTCTCCCCAAAAAACATCTCCTCAGTAACTCCAAGAGACATTTTGGCCAGATACACTTCCGCTCCACAGAAAATTCATCCACATCCTTACTGTGTTTGTCTCCCTGACACATTTTCATTTTGCATAGTATGTCAGGTTCCTCTGTCTCCAGCTGTCATTCACACTTCAGCAAGCTGCTGGGACTGAGAAAACAACATTGAAACTTACTTCACCTCACCACTCAAAACTAGCACAAAGGGAACAAGAGGAGGCCAAATTTCACTGCTGGGCTGCTGGCTTTCTGCTTATGCAGGGCAGGAACAAATGAAGGCAAATCATATTTACTGGTGGTTCAGGACACTTCCGACATGGGTTTCATGGATATGGATTTGATTTTGGGGAAGAGGTTCAATGCAGCAAAACCAACAAGCACATACTGTCATCCTGCAAGCACCCTAAAAGCAAAGAGAAATATAGTCTTTTGGAGAATACCTCAGCAGTAAATACAAGGAATGACTGTACAACAGAGATTCCCTTTCTGGCCATACAGGCGAGCTTTCCAAGTCAGCATAAATGCATGTGGGGAGCTGTATATCACTGTATACATATGCTGTAAGTAAAAAGCAGAAGCTAGCACACAGGCTGTCAATTTAGCATTGTACCCATACTCAAGTAATTAAATTCAACAATTCAGCACTTTACCCAGGTATATCAACCCGCAACATATATCTAAACTAGCATGCCCTTATTAAAATTCCTTTGAAGGCTTTAGCTAATGGACTAATTTCCCTTTAGCTGGAGTCAAGTGTAAGATGAGAAAATGTGCAGGTTTTTTATTACAAATTATGAGGGTATTCATGCAGCACTGCTTAAATATTATCTTCTAAAACTGATAAAGGGCAATGTAAAGGGGAGTTCTTCAGAGAGCAAGAGACCAGACAATTAAAGCTTTTAATTACAAGGCAAAAATCAAGAATTTCAAGATCATACTCAGACTAAACTCCGTCCTTTATACCAATATTCATCCCCCTAACATATTTCCTTTAAAAAAAAGTCTACACATCTTAATTCTCTATCATGTTTTTAAAGAATTTTAAGAACATTTCATGCACCAGTTAGTTCAAAGATACTTTGATACATTAAAAGTTCAAAGCTACAGCGTCCCTCTTTGCTTTTATACATCATTTTAAGAAGCAAAAGTTAAGAGAAGGAAAAGTCACATGCAATTTAATATGCCTCTTCTCCCAAGGTTTGTACTTGTTGCTCTCACCCCCAAATTGATGTAGAGACTCCCTTAACACAGTGGAGAAAAAATAGTATATGCTTTACCGACTGTGGCAAAATATAGACAGATCACAAGTTTGAAAGAACACAGGAAAATATAATGCAAGAATGCTATGTACACAGAAGAGCACAAGTCAAACATCCCCAGCCACCTGCAGCTGCTCCCATCATATACCTAGACAGCATCATAATGGGTGCACTACCATTGCCAGGAGAGAATATGAGCAGGTGGTGCAGTACTACCTCTAATTCATCATCTTAACCAGTGACATATAAAAAGCAGTGAAACATAAAGTACTATTAGACCTGAAAAGCTGCCATAATTGCAATAGTGCTGCTAACTAACCATTCAGCCCCATGTTCTGAGTAATTAGGGCAATGGTTTATGACCAGCCCTTGGTGGCATTAGCAAAATCTAACAGGAGATTGAGCATGACGGGTGGGTTGGTAAAGAGGAGGAGGAAGACCTGTATATTATAGCTTTAAGGAATCACCTGTTAAAAACCATGTGTCCTTCTTTACCAAAGGAAAAAAAATTCCTCTTATCCCACACATAAAGAGAGGTGTTTCAAGGCAATGGCAAAGTTATGGTCTTTTGCAAGAATGTTTTTGACTTTTTTTTTCCATTCTTTCCTTTCAAATATTATGTGATTTTGCTCTGACAAGTCAGCAGGATAAAGAAGTCTAGCGGACAGGGTTTTGCGAGATGAATTCTGTGTGCTTAAATGATTTGAGAAATATGTTAGCTTACTTCCTGCTAGGATGAAAATGCTGATGTTGTAAGTCACTTAAATTGCAGCTCTGTATGCAGCCAGAGGAGTCCAAGAAGTTCACCTGATGCAAAGAAAGAAATACCATGGATGGAGGAGAAACCTTTGCTTCATGACCTCAAGTGCTAGGCCTGCAACAGTCAAGATTCTGCAGAAGATACAATAGATGGATGTGCGTGACTATTGCCAGCAGTGATGACTTTCCCACACAGCAGAAAACTGTTCTATTATCATATAATGCCTATTATTTACAATGTGCAGACTACTTATAGTCGACATTTGTCTAGCTTAAACTTCCAGCCACACAATCCTGTCACAATTTCACTTTTAAAAACTTAAAAGCTTTATATTATTAAACCGCTGTTTACCATTGTAGGTAACTGTAGATTGTGACTGTCACCCCTCAACATTCTCTTTTTCAGGTTGGATACCTTTCATCTATCCCTTAAGGGCAACTTTTTCAATTCTTTTAAGAATTATCATATCTAAGAACACCTCCCCTCTAATATCACAGAATCACAGAATCACAGAATAACCAGGTTGGAAGAGACCCACCGGATCACCGAGTCCAACCGTTCCTACCAAACACTAAACCATATCCCTCAGCACCTCGTCCACCCGTGCCTTAAACACCTCCAGGGAAGGTGACTCAACCACCTCCCTGGGCAGCCTGTTCCAGTGCCCAATGACCCTTTCTGTAAAGAATTTTTTCCTAACGTCTAGCCTAAACCTCCCCTGTCGGAGCTTGAGGCCATTCCCTCTTGTCCTGTCCCCTGTCACTTGGGAGAAGAGGCCAGCACCCTCCTCTCTACAACGTCCTTTCAGGTAGTTGTAGAGAGCAATGAGGTCACCCCTCAGCCTCCTCTTCTCCAGGCTAAACAACCCCAGCTCTCTCAGCCGCTCCTCATAAGGCCTGTTCTCCAGCCCTTTCACCAGCTTTGTTGCTCTTCTCTGTACTCTCTCCAGAGCCTCAACATCCTTCTTGTGGTGAGGGGCCCAGAACTGGACACAGGATTCGAGGAGCGGTCTCACCAGTGCCGAGTACAGAGGGAGGATAACCTCCCTGGACCTGCTGGTCACGCCGTTTCTGATACAAGCCAAGATGCCATTGGCCTTCTTGGCCACCTGGGCACACTGCTGGCTCATATTCAGTCGGCTGTCAACCAACACCCCCAGGTCCCTCTCCTCCAGGCAGCTTTCTAGACAGACTTCTCCCAGTCTGTAGCACTGCATAGGGTTGTTGTGCCCCAAGTGAAGGACCCGGCATTTGGCCTTGTTAAACCTCATGCCATTGGACTCTGCCCAGCGGTCCAGCCTGTTCAGATCCCTTTGCAGAGCCTCCCTACCCTCCAGCAGATCGACACTTCCACCCAGCTTAGTGTCATCCGCAAACTTGCTAAGGGTGCATTCGATGCCTTCATCCAGGTCATTGATGAAGACATTGAACAGGGCTGGACCCAGCACTGAGCCCTGGGGAACCCCACTTGTCACTGGCCTCCAGCTGGATTTCACACCATTTACCACCACTCTCTGGGCCCGGCCATCCAACCAGTTTTCCACCCAGGAGAGTGTGCGCCTGTCCAGCCCAGAGGCTGACAGTTTCTCAAGCAGAACGCTGTGAGAAACTGTGTCAAAGGCTTTGCTGAAGTCCAGGAAGACCACATCCACAGCCTTTCATATGCATATGTAAGCATAAGAAATGGATCTTAGTCACATCCACATCAAACCCAAGTATATTTATTCCTACCTAGTAGTCTCCCCTTTTGTATATCTGGGGAGTGATTAAGTCCTTTGGCCACAATGTTATCCTGAAATATTATTTTCATCTGAACAGCAGTCATGCCCCCAGAGTCTTTTGCAAAAATCACTGCTTCCTGAGATACTTTATAAGGATGCCCAACATTCTCTGTTTTATAACTGATCCATTTGAAAACAGCAGTTTTAAAATGCATCTTGCTCAGTGCTCAGTTGCTGTCAATTTAGAGTACAATTCAGTCTAATGGAGACATTTCATCTCTGAATGTTTGGAATACCCTCTGTTTGAGCCATTCAGTGCTAGGTGTTCTGCAAAGAGGACTCACAACACACCATTTCCCTATACACATACTTATGTTTTTCTCCATCAAACAGGTGCTCAAGGCACAACTGTACACCCTTATTCATTCAGAGGTTGCTGCAATACATGTAGTGCTGGCTTTGTGAAGAGGAGAGAAAATAAGCTAACTTTGTTGGATAAGGCATAAAGAAAGGGTCACGCTGGGAGACTGGCTCAACAGAAGAGAGCTAGCATTATATGACATAGGAAGGTAGCAGGAATGACCCTTCTCCACATTTCAGACAACCCACTGGTGGGGCTGAGTGCCTCCCTACATCTGAAACACCAAGTTCTGAGACTGTCCTTGCTGTACCAGGGTCTGCATAGAGGGTACATGGCAAGAGGGCATTAACGGGGAGAAATGCATCTGATTACCACAGAGGAAGAAGCAATAGGTCTGAACAGCTTGTATTTTCCTGATAAGAATTTTCATGGAGAAAAATCTAAATTGACAATCCTTTCAACCTTGTGGGGTTTTGGCAACAAAGTCAGCAGCTTCTGAGAAGGAAAGGCAGAGGCTTTTTCCTGCTGTAGAAAATATCCTTTTCTTACAGGGAATAGAACCTTCTATAGCCTCGTTCCACCTACCATTCAGTGGTGTATGCCACATAACAGCATGCCTGGGGAAGCTGGCAAAGGTAATGACATTTCCCCTGAACCCTTGAAGGTGGATAAAGAAAAAGGGCACTTGGTCCTTCCCTTGTTCTTTTTGAGCTGTCACAGCAATGTGCTGCACCCGTAAAACAAGACAGTGGCTGCTGAGGAATTCACAGCTCCGAGGGAGCTCCTTTTCCTCCAAGAGTCAGAGGCCTACAGAAAATATTGTGGTGAGCACAGTGGCAAGACAAGAGAGGGAAAAGGTGTGTTTCTGGATTTACAGCCATTTATTTTGAGCCGATCAACAGAATCGCAAGTGGGAAGGTGATGAACACAGGGTGCAAAATTAGTCTGCATTTGAATAAGAGACATGTGGGTTTGGATCCTCCCTCCCCTTGCTCTGTTTAAACAGCCCAGTGTTGCCTGCAAACAAAGCCTAAGAAGATTATGTTCTGTGAGGATAATCTCAGCTCTCTAATGTTGTCTTGGCTTCAGAAATACAGCATTCCTGTTTTCTCCCAGGGTCGTTTCAATTCCTCTCCTATCAGCTTGTATATGCTTCTCCAGTTACCCTCTGATTTCTGGGATGAAATGCTTTTAATGTTATACTTATCAAGGCCCCTTGGATTTTCCTGCCATTCAGGCTTGAGAGGGATGGATTCCTCACCTGAAGGTAACAGGATTATGTAGCAAACAACATTATCAGTGATCTAGGTACCCCTTGGAGAGCAATGAAGCAGCATTTCCCTCGTGCGTGGGGAGCCAGTAGCCCAGAGCACCTCACTGCCCACCCAAACACATTATCCCATCGGAGCATTAAATTATGCAGAAAATATTCCAGAAGCTCAAATACTGAGCAAGTGGTGATGATGTTGTCACTTTGGCAGAACTTGTAAATAGCTCTGCAGATGAGTAGCATTTGTGAAGAAGATGAGCAAGATGGGAGAGGACCCCTTTTACATGTTCCGTGCAGCTCCCACGCCAGCAGAGGGGCTGAGTGCTGTCTGCCAGCCAGGGGACAGATGCTCCCATCCTGGCACACCCTTTCCCTCTCAGGCAGACTCCTTTGCCTTCCCTGCCACAAGAAAATAAGTGCAGCATAGAGCAGCCTGCCTGGCAGGCACTGTGCACCAAGTTCAAACGTGCTGAAGCCTGAAGAGCGGCATCTGTTTATGCTGGGCTTGAATTTGGCTCCGTGCCTGCCAGAAAACTGGAGAATGTGCCATTTTGGCCTTCTTTATGCAAGCTAGATCTATAGGTAAATGAATGTTAGGGATATTTTACACCTCTGAATACGCCATGTATAATGTGCCTTGGCTCTAGATATTGTGACTATATTTTGGGGTACACGTTGCTTCATTTACACCTACTGGTTGTAAATAGAACATAAGCACAGCTATTAAGAGAACTGATAAATATGCAGGAGGAATGACTGAGAAAGAGAGCAACACAAGAACCAAGAGCAGAAAACCTGCTAAGAGCTGCGGCCCTCTTGTAAGACAGGTTCTGGGGTACCTAGGAGATCATTGAACTGGACAGGTGTAAATCTCTTGATTTCCTTGTGCCAAGACCACTGGATGGATCTTCCCAACCACATTAAATAGCCTGTGAATGCATCTTCTTCCTCTGGTCTAATGTAGGTTACTCATTATACTTGGTCTTAATGTAATTTTGGGTTTTGTTTGGGCTATGAACATGGAAATTTGGCACTAACATGAAAGCAACATGCCAAATAACCAACATCACATAAATAACCTAGATATCTGTAACTGTTCTTTGTGGCACCAAGTCCCACAGTGTTGACACCAAACAAATTCCTTTGACTTTTATGGATGTTTGGGCTGAATACAGATTAACTGAGCCAGCCTGCATACCACAAGCTACACAGGAAGCAGAGCGATAGAGGAACAGAATGAATGTGAACTAATGTCAAGTTCACCCTCAGGCTTAAGAAAGATTGAAAACAACCCCTACAGTACCTCACTCCATCTTACCCCCATTGATTTAGAGGTGCTGCACCAACATTTCCCAGAGTCTTCTACATTAGAACTCGGGGTGGAAAATACTAATTCCCAGAAAGGCCAAATAAACACAAAAATTAATTAAAAAACAAATGCTGCAATAAAACCACTTATTTTAATACCATTTCTTTTCCATTGACATGTTGCAAAGCATAGGCTGTAGCACACCTCCTACAGGAACACAGGGCATTTTGTGAGATTTCCCTCATTTCCAACAAAAATGGCCAAGAAATTATCAAAGTATTACAGAGTTTCATTTCTTAAAACATGTTAGAAAGCTCTGATGGATGTAATACAGTCTCTGTAGTCAAGAAATTTCAATTCAAAGTAATCCATCAGGATAAACACACAGCACAACTGATCACAGCCTTCCTGAGGTGGGGTGGCAGATAGTAACTATACACGATGCAAAGGAGTGGAAAAGAGACAAAATATTGACATGCTTCTGAAATGCTGTAAGAATACTTAATGCGCTTTCAGATCACATAGTTTCCCTGGGTGTTAAGGTATGGACACTGTAAACCCCTCCGAGGTCCAGCTAGAGCTGGAAATCCAATGTGCCAGGCAAGGAGCCAGTTAAATCACTCCTGTCTCTAAATGTCCCCAGGTTTCCTGATGCACAAGCTCCTAGCAGCTGGATGCCTCTGCCATGGATCAGCTCCTCCATGAGAGCCTTTATTCTCCTCCTGCAGTAATCAGGCTCTGAAGCCTTATGCCAAGTATCGGGAAAAGGATCAATAATGTTAAGTCTGACAATATTTGGCGATATGTGACATGAGCACGTGCATATGTGCATGTAATCCTCTGTGTGCATATACATGCAGACACACACTCAACAGCCTGTGTTTGCCGGGAATTGTGACTCTCCAAGCCTGACAGGCACACCGTCAAAGGAATATCACCCCAGCCAAGGAAATAAAGAGGTACTAAAATGATAGCCACTTTGCATTTTTTATGAGGTTTGTCTCCTACATGACTCTGTGCCTCCACAAAACCCTCTCACTGCTGCTTCAAAGTCCATCTAGTTTCTCTTAGCTGACTGGGAAGTTTCACTCTTGCTTGTCTCCTCTCCTCCCTGCCTGTCCCTGTGCTTTCGGTGTCAGTGTGTCCCAACAGCAGAGTCTGTAAGGTGTTCTCCTATTACACTGTCTTTCCCCAAACCTCCACCACTGCTAACTTAATGCTGTCAAGTCACCCACAACTACTTCTCTTCCTGCACCATCCACTAAGCAAACAGGAAAGTCAACTTTTTTCAATCTCACTGTTTAACCCTAGCACAAGATGAAGGAGAACACAGTAGGGCCTGGGGAGTGTCCATGCTCCCAAGTCCATGTCTCTACCCTAACTCTGTCCCAGATCCAAACCAGGGCAAGAACTGCGTAGATGGCAACCCTCCCACTTAACACCCTAGTTTTCATGAATGGAAAAACTGGAAAAATGAGAGGGTGGGGAAGTGCCTCATGATCTCATCCTGAAAAAAGACTGAGATGGGGCAATACAGTATAAGCACAGAGGAAAATTTAGCTATGGCCTGACAGTCTTGCTTTCCTGATTGTGAACAGAAATAACTGCACTTCCCTAATTCATCATGAGTGTTGAGAATAAACATAAAAATTCTTGAGGCACATCTTAGCGTAAAAACACAACACACAGAGGAACAGAAGATCTGCAGAGGCCATGACAAAGCTTTGCTTAGCTTATAGAGGACATGCTCATAGAATGCTGCATGCTTCCCAAATGGAACAAAACCACCTTAAAGGCATAAAACTTCCAGAGTCCATCTAACACTACTGGACAATACTCGTCCTCCACCCCTGCTTCCATCCATAAGCTTTTTGAATTCTGTTTTTTTTCCTCTACTAGTCCTCCTAACGCAAAACAACAACTGAGTTTAAGTAAATATTCTTGTATAGTTTATGAATGCCTGTTCAACAAAGCCAGCATTTCACTAGACTTCCTCAAGTCATGCGTAGCTCAGCCTCTTCCTTTCATTCCTGAATCCAAGGTTTAGATGCCCCTCTGTGGCTAGACAGGGTGAAAGCCTTGGGTATACATCAAATAATTCAAGAGTAGAATAACCATCAGGAACTAAAACCAACTGACCTTGTCTTTGCCTCTGAGCTTGGCCCCTTTGTTTTCCAAGCCTTTGATGGACCAGTAAATCAATCCTCACTCCAATTGCATTGAAACTTCTAAGTTCCTATGCCAAACTCTTCATTCAAAGAAAACTATCCAGGGGATAAAACCAAAGAAGTTGGAGGTTGTTCTTCAGGAAGGACAAGTGAGATAACATGGTAATTTTTTCTAGGTTCTCTTTGTGAAGGATTGCCAACATTGTAGCAAACATGGCTTCTAATCTATGCAGCACTGCAGCCTCATGGCAAAGGAGAAGTCTCAGTGAGCAAGCTGAATCTTTTAGACAGGTTTATTCACTCATAAGGAATTCTTTTCATTATTTAATACAAATAAAGATATACCTTCATGAAAGGTTTCAGCTGCTCGTGCTGCTCGCATTCATATTTGATAGCTGAACAGACAGCTAGAGCCCTCTGCCTGTTACACACCAGTGTACCAGAGAGGCTCTTTTGTGAGACCACTGATTTTTCAGAACAATGTTGGGTTTTCATGCTGAACTGGACTGATGGTCTATCAGATATTGCCTTCTGCCTCTGAACTCCACTGAGAGAGTGAAAAGAGTTTGCAGCATGCATGGCTCATCCAGTGAAGCCAGGAAGCACAAGGAGAGACTCTTTCCTGGCCTCTACCATGATCAAATAATAACTTGAAGCACGCAATTTGATTATCCCTCTGTCAGAGCCTGAACGTGCCTCTGAGTCACTGTCCACGAGGGCAAGGAGTAAACAGGAACCGTAAACAGGATTTCTGAGAGAGACCCTATATACACCCTCCCTCTGCCCAGTAGCACTAGCTTGTCAACGTGCTCACAGCGCCCAAAATGTTTACAGCTGGGTTTCAAGAAAGACAGGCGAGAGCATCCCACCTCCTGCTCTGTGAAGAAGGCTGCACACAATCCAGGGTATTACAAGTCGTAACTCAGTACTATCTTGAGTGAACATAGAAACTGAGTTCTGCTGCCCAGTGGCAACACATAGTATAGAGATCTAGGTTTCACTCACAGTGCAAAATGATACTTCTTTTCAGATGTCTGCTCTGTGTCACTGGCTGTCCCTTTGGTCCCATATTATTGAAGACTGTGAGAACTTGACGCTGATCTTTCATAGTCTTTACATTAACGGTTAAGTAGTCTTCTCTAAATCATCTATCCTCAAAGCTAAATAATCCTCCTTTTCAGTATCTCCCTCACTTATAAACTTCAAGAGTCAGTAAAGGTTTTTTTCCCCAGCTTTTGCCAATGCTAGAAAAACCCAAAGCAGAAATGTATGCTCTGATTATGTCCAAGCCAGAAATTGCAAGTTCAGAATTCACTAGGGGAAATCACTGCAAAATAAACAGATGAATAAAATACTCAACATTTTGTAAGCCTGTAAAAAGCTGGGCTTGAACAGAGTGGGCAGGAACTAAAGGGCTGAGTGCCAATCAGGACAGCTGAGGGATCTGTTAATTTATCCTCCAAAGATTTCCTCCTCCCTTAGGTTGTAACTAATAATACAGACTCCTATCTAATGCCACTAATGCTATTATGCTGGAAAGCCCAAATCTGAGGAGGTAAAAGGCAGTGTGTGGCAGCAGATGCCAGCAATCAGGCAAGATCAGAAACAGAGCATGGCTCCTGGCTATACGTATAAGATAAATGTTTACTTCATTTCCATCTGCATCCCCCACACCCAGCTCCACTAAACCTTTCCAGTTCCTCCTCTTCCAAAACACTGCTCTGTTCATGTTGAAATGATAACTGTTAATTTATTCTGCTTTTCTGGTTGCTGTGCTAACCTAGAGCTTGTGCTCCTTGGTGTCTAAGCAGCTTGTCCTGGGGATATGGTTAAACCTGCCTTTGATCAGCATTTAATCCTTCAAGGTGCTCAAGGGGCTGCAGTTTAGTTTCTATGTGAAAGCAATTAGAAAAGAGGGAAAGGAAGGAACAGGACTCATTCTTCTCCTTCCAACCCTTGCTCCCTTGAAAAGGAACATTTGTGATGGACTGGGGTAGTTGTTACAGTGGGAGAAGCTGCTCCATGAGCCCAGCCCAGATGAATGTGGGAAGTGGGAACCCTGGGCCAAAGGACCTAATCTGTCTATCTCCATAGGTTGCTGAAGAAACAGGTTATTTTGTTCCTCAGCTAAATATAGGCTTCTTTTTAGGGAAAGCAGCTGATCCTCTCTTTCCTCCTTTCAAGCGTCCATCAGGGAGGACAAGCAGAGGTAGCATTTTTAACAGATGGAAACCAAGTTCTCCACGGGAGTCTTTCAAAGTAAATAAATAAAAAGTAACTTCTTGTTCCTACACACAGCTAAATATGTATGTCTAGATAAAGCCTAACTGTGGCGTACAGCCATCTGCAGGGATGCAGAAGAAAATGGAAAACAAGGGGAGAAACTGGGGAAAAATTCAAGATGGCAAGTCTAGACTGGATGAAGAAAGGCAACTGATTACAAATCCCAGCAAAAGCTGCTTAGGAGACGATTCTGTTAATGCTAAGGGACAACACCTCCAGGAAAAATCCACACCTAAAAAATAAAAAGCCTAAGTGGTGTGACGTCCACATCCATGCATCGCCACTGCACAGGACTTCCCTCAGTGGAGAAATGCACCATACATTTTAGCAGTTTACAAGAAATCAGCACTTCCAAATCACTGAGCAGCATAGTGCCTGCTTTTCTCACATATTTTTGGTCTCAGATTCACAATGTAGAGGCCATAGAATGGTGTTTCTTGACAACTCTGTGCATGGAACTTCATCACAATGATCTGGCAGACACTTTTTGTTATTAGCTAGATTCTATCAGCCAAGCTTTTGGTGTCACAGAAATGAGCTACAATACAGTTTTTCTATCTTGCTAAGGTACTTCTAGAGTGCCGATCAATGTAGTTATCTAGGAAATGTATCATCAGGATATTAAAGTTGGTTATTGCTCCCCAAGTGTTGTGGTGGGTTATTTGAGATTAAAGGCATAAATCTAAAAGTAGATGGAACCACAACAGAAGGCCTTTGCCACTGCTACCACTTAAATTTAAAGCTCAGTTTAAAGCTCAGCCTAGTAAATCTGGGACACGCTTTAGCTCCTAGGTTCCACTTGTTCTGCAACAGAACTGTTTTGTGCACCTGGATGTGATGATGCTTTTCTCTAGGCCTCAGGAATCTTATGATACTTAGTTTCTTTACCAAACTGAATTTTCAATGAAATGGAATTAATCATACTGTTCTATTACGGTAGGATAATTTTAGCTGGCAATAGACATGTAAACAGCTGTGAGATTGCAAATAATAATTTATCTCATTTGCACTTACTTACAGTCACACTGTTGTAACTCTTTGTTTGCTCTTTCCTATTTCTGCTCTCTGACTAGAAACAGGAATTGGGATTTTAACCTGCCACTCATCGCATAATAAATTGCAAGTCACACACCGCTTGTATCCAGAAAAGAATTATAGCAACCACATGTAATTTTGAAGTAAAAAATACACCTCACTGCTTGACCTAAGTTTCACAAATCTTCATGCCAGGACACCACACTAAAGGATTGCCAGTGGAATCAGTAGCAAAGAAATGAAAGTCCCTTAGCAGTTGCAAACATGACTTGTTCATATATCACGTAGGAGAAACTTTTTTCAACTGGTATGGAAAATAAATTAGAAACATGTCAGCCCCATTTACATATACGTTAAACTGTGTCAAACACCCTTTTTATCACATTTAAAAGATGGGAAATACTGATGATACAGGGCTAAACTGGTCTCTGGTAGAATTAAAGCAGATTTCACAGGTGACCCTGCAGACAGGAGCTCTCTGCCATCCACTAGCTGCCTCTGCTCCATACCTCGGAGGTGCCTGGGGGCAGGAGAGGAGCAGCCCCTTCCTTCCCTCTTTTGCTGCTCCAAGCCCTGAAGCCTTACAAGTACTCTTGATTTCTCATCTCTTGTTGTGCTCTGGAGCCCTAAACAAAACATTGCCTATGCTCTACCCCCCCTGCAAGTACACATAGCATTAGTTCTGCTACAGAAAATAAAACACTGCTAGCCTAGGCATGCTGGCAGAAAAGTAACTGAGAAGCACTTGAAATAAAGAGTTAAACCAATTACAAAACCATGTCCTGGCCCCCCTTACCTGAGCTTCAGCTTTCCTCACCAGTTATTTTCCTTCTTAGGCTTTTTCAATATAGAAAAATTTGTTGGGAGGTGCAGGTTTCGGGCCAGGAGGAAATGAAGCAAATAAAGGATATTAATCCTTTAAACCTGAGAGTTTTAGCTACTGCATTAAAAAGTTGGCAGTGGTATCTTCTAATCCCAAAGCCCAAATGCAGTGTATTATCCAGCAGACTGCATTCCCACACTTGATATCTCCCTAAAAGCTTTCCTGCATGTGTACCAGTTTTATCAGCTACCTGGAGGTCTAAAAGAGAACTCAATCACTAATTCTCAACTTTAGAGCAATCCTGCTCTGTTTCTTGAATGGCAGGGTGATTAGGGCACTGTCTTTAGAAAGCCTTGACTTGTTCAGTTATACCACCTTGCTTTGCCCTTAGCTCAGAGCCCAAACGATACCACTTAGTAGAACCACCAAAAGCATTCATTTCTGAGTTCATCCATGAATACAATATTTCTCCAGGTCTGCAAGGAACATGATGTCCTTTGATCTTATCCTCTTTTGAGTTACAAAATACGATTTCATATTAAGATTTTTTTTTGGGGGGGGGAGAAGGACAAACTGCTTGGAATTTTATTGTAGCATTACAATGTACTAAATGTACTATTTTCCTAAATCACAGCTTCCCTTGCATTGTGTCATGGAAAGGCTCACACAGCAGACAGACCAGGGAAGAAATTAGATCATATTCAATCTGTTATTCTCTCTTTCTTATATTGTTTTTTTAAGATACCTGAAGCAGATAAAAAACAGAGACAGGGTGTCAGATCCCCACTGGGTATAAGCTGGAATAGCTCTGCTACAGGCACTGACTAGAATAAGTCAATATACTGATACTTACTCAGAAGTTATCCTATGTATTTTAAAATATTAACACCAGAATCCACACGAAGTAAAAGGGGCTTTCAGGTTATCTGTTCAGATCTCCAGCCTAGTGAATGTATAACTTACCTAACACACACACTTGATAAAACAAGCCTGGCTGAGTTTTGCTCTGGAGCACTTTATAAAAAGCAGTTGTGCACTGTGGCACCCATCTGCCCCTGCAATCACCCTCCTCCTCCCAAACACCCAACTTCTGCCCCAGAATACACCTTGCTCCACTGCCACAATCCTGTGTTGGGCAAAATGTCTCCCATGCCAGAAGAAGAAATAAAAATAATAGCCTAAGTAGGCTTCTAAAAATCAATTATTATCTACCTTTTTAATTTTACAAATAAAATAGTCCACATTCTGCTACTACTGATAATAATGAAAACCTAGAAAACTGCTGTTAAAGATCGAGGACCAGAACCAGCACTCTCCTGTTGTATCTGAACTTACAGTGTATTTTAGTGGTATGTAATGTGTGGTCCAGCTTCTTCTTGTGCATGTTGTACTAGATCACAAACACATTATTTAACCTTAGGAAACATCAGATGTGTTCTTCATTAACTATTTTATCAACATCATCCTCTGTGAGGCCAACCTGTAGTTCCTTGCTCAGATAGAAGTGTCCAAAATCAGATTTAGAGGAAATCACAGTCAAGTGGTACTTTGTCTGATTATTAGATGATGTGAAAAATCCTATGGCATTTACACATTTAACAGCTGTGTGGCAGACAGTGCTTGGATCTATGGAGGTACCTTATGCAGCTTTTTATACAGCACTCTCTCTCCTAACTGCAGGAGCCAGTTAAAAATACAATTGCTATGCTCCAAAAGGCTGGGGTTTGCAGCCTGGAATGGAGGATGAAGAACAGGAAGCAGTGCTGTCCTCTAATCCCAACGCAAACCGTATAGCATAGGCAGGACGTATGCATTGCCCTCCACTGTGGAGCGCAGCTTGGTCCATTAGATGCAATATTTGGCCTCATAATCTCTCTGTAGCGCTGGCAGATACTTATGAACCAGACTGGAGAAACTTTTGGAATTCTCAGCTGTTCCACAGAGCAAGAGAAATAATCCAAAGGATTGGACTCCTCTGAAAATGTCTGACATGGATGTGGTTATTTCTAAAACCAGAGTGGGCTACTGTATACAGCCTTTGGGGATTTCTGCTGCATTAGGGAAGTTTAATAAGTAGATATGCTGGACAAAGGATTAAAACGCTTCCATACAACATGTCAGGAATAAACACAAGGTGATTCAATTCAATCCACTTAATTCTTTTTTGTTCCTGTCACACCTGTAAATGCTACTGACTGTCACCTAGAGAAGAGCCTCTATAGGATAAGCATTTTTCCCATCCAAGGGAGGTTCCTCACAGTCGGATTTGAAGGAACAGCCTGCTCCTCCTCCCCTTCCAGCCTCTGCTTCCTTTGCCTGCATTCTGATGCCTGTTTCTTAGATAATACAGTTCCTCTAATGTTTTCAAACTAAAGACTTCTTGAATTGACAAATGGTCTTTTAAAAATGGCAACATTTTACTCTTCAATATTTTTCATGTTTGCAACATTTTAAACACTAATTCTTTCATCAAAAATGTTATTGGAACTGTTATCAATATTGTTATAACTGTTGTGAAACCTCTTAGAACATAAAAAAACAAATCCATTTTGAACCCTGTAAGACAGAAAAAGCATCAAAACCTCTGTACTGAAAGGGTGAGTTAAAAAATATTTTCCAGTCTAGATCTTTAGAAAGGCAGGCAGTTAACCCACTACTTGCTGCACTCTCTCTCTCTCTCTCTCTTCTCTGAAGATGCAAGTACTGAAATGATGCTGGCACTCATTCACGTTCAATGTGGACACAACAGGGACTGAATTTTCCACAGACTACCAGCCTACATATCTACAAACCTACCAGCCAGTGTTTCTAGGGTGCTACAATTTCATGTACGAAATACAGAATCATGGAATCACAGAATAGTTCAGGTTGGAAAAGATCCTTAAGATCGCTGAATTCACCCCTTAATGTAGCACTGCCATGTCCCACAAAATCATGTCCCTAAGGTGCCATATCTACATATGTTCTAAATACCTGCAGGGATGGTGACTCAACTGCTTCCCTAGGCAGCCTGTTCCAGTGTTTGATAAGCCCTTCAGTTAAAAAAAAATATTTCCTAATATCCAATCTAAACCTTCCCTGGTGCAACTTGAGGCCATTTCCTCTCACCTTAATCCTATCATTTATTATTTGGAAGAGTGACCAACATCCAGTTCACTACAACCTCCTTTCAGGTAGTTGTAGAGAGCAATAAGGTCTCCCCTCAGACTTCTTTTCTCCAGATGAAACAACCCCCATTCTGTCAGCCACTCCTCATAGGACTTGTACTCCAGAACCCTTCACCAGCATCGTTGCCCTTCTTTGGACACGCTCCAGCATCTCAATGTTCTTCTTGCACTGAGGCCCAAAACTGAAGACAGTACATGAGGTGTGGCCTCATCAACAAAGTGCAGTGGGATGATCACTTCCCTAGTCCTGCTGGCCACAGTGTTTCTGATATAAACCAGGACACTATTTGCCTTCTTGGCCACCTGGGCACACTGCTGGCTCATATTCAGCTGGCTATTGACCAATCCCACATGTCCTTTTCTGCCAGGCAGCTTTCCAGCCACTCTTCTCCAAGCCTGTAGCACTGAGTGGGGCTGTTGCAACCCAGCTGCAAGACCCAATACTTAGCCTTGTTGAACCCCATACAATAAGCCTTGGCCCAGTGATCCAGCCTGTCCAGATCCCTCTGTAGAGCCTTCCTTCCCTGAAGCAGATCAACAGTCCTGTACAGTTTGGTGTCATCTGCAAACTCACTGAAGGTGCACTCGATCCCCTCATCCAGATCATTGCATTGATAAAGATATTCAACAGAGCCAGCTGCAATACTGAGCTCTGGGAAATACCACTTGTGACCGGTCAACAACTAGGTTTAACTCCATTCACAACACTTTTTTGAGCCTGGCCATCCAGCTAGTTTTTAATCCAGTAAAGAGTATGCCTGTTAGAGATGTGAACAGCCAGGTTCTCCAAAAGAATGCTGTGGAAAACAGTGTCAAAGGCTTTATTAAAGTCTAGGCAGACAACATCTACAGCCTTTCCCTCATCTGCTAAATGGGTCACCTTGTTATAGAAGGAGATCAGGTTGGTCAAGCATGACCTGCCTTTCCTAAACCCATGCTGACTGGGCCTGATCATCTGTCCTGTATGTGCCCTGTAAAGGCACTCAAGACAATCTGCTCCATAGGCTTCCCCAGCACTGAGGACAGGCCTGTATTTCCCCAGATTCTCCTTCCAGCCCTTCTTGTAGATAGACATCACATTTGCTAAGCTCCAGTCAACTGGGAGTTCCTCCATTAGCCAGGACTGCTGATAAATGGTGGAAGGTGGCTTGGCAAGCTCCTCTCCCAGCTCCTTCAGTACTCTCGGGTGGATCCCACATGGCCCCAATAAACTTGAGGTGTCTAAGTGGTGTAGCAGGTCACTAACAATTTCCTCTTGGATTATGGGAGCTTCATTTTGCTCCCCATCCCTGTCTTCCAGTTCAGGGGCTTAAGTACCCAGACAGCAGCTGGTCTCACTGTTAAAGACTGAGGCAAAGAAGGCATCAAGTACTTCAGCTTTTTCTTTGTTTTTTGTCACTATGTTTCTCCCCATGTCCAATAAAGGACTGAGATTCTCCTTAACCCTCCTTTTGTTGCTAGCGTATTTATAGGAACATTTTTAATTGTCTTTAACATCAGTAGCCAATTTAAGTTGTAGTTGGTCTTTGGCTCTTATTTCCTTCCTGCATAACCTCAAAACATCCTTGCAGTCATCCTGCCCTTCTTCCAAAGGTCATAAACTCTCCTTTTTACCTTAAGTTCCAGTCAAAGCTCTCTGTTCAACCAAGCCAGTCTGCTTTCTTGCCAGATCACCTTTTGGTACACAGGGATGGCCTGTTCCTGCATCTTTAAGATTTCCTTTTTGAAGCATGTCCAGCCTTCCCAGACAACCTTGCCCTTCAGAACTGCCTCTCA
Source organism: Phaenicophaeus curvirostris (assembly GCF_032191515.1). Taxonomy (NCBI): domain Eukaryota; kingdom Metazoa; phylum Chordata; class Aves; order Cuculiformes; family Cuculidae; genus Phaenicophaeus; species Phaenicophaeus curvirostris. The sequence continues at coordinate 46,614,456 of NC_091396.1, read as the reverse complement.
AGGGCCTCTGTCAAACAGGCTTCTACACAGGGCAAAGTCTGCCCTCTGGAAGCCCAAAGTGGCAGTTCTTCTGACCCCTCTCCTCATTTCTCCAAAAATTGGATACTCTATCATTTTGTGGTTGCTATGCCCAAGGCAGCCTCCAACCACTGTAGCACCCACAAGTCCTTCTCTGTTCACAATCAACAGGTGAACTATATGAACTATACAGCCTAAGGACACTCTGATTGGTCTCTGAATAGACTGCTTTACTGGAGTACTCTTCATAAGAAGAGATACAGAATGCTAAGTGGTCCTGATCATATGCATACAATCGCCGCTGCTGCTGCATGAACATATCAGGGGTAACTGCTTGGTTACTGCTTGGTAACTCCCCAGAGATATTTAAGCTGTAGGAAGCAAGCCCAGTGAATAAGAAATAAAGATCCTTCTTGCATTCTACCTCTAAAACGCCAGTGCTAGTGAAGTACCTGTATGGGAAATGAACAACAATAACAAAAAGGGAGGAGGTAAAACCTTTCTTGAGACATGAATTAAGACCTTTTTTTAAGTGTAATGCAATGATACACAGCTGTCACAAAGGCCACTGCACACTGATCTTTCTTCTCTCTTGTTTAAATGCTCCCTGGGAGTACAGCCTTATAGAGGGTCAGCGTAACAACTAAAAGGGTTGTCATGTTTAATGGAGCCAATGACAGCTAAAATCTCAATCCCTGGTTAATCATACGTTCTTGCCAGTATGGTGGAGATGAGCATTCCAAATCTCCAGGACAGTCACATTAATGGAATAAGCAAAAAAGTCAAGTGAGATGCTATCTGAGCCTTCCCGATGAGACTGCAGTTTGCAGGCTTATCTTAGATGATGAATTATCAGGGATAAACAGAATGCATCAAGTTTGTTTCCTCAAGTCCTTGACTTGCCAGTGGTAGGGGAATGTGAATAACATCTAGGCAGCTCAATAAAGATTAAATGAGGAACTGGATAAGATCATGGTGCTAATGAATAACCACTTTAAAAATATCCCCAAATACCTAGTCCAATAACAACACAATGCGAAAGATTAATCTTCTGGTATACATTATTTTAGGACAGGTAAATGAAGTATAAAATCAAAGATTCCATTCTAAATGTACAGTGTATATGCAGACTTATATTCTTTCTATGTGTACACTTAAAATAATATTTGACTTTTACATAATAAAAAACTATTAGGTATCTCAAAATGCTTTACGAAGCTGGATCACTGTTGTAATTCCCATACATAGGAGGAAAAGTGCAGCAAGTAGTTTGCATAATTTGGATAAGATTATAAAACCAGCAAATAGAAGATCAAGAAACAGATTCTCAGGCTATGCTCTCCTCCACATTGACAAACACACAGCTATGTATCAATGATATTAGCAAGAAACAGATTGGTAAGAAAGATATAGATAGAAATCTTGCAAAATGAAGACTAAATGTTGTCCCACATGTCTGTGAGCTCATCAAAATGATATGTCCCACTTGATAACTGCCACTGAAAAATAAATTTTAAAACATCTAGTTTAGGTATGCAAATCCATAATGTGTAGAAACATGCAAGGGTTATTCACTTATGCAAATGTGACTGTATTATATGCGCCTGATCAAGGTATTGTAATGTTTTGCATTAACACGTCGTATTGTTTATCCCAAACAATGTATTGTCTAAATGGGGAATTTTGGGGGATTTAAATGTATCTAGCTTTAAACATTGAAAAAGACATGTTATAGCAGCTAGCCATGAAAGTGGGACTGAGCCATGGTTCAGGCTTGCTCCAGTAGCATGTTACAGACTGGAATTTTTTGGTGCAGAATTAGTGTAGAAGTTCACAATGAAACATATTCATAACAGAATCAACAACACTTTAAGAAGTCCACAACCACAGCCTCATCTGGAAAAACTGAAAAAATTGGGTTCACTCCACAGCAGTGGTTAAAAGAATACCATGGCCTTATTACTGATGTATGACACTGTTCCATCATCTTTAAATGCTTTTTTTTCAGAATCCCACTGATACCAATTTCAATTTAAAAATCCCAACTACAGAGTTGTAATACAACAAACATTCTTAGGTTTTTAAGTCTAAAAGCCTGGGAAGATAGCAGGTTTAGAATATTCACTTCTAGATCCCCAGCCACCTACAGCTAAGACTGAGAAATATTTCTGATTCCTCCTGCTGTTCAAGCCACACTGTCTCAAGTAAGGGAGAAATAACAGCAACTGTTTTGGGAGCCTTCTAAATGGATTAATGCTCATGTAATCCAGGCTTTCAGAATGGTTCTAATGGCATAGATGTGTGTTTTCCTTTGCATTTGTGTCCAAATCTTTTTATGACTAGCATTGGTTGAGAATTTTCCACTGAAGGGTAATTCATCAGAAGTAAACTATTTATAGGAATTGTTCTATATTCGGTTTTAAACAAGTTTAAGCATTTCACAATAAGGCTTCAAGTTTCATTTAAAACATGTTTTGTTTATGAAGCTTAATAAATAAATACTTAATGAAGTTAAAAAATGTCAAATATTGAAAATCTTGTAATGATGTTATACACATGATGATCAAAGGATATAAATGAGCAAGATTTGCCTTTAGTAGACTAACCAGTATAGAAGGAAAAAATGCAAAACATAAGGAACATAAACCCTGTTCAGACATAAAAGTGTAGCAGCAGCTTTCAAAACTACATGCAGGTCTAGATTAATAGCTCAGAATTTAACATTAGTCAATTTGAGGGAACAGGTTACTGCTACCTATAGCTCTATGAGGAGTGGTCCTAGCAAAACTTTCTTTCCCTCAGTGGGACACAGACAGAACTAATTATAGGACATGGAGGAGTTCACAGGCAGCAGGATGGAAGAATAAATGCAACATACTACAAATCAGTATTGCTTTATCAAGCCCTTATTCTTTAGAGTTTAGCAGTTACAAATTTTAGTTTCTAGGATCTTCCTTTGAAAGAAAGGACTCCCTTGAGGACTAGGGCTGATAAGTTACAGTGCTAATTTGGGGGAAAAAAGATGTTCTCCCACTAGTAAATTGAAAGATCCAGCTAACAAGTGTCTGTGTGAGTTCACCACAGTACACAATAGCTTTCTGGTCTCACCAGCTTTGACTCCTTGGGGGCCTTTGCAGCACTGGATGGCTTGCTGTAGTGGTCCATGTTGTGGACCATGCACGTCTTGAATCCAAGCCTTTGGATGTTTTTATTGTGAGTGACTTTTTACTATGGTGACTCCAGAAACCAGGACATCTGTGGCTTGTTTTCATTGAATGTATTTTGTTTCTGGTGATGAATTCAGCAAGGCATAAAGATTTTCAACTGGGGTTGGCACAACGTACGTCAGTGCTTTGCACACTAATACAACCGAGGCTGAAACTGGGATCCAAGGGTCATAGCTACTTCTTTAGACATGCAGGTATAGACTGTGCCAGTAAGAGAACTGATGTGACCTTTAGCCAGCTGAGAGCACAGTGCCAACACACCAGGCTATGTCTTGATGCCAAATGTCTTCTGGTCTGCAATGGCAAAAGTAAGATCAGGCTGGTTATGCCTCCCAGGCCTGTAGATAATAAGTATTTCAGCTCCCCATTACCAGCTGGGAATTTAGAGCATGCAGAAGTGAAGCTCTGATTTGTCCAGAGCTATAGCAGAAGGCAAGGTCCAATCAGGACCCACATTCCAAAACTGTTGCTTCCATATTACTTGCTTAGACCACCCTGCCTCTTTGACTGTGAGATATTCCTATCTGAATATCATACAAACGTCATACTTCCAGTTCTGAGAAGTCTCTGAGATGGGCTACTATTAGGAAGAGAAAGAGGCATGGCTGCCATGTGCACATATTCTCCCAAGTAATATCATATCCTTCTACCTGGAAATTCCAGCTGAGGAAGCTGGAGGGTTGCATGTGTAGTCTGACATTTCTGTACACAGAGTTTTCCAATGCTTATGCACAGGTTAATGCTACAATGAATGTACGGTGAGCCAAATATTCCAGGAAGATCTAGACAGAAACATAAGCATGCTGCTAAGTAAAAGCAATGTGAAAGGTGCCGTGGATCAGACGTCACCACTGCTAGGTTGTACTGCCAGGTTTGACTGTGCTTAGCTGCATTTAGATAGCCTAAACTCTATTAACCTCTGAAGCTTATTAATTAGGGACCCTGATGGTCTGGGGTGAAGTGACAGAAAGCAGTAAACCCTTCAGGGACTTCAGCAGGATTCGGCCTGTTTAAATGCAGAAACAGTTTCTGACTCAGCAAACTGCTTTCCCTCTCCATGTCCTGTTTTTATCATCTTAGAACAAGAAACATAAAAACTAGTTGCTTGTCCTCTATCAGTGCTGCGACACTCTAAGAAGCTACATAAAATGCTTTGAGATGGCAATGTAAAAATAGCTAAGCAAAATGTTAGCATAAGAAACAGAATTATTAAGGACCAATGGCATGTGTAATTATGATAACTAGGATAAAACTGCCATGAATCTCCTTCTCAGTTCTTTATAGCATAAGATGATAGCCATTTGTAAGGTCAAGGAAAAAAAAAACCAAAACTCTCACTTGGGATATACAATTAAATATATCAAAGAGGTTATTTGCATCCATCTGTAGCATCTGGCACTGGTCATGGCCAGAGACAGAATACCAGACCAGATGGACTAATGTGTATGGAAATGCTTATCATCTCCTGTGATTAATTTCTTCCTTCAGGTTGGATATGTCTCTTCTAATTGTGTATCAACCTCTAACCAAAATTGGTGCTGACATATCATTGATTGTACTGCGAGTTTATCTACAGCTCAGCATTCTGGGACAGTTTAGTCCCTTGCTCACCTCAACTCTAATGCAGGAGTTCTTTATCAGTGAATTTCTACATTCACTCATGCATTTTCCAAGCCTTGTCCTCAGAGATTACTGACAGAATCCATGACTCAACTGTAATGTGAACCAAAAATCTTTTTTAGTTCCTGAATCTTTGCCACTGTAAGACTGTAGCCTACAAGACAGTAGACTATAAGACTCCAAATTATTTTCTGATAGTACAGTCTTGTCCATGAATTTATAGAGCCTAGGTTTGCACAGCAGGTTCCTACAACCTTCCCACAAAGTTTCTTGGAATGGCTGCACTGTTTTTCTGTGATTCACTATCAGACATGCAGATCAAGGATGATATAAATGACAACAATAGCAGAAATTTAATCTTTTACAAGAGCCGTCTACTGCATTTTTTTGGTGTGAGAATAAGTAATAATTATTTAATTTTATAATTACTTTATATATAATTTATTTTATAAATAATTAGAAATGATTAGCACTGCACCATAAAATGATGACACTGCATTGTCATATCACATAAGGGACTGTTTTCATATTTTAGATACCTTGACTAACTAAGACTTCTGTAAGCAAAGTTGAAGTCAGCAACCAAAGGAACTGAATCAGCCTCTCTTGAAGGTGCCCTTGAATCCAGGAACCCAGGAAGGTTATAGAAAAGGGTTGCTGTAAGATGGTCACTCAGGCTGTGAAACAGGATAAAATAAGAAACAAAGAACTCTTGCAGATATGACTGCTTTGTCTTTACTCAGTATTGAGAGCGAAAGTCTCCACACACAGCCTCTAACCCTTTCTTGAATCTGAACTCAGCTTCCCTATGGACATGAATTACGCATAATCCTAAGCCTCAGTAGAAAAGTGAAAACAGATACTGCTTCTGAAGAGAAGCAAGCTTTCATGAGGAGAAATACTACACATATCCCTACGTACACACTCAGGGGTGTCCCAATGAAAATGCCCACTATTCAGACACTGCACTTGAACAAAATGCTCTTCTATCTCCTGTTGCATAACGGGAGCACAGGCAGGGCAAACGCACACCCCCAGGCATCACTGCAGACTGTAATGCAGCCCAGGTTTTACCTGGGCCTGTCCCAGTAACCTTAGTAATACAAATAAAAGATTGCATAATTCTTCACATGTTAAGCAGAAGAATCCACCCTTTCTCCCTCCATCGAAAATATTTTTCTTAAAAAGTTCCTTGACTCTTTAGACCAGTAGGTAGTAAGCTAAATATGTTACTATCTTGTTCTAGGTATTAGCAATAAGACTTCCAAGAACACAGGCAATAGTAAAAAAATAAGCTAAAGGGGTGTTTCAGTCATCACAGACACTAGATTTCCAAAACCATATGGAATACTTCGAAGTCTAGGTCCAAGGTCAAAAAAGTGTGTGGCTAAAAGACCACTGTAAACTGCACATCATCAGGGCGGGGCTTTGGTGGGCAAGCTGAAGACCTTATAGCCTTCTGCAGGGTGTCCTGAACCTCCTCAGCACAGATCAAGAGGAGCCAACAGGGCAGCCCTGATGCTCAGTTCTGATATTGCTACTTCCTGTCCTGTGCCTGTAGTGTATTTTCCCCTCCAGCTTCAAATTGTCCATGACTTTTGTGGAGAAGGACTTGAATCTTTAACAGTTCTGATAATTCTTGACTCCCTTGCTTCTGATCTAAGAGAAAGAGAGAATGGGAGCTGTACCCTTGACTTATTTGTACTTCAGCTTAATTTCTATCTTTGTCCTCTTCTGTCCATCCCATCTTCTTTTCTTTGCTAGTTGAAATCATCTTTATAATTTCATCCCAAATTTTGATAAAATGAATACATTGAACAGTTGCAGACAAGATCTAACTTGTAATAGAAGCAGAAGACAGTGAACAGGGACACTGAAAGTGGAGGCTGGGGTGATGTGGTCAACTCTTTCAGTCACTGGTGTGAAAAATCCCCTCAGATTTCTGGAACCAGCAAAGAGAAATGCATGCATGTAGCACTTCTAGGAGCAGTAAATGAAAGCGTCACCACCAGCAGAGAATCACTCTGAAACAAATTACTGCATTTAACCACGCAGCCTGGGAATTCCCCATTTTTCTGACACTATATTCTTGGGACAAGGATCAATATTTCTTTGCAGAACTAGCTGCATCAAAGACAGCAGTCCTTCTCAGGGCACTACAGGAATGAATTCCCAGGACTTCATCTAAAAACAGTACTAGGAGCCATAGCGCTCTGATGGTCCTTAAACTCAAAGGACCAAATATTTCAGCTGAAGTTGAAAACTACCTTTCCAGTATGTTGGGAAAGAACAATAACATAGTAGTGTTTTTCCTTTCAGATGGGTTATGTCAGGCCTTCAAGAGATTTTAAATACTCATAATATATCTGTACTACAGCACAGGGAAATTTAAACATCGGGCAATGTATGATGTGTCCCTAAAACTCATCATCTAGTATATCAAGGCAAGTCAGTGGCAGAACTAGGGGAAAAGTTTGGGGATTCTTGTCCTTAGTTCTACTCAGTGCTGTTGCTGAGGAAAAATCTTTTCAATATTGCCCATTGCCAAGTGGGATATTGCTTCACTGACACCAATGGCAAAAGTTCTCGCTAAGGAATGCATGCTCAGATTTTCACCATTTCTGTAAATCAGACATCAAGTATTAATTAGTCCAGTAGGGGAGACTGCTCATTTTGCTAGCGCATAAAGTCCTAATGACAGGGCCAGGAAAAGTAGTCTAAGTCTATGGCTTGTTAAGTAGAAACCCACCTGTCTGGAAGAACAATTACCTGAAATTACATAGGCTTAGATGTACGCTACTGGTATTCATGAGCAGAATTTGCCATTCTCATCTTACATTACAAGATATACTAAGCTAATACGCAGCAATTCTACAGGAATCCCCATCACCTTACTCTCTTCCATGCTACCGCAAGCCTGGCTTGCTTGTAATGCCCAATGTTAGAAAAGCAAGTCACCAGGTAAAGGGATGTTTGCAAGGCACAGACATTTTTTCACAGGTTCTCCAAATGGAAAAAAAAGTTAGAAAAGAAGATAGTTAGAATGCTCTGCTCTGTTTCTCTTCTTCAAGCCCGTGTAACATGCTGACTACATTTCTCAAGGAAAATTAATTTCTTTGCCTTTTCCGTGCCTCTAATGAACTGCCTCTGAATGCATGAAGGCACAGGAAGGAGAGCAGACTCTGTGGTGAGATAATAAAAAGTGAAAAGCCATTCAAAGCCATCAGTATCTAGCAAACCTACACTGATGGAAACATGCTGGACTGCAGACAGGGGTGCACGATCACGAAAACTTGAAATAGCTTCAGCACTCATCACTTAACAGCAAAAGAAAGATGACATTGAAGGAGCAAGTGGTCCTCCTGCAGAGAGGTTATGGGAGCAGATGACTAGATATAGGCCATATAAATTTAAGATTTCTTTAAGTCCTTTCTAGGCCACCAGCACTCCTAAACACTGTACTCAGGGGACACCACTGAACGACAAACTCTTCTGTGATAGTCCAGGACATCATAATTACCAGTACCATAATCAGAATGTGAGGAAAGCTAAGATGGGCTACCATTTGACAAGTAAAACAAGAAGAACAAACAAAGGAAAGAGGGAAATGCCATTTTTTTAACCTACTGTTTCTGCTTTCACCTCAACAGATACTGAAAGACTCACAGCGTTTGCAGATCAGAAAATGTGTCCATGTAACTACAAGCTCAAATAGTCTTTGAGTGAAATTGTCCCAGATAATCACCACAATTCATGGAAGTTACAAAAGGTTAAGGACCAGAAACTCAGAGGTTTTAATGCAATAAATACAGGGATTCCTGAGTTTTCAGACAGACAGTAAGAATCTTCCCAGAGTAGACAGCCAAGTGGAGACTTTGGCAGAACCCATTTTCTACATATAGATCAGGTAGCATAATAACTAAATCAAAATGAATCAAGCCTCTTTTTTTCTTTTTTTTCACTCTTTTCATTGTAAACACTTGTATTTCTTCAACAATATCCTGATATCAGGTCAATTCTTGTTTTAGTCAAAAGTGTTCACTTGTCCTGCAGAAGGCAGGCAGATTTCAAAACATCTTCCAACATTTGCTAGCACACATAGATGCTTAAGAAGCTAATTTTCCTGCTTGACAAAATGAGCAGTGCCAAACATTTTCAGTTTTAATAAAACACTCGCAGATTTGGCTTCTCTAAAGCCATGTTTATGTATGCTCTGTAGGTAAAATAAGGAGGAACACTGTTAATGAACAGTGTGCTCAATACACAGTTGTCTACAGTGTGTTCTCTCTCTCAACCACCCTGTAACTGCCTCCTCAGTATCTGGGAAATTTCTCTACTTGGCTGCCTTGCCCTCACACTTTGGTTTGAAGACTTCACCAGCGGTGGAGGACATCTGTGCACTGAAACATCTGGTAGCTGAAACAGCAAACCTGCCGAACCAGCTAGATAGAAACATTTCCAGACATCATCCCTGTAATGCCTCCCATAGCTGGGATCTTTAAGCAAACCAGCTGGAGCAGGAGCAGCAGGCTGCTTTAACTGCAGGACCCGGCTGTGATGGGGAGTCATGAAAACCCTAGCTGAGCAGTGCAGCAGATAAGCAAGGAACCAAAAAGTTCACCAAACAGATCCAGACATGAGTAGAAATCACCCAGCATGATATTAAAGATCAAACTACCAAACTGTCAGGAAAAAAAAAACCTTAACTTTCTTTCCCCTTCAAGTAATTTATTCTGCTTAATGCAGATATGCTGAATTTGTTCTAAATTCAAAACCATGTTACAAGGATAGCATGGAGATGGATTTACTCTGCAGTTTTTAAATGGAGCCTGGCCTGTTGACTAAACAGGCAAGTCAGCCTGTGGTACTTTTATCCTGAGCCCTCTAGAAAACAAAGTCTTCCCTGATTCTTTATCATGTGGTATTCACAGAACAAGCAAAGGGTCTTTTTTTAGCAACATCTTCCATCTTTCTGATTCACTCACCCTGTCCCTTGAGCTTTTGCAGATACAAGGCCCTCCCTCTATAGACTGACATACTTTCCACTCTTCCGTTCTCCATCATCAAGAATGCAAAGAGATGAAAGGTGTGAAACTAAGAGATGATAAAATAAACCTTAGCACTGAATCAATTTAGTAATGTCCTTTATCAGCCTGCTATTCATGCTTAGCAATCACTATAGCTCACACCAACTTCATTTTCATTTTAATACACCATACAGAAAAGCAGCCTAAATATACATCCCCAGATCTAAGGCGTATAATCTGTAAACTACAGGAACAGGCAGATCATTTCCATTAGTTTCTTATGTAGCAAAAACCACAATTTACACCCAAAGCATATAATTATATTCAAATTCTAAAAGACAGTGTCGGAAGTACTTTAAATTCATAGTTTGGGGGAAAGTCACTCAGGGGTATAAGTAGTTATGTTTTAATGTGCGAAAACACCACACACACACACAGAGCGCAAAAGAAGTAATTTGCGAGAGTAGCAAGGGAGCTGTGGTGAATCTCAGGCCCCTGGCTCTGGAGGCTGCTTGGAATTTGGCACAGCCGGAACATCCAGCACTCCAACCAAAATGCTCTCCTGCTGCTTTGGAAAACGCCAGTTCCGACATTTAGCACTAGAGCCCAACCAGGCTTTAAAGCCATGAGGGAAAATGCTAGTGGGATCTATGTCCACAATTTGAAGGTGTCGTGTTTGTCCTTCAAGGAGAGATTGAAGCAAGCTGCTCTTTTAAGTTGCTCTGACATCTAAAGTCCAAGAGCACTATTGGGTTTTCACACACTTCTGCGGCTCCCTGCCAGGGATCACAAAGCACACAGGTGCACAAGGACTGCTCACTTCACCTAGGAGATAAATGGTTTTCTCTTCGTTTCACAGATTAATAAAATAAGTCAGAAAGAAAGGTAATGTTTCACCAAGGTCATACAACAAATAAGAGCCACTGGTCAACAGCCTGTCACCTTGTGCGTAGAGGTTATACAGAATACATGAAAAGCACCTTTTTCTCTCTAGTTCAAGTGACCTTTCACAGCTATCAAAGCCCACCAGAACAAGGGACATGCAAAGCCAAAAAATATCTGCCAAAAAAGCACAGGACTGTAATCCAAGACAACTGAACAGAGTCAGGCTTCTTAAGGCACAACACATGGAAATGGAGAAAACAGAAGAACAGCCACCCTGTACACATCCCAGCCCAAACTTCTGTTCCTTGCATTTAGAAGCTCCAGCTCATTATTCCGTCATCTTCTGTATAGCAAGCCATGGGACTGCTGCACCACCAGCTAGAGACTGTCCTGCTCTTGTCAGGATTCCCACCTTAGATGGGTAATTTTTACTGCTTCTAGTGAGACCTGTGCATGGAATTCGTAGCTTCCAACAGCACAGTATGTAACAACCCAGTGACTAACATAACATGGTTCAAGCATGTAATTTCATGCCACAGAAAAAGAAGAAAAAAACAAACAAGGAAAACTACCTAGCTTGTCTAAGAAAAAAATAAAAATTTATTCCATTTTTGAAACGTAGAAATATTAGAAAAAGTACCATTCTCATTCTGCAGCATTCTGACTGTGTAGCTTGTGACATAATCCAACATTCTTTACAACTTCAATGCCGATCCAAAGCATACAGCAGGATCCTGCATCTGTCTTTGAAATGCAGTCACCTCTGCAGTAGAATGTGGCAGTTCCTTGACAAGTCAGGGCTGCATTACCCAAAAGCAGAAATAATAAAGAAAACAAGAAACCTCTCTGCAGTCTAAGTTGCAAAGGAAATATAAGGAGGAAGAAAGTCCCGATCTAATTCTGGCTCAGGACTAGTATTCTCACCTTTGCAAAACGTGTTATGATATACTGTGCAAGATCAAAGTAGCTATCAGAAGAGGGGGTTTTAAAATACATCTTAAGAGATTGAACCTCCAGCAGCACGGGTCTGAGCAATGTTTCAAAGGGCACAGTGACATATATTAAATCAGAATAACAGGGCTCAACAAAACATCAGGTTTCTCAAGTTCCGCATCTCATGAGATCCCTGGGATCTCCCAGGATCAAGTACCAGGTAAACAGTCTTAAGCTTCTATTTTGTAGATCAACTCAAGCTATTCCAAGTTGGACACAGTTAATACTGTGCACTCCATAGGACAGCAGAATAAGAAGTCAAAGAATCTGATTAGAAAACATTTCATATAAAAGTATGCAAAGAGTAAGGTAAATAGTAACCTTGTTATGAGGAATCAGCCTTAGTATATAGCCGGAATTTCCTATGTTCAGCTACTGAACTCTGTGCTTTCTCAAAAGAGCTACAGAGACTCAGCGCATGGGAGCAAAGTTCAGCTATGATCACTTAAACAAGAATGCAAGGGACTAGCGAGTTTGGATGCTAGGGTTTCTGGATAGCCAGCTTGAGACAATGTAAGCAGACTTCACCTTTCTTTAAAAATACTAGTCATTATTAATGTCTCTGCAGAAAGGAATGTAAACATTCAGGCATACAGAATCATTAGCTTTTGCAAAAAAAAAATTAGGCTTCATCATTGATAGAGACTAGAGGCAAGCCACAGAAAATAGAGAAACTTCTACCTTTTAATCTTTGCAGAACTTAACTGCAACCCTAATTTCAGCTCTGAATGAAGTTCATTTTACTGGATCACTGGCTGCTCTGTATAGAATGATTTTTTTCCTTTTGTTAAAGTTACCAACCTTTGCTCAAAGTAATCTCCTGCTGATGGAGGAACAGGGAAGGTCTTGCTCAGTATTGGGGAATGGACAGAGCCAAGGACTGGGAATTAGTTTTCTCTTTTATAGAAAAGGTAGGATTGCAGTGACAAAGATACTTGAGATGAGGAACAGGTCACACTGGAGGAGAAGCAATTAGTTGGACGTATGTATTATAAAGAGGGTACACTGTTGCAGCTGTGTGTAGCAAGCTCGGACACTGGCTTGCAGAATACCTGCCTATTTTATAGAAACATTCTCTTGATTTGTCCAAGCATTCAGTCTCATTTGCTAATTTTGAAAAAGACATATGAGATGGAAATGCTTCACATGAATGACTGAACTTCTAAAAATTGGCTAAGGCTTGAGAGTTACACCTACAAGATCTGGTGGCTGTTCACTACCAGTCCTCAAGAGAAGCCTTCGCTTTTTGTTGTGACTTGTGCAACAGCCTGAGCAAGCCTAGTCCCCACAAAGTGAAAACTGAAAGAGAAACACCCCCACACCCACCACTTCTCCCAGAGCTGCCCCTGCACAACAGTACTCTGAAGGCTGGGGCAATCTGCTTAAGATATCACATGCCACCTCCGTGCACCCATGCTCCCCACCTATTAAAGAGGACCAGAGGAAAAAACAGCTGGAGGGGATAAGGAGAAACCAAATTAATTAATTCATCACTAAGACAAAACATGCACAAATCTCTTCATTTTATCTGTCAACCAGAGGCATGCATTATTCATCAGCTGAGGCAATGAAGAGGTGGCAAAAGGGGCTGTGAAGCCACTGCTGCAGGCTCTGGTAAAGCAGCTGACCCAGCAGGGTGCTAAATAGCTAAGGCGAGACAGCAGGATTCAGCACATATGGATTTTCAATAAACACAGCCCCAACTTTGCTCCACAGTTGGATTTTCTTCCCTTCTCCATTCCACAGGCCCTAACGAAGCAAGGAAGAATCATGGCTTTCTCTTCCTGCTGTACAGGGAGAGAGATTCTGCCAGTCTAGGAAGGTCTTCACATGGGAAAAAAGATTTCTTCTGACTTGCTGAAGTTGCCTGCCTGGCCAGGCTCCCTCCCCTGCTGACAGGGAGGTAAACCTGTTACAAAGACTTTCTGCTTGAGAAGATGCGCTGTGCCAAGTTTCATATTTGCAGGTTGCAGCTCAACTACCAGAAAGCACTAGCTCGATGATTTCAGAATTAACTCTCCTAAGACCAGCTTGGTACTGACTGCCAGGTCTGGCCCTGGTCCTGTTCAAGTTAAGCCAGGAGAAGGTTTTCCACTGATTATAAAGGAACACTAAATACAGACTCCAAACAAGTGTTCACTGCTGCAAGACATTTACTTTTCCTTAGTGCTAGATACTAATCTGCTTCTTCAAACAGATTGAAATCCACTGGGATGTAGAAGAAAAGAGGAAAATACCGTTAAATACAAGACTAAGCCCTGGTGGTTAGCACTGCAGGACTGGGAGGCAACACAGCAGGGTGGCCAGGATCCTGCCCTCACTCATCCCAAAACCAGTACAAACGTAGCCACCAAGTAGGGCAGGAGTCAGAATGATTTTTTTATTTCCTCCTAGCAAAGAAAAATACAAAAATCCCAAGAAACACAGGGAGTGCACGGCCTCCGTAGGATCTGACTCTTCAACATTGTCACAGATCCAAATTCCAAGGGCCTCTGTCGTGCAACAGTGAAAGAAAACACAAAGATAAACCATGCATGTATTTACAAGACCAGCTGTCTTTGTGGACTCGTTTTCCTTCCTCCCTCCTTCTCTCCTTCTCTCCCTTTCTCCCTCCCCTTACTCATGGCCAAAGGGGCTTTCCATGCCAGCTTTGCTACACAGCATGATTAGGAAAAGGGGAAAAAAAATATCTCAGGCTGGCTTATGTACCAGGCTGAGCTCTCCAAGCTCTCCATTTCTCTTGATTCCTTACTGCAATGAGGATACAGAAAAAAATGCCTGCCTCTCCCTGAAGTTGGTAACAGCTTTTGCTCAAGGCTCTTAAATGAGGCTTTGCTGGGCTTTCAAGGCAGATGGGAAAGTCATCAAGGAGAAAAGATCTACCATTTCTTGACTGGCAAACAGAGTCTAGACTCTCCTGCAGACTACTGCCTGCCTTTTACATCAAGGCTGACCACTATCACATTTTGCAACATCCTTCTTTCCTCTTGAGTGACCAATGAGCCAGATTTTGCTATCCCTTTCCACCGTAGAACTCAACTACAGAAGCATGTCTGTGCAGAAACAGAAGAAGTAGTGTCAGAAATTAGGGAGAAAGTAGATTGGAAGGAAAGGTAAAGGGAGGGGAGCACCCTGGGACAGTTGGTTGAAATGCCGCATGACATGGCTGCAGTAGGCACTATGAGGATGTGCTAGCATAGCTGTGTCAGGGTTACAAGGACAGTAAGACCTGGAGCATCTCAGGTAAGCAGCTGAATAACCAGCAGAGCAGCCCGAAGGGTTCAGATAGCACAGTGATCAATGGACCTCCAATTAAGGCTAGAGGTACACTGGCAGAGTTGTAGAAGGAGCTCAGTGCTGCAGGTCTGAGGCGAGGCACACTGGAGAGGAAATGGGATCAGGAACAAAGCCAGGAGGCAGATGCTGTGGGACACAACTGAACACCAGCAGAGAGGGCTGTGCTAGCAGTAGGTGCTTTAGCAGACCTGCTGAAGGGCGTGAGAAGAGTGTGGCTGGGAGCACTGCAGGACAGGTTGCTGGTGCTCTGGCAGTGTGGGAGGGGGGAGCCCAGGGAGCTGCAGAACAGCATTGCACTGCAGAGGCAAGGACTTGGGACTGAAATTGCGCTGGGTAAAACGAGTCAAGCTGGAGGTGTGCAGCCAGTTCTGCAGACACAAGTGGCAGCATCTTATCAGCCTATCAATCTCCCACTTATGGCCCAAAGTTCACATCCACCCAAAAGCAAGAGAAACACATTCAGGCCCCTAATGGGATGAAAACCAGTGCCATCCCAGACATAAAGACCATCCGTTAAGCACCATTCATGTGAAACTCAGTTATGGGTTATTAATCATTAACAGCAGTAGCCCCGTTGTTTGCAGCAATACCATGTGAGAGAGTCCCTACCATGCTAAAGTGAGATATGAGTGATCAGCCAGTCCCTGCCCCAAAGCGTTTCCAACAGAAATAGCTAAAGGAAAAGTAACCTGTGAGGGAGAACAAAGCTGGGTACAACAGCAGAGACTTTAGTTACTTTTCCTCTATATCACGACTTTGCCCAAGAGGTCGCAGAGCAGAGTTGCTGCAGGTTTCACACCTTGGCCAGACCTGACCCTGACTTACAGCCCTGCAGGGAAAGGGCCAGACCCTGACATGCCTGCCTCTCCTGGCTGATGTAGCTGAAGGCAGAAGCAAAGAGACACAGGACAAAGGAGAGAAGGTGGGGATGAGGGAGAGTTCCCATGTTAGCCAGGCCTAGGCCAGCTCCTCTCAGGGTGGGCAGATTCAAGAGAGCTAGGCAAGAGGCAGTGGTGGTCCAGCTACTTAATACTGTCCAGCATTTGAGGAGCAGGATGCTGGTGGGTACTCCCCCGAATGTTGGCATCCTTCAGACCTGCTCTTCCCCTTCTCCCTTGCTGCCAGAGTAGAAACTCATTCCCTATTATTTCCTGCCCCTGGGTTTCCCAGGAAGCTGGGAGCCGGGCTAAGGACACCTCGTGCTTCCTTTGCACACCCCGAGCCACCCGACAACTTCACCAAGGAAGGTTTTGGGGGAGCGGGTAGGGCAGGGGAGAAGCCAGCGGGTCACGGGCAAAGGCTGAGGAGGCCAGCAGGGAAGATGCGCTGCCGCAGGGACCGTGTCAGCCGCTACGGCTCCGCTGGGGCCGGGAGCCAGGGAAGCAGTGACCCCCTCCCGAGGGACCCTCACCCCAGCGGGATGCCCCTCGGCCCCCACCCCTCTGTCCTGCCGGACCACGCGAGTTGGCAAGGGAGGGAAGGAGGGTTAATGGGGAGGGGAGCTAGCGGCGGAAATGCGAGGGGCTGGGAGGACACCCCCCCTCTCCCCCCAGAGTCACAGTCATCGTCCCCGTTCCCCCTCTTGCTGCTCCAGCTGCTCCGCAAAAAGGTTAGAAAGAAACGAGAGCGGGAACCCACCGTGTCCTCCTCGGAGGGAGACAGGGGAGCGGTAGATAGAGATAGGCACAGAGTGGTGCTTGCTGCCGTGGAAGTGATGCTCATACTGAGCCTGAGAGACAGACGAGGAAGAGGAGGCAGAAGAAGCCGCGTTAGAGGAACTCCACACAGAGCTGACGATACATCCCCAAAAGAGGGAGCACATCCACAGGATCCAGGCGGGGCGGCGTCCCGGGCAAATGCTGGGGTCTATTCTCAGGTGCATGGTCAAGGCACAGGACACCTACAGACGGGCAGTCTGAATTCCAGCCAGGGAGAAAGGAAAAGGTTCATGATGCCAGGGGACCCATGCTAGCAGAAAGGAGAGTCGCTTCCGAGGCTCTCGGGCGTGCGTGTGTTCAAGAGGCAGAGAGACGGTATGTGTCTGTGCGAGACAGCGAGCGCTAGGAGGGAAGGGGAGGGAAGGGGGAAGGTTAGTAACCACACACAGAAGAACGAGACGCGCCGTTTCCCAGGGCTGTGGATCTACTGTGCCAGGAACCCCGCGGCCGTACCGAACCTCCAGGAGAGCGCAGGAAAGCCACACATGTCAGTGCCGGGGTCCTGGAGCTTGCACTTGTCAGGTTCCTCCAGGAGCACGGGGTCCTTGAGGACTTTTCCCTGCCTGCGATCCCTGTCTCTCACTGAGCTGAGAGGGACTACTGAAAACGAAAAAGAAGAAAAAAAGCCAGAGACCCCAGGTAAATTTTTTGATTTTTTTTTTTTTTATCCCGATTCCAGGGGGGTTTCTGCCGCTTCTCCACTAGCAAGCGTTGCAATGCAGAACCGCTAGGCACACGCACACGCGCACACACACACAGAGCGAGCGAGCGAGCGCGATCGGGATCGTTATCCTCCTTCCACCGGATCCGGGCGACCGAGGGCTCAAGCCGATTAACCCCGCGCGGCCGGGGCGAGCGGCGCCGGGTGCTGCCGGGCAGGCGGCGCGGAGCGAGCGGCGCGGGGGGCGGAGGCTGCGGGGCCGGCGCGCCAAGTGCGCCCAACTCGGCGGCGCGGGGGCAGCGCGGCCCGGGCAGCGGATCCGCCAATGGCCGCGCCGCATGCAAATGTCCCGGCGCCGGCAGCCAATGAGGGCGGCGGCGCCGCTCCGCAGGGGCACCGGCGGGAGGGGGCGGGCCCGGCGGGAGGCTCCGCCCCCGCCATTCATTCGCGGCCGCCTCACCCCCCGGGACGGGGCAGGGCGGCGGGGAGCACCTCCCGGCCCCCAGACTGCCCCCTCGGGCTGCGCGGGAGCTGAGCGAGGAGCGCGAGTGACCGAGCTCTTCATTAAAACTCCGTCCTGCTTGTCACAGAATAGTTTGGGTCGGAAGGGACCTTAACGATCATCTAGTTCCAGCCCCCCTGCCCTGGGCAGGGACACCTCCCGCCAAATCAGGCTGCCCAGGGCTTGTTTTATTTTCTTTTCGATGTTCCTGCGACAATAAGCTGTGTCCTACCAATATACTGGCACTTAATCCTCGGCGAGTGAGGACCGAAGCCACAGTTTGCAGCCCATACGTTAATAAATGAAGGTGGTAGAATATGTAGTAATATGCTGCCTATCGCTTTGCATGGCAAAACCCCCCAGCCAGGGGATTAACCGATGGTTAAGTGACTTAGGCAAGATCACTAAGGGAGTCAGTAAGAAGCTCTGGAAAAGGAGCCAGCTGGTCCAAACTCACCTTGCACTGCATTGCCTCCCTCTACTTCACTTAGTCATTCAAGCCAGAATAAGTTGTTTATGACTGTAAGTTTCCTTGTAAATTTCCCCCTCTTCATCCCACAGGAGCCTCAGAAACCCGCTTCACTCATTTCATAAGTATTTCCCTAACCCAGAGATGTAA
The DNA here is from genome assembly GCF_032191515.1 of Phaenicophaeus curvirostris. Taxonomy (NCBI): domain Eukaryota; kingdom Metazoa; phylum Chordata; class Aves; order Cuculiformes; family Cuculidae; genus Phaenicophaeus; species Phaenicophaeus curvirostris. The sequence goes on along the minus strand of NC_091396.1, from coordinate 46,595,889 downwards.
TGTTTTCCTCATTGATCTCGATTTAGTACAGCACCTCCGTTAACTTGTAATGCTCAGCCTGAGCTGCACACCTAGAACTTCTAGCTGGGTCTGATATGCTTGTAATTTATTTTCTGTTAACTTAGGTTATAGTTTAAGTGATCTAAATCAGGTGCTAGAGCGGTCAGAAATACTTCACTGTTTTGCTGGGTTTAATCGATGATTAAATGATGGTAAAGCTGCAAAACAAGAACCTTCAAATTTATCCAACATCTGCCAACGAAGAATCTCAGAGTGCTTTAAAATCTTTTATTAATGAAGCCATTCAACAGGTTTTTTTTGTCACTCTGCAGATAAGAAAACATAGGCTCATGTTGAGCCAGTGAGTGGCTTATATACATGGGAACTGAATACAACAGACACCAAGATTTTCCATCCCAAACAGTACATGCTGTTAGTATAAACATTTGACTGATTTGGTGGCCAGTTGTTAGCCTTAAAAAGTATGAATATCAGCCTTCCTCACAACAGGGCAACCAGCCAGAGACAGGGGTGAGGAACCTGTGGTGCAGGTGCCTGCTGGCTTGAAGATTTGCAGTGCCATGCACAGGGCACAGAACAGTTTTATCTCTGTAAGACAACAGTTCCTGGCCTTGAGATTTGTTGAGGAAATTGGAGTTGCTGCCATATATGTGGCAAGATACCCAGAAGAATCCTGCCTTTGACAGGAAGCCTCCACATGCTGCTAATTGTACTCGGGAGAGGAGGGAGAATATAACGCAGCATATCATTCTCGAAAGGCTGCTGACCCATGAGGATGCTGCTGGCATCCACCTCGAATCCCTCGCCATGGAAATCCTGACTTTCACCTAGTCGTCAGACAAAGTACTCTGAAATATTTGTTGTGTAGTTAAACTGTAGGGGCTTTCAGGGAAAGGATGTGTATTAAATACACATCACCAATGCCACTGTTATTTGTAAAATACAGGAAATGTGTTCTGAATAATTTCAGACCCAACTAGTTATCAAGAATGCAACAAAGATCTGCCTCTCGTCATTTTACTTTCTTTTTCTCTGGTGGCAGCGTTACAAAAAGGACAGAATATATCACATGTTACTGGATCAGTAACTTAAAATGGGAGTCTAGATCTAAACATTGAAGACCCAGTGCTGCTTCTCCCAAAGGCAGTGGTGGAAAACTCATTCATTTGTGTGTAAATGGACATGTTTTAGGAAGCACAATTCTAGAGGGAAGAACGGGGTAAGTGCATGGATACACTCCTCGCCATTTTCCTGAAACTACTTGCCCTATTGCTGGAAGAGGTAAAAAAACGTAAGAGGGATTTTCTTTGTTGAATAAGATGTGGTAGCATCCTTGGGGTCTTGCTTCCCCTTTAACAGCCCTCTTCTCTTCTCTATACCTGAGCCTTTCTTCATGCCTGCCACCTCCTGGGCTGATGCAGGAGGTAGAGCCCTATATGGTCAATAAATTACCTAGCTCCAAAGCAAATCACTGATCGTTTCCTCGGCTCGCTCACTTTGCTGCCAATCCCTTCCTCACATACAGAAGTACCAGTTTAGGTGCAGAGGACATACAAATGTGATGAGCATCACCTTAAACTGCCCTGGCCATAGACAGAAAACACCTTGGAGTCCCTGAACAGAAGAAATAGAGTCACTGTGAGTTGTCCCTGTGCTGAGTTGCTGTCCTGTCTAAGTTCTGCCTACCAATCTAACTTTGATATAAACCATTGGCTAAACCACCATAGGCAAAACGGAGAAAGGCCAAGAAAGCCAATCTGCAGAGTACAACATAAAAAATAAAAATAAATTTAAAAAAGGAAAGAACTGGGAAGTTGGCTATAAATACATCATAGGGTTCTGGTGACATCGTAAAGTACTGGAACTTCATTCTACCTTGCTTTATTAGGTGGTGGTAGATGTATTTACTGCCCTGTAATTCACAGGTGACTCATTTATTTAGCAGCACCAGTGCAGGAAGAGGGCAGATTTCAATTGCAGTTTCCCCTCTTGGGTGGCAAGGGGAAGTTTATAGTCAGAAGTGAAGTTTCAACAACATTATTCCCACCAGATTTACTTTAAAGAGGCATTATTATTTTCCTATTAGTCTAGTTCATCTGAGTAAACATACGGTCTTTCTAAATGTTCTTGATTCTTCAGACCTGAGAAGGGTGCCTTAAAGGATAATGGTTCCCATCATAAGTTGCTCCCTACAGATATAAGAAAAGTAGTCTTATTGCTCACATATCTTTATTTTACTACAAGAGCAGAGGGCTACCATATTCTGCAGAAATGAGAAATAATAAAGCAATTACTCCCAAGTTCTAGAATCCCAGAAGGAGAGCCAGTTGGCTTCAAGCCCAGGAAAAGTTTTTACCTTATTTATGTCAGCAAGTACATCTCTCTCTATATTTCCTATTAAATCTTAGCTGTTAATTACTTTGCTGCACTCAGAACTGAAAAAGTCAGCTCTGCTCTAAAATCACAGATTTCACACTGGATCCAAAGGGGAACCTCTATTAGCTTCTAGTAATACAAGGAGACTGCCAGAGGGATGATAGCTCTGGCTCCACCCAGTAAAGGCTAGCGAGATACGGCAGTGGCCAGTGCATCGCTATATAACAAGGTTAAGAGAGCAAGGCCAACTAGAACAGCCTGTCACCCCAAAACTTTTCCCCAGACTGAACTCTTTCTCTCAAGGTACAAACCAGTCCCATTCTATTTATATATATATATTTTTAATATACTTTTCTGAGAACAAGCAGGACAAGAACAGGCTATCCTTATGACATTAAAACAGAGGCTTAAATAAAATAAACTAGAGGGGATTGCATGCTATAGAGAGCTTAGAACTGGCATATATACATCTTTGTCTTTAGCAAGCTACTTCAAATACTGCTGAGGACAGCAGTGACCAAAATGCTGGCAGAATTAACTACTCTGAGACTAGTCCCTGGTGTCCCTCTGTCCTTGTCATCACTGCCTCTCAGCAGCCAGCCTCCAGAGGCAGATAAGACCCCGTGGCACCAAAGAATTATCAGTGTCCTCTCATCCAGAGGGAAAAAGTAGGGTTTCTCCAGGACAGGGCTGAAGACCACACAGAGCTGCTGCTATGCAGTACTTTTTTCTGCGTATAACCGACTCACTGCAGTCTCTATAGTTCTTAGTTTTATTCTGTACCTTTGAAAAAAAGAGCAATCTATTCTCAGGGCTTCTGTGCTTTCCTTTAGCATCCAGTAGGTCCAGCTACCTACAAAAGTGGAGGCATGTGCCTTACATGTTATCAGTGACACAGGGCAGGTCTAATCCTCTTTTCAGCTCAGCTCCAAGAGACTACAGTTTGCCACAAGCAACTACTACAGAAGCTTTGAAGTCTAGTTTTGTTCTCATTTATGTCAGAGTAAATTCAACAGAGCCAATGGATTGACATCAATGAAGGGGGATCTGACCCTTGATGTTCATTTGTGAGAACAGAAATACAATCTGATTACAACCAGTTAGCCTGGGCAGGCATAAGTTAGCTGAAAGGGAACAATAACCATGGGGAACTTTGACAGAAGATGAGGGACACCGATTCAGTTCTGTCAAGGGCCAGAAATTTTGCCAAGCTCAGACTTTTATTTTCTAAAGTTTCACATCTGCAGTCCTATGTTAGTGGAAACCAGCAAGAACAAGGGAGGTGGGGGAACGACACACAAATACAGCAATATATGTCATTTTGATAAGCATTAATCAATTATAGTTGGGTAAGAGACAACATCAGAATTTGCTAATGCAAACTAACAATAACATGTTAGTATTGGCCCTGTTTACTAGGTAACGTATAGAGGACAATCCAGTGTACTCAGCACTATGTAAATCAACAGACACAGGGAGTCCCTTCCCTAGAGAGCTTACGGACTTACTGAAAAGGCATGAGCCAACCTATGTTGGACTAGCTTTATAAGCAAACAGTACCTTTTCTTTTGGCTTAAGTCTATTAGTCTGTGAACTTAAGAGAACGCGAATGCTTAGATACTGGCAACAGTGGCTTTACAAAGAGGCAATTAGTGCAACTGCTTTCAGCTCTGAGCTTGTAAGACTCCTTTCAGTCTTCACTGAATGTGAAGAGAGATTCCTCTGGCTACCTGGACAGGACACCATCAAGCATCCTTTCTCTTAAAGCTGCCTTACAAATTAGGACAAGATCCTTCTCACACTCTGAACTCTCTACCAGACCAGTAATTATGAATGTGCTTTTTTGTTAAATGAAGGATGCTTAGGTTTGGTTTACTTCAACAGTCATGAGGACCTCCTGCTATTAAAGTACTTACTATTTCCTCTCCTGTCTCACAAACACTTTAATCCCAGCCCCTGGGGTACTTTATCAAAGTGGGCTAAGCAGTCTCTAGTCCGCCTGTCAGCAATGCTGACAGGCAGGCTCTCATCTCACAAGAGCAAACTGATCCTGTCTGGCTGCAGAGCTCCTTCCTCCAGGAAGGCTGGAACCGCACCTATCCCTTTTACTCTCAGTAGAAGCTGGGTTCAATGGCAGCTGTTCAAATCTTCTCGGGCAGAGAAACAGAACCTGCCTCTGGTTCTCTTATCATTTCAGGCAATTTGACATTTTATCAAAGGTTTGTACAGGCTCAGAATGACTGCAGAAACCAAGCCAGGTTTGAAGAAATCAGATTGCCCACTGCTCAACCTTCGACAGGTATTTAATCACCCATGAATGAAAGGAGCATGATGGTTTAATTTTCTGACTTTTCTGTCACAGAATTCACACTTCAGAACCTCTACTACCTATGTTTCACCAAGGATATCAGAATAAAATGGTAGTGACCTGCAGCATGTGCTGAGAACTGATTTCCATTGTTCATCACAGCCCCCTTACAGCAGATGACTTCCTAACCAACTCTGCAATTAGCCTGATTTTATGTTGAGCCCAATTTATCTGTAGTGTAACTCCTAGCAACTGATACTATGGATGCAAGTAGATACTATGTTTATTGAAACAAAAATATATATGTACTTTGCTCTCCTTGTGGTTGGATTCAGTGTTTGCAAGTCTAAGGTGAAGGCGAACAGCCTGTTCCCAGCCTAGGTGTGTGCCTCGCCTGGGATAACATGCTGCTGCAATCCCTTGCCTTTAGTGACTCTCACAGCGGCAAGAGGTTAGACACGTCAGCGGATCAGAGAGGAGAATGTGTGACCTACTGTCATCTTGGCTGTATATATTCTGCAGATCTAGATTTAGACCTCCAAGGTCTGTCAGTCCAGCACTTTATACACTAGCGCTAAATATTAGTGCTGCAGAACTAATATTTATGTCATGAATTCTTAGTGTGGAAGAAAAGAGCTGGGAAATAACTTTTGAAGATCTCTGAGTTCTAAAACCTAAATAATACTTGAAAGACTGAGTAGAAAGAGACAGGGAATAGATGAAGTTAAAATATCTGCTGTGATAAATAGGGAACTATTTTAATTTTACCCATAAGAGTAGAAAGGAGACTTTTCCTTTTGCACTCAAAAAAATCTTGTCTGACACAGAGAGAAGAAGCTGAAAAACTGTTACTTTCGCTCCTTTAAACTGGCTTCTGTGCTAATGAAAAGCGAGCTGTCTAATAGACGCTGTGCACAGGCTCCCCTCTGCTGCGCTTCTCTCTTCCACCTATCATCTTGCCTGGCATTTGCCGTAATCACCTGTTCATCTCACAGCAATAACTGCCAGGTGACTGGTGTTTTCTGTAGTCTACTGACCACCAAAAAAAGAATTAAAAGCAATGCAAAGAAAGATTTAGGGGGAAAATCTTTCAATGACACAAGCATCTCACTGCCAGCCAGACAAAGAGTGAAGCATCTCCTGCGGCCAAATCTGCTCACGTGAAAGCTGCTGGTAGGTGTAATTTCCTAAGATGTATACCTTGTCAGTGTGCAGAGGATGAAGAGAAAAAGAAGGTCAGAGCAGCCAAAGCTGACAAATTGGAAGGACAAAAGAAGTCACTATGAGGAACAATTCTTCTGCTTTTAACCCTGAAAGAGCCCACACTGCACCATCTGTGGCAAACCAGACTACTTGGCTAAGGCATAGTGAACAATAAGGCCATTAGATGGCCTTCTCCTCACCCAAAGGAAATAGTCATTTTTATCTGTGGTGTCTGTGCTACCTGCACAGGGTAGTATACAGTATGCATTCCAGTTCCTCTTATCCACAGTAGAATTTTTTTCACTCCAAGTAACTACGTTGATAATGGACAATACTGCCAGGAACTTCAAGAGACTATCTAGTCTATATCTCTGCTGCAGGGAAGTATAAACTTTACCTACAACATTCTTGATGATATTGTCATAACTTGCAATGATGAAGAATCAATGACCATGGAAGTAATATGTAGCAGTGCTCAACTTTACCAAAAGAATTATTTGGTTTTCCTTTTGACAAAAGGGTTTTCTGATATAGGTGAAGTGAAGAGGGTAGTTAGCAGGACAGTAGCATTAAATTTCCATAGGGCAGACTTTGAACTCTTCAGAAGGCTGGTTGGCAAAGTCTTATGGGAGACAGTACTCAAGGGCAAGGGAGCCCAGGAGGGCTGGGAGCTCTTCAAAAAGGAAATCCTAGCAGCTCACGAGAAAGCCATCCCCATGTTCCGGAAAAAAAGCCGGCAGGGGAAAAAAACAGCTTGGTTGAACAGAGAGATCTTGAGTGATATCAAGAAGAAGAGAAACATTTATGGGCTCTGGAAGAGGGGACAGGCCTCTTGGGTGGACTACAGGAGGGAAGTGAGATTGTGTAGAGAAAAAATCAGAAGGGCTAAGGCTCAACTAGAAATCAGGTTGGCAAAGTCTGTGAAAGATAACAAAAAATCTTTCTATAAATATATAAATAATAAAAGGAGGACTAGGGAGACCATACAGTCCCTATTGGACGCAGAAGGAACAACAGCGACAGGGGATGAGGAAAAGGCTGAGGTACTTACTGCCTTCTTTGCCTCAGTCTTTAATTGTAAAGAAAGTTGTTCCCTCTGTGTACAAACACAGGAGCTAGAGGAGCACAATGAGGCTCCCATGATCCAAGAGGAGGTGGTCAGAGCCTTGCTAGCCCAACTAGACACCCACAAGTCTATGGGGCCAGATGGGATTCACCCAAGGGTATTGAAGGAGCTGGCGGATGTGCTGGCCAAACCCCTTTCCATCATCTTCCAACAGTCCTGGAAGACTGGGGAAGTTCCACTGGACTGGAGGCTGGCTGATGTTGTGCCCATCTACAAGAAGGGTCTCAGGGAGGATCCAGGGAACTACAGGCCTGTCAGTCTGACCTCAGTGCCAGGGAAAGTCATGGAACAGGTGATCTTGGGTGCTATCATGAAGCACATGCAAGAGAACTGGGTGATCAGACCCAGTCAACACGGGTTCACAAAAGACAGGTCTTGCCAAACTAACCTGATCGCCTTCTATGACAAAGTGACTCGGCTGCTGGACGAGGGAAAGGCTGTGGATGTCGTCTTCCTGGACTTCAGTAAAGCCTTTGATACAGTTTCTCACAGCATTCTGCTTGAGAAACTGTCAGCCTCTGGCCTGGACAGGCGCACACTCTCCTGGGTGGAAAACTGGTTGGCTGGCCGGGCCCAGAGAGTGGTGGTAAATGGTGTGAAATCCAGCTGGAGACCAGTGACAAGTGGGGTTCCCCAGGGCTCAGTGCTGGGTCCAGCCCTGTTCAATGTCTTCATCAATGATCTGGATGAAGGCATTGAGTGCACCCTGAGCAAGTTTGCGGACGACACTAAGCTGGGTGGAAGTGTCGATATGCTGGAGAGTAGGGAGGCTCTGCAAAGGGATCTGAACAGGCTGGACTGCTGGGCAGAGTCCAATGGCATGAGGTTTAACAAGGCCAAATGCCGGGTCCTGCAGTTGGGGCACAACAACCCTATGAAGTGCTACAGACTAGGAGAAGTCTGTCTAGAAAGCTGCCTGGAGGAGAGGGACCTGGGGGTGTTGGTTGACAGCCGACTGAACATGAGCCAGCAGTGTGCCCAGGTGGCCAAGAAGGCCAATGGCATCTTGGCTTGTATCAGAAACGGCGTGACCAGCAGGTCCAGGGAGGTTATTCTCCCTCTGTACTCGGCACTGGTGACACCGCTCCTCGAATCCTGTGTTCAGTTCTGGGCCCCTCACCACAAGAAGGATGTTGAGGCTCTGGAGCGAGTCCAGAGAAGAGCAACAAAGCTGGTGAAGGGGCTGGAGAACAGGCTTTATGAGGAACGGCTGAGAGAGCTGGGGTTGTTTAGCCTGGAGAAGAGGAGGCTGAGGGGAGACCTCATTGCTCTCTATAACTACCTGAAAGGAGGTTGTAGAGAGGAGGGTGCTGGCCTCTTCTCCCAAGTGACAGGGGACAGGACAAGAGGGAATGGCCTCAAGCTCCACCAAGGGAGATTTAGGCTGGACATTAGGAAAAAAAAATTTTCACAGAAAGGGTCATTGGGCACTGGAACAGGCTGCCTAGGGAGGTGGTTGATTCACCTTCCCTGGAGGTGTTTAAGGTGGGGGTGGATGAGGTGCTAAGGGGCGTGGTTTAGTGTTTGATAGGAATGGTTGGACTTGATGATCCGGTGGGTCTCTTCCAACCTGGTTATTCTATGATTCTATGATTGTAAATCTGCTGTAGTCAATTAAGTGGATTGTGACACCTATAAATTAAAATACATTAATCAGGATATAATTAATATTAGCTTTTCTCATATCCAGATATAAACCTAATGAAATATTGTACCTAGCAGTAGTATATAATATATTGCAACACTGCGATGGTATACATAAGCATTTTACTAAGTATGTGAGGAACATGACCACCAGTCAGGCAGACAAGGTTTAGTTAGTTGCTCAAAGGAGACATTCAAATAACAGGAAGTTGCAACAAAAGACAAGATAAGTATAAGAGATGCAAACAGGATACACAAGAAGCATGACTGGGGAAAAAATGAGCATGAGAAGCAGCGCTATTAGCAGTTGAAGATCCCACTTTTGCGAGAGTGAAAATAGCATTAAAATATCAGTTATGAAAAGGGAAACTGGAAACACAAGACAAGTCAATATCACTTCCTACTTTTTTATCCTTCTCTTCTACTCCCCTCTTCCTGCAGCTAAGACCAACAAGAACAGTAGCTGTCAGTGCTTACTATAGAGAATCAGCTCTGAGGTACTGTATAGTCACAGTTAATTTAGTGCATAAATGTTAAAGAGTAATATTTTGTGTATAAATTAATAATTAATGATAAAGATTGAGAATTAATGAGTTCAGTAAAGTTTTGGTTTAAAGTTTAAAACTACCCTGATTTATCAGTTTTCTAAACATTCTTTTCCTCTCCATCTGTAACTCTCTAACATATGTGTAGATGCACATACACATGTACACACACGTTCAATTGCAATATTGTGGTCTGTTTTTTCTTGCCCTGTCATAGAAGAAAGATTATTACCTTCCTCTTTTACATATTTGAAGACTTCTGTTGTGTCCCTTCTCCCTAGACAAAGACATTTGCTTTATTGTTCCTTCAGGATCCATGGATTTTAAACTGTGCTCGTTATTGGTGGCTTTTCAGAGACTTTATCCAAATACCTACACTTTTCTTGAAGTGCAATGCCCCAGACTGGATACAGTCGTCCAGATGAAGTCATGAGCACTGCATACAAAACAAGAATTTATTTCACGTATCTCATTGACGATACTTCTGTTTATACTACTTGTAAGATGTTTGCCCTCATGCATAGGAGGAGGGCTTAAATTAGCACCCTGCTAGCTACTTCCAGTTTTACATTCTATAACATGGAAAATATGTCTAAGCCATAGTCCACAGGTTCCTAGGGCTTTTTCACTGAGATTTTTAAACACTGAGATTTTAATAGAATTTTTCATAGATTTCACTGAGATTTCAGAAAACGCAGATGAAGTCACTGTAGTATTACACTGGGATGGGTAGTAGTACAACATTGATTACATCTTTGCTGATGTATTTAATACTGCTAAGAACAGGCCCTGGCTTTAAGGCATTCAACACACCCACACAAACAAATCAGACAGATAGAAGCAAAATACACTCTAGGTCCACGTGCAGCAACTGATCAGAGGACTTACTGAGACACTTGGTCTCCAGAAGAGTAGCTCAACAAAAGCACAATACAGAGAATAAATGTAAGGAGCATGATCTGCTTTAAAAACACACCTCTCCTTGTGAAGCTCCTCACTCTCCTACCATTCCCAAAGGTCTGAACTTCACCCCACAAGTTCCTCCACTACTGCTGGTCTCCTGAGACATCAGCAGTTTCCTTGCGTTGTCAAAATCTCCATCCTGCCTGTAATTCAAAGAGCATTTGTGCTAGTCATGTGGATACAAACCCCCTCTGCTTTCTCAAATGAACACTTCCCTTTACCCAGCACACTTGTCTCTGAGCAAAATGGAAGGGAATTGTTGTAGAGAGAGGTACCCAGCAGCAATACCCACCCCTGGAGTTGGAAAGGCTAACACCAGAGCAAATGTAGATATCATGAGTACATGGGCTTGAAGCACCATGAAAACTGAGGAGTGGGAACAAGGAAGGAAGGAACAACACATTCCCTCACTGACAGGGTATATACAACAGATAAGGTGCAAACTGCTCCTGACAGAAATGTGCTATTTATTGGACAGGGTGGACAAGACCTCCAGCTACTCATTGTAAAGTGTCAAAGGAAAACTTAACAACAAGGATGCAAGGATTACATTTGTAGTAGTCAGATGCATACAAACACATGTGAATGCACATATTTCTGCTTCTCTTTCTCCTCTGTAGCCTCTTTATTTCTTCCTCAGACTATCAGCGAGGGGCAACTACAAAAGAAACCAGAAAAGCAGAAAACAGGGAAATGCCTGTGTAACCCATAGAGGGAGCTCACTGGAAGAATCACATTTTTATCTTCCGTCTGAACTTCTGCTTGGTCATACAAAAAACACTTGCACCCTGTACAAATTAATCCCTTAAGTCACTACTTAAGTTATAATTAGGTTGGCATAGTTTTAACTGGATGCCACGTTTCATCTCCCTCCCCTTATTATCAGTCACCAAAAGTGAGCACTCAGAATGGCAACACAGTCTGTCATTGGCTCCTCCAGGGTACTGAAGTATCGTGGGTACTGTGAGGAGAAAAGAAAACTGAGTGGTCTTCAGAATGACTAACTCTGAATAATCTAGTTGCTGTCTTCACCTCTGCATCCTGATCTCCTCCTGCACAGAAATCAGAAGGTAGCTATTCTGTGACAGCCTAAGTTACCAAAAATCCCGAAAAGAGACAGAAAACAGTACGAGATCAACAGAATAAACAGATATGCAGATGCTCTGTATAACACCTTTTCTTGCACTGACATGCCTCTTACCCACTACCAGCCTCTACACTAGATGTAATCCTCAGAAATGTAGCAGAAGGCAGCTAAAAAGAGGGCATCTGATATTCCTGGACGCCTGAAAACATGTTGTTCTACAAACAGCAAAACTACAGGAATAAATGAGTAGGAAATGAGGCTTCATGTTTCGCCTTTGTCACTCCCCACATTCAACATAACACCCTCAGTTCCCCGCTGTGTTCTCTCATACTACCTCCGCTGATGTGCTCAGATTTTTGTCATATTTCTTTACTCTCCTGTAACACCTTTCAGTTTTCTTCCCTCCTCATGTCTTGCTTTGGCTATGAAAGAGGCAGCCTGCTTTGTGGTAGGTTAGAGGTGCAAGCATACCAGCTGGTGGACCGACATTTATGCCTCACCGTGGACAAGGAACAAGTTCTGTAGGAATTTAGTATCTTTGAGGCTTCAACACTCATGTCAAATGTGGTGGTTGCTGTCCAAACAACCAAAGGGGTGATGGTTAGACAGAGTGATTGCGGAAGCATCATTTCCTTAGAAAACTGTATTAAAAGAACACTATACTTCCACACTAGTACAGTATGGCCTCAAGCGGTGTGACACTTGAAGTTGCAGGATGTCTGCTTCTCACTATGGGCTGCATTACTATAATTCTTTTGTAAAAGGAGTACCAGAGCCAAAGACTATGGTATGAGAAACAGATAATTCAGTGTCCTAGATTTGTACTACATATATATGGTAATAAACCATGTTTTAGTTAAAGGACAACAGAAACAGCAGCATGAGAAGGAAACCATCAAAGATCAGTAATTCTGTGCCTCTTTGATCAAGTATTACTCACCACTGGAAATGGGAGATTTCATTCAGCACTGGCAACAAGACCTAAACTACCTAGAACACAAATGCAGGGAGACTGCTTCTCTTCCCCACCTGTCAGCATCACTTTGGTGTCAGAGCCAATCCCTTAACAGAAATTGCATGGTAAAGAGAAATAAATTATCTAATGCAAGGTAGCAGGAGAATACTATGCAAAAGTAAATTTCAAAGTAAGTATGACAGCATGTTTCCAACTTCTGCTGAGGAAATAGGTGGCATCTGAGGGGAGCCCCCAAGCCATCTGGATATTTGTAGGTTCTGTGACACACTCTCATTTGTCTGCAGAAGCACTGCTGAGCTTTAAAGAACTTATTAACAAAAATTTCAGCTAAAGAAATACTTCCCTGAAAAGCTTCCACTTTCAACAGAGGACAGTCTCACAATTTTGTCTTGCTTTTTCCCAGTGATCTGTATAGCAACAAACTGCTCTCATTACTGGTTTTTCTTAGGTTGCTAGTTACAGGCTGAAAACAATACATATCCAGATGCTTAGATAAAGCTTATCATAGCTTAGGTTACATGAGTCATGGTAAAAAAAAGTTTAAAGGGTTAAAATCAGGCTAGACAAAGCACTGAGACTACACCAGGCAAGAATCCCACACTGTCCAAGTTAAACAGTTGGCATTTAGCAGGTATTTTTACCTCCATCCATCTTCATTTTTCTGCTTCTCTATATCCTTTTTTTTGTAATTGCCCATCCCATCCTGCACAGGAACACACACAGGCTCACCCACTCACTCTCGTTTCTTGTCTTGCCAAGAAGAGCATCCTGCGTGGGATTCAGTCATTTGTTGTCCACAGAACTTCAGGTGTGTGTCTCTCTAAATAGCTGACATCTGGAGGAACTAGATGCTACTTGTACCCTCCTTAGCATGATCAGATGCTGCAAAGGAACGTGAACAAAATGCCTCATTTTTTAATTATCTTCTGTTATGCCCTCTACTTCTTTCTAACAGTGCTTTGGGGAGATTCACAGTCTGCCACATATAGTGATCAGCTTTCAAAGCCATTGTTCTCAGGGATGCAAATAGACAGATACAAAAGTATATACTGATAACAATCCATTACTTCTGTTGTCCAGCACTCACTTCTATAACGTACTCACTGCTTTTAGGGAAAATGTATCATCCTAGAGCCCTGCTGCAGGGATAGGAACACAACCGAGGTACCCATGGTGGTGTTCAAGTCCTTTAATTATTAGACCACTTCCTTCCTCTTCCTTATTCAATAGACACCTTAATTTTCACAGTGACTAAAATGGGTTTCACAGACTACATATTTTATAACTATGCAAACGTGTTTCACGTAATGCCTTTTTCTGCCTCACAAAAAAATCAGGAATCCGTAGTAATTAAAGACTGAATTAAAGACTGAAAGGAATGCAGAAAGAGGAAGATGTTACATTTATTTCCAGCATACCTCAATTTTGAATGCTTGATTTTGCAACAAATCCTCAAATCACTCACAGCAGGGTTGTCGGTGATTTTTTGAATGTTCTCTGTCTCACATATCTATTTGTGTGCTTGAGCAATCTTTACTTCAATGGAGTGTACCTTAATTTAAAAAGCACAGCTAGGACATTCATGCCTCAAGTCATTCAGGAAACAAAAAAAACCAAACAAACAAACAAAAAACACAAACAGCCAGCAAAGTGACAGGTAGCACAGATGCACTTAAACTGATTAAACTGTTGTTGCTAGAACACACACACTGCAATCTCTTTTCCTTTTCATTTATTCAAGGTACCCTGTCATTCTTCTACAATCCTTTCCAAAGTGCTCTTGTTAGCAGGTTGAGAGAATTAAGTTAAGTTGACTCACCAATATTAATAGGTCTCTCTAATTCAATAGCGGCATGTTCAGAGAATGCCACTTGCCTTCTCTTTAAGCAAAAGATACTGAAACATGGCCAACACTTTGTCCAGCTGTTTCAAAAGCTAAAATTAGACACACCTGCTTTAACAGTTGTTTCAGCAGCTGGACACTGGGATGTAGATCAGTGGGATTTACTCACAACTGTCTCCCCTCAGAGCCAGTAGTGCGACTACAGTGCCTCATCCCATGCTTAGAGGAATTTGCGTTGCAGGGGACAGTGTGAATGAATCAAAAGAGGTCAGAGTGTTCCTCTTCCCCATTGCTGGACCTTGCTACAGTGCAAGAAAAATTGCCTTTTCAGTGGACTACATGATCAAGATACGCTGGTCTTCATCTTGTAGTATGTGAGGACAAGATCTTGAATCATACATGAACAAATGTAGTGATAAGCTAACTGCAGATATTGTAAAACTCCAGGTTTGTGAGGTCTGTACCTTTTCATTAACTGTAATGAGTTTTTAGTGCTGATAGCTAAGGCCAGCAAGCAAATCCTGCCAAGTTTTCCACTACTGATCCTGGAGTAATCCAGCTAACATGTAAAACCCACTCCACCAGCATCAAAAGCACAACTGTTCCACCAGTTGTCTTAACATTCAACGTGCACCTCCAGCATGTTGGAAATGGAAAACACTGACATGTTATAAGAGAACTGATTGTAAAGTAAAAGACAAAGTAAATCAAATCTTATTGAAATTACACTTTAAGCATTAGCTAGAGCTGTTTCCAAGCTTTTATATCTGACCAAGTTGCTTGAGAATCCAAATACCTTGTCCTAAAAGCAAAATACAATTTCCTGAAGTTGCTGTATTTCATAATCTAGTTCTTTTTGCCTTTTTCCCTGAGGCAAAATCAGTTTATACAGTGCTAACCATAGCCACTTATTCCCAACCCCGTGGCAACCCCTCTGGTGTGGCTGTGGGACCGAGTGGTAAACAGGATTAGTGAGATAATCTCTATTACAAAGAAGTGTGCAAAAACAGGAACTCCATGAATTTGTGTTGTAACTAAGAAAAAGACACAAGGCAATTCTCAAAGTTACAACTGACCCTGTAGTCCTAGAGTTCACATGCAACCGGAAGCCATACATACTCATCTCTACAGTCCCTGGGGATTTGCACCTATATGTTTTCGAAGAAAAGACACATGCATATTCATCCATATGAACCCAGAGAGGTAGCGCATGCATTTGTGGAGATTATCGGTAACATACAAAGATATATGCAAGCATACAAGCATGCCCACACAGCTTTAAAGCCAGGGGCGTGGATAGCTCAGAGCACACTGTACATCATCAGGTTCCCATCAAACACACCTCATATTTTCCCTTTCAGACAGAAAAGGGGTTAAAGGGAGAGGTTGTCAAACCCTGTAATAAATGCTTGTCAAGAGCATTTCTGATGGCATCTAAAGGTGCTTGGAGAAGTGGGGCCATGATGGTCAAACTCCTCCAATTGAACTCAAGAGCAGTGTAGACATGGAGAGATGGTGACACAAAGACTTTTCCCCTTTGTCTTTCAGGGAAATAAAGCGCAAGTCCTTTGGAGTGATTACTTTGTTACACCTGCTGGCCCTGCTCTCAAGTCTGTATTTGACAGAAGACGCTCCTGCCTTCCCTCAGATTAAATGTCCCCAGTAAAAAAAAGGATCAGAGATTGGTATGATAATTATCTTTCCTTGTTAGAAAGCAAGCCCTGGACCTGGCTGGATATGACTCCTCTGTCAAGGCCCTTTGTGGGCTGTAATAGTACTCAGCCAACATCAACAGGCACACCACTTCATGTGAACAAAACAAAGCAACATATCAAGTAATCTCATCTTTTTATTTGCTTTTTCTCTTCTCAGCCTGCTGAGTGAGGCGGGAAGGTGCCAAATTCCTTTTTAACTTGTATAAATGCATCTAAATGTCACAGAAGAGCCTTGTTAAGTGAAAAGCTTTCCAAATGTTTTTCTCTCCTGTATCTAAAATGGATTGCTCTTTTTTTTTTAATTAGAAAAGGCACATTCTCTCAAACCACTGCCCTTCACCATTCCTGGGGCCAGCTGACTGCCCTGACCCACAGCAGAGGTTTCAGTGTTCTCCTGCAGCAACATTCACCATAGTGCAGGGTACAGCTTTGTCCAGGGTAGCCTGGAGGAAGGGTAAACACGTGGGTAAAGACAAAGCTGGAAACTGCTCCAGCTAGGGCATTTTTTTTAAAAAAATGCATTTGAAGCATATTCATTGCTTTGGTTCTTTTCTATTAGCATGAGCTTGAAGATAGTGACTAATCGTCAAGTGCTGTACCCCCAGAGACTGCAGCACCAGCACAGAAAATGCAGTGCCATGGCCCTAGCAAAACACCAGCCCTGCTGCAGACAGTACAGCTCAGCCAATGTAGAAATGGGTGAATGGGAACAGCTCGAGCTTCCACACTGGTGTTCATATGGATATGACACTTGTAGAAAGGCCACGCTGAGAAAGATGGCTGGTGTGGTAAATCATTATGGGAACCGGGTGAAAACAAATGAGGGCAGACAGCACTGGGTGGTGTACAAACTGGTGAATTAGGGTGAACTACAGAGTCTGACTGTATTTAGTGGCATCGGTGAATCACCTCCTTCCCTTTTATTGCAGCCAGCCATGCTCCTTTCATCATCCCAAAGGGCACTCCTATCTCCTTTGTCTAGCTCATCCCTTGAGTTTCACCAGAAAGGTGTCAGAAGAAGCATCCCATTTTGTTCTGCAGTTAAGTATAGGGCACAAAGAAATTATGATGTCCTGTGGTGCTTTCAATAAAACACACAGTACAATATCCTGCATCACTGTCAAGTGAAATGTGTGGTCCCGAAACAGGATGGCATTTAACCAGACCAAACTTATTTTTCAAATCATCATATAGTCTATGAGAACACAGGCTACCACACAAGCTGCAAACAAACCTGTAAGAGCAGAGTAAGCCACTGAATTTAGGAGAGATAACATTGCAGAAGCGGAATCTTATGTTCACTGCAAAGAAGCAACCCCTGTAGCATATGATTCCACTACCCCATTTTTGGGCCCCCACAGCTCAAGAGAGACCTTCTACATTGGAAAACTGGAAGCCTTACAAAGGTCATTTTCCTTTTTCAGTGTCTGCCACAGTCTGCCCATTCCCAAGAAGAAATTTGGCCCTTTCCATTCCAGGTTTGAGTTAGCAAAACTACCAGCCTCTAAAGTCAAAATCTGGGATCTGGCCCCTCCAGTGCAAACCCAGTGACTTTTTTATTATTATGGGGCTTTTCTAACACAGTAGCATTTGTTTTATTTACCTTTTCCCTTTGGATTTGAATAAGGGAAGAAGGAAACTGGGGGTGTATTTTCATGCTTTCATCTATAATAGCTAGAAAATTTCTTTTCAGAAAAATTAAATGAGCAGATACAATGACACACTATGTGCCTGCAGGAGTTCAGACACCAGTGGCCTCAAAATTAAATACATGCTAGCAATGAAAAGACATCTCACATTTAAAAACCAACCAGAATTCTTGATTGGTGAACACTTCAAAATCTCTTTTCTGCAGAAGCTCATCCAGGTGTTTGCTAGGCAGATGTAACAGAATGCTACTCACTGAAGCAGTGTTTAACTGCTGTGATCACTTAAATATGAATCTATTTGCTTTTGGAGTGAGAAAATGAAACACTACAGTAGAATTGTTTTGGGGCTAGTTATGAGACTTCTCATGTATGCAAAACCTGGGTAGGCAGCAGTGCTCTCTCCTTTGCCCTGCCTTAGCTTTCCTAAAACTAATCTTCCCTGGGAAAAATGACGTATTTCCCGTCTCCCCTCTCCCGTGACTACCTGCCTCTTTCCCTTTCTTTTTTTTCCTCCCTTGTCTCCCTGTTTCATGGGCTACAGTGGGACAAGGGTAGCGCATGTATAACCCCATCTCTTTACCTTGATACTTGCAGTGTTTCTCAATTCCAGAAAATGGTCCCTTTTCAGTGTTGCTGGCTAGCACCTCATTTGCATAAGGATGACCTATGAGCCATGTTATCCCTCTTCAGCAATACCACAGTCTGCTGATCTGCCCAAGCAGTTTTAAACAGGGTTGTGCTTTCTCTCTTGCCCTCTTGCAAGCTTGGTACTCTGCCAGGCAGCTGCAGAATGGATGCACTAAATGCTGACTGCTCCTTGCGCAGCAGGCCGAAAAGAACTTCAAGGGGGAGGCCCATCCAAGCTCCTGCAGCAAAAGCCTGGCAAAAAAAAATATGAGCTTTCCTGTTGCCTTGAAAATGATGGATGTACACAGAGGCTTTGAGAAATTTACAGCCATGTGATCCTGCACGCTGTCCGTTGGAATCCTGCACACAATATAAATTGCCACAAAAAGAAACATGCTAAATAGCACTGACCTGAACATCACCTAGAGCAAGTGGTATCATAAAAGGTAATGTAAGTGCACTGCATGGGATCAACCCTTGTTTGTAGGGAGCGTTTATAAGCAGACTCTGCATGTTCATTTATTAGATCCATGAGTGGCATATTCAAAGGGGTGGCAGAGAGAACCTGCCTTGTTCCTTTGGGATAGGGTTAAAAACTTTTACATTGATTCTGTGTTTCTTAAGAAAAATAATCATTTTTCCTACAGAGCTCAGAAAACAGCAGGTTCCAGTCTAGCTGGAAATGGTGACAAGAGACCTCCTTTAAGTACTTCCGCTCTGAAAGGAACTCTGTTAAATTACATGTATTTTCTCACCTTCTAGGAATTAACCTGATCAAATACGCTTGACCGTCTGATGAGAGGGAAGTGTTAGGTGTTTTTTCTAACTGTCAAGGCTTAGACCTGAGAGAAATATTGAGGCCATATCCAGCAGGAAAGACAAGATGACAAAAACTATGCAGTTTAACCTCAGCAGTCCCCTTGCAAAAGCAGCTGTAAGAACCTCTGACCAACACGATCCCAGCAGCTCACATGTAATTCACCTTCATCATATCCTCAAGCAAGGGGTATGCATTTACAGCAAGTCACACACTAGATACAATTTGTAGCCGGCTACCAATGAGAAGACACACTGTTACCAAAGGCTAAAGATCAGCACAATTTTTCTGTATCAGTTGTGCCAGATACTGAGGCAAACCTCTGCTTTTCCTGAGGAAACAGCCTGACAAGATTATGTAGTACCACTGATATCTCATTTTCTGTTTGCTAGCTAATTTGACTTAGTAACAAATTTCATTGTAGTCACAAATACTTGCAAAAACAAATACTTGGTTACAGTCAGCTAAGTTTTCAAAAGTTTTGTAAATCCCTCAATCAGTTACCAAAAAAATCCTAGGGTTTGTTGGTTAATAATTTATGCCAGATTCATGCAGAGTACCAAACTATGTAATGGTAGCATGAAGAGACTGCAGTCTCCTGTTCCAAAGCTACCACCTTCTAGGCTGCAGAAGACCTTATCTCTCTAAACCGAGCGGCATATGAAAAGCCCAGCATGCTCTGATCAGCACTGGTTCTATTCAGTACAGCAGCAGAACACTCAGTTTTTCTACAGTAAATGCATAACCCTTAAAAGACAGGAAAACACTGTTCCAAAATCTGCAACTCCACAAATAAATTGTGCACTACATAGGAATAGCATATATTTGTACAATGTATGGTATTGAACTATTTCGAAGGAATTTAGTGCCACAGAGTACATAAAGAGCAAATATTAATTACCTCTGTAACCTTACAGAGAGCAGAGCCGAGGCAGTAAGAGACAGAGCAGACTGTCGAAGCGGAGCAGTCTCTGCCCCAGGCCCCAGCTGTTAGACCAGATTCTCTCCAGTCCTAGGAACAGCAACCACTATTACTTTTAATATTATTGATTTCTAGGCATAAATTCCTTCACAAATACAGAATAAAAGCAGTTCCTGGTTTTCACGCATGACTGTCTTGGACATGACCCTTCCTTCATTCAGCACACAGGAAGCATAATGACTGTTGAAGGTGCTTTTACTTGATACTACGTTTTATCTTCAGAGCTCCATTTATGGCCCCTTCTCCTACATGCTATGGTAATCCTGATCTGAAGAGTAATTTATTTCCACATGGGCTCTTCTGTGGTGCCACTCAGCAGAGCACTGGACTATTTTGCAAAAACTAATTACTTTGGACAACACCTTTCTGAGGCGATAGGCTCATTTTAAAAATGTAGAGCTCAGGAATAGGAGAATTAAGTCAAAATACCTACTAGTATTGAATGTGCAATTTCAGATTGCAAATTCTGATTACACAGAGCACTCAGCACCTTATGGCGACTTACACATTTGAAGCACATTTAGTGCTGATTTGATTGCTGCTTTCAGGACTCAATATTGTTTCCATCCAAGCTATACGATCTCAAGTTGGGGACTGGAATACAAGGAAAACATAATTCAGGGATGGCCTGAGAAAAAAATTGATTTTAGTAACTTACCTAGCATCATACCATGACAGTAAAATTGAATCAGGCATCCTATGTACAAGACAGTAATTTTGAGAGCAGATCTCAAATTTATGCTAGAAGCATGGGGAGAAAGTCACAAGGTAGGGGGAGTGAGTAAAGATACTACCAAAGATCACATCAGAAAATCTATACAAAAGGTTCACTGACTCCAATTTTTAACTGCTTGATTTTGGATTATCCCCACTCCTTTCAGATTTGTTAAACAGGAAACATTTGTGGATTTTATAAATATTTATACATAGACAGACATATTTGTAAATCCAGAAATATAAACACAGACATATACACATAAAAACATGTAGTGTTCTCTAAAACTTACTTAAACTTTTAGTAACTTCCTTTTGATTTAAAGAGATGCTACCATATCCACCAGCACTTCTGTTTTACATTTTTTATTGAACAAATCTAGAACTGCAAACCAGATTTTCTTCAAATTCCCTGACCTGCATGATGCACAGAAATGAAAATGCCTGTCAGTAAAAGTAATGTGTTTAATATCATGCCAGCCCTAAACATCAATAGAGATTCCTGTGTATTGCAGATAATTCTATCACCAAGCCATATTGCTCTGTGATGTGCTTTTATCTTTGCTGTAGGATAATATCAATATTTCAAGCATGAGCAAAAGAATGTTTTATGAGATTGATGTGGGAAAATACAGTGACAAGTACATAAAAAAGGGGAGAGAAAAATGTCAGGTAGTCATCATAAATGCCTGCCATTTCCACCAGAATTTGTCTAGTTTATCCAATTCTAACCAACAAGTTAGGTCCACTGGGGCCCCAGTGACTTTGATTACATTTTCAATGCCAAAGAAGAACTGCAAGCAAAAGAGAACACAGATAATGGGATGGGGAGGCTGTCACCTACATCCTAAACGCCTAGCCATTTACAGGCCAAAAAGTTATATTTTGTTAAACTTTCAAATAAAAAGAAGACATGATTCATAAAAGAAGGAAATAAGATGGGGGGGAAAAAGTATTAAGCCATCAGCCATACTGCACACATGCCTGGTAAGGGCCAGATCATGCAGAGCAAATTTGCCCAGGGAAAAACCTCTGCAAATTCATGATGATGCCTCAAGCAGGCAGCTATTTGGGCACTGCTGGAACCTGAGCATGGAAGTGCCCGAACAAGAAGTTATCCCTGTATGGGTCTGGCTGGGTGAATTATTCACCTCTTGCCTAGCTCTGCAAAGGGCTCAGCTCTTCTGAAGAAAAACTCTTAGTTACAGACACAGTTACACCAAGAAAAAAGGTGTTTTTCCCCAGTACAGCTAAGTGGCTATCTGCGTCCACGTTGGCACAAGATTTAAGCGTGTTTGTATAAGTTCTGCCTGTAATTCTTCTGGCAAATCCAATAACACAGACCATTTGTCATATTGTCTTGTTCTTCCTCTGGGGCTTGCAGTTCCTCCCTGTTTGACAACAGAATTGATGACTATTACTTAACCCCTTTCCACACTGACTCTGCAGTCGTTCAGCTAGACTGATGTTTCAGTGTAGTTCGGTGTTAGGTACCTCAACATTTGGGTGCTGAACTAGAAAACTCTTATAGGAACCAGAGTTTCAGGAAAAGTGACCAGCACCCTCTGCAATCAGTTTTAAAGGTCTGTTTCAAATCATTAAAATTGAGGTAATCAAAGCCACTAGTTCTGTAAATCTTGACTGTCTTGATTGGAAGCAAAAGGAAATCTTGCAGCTCAATCTTTTCTAAAGCACCCTCCAACTCTACTGTCCCCTTATCTCTGACTCTACACACTGTCCCTGGGGACATTCAGATAGTTTTCAGTCCATCTGAAACAGTGCTTATTTCAAAGCCAATTTGAATTAAACGTCTAGAAATATCTTAGAAAATAACTCTTATAATAAGCACTGTACCTTTTATGATGTTACATTATTACCAGCCAGTAAATTCATTTGTTTCCCCAAATCCCCTACCAACTTCTTTTAAATACATAAATAAAAAGGAGGAATTTCAGTGGATATTATTTCAGCATATGTGGATCTGAGACATTTTAATAAGAAATGCACCTCCAGGCTAAGAGGTATGAATTGTACACCGAAGGGAATAGTTTAATACACTGTTTAATTCTATCATCAAAACTGATGATAACATGATGGCTTTTATATATTTTAACATTTCTTTAGAGCTGGAAAAAAATGAGAGTGAAACCCATATTTGTATATTAGCTAAATGTCAGAAGTCACACTGAACCAGCCACGTGGCACACAGTTCCTACAGCATTCCCTCGTCCTGACCAAAAAATATTACCCAAACAGAGAGATCCAGGGATCTCCTCTGAGAATGACCCTCACAGAGAATTGTCTGCCTCTCCTGTAGACTCCACCAGGTCATACAGAATGACTCATACCTACCACGTCCTTACATCACATCATCTTGCTTTTAAGTTGGAGTGTATTTTCAAAAGCTTTGACATGTAGCCAAGGTATGACATGCTGATAACAGTATTTAAAACAGGAGAAAGATGGACAGGATATCCCTGTCCACCAGGACACAATCCATGACCAGCAGGAGTCTTAAATGCCCTTTGCTGGGCAGAGGGACACACAGGACAGCACAGTTTTGGAGAGGCCAGCCACAGCAGCAATCAGTACGAGCTCTGTGCAAGGATATGGACAGACTTCGTGAAGCATAGGTAGACAGGCAGATACTCAAAAACACTGCAGCACCATTGAGGACGAAAAGAACTCTTTTAGAAGAAGGAAAAGGTTGCCTTCTTAGCGATAGCCTTTCTAGCAGGACCTTGCCAGAAAAAAATCCTAACTCTGTAGCCTAAGATCATACATAAATTCTTCTTTTAGGAGTGTATCCCTACCTTTTTTTACATGAAGGCAGCAGTTCCCTTCGACTGGCAGCAGCCCACTGCAAGCTACCCAAGGTTTGATGCCTCACCTGTTCCCAAAAATTAGGAGGGGAAGAGTGGTATTTCCTAGAAGCAATTCTGGACCCCCCAGAGGGGAGATGCCTCCACATAATCTCAAGACTACAATACTAGCAACTTTTTCAATCTTTTAGTCTTGAGGATGGAAAGATTGTCCAGGTTCATATGGAGACTCCCAGGAAACAATACAGGACTTAACTCTGATGCACTGGCTGTAAAATGGGATGCTGAAGAAGTGATGTTGCACTGGCTTTAATTACTCCAAAATGTAAGCCCTATTATGTGTTCTTGGAACCCCACCAGGCTTGTGATATAGAACCTAATATGTTCACACAGCACATACCTGTTTACTGTATTTCTACTGACTCAGGTTGACCAGCTTAATTCTAAGCATTTGAGAAGATTAAGAAGTGCTTTTAGACTTCTAAAACACCATGTCAAAATAAAGTTGGCCTTTCAGTGTCCCATAGCAGATCTGTGCTAAATTGTGCAGGCCCTAGCAAAAAGTATAAGCTTGTACATAAATGTTTTCTCTTGCTTTTTTATTCTTCCAATGAACAGGAAGTCCCTAGAGTCCTGTTAACTGCCAACAGTAAAGACTGCTTGCACTTGTCAACAGCAAAAGGTTTTACACCTAACAATAAAGTATTTTGGCACTTTAAAATGTGCATTTGTTCTTAGCTCTATACCCCTTAAGATGGATGCTGGCACTTTTACACATTCACTGAGGTTAAATGGGGAACACCTGAAGCCACAGGGACTTTGCTCATTCCATAGCACAGCCTTATCTTCTTGAGGAGACAGTATCTCCAAATAATAAGGCAACATTTTCCAAATGAGAGTTTGGATGCATTGAGCACATAGGACAAATTCCCTATTTCTTTTGCCTTGAGTTCCTGGCAGAACTGCAGTTCCCGTTCTCCTCTCAATCAAGACCTCTGGTTTCCATGGCAGTGGAAAAAAAATCTAGGCTAAGTTGGTATGGGAAAGCACATGTGAAAGAAATTTGCAATACACTTGAATAGATTGTCATGAAGATCAAACACATTAGTCATATGTAGCCACTGACCTAAAGCATGTGCATCTCCCTGTTCTCTTGCTACAGAGCATGATTTCCACATGGGAGAATTAAAAAAAGCAGACAGTTTTCTGGGCTAGAGCCTTCTCCTTTTCATGGCTTCATCTCCCTTCATAGATAGAGTCCTAACAAAGTGTTTCCATATCAAGATATGTCTGCTGAAAAGGTTAGCAAAGACTAGCCCAAGGTAATGCCTAATGTTAGCATAGGGATGAAGAAAATGAATTTCCAGAATTTTAGATAGCAGGGCTTTTTTAGAAAGTACTAGCTCTTAGTTCTTAAGTACATGTGTGTGGAGGGGCAGAAAGGGAGTTACGCAAGTAATCAATTTGAGCTTCTGAGCTGTCCTATCCTCCTCTCACTTTCCTCTCCACACACCTCAGCCCTCCCTCCAGTGCTCCTGTGAATTCTTAGATGTGGCTTCTTCCAGAACTGACCTGCATTTACTTAAATGCATGTATAAACATGTATATATTTACCTCAATGTAAATACCTTCATGAGCCTTACAGAGATAGGATTAGTTTTTTCCCCCCAAAAAAGCATAGCACATTTTAGATTCAGGATTTTTTTACCTAAAAAATAAATAGCTTGATAAATAAATAAATATGTTGATGCAATCTGGTCTTAATTCAGTGTACAAAGACAGTTCACTGTCAGGACTTAAAGCTTATTCAGGAAGATCTCAGGCTTATAAATACATTTAGTTTCTCATAGCTCTGATAGGCTTTCTAGCTTTAAAACGTAAAACCCAGAGCCAATAATATATTATTATTTCATAGCTGGGCACAATGAGTACTGCATGAAAGCTGCAGATTTCAGAGTGAGGGATGGTTTCTGATTTGTGGAATTTTGGGGATTTTTTTGGTGGTGGGTTGTTTGGTTTGGGGATTTGGGGTTTCGTTATTGTTTTGTTTGTTTGTTTGCTTAAAAAGTTGATTTTGATCTTAAAATTGCATGTATAATTAAGGACTACACTTGTGGATTGTCTTTGAGGGCTGACCTGTCTGAACACTGCTCCTGGGCTCTGCACTATTGTGCTGCCATTATGTTACAACTGATCTCTAACTCTTCTGTCTGTGGGTTATTCATTGCCTCTCCTCATGCATGTCTGCTAGCTACTTATAAATTAAAATCCAGTATCACAGCATTCACCAGCTTCCCTGAAAGAGCATCTAAATTTGCATAATAAAATGCTGAAGTTGCACAAACACTTCCTACACTGGGGGAAAAAAACCAGACAAATCCATCTCAGAACTTGCTCAGAGTTACCGTGGATATTCAAAGTATTTCCACTAGGGGCTATTCTAGGTATTGCCATTTGGTGCAGTCATTTTGGACTTTCAGCAGGAAGGCACAAACTAGCTTACTAAGAATCATTTGCAAATATGATGATAAAGTCCTGGCTGCAATACACAGGAAAAGCAATCACCACCAGTAGGCAGTTTAGCTTCCCACAGCTTGAGAAAGCCTGTGCATAAGTAAGTGACTGGAGGCTGAAAATCCCTAGGCATCTTATAGCCGTACTCTGTCAGAAATAAGCCGTAGGGACCAGATCCTCAGGTATAAGTCATCATATTTACATTGCCTTTGGGAAGTCCTTCTAATTTATACCAGCTGAGGAATGAGCTTTTATATGCATAGCCTCCATAATTCTCTTCCTACGATAACTTGAATAAAACGAGAACGATAAAAACTAAAAGCATATGAAAGCATGAAAAAGAAATGAGTCCTGCTCTATCTTATACTAGTAAGAAACGGAAAAAGGCAGGGCTTGGAACAGTGGCTTCAGACCCATCCTGATACACAGAGCTAAACCTGTGCAAGGCAACCTCCAGAATTAGGATTACAACTCTTGCTTTGTTTTCTTGTCTCTGTTACACTTCTTTCCTGACCTTAGGTAAGTTGATTAACCTTTCTTTTCTGAGTTTCTCTAACTGTGATATAACTGTACCTCCTGTAGAAGTTGTGGCACTTAACTGGCCAATATCTTTCAAATACATGAAGTGTTTTGGATGAAATATGTTGTGCAAGAGAAATAATTGAAGTCAATGGAGCTGTGACAACTGACACCAGCTGAGGATCTTCCCCCTGGTGTTTAATAGGATCAGAAGGAGACTTAGTTGAAATGACAGGAAGCCAGAGAGATATTTGGTGGTAATAAGATCATAAATGAGTCAAACGGGTTCCTGTTTCCTGTGGTAATACTCAGCTGGCACTACACTCCATCAGCATCCATTAATTCTCAGACCTCTCCTTAAACTGAGATCTGTAATATATCCCCAATTAAACAGATAAGAAAAATTAGGTAGGCAGGTGATGTGACTTATCCAACAAAACAAGACGTAAGAAATAAAATGTGAGCCCCTGGCTCCAAAATCTGTTCTCAGGACTCCTTTTCCACCACTCTTTTGTTACATGTACATTTTCTCTCTTTATGTTTTAATGATTAAAGCCCATCTTCTCCTTTTCTGCAAGCATGTCCTGGTTAATTCCCACTTAGATACTGCTCAGATGCTCTTCCATAAATTTCTGAGTTCACTGACAGAAACTGAAGCTGAGAGGAATGCTGCTGGGCTCAGCAGCTCTCCTTGTCTCAACAGCCTTCTTTCCCCAGGCACCAAGACAGAAGTAACAGTATTTGTCCTTGCAAGTATTTTTCATTGTTCACTCACTATCAGTCCTACACGACACCTGGCCGCTCTGCTGCCGCCTCCCCTCTCAGAAGCAGTTCTTATTAGAATATGCCAGGACAGGGTCTGTCGCTTCACGCTGCCTACTGCTTACTGCAGGAAGAAATTTGTGACCTGCTTAAGCCTCTAGGAAAAATTATTGTTATTGCTTCAGCTCTTGAAGATGCCTACCATTAGAGGATGCAAAGCTGAAGTTATGTAAGTGTTCTGGCCAAATCCAGCTGTTTCTAGTGAGCCAAATTGCAGCTGCTCTGCACCGTTTCCACCCCTCTCTGTAATGGGTGGAAGGCAGGGCATTTGGGCATTCAGTCTGAATAATCACCTCAAGGGGAGTCTACACAGATTTGTTTCTATGTAGAGGGAATACATGTATTTCAATCAGCACCATACTTAAAAATACAAAAGTATCGTACTGTGCCTGGATGCTGGTCTACTGAAGTGTCCCAGCAGATGGGAGAGTAACATGAAATGGGACAAATTATTCAACTGTTATAACATTACAAATCTGCAACAATCCCAGAGAATGCATTTACTTTATTATAAAGACTCCCACTGCTGCTCACAACAGCATGTTACAGCAATATTTGGCGTATTTACTCTTGAATGTTAGAGCTTTTTTTCTTTTAAGTGGAGTATCCCAGATTTACACTCATATTTGGAAAGCAGACCTTTGGCTACATTAATTCTACTTAAAGAATTGCCCAAAATGGGATGAAGAGGAAAGTATGAACCATTATCCAATCAAACCGCAGCACATACTTTTGCTAGCACCATAATGAGCCACATTCACATGTGTTATTTCCTGGCTATTAATAGCAGTCTTGGCACAAGGGAAGAAGGCACTTTTTTTCCCCCCTTTAGAAACCAAACAAAACTATTTTAATTGCAGTAAAAGTGTAAATTTTGGTCCAGATTAAATCTGAGAGAATAAGGAAACAAAATCAGTTTTAGTTTTCTGCAGAACAGAAAGGTAAAGGAGGATGCATATCTGCGCTTGCTGACACTTGTGTGCTTTGATGATGACATAACACTTCAGGTGCATCACTATTTTATATACTGAAGAGAGACAGTGCATCAGACAAAGAGTAAATTTCCTCTTATGCAGAAGAGATGGCTGTCGCAGCCACCAGAAACTTCTATGAAAAAATACATTATTTTTATTTTCTACTGTGCTCTTTGCTTATTAAAATGTAAAATTCTAGACATTTGATTCTGATGTTAAGTTCTTAATACACTGAGTATCATTAGTTATAACAATTCAACTCCCTGATAAAAGTTTAGCTCAAAGCCAACAGATAGAGTTCAGCTGGAAGGGACTCTGACACTGACTCCCTCTGTTTCCTTAGGAAAATCTCTTATTTCATGTGTTCCTCTACTGGAAGCTACTGGAGTCGATTCATTAACATACATAAATGTGATTTAAAAGCATCAGACAGAAGGTCTTAAAGAAAAAGCACTGTCGTCATAGATTTACATTAAATTATCTCAACAAAGTAAATGCTCCGCTATCTTTAGTTACAAAGTAGAAAAAAAGTGGTAGGCAGGCAGAGTCACACTATCTGATAAGTAATGCAGCAGGGAGATCTGTGACAAGTAGATGAACAGATTCACCACAGCTAAAACTTCAGAGGCTTTGTGCAAAACTACAGGTGAAAGCAATGACATGTTTCATTTAGAGGCTTGCTCAGAGCTCATCTAATACTGTTTTCCTGAAAAAAAAAACAGAAGAGAGAGAAGGTAGCAATTACCATTGGGGAAAACGTAAAAGATGACTGCTGTGTTTGCACTAGGCATTGGGGAAAATTACTACTTTGTCTTTAGCACAAAGATGAGATTTTCCCTCCAGCCAAACAGAAGCCACACTGTAAATGTAAAGTCTAGCTATATTGAACAAGAAAAGGTGACGAATTCAGCTGGATAGGAAACAGAGGCATTTGTGAGCTAATTTGGACACAGAAGTTTTGCTAACAGTCTAGGCTCCACACAACACCTTACCAGTCTCTTAGAAGAGGTGGCAGTGCCATCCCTGGTTTGGGAGGGAAGCTGAATGGCCATGAGCACAAGGGACGAAATCTCAGTTGGTGCTTGGAGTTCTGGATGTATTTAGATGAAGGATAGACCTGTGTTGCCAAATGGAGAGAGTGTACATTGCAGTTGAGGAACAGATTGCAGGATTTTCCATTCTCTTGGCAGCACTGATCTGGAATGGTCTGTAGTGATCTAGTGGGCATATCCCAAACAAAATGATGGCTTATTGAGTGTATGAGCTTTTCATACTTATGCCTGGATTTCTCTGGATGACTGCTGGCTTGGAGGGAAAGACCTTGACAGCCAAAAAATAAAATAAAATTTAAAAATGCAGCACAAAGCCCAAGGGAAACAGGGCTAGACTGTAATGAGAAAAAGGAATAAATAAATGGAAAGCAGTGCACAAACAGCACTTAAGTCTGTGTGAGGTTAACACTCACCGCTTACTCTGAGCTAAATAAATGCTGCCTGGGGATTGCGATTAGAGCAGGCAGCTCAAGGGAGGCGTTAGCTCTAGAAAGCTGGAGCCTGGAGGAGACTCTGTGTGCTCAGCAGTGTGGTGTGCATTTTGGTACACTAGGCAAATCTGACCAAAGGGAACATAATGTTCACACCAAGAGTGAAAACACTCTATTCCCCTACCACATCCATCTAATGCAGTGCAATCGTGCTGCCACACTGTACAGAGATGTCATGTCACTTTGTCCCATTACCATCAGAAAGCCTCAGAGCAACTGGAGATGTCATGTGTCCTGTCCAAACTGACCACCCTGTGTAAAGAACAGCTTGAAATGCCTCCTTCCCACTTTACCATCCCAGCTCAGAAACAAATGAGCAGGCAGTCAAATGCCGATCAAAATCCTTCTCTGAATACTTTGGCTCTTGTGATACCTCTGCTTTTTCAGAAGCAGGTATTGGATAAGACTGCTCAGGCACAGCCCGCAGACAGAAGCAGCAGCCAAGTTATTCATTTACATGTCTTGATTCTTATTACATTCTGCCTCCAGGTACGTAATCAGGCTTTTATTCACCTAACTGCTTTATCCTCTAACAAGCTATTCAACTGAAGAGTTTTCACTGCAGGATTTCTACTGTAAGGATCTTTTTTTGTTGTGTTGGAGAAGGAATTCACAGCTTCAGTGCCATGCTTTTGCTCATTAAAAATAATTTCCTAGTGAGTTTGGTTCCAGTAGCTCTTCAGTCATATTAGAGGTCGTGTTGTACCACGAGCTCCAGAGAACATGCTAAAGACCAGCAAGGAAAATGAAAGGAAGAGGAGAAAACAAGAAGCTAAAAAGGGCAAGACAGATTTTTGGCAAATTATAAGCAAGCCCAGACGTGCTGCTGCCCACTGGGGTACTGATTCTTGCAGCACTGGGAAATGTGTTTGACCATAAAGTCAGGCTGTACCCTCATGAGAAATTCTGCCCTACTCTCAAATACAGTTCTCTATGTGTTGCCTCACTCTTTTCCCTCTTATCTATCATCCTTTTCTTTTTTCCTTTACTACAACACTTCCGTGCTTACTACAAATGCTTTGAAGCTTGCTTTCTGAGCATAGACTCTTTCTAATCTTTAGGGAAATTTGGTACAGGGAGAGTCTGTGGTTTATAAAAACAAATTCACTAACACAAGCATGCTGCTCTGGAGAGATGGCATGTTCAGCAGGCGGTGAGTTTGTTTCAGCCCTTTTGGTTTTGGAGGAGGCAGCTCCCTAATCAGGAAGTTTTCTTTGTGTGTGTGTGTGTAGCGTGGGGCACGCCTGCAGCAGCCGTCTCTGTTACAGTATATAACATAAATTGACAACTCTCAGTGTAGCTCCCTGTTTTCACATAAATAAGACAGCTGACAAGTCTGGAGGTGAAGAAAGATTATTTCAACATGCAAAGCATGTTAATGTCCCCTCTTGTGACTTAAGCACAAGTACCAGTCAATGCACTAATTCTAATATACCACGTAAATAATGAGTCACATTATTCTGTGAAACAGACAAATACAGGAAGAAATCATGTAGTACTTTTCATACAGTGGGCCAATTTCACATCTAATGTAAATCAAAAGACTTCCTGAGGCTTTTCCTCTGTTGGATACAGCTTTGTTTAAAAAATACCAACAACATAGAGTCCCCTTAGTGTAAAAGTGCTGATTGCTTCAGGGAATTAATGATAATACAATAACATATACTTCTCTTTAAACAGCAGAACAAGAGGAGTGGTGTAGCCTTTTGTGGCACTCCTGGACATAGGAAATATAATGGGATTGGCCACTGTTAAGCCTAAGGGAATGTACTGAAAGATCCAACAAGAAATGGCTTTTCTTGTTTAGAGAAGGACTATTGCTCTAACCTAAAGAGTTAATACGACAGGAAACTCACTGCCTGAGATTAAACTAGAGATATAGAACTACTGGGATTATCCTGCAGGGAGACAACCTGTGCAGCAGGAGGAATAAAACAGTTGAGATTTCCTAGACCTTTTACATCTTTAATCTTATTGAAAAGAGCTGTCCTGGTCACTGCAGCCACGTAATCTCCTGGGAAGACAAAGGAATACAAATTCAGGCCTACAGGCTTGAGTGGTTCACGTAAGTGTTCACTACTGCCTGCCTCATTCCTCTGCTGCATCTCAGGAGTCCTTTGATTCACTTCTAGCTTCCTGCTTCTGGCACTCATAGGTGAGAAATGTCTCTTCCACCCGCTTCTAATCCCTGGGGAACTTCTGCAGTCTGTTTTATCTCTTGTATCTGTTCAACTGGTGTAATTGGGTTGTTTCAGGATGGATGAAGCAAGAACTGAGTAACAGATATCCATGAGTTATTAAATGGGGAAAATGAAAGTAAAATCTAACACATGAAGTTAAAAATCTTAGACACTCCCCTCTCTTCCAAAATCTCATCTGTAACATGTCAGCTCAACAGCTGGTGCAAGAGTACAAAACACACTGGGAGAATGTCTGTCCTCCTCAGACTGGTACAAGGATGATGATAACAACAATGCTTAGAAAGCATCTTTCACCAGGAAGGGGAACAAGTAGTTTTTCCATTCAACAAAAGATAGAATTAAAGCAAAGAGAATGTGAAGTGAGGAGGCCAGCATCAAACAGCAAGCAGAGGCTCAACTAAAACTATAAACAGATCTTCTAGGTGTCAAGCAAACATCCTCTCCCAGAAAGTGTGCTTTACAAAGCACTTCAAAGAAAAAGACTGCTAGATAGAGCAGACATCCCCACAGGACTGTGGAGAAAAAGTCAACAGAGACACAGTGGAAACCTCTTTTCCTAAACAATAAATTTGGACTAGTGCCAGCCCTTGTAAATGCAAAAATATATGAATACCTGGAAAGAAACAATCACAAACTGTTAGCCTCCTAAGCCACTCTGTCATTCTTACCTGTCCTTTACTGACTGCAGTGCATGGCTTCTCACAAGACTTGTCAAGAACAAACAAGTCACCAGCACTTTGGGGTGACCATTGCACCCTGGTCAAGATTCAAACTGTCTGACTTTTGGTACCTGGGGCAGCATAGTTCGAATTACAATCATGCTGGCCAGGATACTTCTATTCTCACGTAGGCCTCTACATGTAGGCAAGTCAGTTAGATTTCTTTCAGAGTCAATGGTGGCATTTTCAAGGCTGAATTTTTATCTGGTGTCTCTTAGATGTCTATTTTGGAAAAAGCCCATATTCTCCACAGTGAACCTCAGGCTAGAAATCCAAATTTGAATGCATATCAGCACATATGCATCCACTACTGAACTGAGTCTTATTCAGTAGACAAGAACTGAGGATTCAGACAGATTCACATAAAATTCAAGCTGTAAGAGCTAAAATTAAAGGTTATAGGACAGAAAACTGGTACAAGTCCATACTGTGCTCCACCAGGGTGTTAGAGTATACACGATTTGGCTAATGCACTAGGTCAACAGGGAAGCTGGAAATTAAGTTAAATCTCATGACTGCAATTCAAGACTAATCCTAAAAAAGAGTTCATTAGAACTCTAGGACCCAGGCTTAAGCCAGTATAAGTTTTAAGCCAGTATTGACTCTGTGAGCAGTGACTTAGTTTGGCAAACCCAGCTCTTTCTCGTTAATTCAATGAAGATAAGAATGTTAGCAATGACTAATCAGAAGAGTCTCCTAGGAAAAGAGAGAGTTTAATTACCGTAGTGTACTATTCAGTGACTTGCCTAGACGTACCACACACTGAAAGATACGTGACAATGTGGGTGCCACAGTTTATATCATCACGAGCTTGGGATGGCCATGTTAGTCATGGGTTTGATTGCTGTCTCCCTCTTTTCTGAAGTGCATTAGCTGCTATGGAAACAGTGTCATTAGAATGAGTAGGTCTTTCTGACACCCAAGTGAACCGCATGCTTATGGTAAATGAAGTCTCTATGCAGAGCTCTAGCTAGGTCTAATCGTGGTAAATTAAGTAGTCCAGGTCCATCACACGGGGTCTGAGCTGCATTTCTATACAAAACAGGTAATTCACAAAACCTTTACAGTTCATTTCCCTACTCCTGACTCATGGTGGGCTTCTTATACCCTATAACCTTTCCAGAAAAGGAAGCTTAAGGAATACCAACAGCACTCCAAAAATGCAAGGCTAGAATCACTTTGCTGAATTACAATCACAATTTAATTAACTAATTTTTTTATGCTTCTTGGAACTCTTCTTTTGAAAGGAAGCTGCAAGAGATGCTGCCTCAACTGGATCTAAAGACTACGGAGAAGACAGACTTTCAGATCCTCTTGTTAAAAACCACTTAACAAAAAACTAAGAGACAAATATAATAATAATCTGTGGGGGTTTGTTGTGGTTTTGGTTTGTTTTAAACGTGCTCTCTTTAATTTGAGGACCTACCAAATTCCACGATCTGAATTAAATGCTTTACAGAGAAACAATGAAACAAGAGCTTCCCTGCTCAACCAAATCAATGGCTCATCTGATCCTGTCTCTAAGTGGAATATTGCCAAATGTTTTCAGCAAGATGTAACCAATTTCCTTTGTTCTTCCCGAATTCTGATTACAAGGAAAGCAGCCATCTGGATCTCTCATGCAAGCCCAGAAGTGACTGAAATACCTTTGCTTTAACACCAGTCCTACACCATTGTGGAGACCCCAAAGACTTGAAAAATCTCAGTGAACCGTCTAAATTGGGAATCTCAGAATTTATTCTGTAGTTATTAAATGCAGACCAAGAAAGACTGGGGAAGTTAAATAGATACCAAGCATGCTTCTGTTGGAAAAGCATTGTGTACAATAATTGTTGTTTTTATTATTATTTCATGATTTTCCAGGTGTTCTAAAGCCTGGTAAATATTTCAGATCATTTGAAGCTTTTTCCAAATTGGTTGTTCTATATGTGATCACTGACTGGGATCGGAAGAAGTACACCAATGTAGGTTATAGTGCAGTAGGACTGAAATGAGTGGCAGGAGCACAAAGGGAAATGGTTAAACCCTGCTCAAAACATTTGGAAATGTTACACTTTCATACAAAAATAGATGAGCCATTGATTTGATCAGAATTCTGGTTACAAGGAAAGCTGTCTGGATCTCTCATGCAAGCCCAGAAGTGACTGAAATACCTTTGCTTTTAACAACCAGTCCTACAGCATTGTGACACCCCAAGGACTCAGAAAATCTCAGTGAACCTTCTAAATGAGGAAGCTTATAAAATTCAACTTATCACATTGGTCATAGCACTCAACCTCCAAACTGTCATTCTTGCTTGTCTTGCAAGAAACAGCAAATACCAGCACTACCACAGAAGATATGCAAGCCTCAGTTTACCAAGGAATTTTGAACAGCAACCTCCTGTGAAATAAGCAGCCTCTTTTTTTCCCCTCTGAAATAGGATAGTCATATTAGGTATTAGTAATTTACCCACAGTAAATTAGACTTGACTGATTAAAATCTGCCACTTTGCAGAAATAAAGTTAACTAGAAAACAGAATGTAAGAATTTCACATGAATATTAACTTAAAAAATCTGCAGTCGTACAAGTCAGAGTGTGTAGTAAAATCTGAACTGCATGTTGCAATGAAGAAATAAGTTGAGGCCTTGGAAAGCTAAAGCCTTTGGTTCACCCTACACTAAATACTTGGAAACATCCATGTTTGGAAAAAAAAAGGACAGCTAACAACAGCAAATTAGTCATGTACATGCTTTGTTTTTTTCTTCTTAGATTATTTCCAATACTACCTTTGAAATTGCTAGTAATCTGCCATGCTTTGACAAGACTCTTCTGTCTATTGTTTGTAGTCAAGCAGAACCAAAACGGAGTCTGTTTCTGGTGGGGTCTTGCATGTCTTTAGTCTTGCTGGAAGAACACTAGTAACAAAAAGGGGCTGTAAAGCCAAACAGTTTATTAAAGACCAGTGGAGCTGCAAAGTTTTCCTCTGAACACTAATCAAGTCTAGGCTGAGTACTAAGAAACAAAATCCCCAAAGGACTGTAAAAAGGTCATAGGCACAGCAGGCCTGCGGAGCTATGACAGATGGTTACTACAGCCCCATCACCACACATACAATTCACAGCCACAACAGCAGATACTTCGTTTACCTGGGACTTTTAAAACTGGATGTAAGCAATGGTATATTCTTCAGGAGACCAGTGATGTAATTACAACAGTTTTCAAACTTATCAGGTCGTATACGCTTAAAATTTTGGGGCCTTTCTTGTACAATGATTTTAAGCCAGATGCAGATGGACTTACTTTTTTATATAGCTTAGATGTAGTCAACTCATGTCTGTAAGTCAAAACCTAAAGACATTCCTGTAGATCTTTTCCATGCCTTACTATGAAATCCACTAATTTAAAATAAAGCCAGTTAATAAATAAATTTTCATAGTAGTGATCAGTCCTTTGAAAATACTTCCACATTCTATTTTATCTCAACTATAAAAGCAGCTACCATACTGTAGTATTTGTATTGCTCTCTGAGGAGGAAAGACTACACTGATGTCTGGATGCTGCAGGTTGGCCTTTCAATATAGATACTTCTAAGAAAATGTGCAGCAGCTGTAGTTTGAGCAAATCTACTTCTGCCTGCATCTCTCAGTATCCTATTACTACATGGTACCCACAGGGATGGGGAAGGAAGTCTGCAGACATAATGACTGCAATTTGGAAAGGCTTCTCTTTGTTTTACTTTCTGAGCTTGCTTGCTGAGGTGGCACTAATTGCACAACAAGGCTTCAGCTTGGGGGCCTAACAAGCCGAGCTGCCTGCTCCTGAAGCTTAATTCCCCAATTCATGACCTTGGAACAGCAGGGACCGGAGAAGAGGGAACACATCCGACAGTTGTTGCAGTGAGGATGGCAGAGTGGCCTGAGGGTTCAGGACATGGATCCTGTCCTCAGCTCTATTTTCTGATGGAAGTCAGCTATGGACATCTCACAAAATCTTTTCTTGGACTAAGTTTGTCTCATAATGGCAATGATAAAGTGCTTTGTTATATTTGGAAGACAGAAAATGCAAAAATGTTTTATAGCATTTCATTATTAAATATAGGACTAGACAAACACCTCTGAATTTTTTTTATTATTCAGATAGATAAATATAGAGCTGGTTGCACTGAGTCCCTTCTGTGTTTTCCTTCTGTGAATATTATAACAAGTGACATGTAATGTGGAATGAGAAAAAAATGGGAAAAGAGGTAAAAGGAACAGTTTTAAACTTGTATTAGAAACTGTTCAGAAAGAAGATTTTTTGATTGTGTTACCTTATCTGCATTTGAGGGCTGATGTGTCTTACAGAAAAATCACAATGTGGTTTTACAGTAAAAACAATACTAATAAGAAAACTGATTAAAAATTCCACTGAATTCTCCTATAGCCAAATCCCTGTGTAGTTTCCTCCCATATGGAATCTGAAGAACCTTCTCTTTTCTTCAGGGAACTAGTGTTCTGGGTATCAATATAAAAATAAGTTGCATCACAACACATTTTCATAGGTAACTAAAGATAGAGATGGTAGCAGGAGGCACGGCTAAGGTACAAACTGAACAGGGGAGTAAAATCCCCAAAGTTTAAGGACAGTACTAATGTAGGAGATGAGTGGGACTAACTGTTCTCAATGAAGACAAGAAGGCAATATCTGTCCCAAAAGGTAAGCGAAGAATACTTCATATGACTGATTTAGCTGTCCATCTGGACAGACCCAGAACCATGAAGACAACAGAAGGGCTTACTTCTCGCCATCAGTGCACACCAAGAGCAGCTCCAACAGCACTATATCAGCATGACCAAGAGGCCCCATGCCAAAACGGTACTGAGAGCACAGGAAAAGACACAGAACACTCCATCTCCAAGCAATACAAAGTCAAACTACCAAGTGCTCTTCTTTTGCTTTGGTCCTCCCCAGCTTTATCTATGCTCCCTTCTTATGATACATAGATAAATTGATAAACAAATGGCACATGCCCTTTAACTCAATGAATTCTAGGTCCAGCACCTCAGTGTTGGTGGTAATGTCATAATACCTTCTGAAGACATAGGAGGAACTAATTTACTTCCTTATGCATCTGGAAAACAAACAAACAAACAACCCAAACCAAACAAAAAAAACCCCAAAACCAATGCAAAAGTTATGAAGTAAAGTTTGCCCTTTAGGCAATTAATAGGGTCACTTAGAATAAAAAAAAAAAAACAAACCAAAAACATAAGAAAGGATAATTTTTGGACAGTCAAGGTGAACCCCAAAATGCAGTTGTGAACCTTTCTGAGAAGAACTTTGCATAATTTCTAAGAGCCTTAAAATTCCCTACTAGAACTGATGGGAGTATTATACTCACTTTATAGTAAGAAGTAGTCAACGTTGCAAGCAGTTTTACATCAAGAGAGGCAGATAGGTAGAGGTGAAGATACTGCAGTAAGAGAACACTGTGTTCAAATAACACAGAAATAATGTTCAGTCTTACCTAGAATCATAGAATAATTAGGGTTGGAAGGGACCTTAAAGATCATCTAGTTCCAACACCTCTGCCATGGGCAGGGACATCCCTCTAGACCAGGCTGCCCAAGGCCCCATCCAACCTGGCCTTGAACACCTTCAGGGATGGGGCAACCACAACTTCCCTTGGCAACCCGTTCCAATGTCTCACCACTCTCACAGTGAAGAACTTCTTCCTTATGCCTAGTCTAAATCTGCCCCTCTCCAGTTTATACCTGTTACCCCTTGTCCTATCACCACAAGCCTGTATGAATAGTCCCTCCCCATTTTCTTATAGGCCCCCTTCAGGTACTGGAAGGTCACTATAAGGTCTCCTCAGAGCCTTTTCTTCTCCAGGCTGAACAAGTCCAACTCTCTCAGCCTGTCCTCATATGGAAGGTGCTCCAGCCCTCTTTTCTTTCAGACTGGTTATAAAACTTGCAGATACTAAAATAAAAGGAAAAAAGATACAAACGTACAGAACATTATGTTGTACACAATAGCCACGCTATGAACAAGAGGTCAGAAAAGAAAGATATTTACATGTCTTCTCTACCCCTTATTCATAGTTTATAGGAATACCCCGAGGTGCCTTGAGTTCTTCAGTCAAGAAGTGCTGTACATGAGAAGGGTATTATAATTACTATTAATCCATAGGGCTTGCATTTAAAAAAACAAACACATCCCAAGTACTTCTTCAGAATGAATGTAGGACTCAGTTGTGGTTTTGGAAATGTTCAGTTAAATGTATTTGTAAGAATACTAATTCCCAGACCACTTTTTTCCTACATAGTTGGTAATGTAGATTGATATTCTGCAGCAAAGACTGTCTTGCAAGAAAGCTCTAGGACCATCTGCTAAAAGAGACACAATTACAAGTCCTAAAATGAGAGCTCATTTACTCTGTCACACTGGCATCTCGTCATAGTATTTTGCAATTATTTTTTTACTGTATTTCACTTATTAGAAAGAGCCTTTGCAAATCCAAACAGAAGCAAGTTTAGAGCATTTACTATAAATTTCCTTCCTCCTTATTGAAAAAAAGACATGTATGTTTTTATCTCCAAGCGTTTCCATTCTACAACGATGATCAAGGAAAATCTATAGCCTGACAACATAGCCCTGGTGGCTTCTGCTGAAAGAAACCATTTCCTCTCTGACATCTTCAGTGACTATCAAATGGCTCTTCCTAAGCAACTTCCATTATTATACATAATATGAAAATATGTAATAACATGCTATTATGTAATAGCATATAGTAGCATATAATAATGTAGTAGATAATAATATATAATTCTATTATATTAGAAATAAAAGTAATACTACTAGCTTCTAGTGTGGCATGAGAATCAATTGGAGATGTAGTGTTATCACAGAATTCACACTCAATGTTTTGGATTAAGATGATTAAAACTGAAGAATGGCAAAGAAAATTTCAATATCAGAGCTTCTTCCCATGAGTAAATGGGACTTCATCTAGACAAGAACATTACACTTCCATACCCTCTCATAAATCCGCACCACCAGTTTTACTGGCCAAGTATGGGTTTAGCAAACACATCGCATTTCTCTGACTCCTCTCACTGCACACTCAGAGCTATAAATGACAAACACACCTCTTCTGTTCAACATAGATACTGCCTTCTTTATTAGAGTTTCCAAGCACTTGAAGTGAAAGGCTACTTTCCTCTTTTCTTACATTTTTCTTTTAATATAATGACTTTTTTTTTGAGATATTTGTTCAAGTAGCAAGTTATCATAGAAGTAGTGTTCATTATTGTCTCAGTTTTAGCAAGGTTAGTGTGCTGTGGCCACATCACATCACCTTGGTCAGCTTAATCTTCGCTGCCCCTCTCCATTGTTCATCTCTGACTGTCATCCCTCAACTTAGCATCTTTCTGGGAAAGGGATCACAACTTTGCAACATGTTTTACCCAGTGACTAGCATAAGGCAGCTGCAATATGAATAAAAACAGAGTTGTAAAAAATTAACAGAAGTAAAGAGGACTTCAATGGCCATAACAGTGATCTTTAAAATCCTAAGTTTCCCAGCTTGATGTATGTCACAGAAGGGTCCATTTCTCAATAATAAAGTTCACATTTCAGCATGAAGAGTTTTGGAGCAAACATTCTTGGCATTTGTCCATCTAGGAGGTACCAGTCACCATATTATATAAGGACCAAAGATAAAATTAGATTGAGAACAATGTGTAGCATCTTCTAGAGCACAATGACTCACATTCACACATGAGACTGTCAAGCTGGGATACAGTCACGGAGAATGTAAAAACAAGGCTGAAGTAAAAAGTAAATCTCCAGGTTTTTTTGTTGAAAATATGGAGAAAGCTACAGAATGAAGGGCATGGCACACTAGTGCTCTCCAGACTACTGAATCTGCAGGTCATAGAAATGCAGGAACAATAGGAGATAAATAATTTTATCTCCTTCCCTACACTTTGCAAATCACCAAACAGAAAGAATTCATGGGAAAAAATGTTAAAAAACCACAGGTTAAATATCCTTAAGAGAATTCTCAGAAGAACCTATTCAGAAGGTGAAATCTCTTCCTATAATGAAATGTCAGCTTGCACAGAGACTCCACGTCTTGTTCATACAACCCAGTTTAACAGAGGCTGTAATAAGTGGGATTCTGTACAACTCTGCCACTCAGGAAAAGTATATTGTTGCCATTGTGGTACACACAGAACAAGAAAGGGGAGTAGATAGGTCTTTCTGCAAACATCCTTCTCCTCCCCCATTTCAGCTTCCTATGAAGGCAGCAACATTGCTGCCCTTACTTCAATGCATTCTCTGTCCAGATAATTGTCACACAGCCTTTAACCATCAACTCATGGAACCACAAGAAAGATAGATAGCTTTTGGTTTCTAGTCTGGTATTATCAACCTGAGTCCACAACCACTCCTGTCTTACAACTCATCAGAAAACAATCCTTGAAACAATTGCTGGGTCCTGACTGATGTCAATACCTATGACAAATATTGTTGGGAATCACCTCCCAAACACTGTCAACATCTCTCAATGAATGTATTTAGCAGCTGCCTCCCAACAGCTGTCAAGAGCAGTATCATAAGATGTGGTCTGATGCCAGAATCCAATTGCTATCATCTCTCAGCAGGTCTGGTCAAAGTCACTTCCTGACCATTGCTGATGCCAGCCAGCCAGCCAGGTCATTTTTCTTTATTGGTGATACCAGGAACAAAGTCACAATGCAATGTTGCTCCCGTAACAGCCAAACATGTTTTTTATAACCTCATCTCACAATGAT
Organism: Phaenicophaeus curvirostris; assembly: GCF_032191515.1. Classification (NCBI taxonomy): domain Eukaryota; kingdom Metazoa; phylum Chordata; class Aves; order Cuculiformes; family Cuculidae; genus Phaenicophaeus; species Phaenicophaeus curvirostris. The sequence continues at coordinate 46,554,392 of NC_091396.1, read as the reverse complement.
CAAGCACATTATTCTGTACCTTAGCCTAGGCTAGCAGAGAATCCCTCCAATGTGTGGGAGCTACAGCACTATGTACCAATGAACAAGAATTATCTAGCAGTTTTGCCCAAATCTGAAAAAACAACCAGTAAAAATATCACCATTTACACATGACCATGAGATTTTCCCTCTGCCATATTCAGGTGAGTGTCCTTTCTTGAGGTTTCTCTTTTCCCTTGTTGTATCTTATTTTGCTATGGTTCACTGTAAGCAACACTTCTCACTCCTTGATTTTGAATAATTATCTCATCCCCACTTAGTCACAAATTAGTCAAGTTGTACATATTTAGTTTGTTCATATAAATCTACATGCAACTGCTTGAGTCCCTTAGGAGATGTGAAAAGCAAAGAATGCTTTTAGTGAAGGAGAAAAAAGACAGATTGTCCCTCAACGTGTGTGTGTGTATATATATACACACATAACACTGTACGTTCTGGCACATGGGTACGGTGTATTTACTGCATGAGGCCATATGCTTGAAGAATTGGAACAGAGGAAAAGAGCCAATTTCTGAATGTTGTATCTCCACTTCACATATTGTCAAATACATTCTAAATTTATGGGAAACAGAGTTCATGAGATTCACAGTTCATACACGACAGACAATCATATATAAAGATTGGTGAGCATTCAGGAGTCAGATTTACAAAGACGGAAGGTGCAGCACTTCTTATCTGCATGAAGAGGTATCAATTCTCCTGTTTTTTCAGCTTTCCAAAAGACCTCTCTTAAAACTCTCTGTGTGCCAAATGTAACAGAAGCATTATCATAATCCTTGCATCATGTGGATTTACTGGACTAAGTTTCCACCAGTCCAGAGGGAACCACTAAACACCATACTGTTGATACATCATGTGATACAAATATGTCCACAGCCAATTTGATGCTTTCTGTGAAAGTGTCAAGGCCTTCAATGGATGAAAACACTGAGTTAAAAGGCTTTTTCAACCTAATAGAAAACAGTATAACAAGAAGAACTGGCTGGGCACTGGAAACTGAAGCAAGATAAATTCTTATGAGAAAATAGCGTTCGGTAACTTCCAACAAGTTTGAATATTTAGATTATGGTTGTAATCAGAAGATAATTAAATATTCAGAAAGAGTAACATATCGATGTTTTTATGTTGTTTGTTGTTTTGTTGAGTTTGAGGCTTTTTTTATTCCTCTCTGTTATCATATGGCAGAAATAACTGTGTTATGGGACATTTCCTCTCTTCCACTAGTGTTTAAATAGAAAAAGAAAATAGTTCTTCAACAGCAACAGTTAAAGGTTATAGTCCAAATTAATGTGTTTGTGTCTATTCGCCTATGCCTCCCTTGTCTTGTGAACTCATCATTAAAATAAGAGTTGGGGCAATGGCTGCCCTGGGGAGATACTAAACGGGAACTAGATATCCTTTTTAGGTTTATAGAGAATTAAATATAACCTTTTCAACTTATGCTGCATCTTCTCCGGAACCTCTTACCACACTGAATCACACACTGCCACTGTGAAATGACCAGCTCTCTGATTTTGTTAAGTTATTCTATTAAAATAACAATTGTGCATAGTTTATATTACTAGAAAGCAATTAAATTCATTTTAGTCTCACAAACTATGCCAGTAAATGACTTCATTACACATCAAATATGATCTCCTCTTCAAGTATGTCCCAAAACCACAACCGCCTTAATAAGTGAACTTAAAAACAAGGATCTTCACGAAGACAGGCTTAGGTGCTCTGGGTTTTTCATGGAAACCTATTCTCACATTGTGATGGCATTAGGGATCAAGTATACAATTTATTTCCTTATACTGCAGTTAACTGCTGCCTACAGAATATCTCACAGTCTTGATAGACCTCAATTCCTATTTCAGACTGGCCACCTGTTATTTCTGAAACATGAAGACTCTTCCCATTCCAGTACCTCAAATATGAGGATGGTTCCTTTCAAATGTGAGGATGATTATGATGGTTTGAATGCTTAGCAGATGTTGGTATTACAGTGTCAACTTACTACATTTTAAAATCTAACCTTTTGTGTGAAAGAGAAAACAAAAAAAAAAACAAAACAAAACAAAAAAAACCCCAAGCATCCTGTGGTTGCTACAGTAGACTTTAGATTGTGGCTTGACTTTAACCTTTAAGATTCTTCTAACTTTATTGTGTAAGGAAAGAAATTGAGAGCAGGGTCTTAGAAAAGAAGCTGAAATTCACGGGGAAACTCTTCTTCATCCTCCTTATTAATAGCCACATCAGACCTTCAGCATTGACCTCCATTAACCATCATTATGGCACTTAGCCCCACTGGTTAGAAGAGGATTTTTCTTACTGTGCTGAGCAAGTACAGTTTCCAGCCAGCTTATGCAGAGGCAGGACTAGATGCATAATGTGAAACAAACAGCAACAGTGATAGGACAAAAAGGACTTTGACAGAGAAAGATTGATGGTGGCAAATAGAGAAGTGTCACAAAGCCAGCTGCATGCTTGCCAAGCTCCAAAGCCACATTTGTCATGTGTGGCACTTTCTCCCTGGTGCAGGCTGCTTGTCAAAGGGACTAGTTCAAGCATTCAGCAGGCGAGGAGATGTGGAGGTGAAGAACTGAAGACATCATTCTTCATTACTCACTTCAGAAAGGAAGGAAAAGAAAGTAAGAAGGACTTGACCACAGTAAAATCTTGATTCATTACCAGACCTGGCAGTGACAGTGAAAGCCAAAGGAGGAGAATTTTATTGCTATATATGCTCAGCGCGAACGTAACTTCCTTAAGAACTATCAACACAAAGAATCACAGAATGACCTGAATTGCAAAGGACCCACATGGATCATCGAGTCTAACTCCTATCCCTGCACAGGACAACCCCCAAATTACACTAAATTTATACTCAATGAGGCAAGCATTAAGCACCCAGATCCCGAAGACCTGCAGGCTGAAAACAGACCTGCAGAGTTCTCCAAGCCCTTTGCTGTCTCCACTGCTGCTCTGGGCCTCAAAACTTTCTAATGGACAGATCTCAGGGACTAGTGGAAGCCTTGACATCACAGCAAGCAATATGTTGCATACGGAGTTGCCAATACGCAAGTTGCATGTACAGATTGTGAGAATAATTCTGTTGTGTAATAAATAAATGGCTGCGAAGAGGGTTTAAATACTTTTAATGTGTAAATCACATGCAATTGAGACTATTTTTCTCTAGATGATCTCTACGCTAAAAGTTGACAAAGATTTTGTTTGAAAAGCCTACCTGTATTGCTAAAGTTGCCAGTAACCGATCTCTCCTTACATGTTATTTATAATAATTTAGAGTGCAATTATGCTAGGAAAGCAGCTCACTTAAAATGACGTTATGGGTCTTACATTGTGTACACTTAGCATTCAAGAAAAAATGCTAGTTTTTCCTACCCTAATTGCCAACCTTGTAAACTCAGCCTGTGATCTGAAGTTTACACCTTTCCAGCTCATATATAATCTGAAATAAAGAATGCCATTTTGGACTTTTTAAATAATTCTATAAAAACATGCAATCCGTGTTTTTTCTCTCAAAGTCCTGCTGACTTTAATAACAGTGAAAAATATTTCAAAAGCATCTTAATTTCCCTATCCTGTAGTTTTAATTCTGTAGTCACAAAGGGTTAGAAATTGTTTCCAGTATTATTTGAACAAATAGGCTTGAGATAATACTCCATGAGGCTCCAATCACAGTAGCAGCTACTAGAAACTACTTGTCCCAAGTTTATTAGTAAAATTGCTTTCAGTTGTGGTTGAGTAGGGATTAGTCCAACTGATGACAACCACCATTAAATGACAGGTCACTTTCACAGTACATGCACAGTCCAAACTTCTACAGGCCCAGGGCTGATCATAGGCTCCTAAGCACGAGTCTCTGCAGTACCCAGAATAAAGGATTCTGAGGCAGAGGGCTTGGACTGTCAACAGGAATTCAGAGGTCTCAGTGGGTGCAGGGGGTCTATAAAGCATACCCACTAATGTGGCTCCTTCCATTCTCCTTCCACCTCATCATCTCCATCTAAGGAGTTACGCAGAAGAACATCCAAAAAGCTCAAACAACAGAAAACTATGCAGGCATTCAGCACAGCTAAGTCAGCAGCACTTTAGGGTACACACAGAAGTAAAGTAGGAGACCTCTTAATAAATTCTCACCAGGAAAAGAAGATACATACAGTGTACCTGTAGCAGAAGCTATCACGCAGCAGAGTTTTCATTATTCCTTAAGCTGCAATTTAAAAACCAAAGTGCTTTTGTGGATCCTGACCACCACCTTTTAGAACTGAGACTTCCCACCTTCCTGTTAGTAGAATATTTTCCTACCTTCAGCATATACATCCTCCCAAAACACAACTGAGGCAACTGAACCCGACAATACAGCCAGAAAAGAAAGCAGCAGACAAGGGTATCTTTCAGAAAGCCATGAAGCATCTGTATCCCAGTTGCATTTGAGTCAGAAGCAGCACACCTGGAAAGCACTGTGTTCATGCTGAGGGGCAGAAACCAACAGCTGCATATGGATACCACAACACTGCTGTGAGAAGAACAGCATGTAGTCTCTGCATGGATCTGCTCTACACACTACAGAGTCACCAGCCATGTGGAGCTGGGCTAATGCACCCCTCACCATACTCTGCTGTGTGGCACAGAAAAGCCAGTCACTGCTCAAAGTTACCTTACTCATCTGCAGAAATAACAGCAAATGAACAAATTCTAAACTCCTAAAAATGGCATCATTTTCATCTCTCCACTCTCCCCTGCCTTGATTATCATGTTAAAAATGGTCTAATTTCTTCAAAACACAAACACTGTCATCCTCAAAGTGCATGTGTTTTCTCAGTTTAAAATGAGTCACTTTCTAAGTAAAGGTAAACTTCCTTCAGAAGCTTTGTAAATCATTGCCCTCAGCACCATTTTCATGTAAAGCTACAGTAACTGTTTTATCGGGGTTTCTCACAAAACAAAGTCTGGGCAGGTGCAAAATTGAGAAAGGAAAAACTGTAAAGTTTTGTACCTTTTTTAAAATGGCTTTAATTTCACCTGGTTCTAAATTGCGTCTTAAGGTGCAGAAAATATGTACTGCTACTAGAGGCTTGTCTTGTCCCTGGCACATTTAATTCATTGATCCTACATAATGAAATCCAGCTTGAAAGACTGTTCTACTTTGCATCCATTTTTCATGTTCACTGGCTCTCAGTGCCCCTCCCTGCAGCTGGTGCCTCAGTACAGCTCCAGACACCTGCCCCTCCATCAACTCCGCTCAGAAAGCACACAGATCTGCTCTCAAGCAAAGAAAAAGAAATGTACCTTCCAATGCCTGAGTGTCTTTCCCCTTCACCCCTCCCTGCAGGTATCCATACTTTGTCCTTTCCACATAAACCTCCAAATTATAGCCACTATCCTTCTTCCTGGCCTGCCAGTGAAGCCCGACAACACTTTCTCTTAATCACCTGAAGCTATCACTCATTATGAGTGACATGCCAACTCACAGCTTGAAAATATTACACCCACAGGAATCCCACCACTGTCTAGGTTACACAGTGGGTGCACTGGGCAAAGGGTCTGAGGTAGAACAACACAACAGATGTGCTGCCACCAGTTTGGCACTCTCCTGCACCCTATGGCCATCTCAGAGCTCCACAGCAACAGCAGGAATGAGATTTAGATCACAAGATTGCTGAGGTGGAAACTATGCATTTTATTATGAGCAAATTCAAAATACTGTATGACACATCTTTATCTTTGTGCTTGAACTAATAGAGCATCTCCATCAATAGAGAGAAGTTATGACACAGCTGAGAGACTCTCATCCAAGCTGGTAGAGGAAGCAATATACAAATGCACAGTTCATCAGGCAAGGGAAGACCTTCCTACCTCTTGCCCCAAAGCTCAAATCAAATGCTCTAGATGTTGGAAAACACACTGTGTTCTTCTCTATTATTATTCTGTATTTGCAGCTGACACTGCAGTCACTTTTGAAACTGGGAAGCAAAATGGCCCTAAGAAACCAAAACCCCTACACTGTTCCTATTGCCCAGCCATGAGCCAGAAATACTAGAAAAGGTACAAGAAAGGCTTTCCACATTGAAAATCCAATATGATTGCATAGATGACCACGTTTAACTGACAAAAGAAGGTAAAGAGGTTCTGCAAAAACGCTTAGAGGATCTTTTTCTATCCCTTAGTCCTGGTGCTTAAACAGGAAGATCTCTCCATACTATGCTTCCCTATGGCTCTTCCATGCAGAGAAGGCATAACACTCAGTCTTCTTTGCACTGGTGTCAAACTCCAGGGAACACAGGCTGAAAGATAAATGCACCTCCTAGCTTACCTACAAAGTAACATCAAAGTTTTGTCATTTAACTTGTGCTCCAACATTTATCTGCACTCTGCTTAAGCTAGTAAAAAGTACAGATCAGATGCTTAATTTTTTTAACAGCCGCCTAATACTAGAATCAATACTGTCACACGCCATGGGCTTTCCCTCATTAATGTCCTTACATCAGTGGTATCCCTGATTTTACGTTAGTTTTAATGGCTTCCAACGTTTGATCTATACACTTCACTTGCCTAAGCTGAAAAAAAAAAATCACCTCTTGACACACTGTACAAAATGTGCATGGGCTATAAAACCAAAGAAGCAAAGTATGAACACAGGGGCAGTGGCTGCAGATCAGTCATGCTCATCACTGGCTTTGACTATTTAATTAAAAAAAACCCAACAACAAAATTTCATGATTCTAGCAAGGAAGTGGTAGCAACAGTCAGGAAATGTATGCTGCTTTTGCAGACAGCAGAGAATGAGGAAGAGAGCAAGGAAAAGAACAACTTCTATGCTACACCTCATGTTTAAGGAGTTGTTTGGGGTACTATAAACAGAAAGAACAAGAAGGCTCTGATTTCTAACCTTTGAGGCTTGTTCTGGTAAGTCTCAGTCTTGTCAACTTTGGAGTTGATGCAAAATCCACCCCTCTTCTATCCTAATGCTGCATAACACAGCATGAAGGTATTTCTGAGGAGCAGCACATGACCATACCAGGTGAATATCAGGATACTCTGGGGCCACCTCCTGCGATGAGCTGATGGCATGACTACACAACTCAAGCACCTGTGAGCAGATGGATTGTCCCACTGCATAAACACTGAAAGACAGTCACAGAAGCAATATTCAGCAGATCCAGCCTTGTCAGAACTATTTAATAGCTTTATGCATATTCTCTATGTGTATGCATGTATGTAAGTACACATACACATGCAAAGATATATAAGCTCTACTTAGCAACATTCAGAAACTAATTATAGCCTTGACAAGGTGTGTCTTGTAACTTGATAAATTACAGGGCCACAACCCATATGTAATCCACAGAAACATACCTCCAGATTCCTATGCTTGTGGCCACAGCTCAGGGAAATGCACTCTGCTTCAAAGGGTGATAATCAGCAACCTTATGCTTTTTAGGCTTTTGCCCTTATAACTGCATTGTAGCAGTTTATCATGTGCTTCCATACCTGGGGTCTCCAAGGAAATTCCTTAGCACCTGGTTACTGCTGGATAGACACCAGCTCTTCCTTTCCACAGGGGCTCTGCCCTCTTCCTTAATAACTAGCACAGATCTCACTCTATGAAACAACTCAGAAGGGCAGATGACAATGCATTGCTCTTTGCTGTAGCTTGGCCTAACCATCACCTCTTCGTAACTCAGTAATTCTGTTCAGGCCTTATTGTGGCTGCCTTCCATATAAATACATCCTTCACCTTCCACCTTTACTTCATGTACTACTCAGACAACATAATATTCCCTGCCTTGTAGAAAATGAGGGGACAGGAACTGGCAGCCCCTTGCCCTCAGAAGAACAGTGCATTACTCTAAAAAATGTGCATGGGGATTTATTCTAACTTATTATCATCTGTAACACAGCTGATACTTCTGTTCAGCCTCATTTCTTTCCACTACACAGATGTGTGCACATCTCCCTCTCTTTCAAGAAAAGAAGAATACAAGAAAGAGGTGGTAAAGAGGAGGAGGAAGAAGGCAGGATGTGTTTGTTCTGTAATAGCATGAGAAAGGTGTGCAGGGGATGGAGCAGGGCTAGAGCTATCATCCAGTAATCATGGCTCAGGGAGAAAAGCTCGCACTGCAAGGTGTGCAACATCTTTGGAATATGATTTGCACTTGATAACCAGATTTTCTTTTATATTATCTTCCTTTCCTCGCTTTTCTCTTGCCAACCTGTAGCACATGGGAATATTTTCCTTCTATTATTAATGTGGAGGTTTTTATCTCCTGTTCTTGCAATGAAAGAAAAAGCCTAAACAAACATATCAAAAACCCTCACAAAGAAAAGTACCATTAAAATCCAGCTAGAGTAGCTCAAGAAAGAAACTAACATAATTCGGATCAAACAGGAGACAGAGATGGAGGGGTTCTGGGCTCACAGCTCCTGTGGATTTGCTGTGTGGTCACCTTCTGTAGTAAAAGTCCTAGGGAGAGCTTGCAGCCTGCTGCTCTACAGGCTTTGCAAGTAAGAACTTGAAGTACCCATATTTCTAACCTGCATAACCTGCCTCATTTATTTTAATGTATGAAAGCCCTTAGCAATCAATATCAAATACACTGTGCAATGAAGGGTGCTGTGGCAAAAAGGGTTCTTCAAAGAGTCAGTACAGCAGGCAAGTGCAGAGAACCCAGGAATAAGAGGTAACAGCCTGTTATTGTACTGTACTAACAGTAGCTCAGTCACTATCTTCCCTATGGGTGGGTAAGGGATTAGAAAACTGCTGCTGTCTGTAAGAATAGCAAACATGGTCTGATAGCATGGGGCTTGGGCTAGCAGTTAGGAGGTTTTATTCCCAGCTATGCCTCTCTTTTCCAGTGAAGCACTGATCACATTACACCACTCCTCTGAAGTTCAATTTCTCCATCTGTAAACTGTGCATTAGGCACAAAGATGTGCAGAAAACAGCCTGATAAATGCTAATTACTGTAAAAAATATGATTCTGTTCTAACCTCTTCGGACGCACTAGCAACAGCTTAGGAAATGAACAGTGCAATCTCAATAACAATGATCGTCCCAACAGCAGTAGTATGTTTAGCTCTGTATAAATCAGGCCTGGCAGTTTGATGAGTTGCAAGGAAGGCGATATAATGTCTCAAGAGGAATGGACAAGTGCTGACAGCTCGCTAAGGCTTCCTCTGCCCAGACATTAAGCAGCTTTGTGCAAATGCTCAAAATCCCGCAAGAGGAAAGAATGGTAGGGAGGCAGGGAAAGAAAAACATTTTATGAAGTTTTTTTCTCTCCTTTTTATTACAAATTAAATAATTACTGGGCTGTAGCCCAAAACACTGAAGATTTCACATCTTGTTTGGTCTAATTATATCAGCTGGCCTGACAAAATGGTTTCATCAATGGAATTGCCTTGCAAGAGCTCTGGCTAATCAATTCTTTGACACTTAATTAAGAACTCTGCTGGCTTGAAAGGATGCAGGGAAGAGGAGGGGATGTTGAACAGTGGAGAGTCTGGATACGCAATGTAGAACACAGGTTGTTAAAACTCCTGGCACAAATGGACCTCCGCTTCCCTCACTGTCCCTGCTTATCTTCCAGTTTTAATATTACCTCACACTTTATCTGTGTCTCTAACCACTGGCTTCAGTTGGGTTTTTTTTATTACTTTAATCTCAGCCTTGCCACCAGTAATGGCTTCAAAACCCCTCTAGGGCCTTAGATCTACTTTCAGACAGATGTTTCCAAAACAGGCTTCTGCACACAGGCTTGAAGCATAACACTTCAAGCTGAAAGTGCATTGGACCTCACACACTAATCAGAGATTCAGGCAGCACTTGGAGAGGAGACCTCCATAGGAGAGTCAGGCTGCCACAATGAGAAGAACCCCAGAGAGGGTGCACTTCCCTTGGGTCAGCACCCACCCTCCCCGCGAGCACAGGGCCTGAAGGTCCTTGCTACCTGCAGGATAAAGGCTTTCCTTTTAAAAACACTGCTTCCAGCCTGTGCAATCTGGGGATCACCCAGCAGTGCAAACTGTGATCGAGCTTTGTGGCAAGCAGACAGTTGCATTTCTTTTGAATGACACAGCTCCTGCTTACTCTCATAGAAAGAGCGAGGTTAGCAAAACCAGACATAAGCAAGAAATGGGAGTTACTCTGAGCTTGAGCATACGCTAGCCAGATGCTCACTAAAATGCCTGGTTATGTTATATATCCAGGGCTTCATGTTCAATCCCATTAGTGGCAAATATTAAGAGTTGGTAGGTCAAAAGATTTACTGCAAAGAAAGTAGCCAGTGACAGGCATTCCTTCACAACTCTTAACACATTCAGAGCAGTGACAAAAGGATCCTATGAGCAGTTTATATCTTCTAAATTCCCCAGCCTTCGCTGGTTGGTTCAGAGGGATTTGAATCAAAGACAAGCCTTAACTTTCTGAAGATTAGGATTCAAATTTGAAGACTGCCTTTCAGGTTCATCCAATAATCAAATGCTTATTAGGAAATCATAGAATCATATAGAATCATAGAATAACCAGGTTGGAAGAGACCCACCGGATCATCGAGTCCAACCATTCCTATCAAACACTAAACCATGTCCCTTGGCACCTCATCCACCCGTGCCTTAAACACCTCCAGGGAAGGTGACTCAACCACCTCCCTGGGCAGCCTGTTCCAGTGCCCAATGACCCTTTCTGTGAAAAATATTTTCCTAATGTCCAGCCTAAACCTCCCCTGGCGGAGCTTGAGGCCATTCCCTCTTGTCCTGTCCCCTGTCACTTGGAAGAAGAGGCCAGCACCCTCCTCTCTACAACCTCCTTTCAGGTAGTTGTAGAGAGCAATGAGGTCTCCCCTCAGCCTCCTCTTCTCCAGGCTAAACAACCCCAGCTCTCTCAGACGCTCCTCCTAAGACCTGCTCTCCAGCCCCCTCACCAGCTTTGTTGCTCTTCTCTGGACTCGCTCCAGAGCCTCAACATCCTTCTTGTGGTGAGGGGCCCAGAACTGAACACAGGATTCGAGCAGCGGTCTCACCAGTGCCGAGTACAGAGGGAGAATAACCTCCCTGGACCTGCTGGTCACACTGTTTCTGATACAAGCCAAGATGCCATTGGCCTTCTTGGCCACCTGGGCACACTGCTGGCTCCTGTTCAGTCGGCTGTCAACCAACACACCCAGGTCCCTCTCCTCCAGGCAGCTTTCTAGCCAGACTTCTCCTAGTCTGTAGCACTGCACAGGGTTGTTGTGCCCCAACTGCAGGACCCGGCATTTGGCCTTGTTAAACCTCATGCCATTGGACTCTGCCCAGCGGTCCAGCCTGTTCAGATCCCTTTGCAGAGCCTCCCGACCCTCCAGCAGATCAACACTTCCACCCAGCTTAGTGTCATCTGCAAACTTGCTAAGGGTGCCCTCAATGCCTTCATCCAGGTCATTGATAAAGACATTGAACAGGGCTGGACCCAGCACCGAGCCCTGGGTAACCCCACTTGTCACTGGCCTCCAGCTGGATTTCACACCATTTACCACCACTCTCTGGGCCCGGCCATCCAACCAGTTTTCCACCCAGGAGAGTGTGCGCCTGTCCAGGCCAGAGGCTGACAGTTTCTCAAGCAGAATGCTGTGAGAAACTGTATCAAAGGCTTTACTGAAGTCCAGGAAGACCACATCCACAGCCTTTCCCTCATCCAGCAGCCGAGTCACTTTGTCATAGAAGGCGATCAGGTTAGTCTGGCAAGACCTGTCTTTTGTGAACCCATGTTGACTGGGCCTGATCACCCAGTTCTCTTGCATGTGCTTCATGATAGCACTCAAGATCACCTGTTCCATGACTTTCCCTGGCACTGAGGTCAGACTGACAGGCCTGTAGTTCCCTGGATCCTCCCTGCAACCGTTCTTGTAGATGGGCACGACATCAGCCAGCCTCCAGTCCAGTGGGACTTCCCCAGTCTTCCAGGACTGTTGGAAGATGACGGAAAGGGGTTTGGCCAGCACATCCGCCAGCTCCTTCAGTACCCTAGGGTGAATCCCGTCCGGCCCCATAGACTTGTGACTGTCTAGTTGGGCTAGCAAGGCTCCGACCACCTCCTCTTGGATCACGGGAGCCTCATTATGCTCCTCTAGCTCCTGGGTTTGTACACAGACCGAACGATCCTCCTTACAACTAAAGACTGAGGCAAGGAATGCATTAAGTACCTCAGCCTTTTCCTCATCCCCTGTCACTGTTGTTCCTTCTGTATCCAATAGGGACTGTATGATATCCCTAGTCCTCCTTTTATTATTTATATATTTGTAGAAAGATTTTTTGTTATCTTAGAAAGATTTTTTGTTATCTTTTGTTATCTCTTTGAAAGGAACTAACCAAGAATGTTACAAGAAATGATAAAGAGCATTTTACACACATTTGAAAGACATTTGGTAGTAACTGTAAACGCCTTTATTTGTTGAGTCAGTACCTGGTTTGGAAAGCCACAATAGTCCAAAGAGAACAAAAAGAATATTAAAAAAAGATAACTATTTTTAGATGTAACATTAACTTTTATCATTACTAGATAGCAGGACTGGCACATGTGGGGGACTGTCTGAATCCATGGCCCCAAACAAAAATGCAAACTGGTAACAGTGGCAGAATCAACATGTACACTTAAATTTCTGTCACCTTGAAAGATCAGGGGAAAGCCAGGCACACTGTAGAACCAGAAGTAGAGGAAAGTGCACAGGCAGCTTTTTGTTCTCCACTTCCAAGAGGGTTAACCTCGTCTACGCAGCATCAAGAAAAAGAAAATTTTCTCATTCAGCTTTTGTCACTGTCCTTCTCACAGTGTTAACATTGTTATTTTTTTTTCGCTTGGCATCTCCTGCCATCAGGATATACTTTTCAGCAACCTTTTCTTTCACTACTGTTAGGCTTTCAAATTCTATTCCCTCCAAGAAAGCACTAGCCCCTACACATCAACACTAATTTTTTCCACTTTGAAAACAAAAGTTGCTATGTTTTCACTGTCACTGGTGGAGGTGTATCAATTAATACTGTGGAAACTTTTCTTATAGTAAACATAAAATTTAATAGAAATTATACAAATAATAATAGTCAAGTTCTTACATTTACTACTAAAACATATCTGAGTTTGTAGCTTGCAGCAAACAGCAGCTTTTGTGAAGAACTAGCTGACCATCTGGATCAGCTGGTACCAAAAAAAGAACACAGGAGAGCAAATGGAACATGAGGCTAGTGAAAAATGGAAATTGGAAATTAATTAAAAACAGTATGAGAAAGATTGAAAAACTACCTTTATAAAGTTCTGCAATGACTGTGGTCTTTCAGTGTTGACTGACTGTCAGGAAGTTAATATTTTGCTACAAGAAATGTGCAAATCTTTCATATTTGTAATATTTTTTTTTTTGGTGGTGGGTAAAAAAAAAAAAAAAGGAGAAAAAGGTCCATTTGCTTCTACCCAGAGAATATGATTTCAAATTTCAATTAAAATGAAATGAGTACCATGATTATCGCTATAGAGCAGGCGCCTGGTAGCAGCAATAGGCCTCTTTCACTGCCATGGCAACCAGTCTTCATTGTCACGGCTACCTTGGCACTACATGTAATTGTCAATGTGTGAGCCTGACTGATAATACACAATCAATATCCCATAAGCAGCAAACATCATATTCAGTCTGGGGGGGTGAGGGGGGAGAAAAAAAGGGGTGGGGGTGGGAATGGGGAATGCTTGAAAAAGAGAAAGAAAAAAGGAAAAAGAAACAGGGGAATTGAGAAAAACACAGAGAGAGAGAGAGAGAGAGAGAGAGGAAGAAGGGAGACCTAACTCTAAAACACCTTTAACAATGAGACATGCAGCTTTTTTTTTCGATAAAACAGATAGCTGTAAAAATCCCACCAGCACACATGAGCACTTGCTAAGTCCTTCTAATAATATATTAACTAATTGTTTATGCCAATAACAATAAAGCACCTAAACATCAACCAAGTGAGTGCTTTTCTATATCATTATCAGTAATTTTGATAATGCCAAATTCTCAGGAAAGAGCTGGCTCTTCCAGTCCAGAGCAGGAAGCTAATTTTTGTATATGGATCATTAGGTTTTTCTCTGGCTGAGTACAAAAACAGAGACAGAAAAGCCCATGGAACAAACAGATCATGTCGGGAAAAAGTGGAGCTCAGTCCTCAAACATATAGCAGAAAATAAACTGTGATATCAGAGTGGAGACAGGTGCAGGAGAAGGATAAATGGTGAAATAAAAAGTCTGCTAAGTATTAACACTCCAATGCTTTGGTCACCTCATGGTTTTCACTGAACACTGAGTCCTTTTACCTTATGCTTGCAAGCTGCGGAGTGTAATCAAGTGCTATTACTAGTGTAACGCAAATATGAATGGAAATGGAGAATAATAAAGGACAAACAGAAGAGCATAAGGAGAGAAGTGAAGGGGAAGAAATAAACAGAATGGTGCAGAAAGAAGGGGGAAAAAAGTGAAGGAAAAAGTTTGACACTACTTTTTATAGGTGCAGGGCCCAAACATACAGGTATTTTGACTTCAGTGTGAGCTACCTGCATACTACACCTCTGCAGAGAGGCAAGACAGAGGATGGACGACTATCAGCTGGTATCAGTGGCTTGGGTTGATAAGGTCCCAAGCAGCTAGAAATGGGGTAGTGAAGCCCTGATCATTCTTCTCCAGGGGACAAGCCAATAAGCAATGCCATGGAGATTTCAGGTTAATCTGGAGCAAAAACCCTATGGGCTGGCATGAAGTCAGTGTATTGATATTTAAGGTATTATATTCCCTCAAAATTTTCTAAGGATAAGCATCAGCAAACTGTGGACTCACCTGAAAAAGTGAGAGAAAGGTAAGAGAACTGGATCCGTGTAGACAGCAAAATAGTGACCTAAAAGCACTCCACCATGAAAAACCACAGACTCACCCAGCTGGGAAACAGCGATCTCAAAAAATTCTTAATGGGATCTAAGGGACCCCACCAGGAAAAGATACAGACCCACCCAGTTGTGCAGAGGTAAGATACTGGCATCTCAGACCCTTGCACATCTCTGGATGGTGTCAGGTGGTGTCAGTGGGGCTGAGCACAGTTAAGAAAAATGTCCATGTAGCCTGTTCAGAACTGCACAGAGGGGAAGTAGTCCATGTTCTCAACCATCTTCTTCCAGATCTTTTTATTTCCTTTCATAGTTTTACTTATTCCTATGAGAAACTCAAAAGACATTTTGCAGGTATACATGAAGAACTTGTGAGTTTCATAGCACAGTACAGGGGCAGCTGATGACACTGATAAGCTTAACATATTAATACTGAATACACAATGGTAATGTCTTCTTAAATCCCAGAAGAGATAATCATCTGTAATAAGTTAGCTACATCCGAGAAAGAGAAGAAATTCTTAGCAGACTTGGATAAGCATGAGCAGATGTGAATCACCCTATTTTATGGTCTACCATGTCTTAAATATCAACATTGCATCTGCTGAATCTGGACATGTACCTTTGTTTTAGACTGGTGTCATTTCACTGGTGTCTTTCTGTCTGTGAGATATGACATGTGATAATATTAATTTAAAAAAGGACGTTATGCGTTCAAATATCCAATATGGAAGTAAAAATGTGTTCCTGAATGAGTCAGTTTGTAGACAAAGTTCCCAGCTCCTGCTCCCAGCTACACAATGCAGTTGTTACTGAAACTTAGCTTTCCTAAAAAAGCTAAGTTTATTTATTTTTATTCTATTATAATTACAGTGCCAGCATTACTCCTATATACAATATCAGTCACCTCTTGCATGAAGGATAAGTGTATCATACAGATGCGGATGAAGAATCCTGCAGTAGTACTGTGGCAATATATTTTGCATTTCCATATTGCCAATCAAGGCAATTCCCATAAAGCAGATGAAGGGAGACTTACCTGAAGCAAATTAGGATTTTCACTTTCAATACAAATCTGAGAGAAAAATAATGAAGGATATGGTCTGACCACACCTTATTTAAAAACCTGCATGGACACATATCAGAGGCCTGAATCTTTCATGTGTTTTCTAACTCCTTGGCTCTTCTGAAACCATATGACAGCATCTTCCTAAAACTTGCACTCATTCCAGAAAGAGTAACTGTAACTTCCACCTTTATTTGTCAAATTCACACTGTATAATAGATAGGATAATTGGGCCCCAGTTGTCTAACATTTGTGGAACAAACTGCTGATAACAAGAGACTGATTGACAGCTCCAGTTGGAGAACACAAACACAAAGTCTTTTAGATTATAATGTTCCAAATGTTAACACTAAAGGTAGAAAAGCAAAATTAAACAACATTAAAGGACATACCTGCAACTAGTGCAATGTCAGAAATTTCCCTAGGGTTTCGGTGAGGTCTGATAGCATTGCTCTGAAATAAAACTTAAAGACACCATAAAGTTCTAGTTTTACCAACTCTCTCCCAAGCTTGCCAGGGATGCCTCATCATTTCCCAGTTTCTCAAGAAATTCAAGAAAATAAGTGCTTTCCAGACACTTATAAAACTTTAATTTACTTTTCCCTTTATGGAAGCGCGTTTTGCCTTACCTTCTGCTTCTGTTCCTGACCAGTCCTACTCAATCATACATACACCGAAAATGAACATAAACCTCTAGCAGACAAAGCCAGCAATCTGTTCAGTTTGGGCTCTTTGACAGATTATCTGACCTATTCTGACTTTCAAGATCTATTTGAGACAATGTGTCAAAAGAAGCAATCAAAACCATTTTTGTTTACTGCATTCTTTTTAGTAATTGCAGCCTTTTATAATTTTTCTAAAGACAAATGATTAACGACATCTAATTTGTGCTGTAATTAGCAGGAAGAAAGAAATGAAATAGTCATTTTTTCCTCCTGAAACAATGCTAAGAATATGCATTGAGTTTATTACACAAACTCAGAATACATACGTAATTACATAAACTGAACTTGTACTTACTAAGGTTTGCAGATGTAGAGGCCTCCCCTAAGCAACTCACAAAGGCCTGACATGCTGGAAAACATCCTCTGTCTTAAGAAATATGTATATATTGCTTTGAACATTGGCTGCTTGTACCAAGACATGCTGAAGAACATAAAACTCCCTCTATGCAGATTTTTCAAATAATAGAAAAAAACGTGACAAGAAACGCTGCAAATATTGCCACCTCCCATAAATCAAAACTAACCTCAGTCATGAGCCCTGGCGATGGGTGGATGTACATACTCAGGACAGACGGACAATACAACCTGAGAGAACAGAATACAAAACAAATGGCAGTCTGATTGAAGCACTAAACCCTTTTCTGTGGACCACTTCATCTTCCTGGATCTAAAACGAGATCCAATTTCTAACAGCAACATTTACAGCTGCTTATTTATTAGTTGCAGTATGTAAGTAGTAGAACAGCTGCACAGCGGAAAGTTAAGTTCCCTACAGCACAGAGGGAATATTTTGTCACTAACATGCACACTTAATAGCAAAGCCGGCGGTCCAGCAATTCTAAAAAAATATTTCTATTAAAAAGTCTGTCTCTTTCAAAATGATCTAATAAGTGTTCCACCTAAGCTGGCATGAAAAACACCCACTTAAAAAGGTAGCAGGGTCAGTGGATGAGTGAGTCTTGCCTCCCTGGGTATACGATCCCTCTGTGCTTCATAACCTTAACCCTGTCCTTACAG
Organism: Phaenicophaeus curvirostris; assembly: GCF_032191515.1. Classification (NCBI taxonomy): domain Eukaryota; kingdom Metazoa; phylum Chordata; class Aves; order Cuculiformes; family Cuculidae; genus Phaenicophaeus; species Phaenicophaeus curvirostris. The sequence continues at coordinate 46,536,664 of NC_091396.1, read as the reverse complement.
CCTTCAATAAGTGATCCCAGCATGGAGGTAGTGATTTTAAGTCAGCATTACAGCTCAGGCTCCATGTAGATGAGGTTATAAGTGACTGCAGTGACTGCTTGACAAAACCTGCCTTATACTTGCAAAGGCAAACTTTTAGAAAACAGTCCGCTAAGATAAACATCTACAAGCCTTTGAAGGGCATACAATGCAAAGACTGCAGTGGAATGAGAAAAGAAGAGGAAGGAAACAATTCCAGGTTGTGCAGTTAAGAAGAAAAAGACACAATGGAACCTGCAGGAATGCTGAAATGCATTTTTGTTTGGCAATGAATCCCTTGGAACAGCCTCTGCAGAGTGATAGTGGAATTTGTGTTGCTTTAGCTATTTACAATTAAGACTGAATGTATCACTGGTGAACGTGACATAGAACAAACTTGCAGCGAATGCTAAGGTAAGAACTAGATGGCACAGGTGTTTGCCATTTCTTGTGTCTAAGGCATTTTTCACTTCAACCTTAAGTGCTTTCTGGTCTTTATGTATAGACCTGTTAATTCCACTATCCTGGCAAAATTCCAACTTAGTAATTAGTTTCTGCCTACCTTAAATTTCTTTTGATGGTTTTGATTTGTTATAGAATTATTGTATCTCCTCTCAAGTGAAATATAATATCATGCTGCCATGTTCCACTCCTGAAGTAGTTGCTAATATACACAGAAGGGGAAAGTGGCAGCTGTTTAAAAGAGCTCAGAAAACATGAAAATGCATGATAGCAAGTGGAGGAGGAGATCACAGCCAATACAAATCTGCTGCAGAAACTAAGCAGAAAATAGCTCCTAAAACTGGGACTAGACAGAACCCTAGATTTAACATATCTACAATTGTGAAAAATGACAGAAGATCTTTACAAACTCCAACAGTCATGAAATAGGTCTATGCTCCATCCCAAAAAGACAGTGGAATCTGTACCAATTCAAGAGGCAAAAGACCATCAAAACTGAGTCATCCCTGATATTTGGGTTTTGTTGTGTGGGTTTTGGTTTTTTAGGTTTTCTCTTCAAGGCCTAACTAACTCTATCTGAAATATGGTGATATCATAGCACAGTGCAGTGAGGCTGCAGGAAGTCAACTGATTTCTTCTACAGACAACCCTTCCATTTTTAGCACATGGCTCAGTCTTGGATATCTATGAAAAAATAAAAACCCTACAGGCCACACACTTGAAAAAAGCAACAAGTGAAATTAAGATGTCAGGTTCTTTTCCTCTCTACTTATTTATTCTGCAAAAACTTGGCATCTTACGTTCCTAGTTGGTTTGATTTTTTTCCTCCTCTTAAAAATGCACTCACTAGAAAAAGCATGAAAGATTGTTTGCTTTTAAAATGCAAACACTCAAGAAAAACACAAACCAGAAAAAGGATTATAATTTCTTTCTTCTGGTACTCCCAATGAAATAAGTTGTGTGTATATCACATGCAAAACTAATTCCTCAGAAACTACATATTAGGATATCAAGAGACATGGAAGAAGAACTAGAGATGGCAGTATTTTCTGAAATCCATTACAATTATTGTTTACTTTTTTTTGATATCGATATTGAGGAAATATGAATGTACTTTTTTTAACTGCAAAGCAAAAATAAATAAATAGCTGCATTAGTTAAATCCATTTTCACATCTCGAGAGGTTATTTATTTTCACTGAGGGCTGATAAAAGTTCCCGATGACATGCTTTCTAATTTTAAAATTGCTCTCACTTCACAGTTCTGAAAAAGCTGATGTCAGGGAATGAGTGGGTGGGTCTGTTTTAAGTGTGATTCACACATTAGATTCTCTTATCAGCTTATGCATATTCAAAAGTGCTATCCACAGGCTGTGGGGTTCACAATGAGACTGCTTAAGGGTCATTTGGAGGGAGCTAATTAAGACAGGGAAAAGAGGAAAGTTGCTACCCCATCTTTTCTTTGTTTGATGTCAGGAACGCAAAAGCTCCAGTCTTATCTACACCACAATAGAATACTTCCCACCTGCAAAGGGGTTCTCCCTGCCCTTAACCCTGTTCCTTCCCACCATCTTGTGACTCTCCAAAATGCAGAAGTAAATCCAAGTCTGTCATAATCTCCCCTGTACATGGAGCCATGTTTTCAAATGTGATTAGGGCTGGAGTGCAAGAACTACCTCCCACACCAAGGCTGGTTCACGGTGTAGTATTGGTATAAGTCTTGTGTTTATGAGGCAGCCTGAAATAACACACTGCCCTGCCAACATGACATCTCTTCTGTAGACATTTTTCAATACTATCTGCTCCTATTGTGGGTCTGATCAGGATAGCTCCTCCCTAAAATAGATCCTTCTGTAAGAAAGAAAAAGCCCTTCCCTGAGCTTTTAGTTACAGCACAGGGAGTAGGAACTTCTCACGTATCTGAGATGAGACACAACTGGGATGATGATGTCAGGTGCCTAGGTGAAACTCAGATGGCAGGCCACTAAACTTGTCACAAACTGGTTTATTTCTCAGATCACCAGACTAGCTATCAGAACTACATTTTCAAAGCTCTTCACTGGAGAGAGGTGCTTTGTATCTTCTGTGATACTTTTACTGGCATAGAAGAGGGTGTTATGGAATGATGAAATGGCAAGCCTGTACCATCATCTTGGTAGAAAGATAAGCTTCACCCATGACAGCTATACAAGAAGATTCTGTATGATGGCTGCTGGACACAGGCATACCCTGAGGCACAATCTGGCTCTCTTATTCCCTGTATGACTAACAGCACCTCCAATGAACAGCCTCGTCACACTCACCACAAATCTTCCCTCAGCCTAAGCAGCTGGAGAAGGTTCTGTTGACTGCAATGCACACATCTTGCTTCTCAGAAGTTAGAAAGCACAGCTGAGGTGGGGAAGGTAGGAAGGAGGCTGGGTGGTAGGGAGGGAACGTATATGATACAGACACACACAACACTGTAATTAAGGGTAATTTCAGAAGCGTTTACCTGTGTTTCAGTGTCTGACAACTTTTCACTTGTGAATGCTGCAAACGCCTCAGCTCTACAGACTGATCTTGTTTTTCTGTTGCTGGGATGGGAGGAGCAGAAAAATGAATCGTTCTCTGAATTAATTACCTCCTCTGATTTGAGCAACATGCACTGAAATACAGTTTAACTCTTGCTCAGGAGGATTTAAGTGCTTACACTAAAACAGAACTGAAATGGAGCCATGCCTAGTGTCTACATATACAGAGGTATTGTAGTGGCTCTCTCACCTGCAGAGCATAACCAAGGAGGAGTGCTCACATATGGAAGATTTGGCATTTTTGAAAGGCTACACTGAAACCCTGCCTTTACCTATGACCTCTAGCTAGCAACAAAGGTACCATAAACGTCACCTTAGTTCAGTCACCACCCTAAAAACAATGCTTGGTTTCAATATCCTTTTGCTGTGAAACTGAGGTTCTCTATCCCTTTTGCTGAAAAGTACTATGATGTGATATAAAACAGAGCTGCAAGTCAGAGGGCTCAAGTTATATCCCTAATTCTACAGGTGTATCAGTTGTGGGCACATTGCATCACTTCTTTCCATTCCTGTTTTCCTTCTCCTTAAAGCAGTAGCAGCATCTTCCATCTTTCTCAAGTTCTCTGAAAGCTGTAACTCAAAGAAAACTGAGTAATGAGTACTTTGGAAAAGTCCAGAGTTTAAAAGTTGTCAGGAAAGTAGCATTTAAATGGAATTCCAAAGATCAAGTCAAACAAGCAGTACTAGCCCCACTTTTTAATTTCCCTTTTTTAAGTTAGCTTAACAATCGTGCTCCAGGTCTTGATTCACAATATCAGTCTCTGTCATGTCAAGGTATGTGACATCAGACTACATCAGAGTGCAAATGATATTGTGTAGCATGATAACAAAATACTCCACTCCAAGGCAATGGTATCGATGGGACAAAAGTAAGGGAAATTAAAGACAAAAATTGTTTTCTTTCATTTAAAATAACATTGCAGTTTAGTTTGTCCATCACTTTACCTTAAAAATGGAAATATTTCCAGAGTTTATAGCAGAGAATGACTATGGGCATCAAGCAGAACCACACAAACTTTGGACTAGTAATACAATTTATTTTCTCAAACATTTCTATCCTGACCTGCAGCTCCCCAGACAGTTGAGGCCTAGGAAGTACAGCATCACACTCTTCAAAGTTCATCCCCTTGCTTCCTATACCCACAGCAATTACTCCACAAGGTACTTCAACCAACTCCATAAATTGAGCTGTGCTGAACCTTGTGTTCTTCTAGTCTTTCACGACTTGGAAAATTCCCCTCAAGGGCTGGAATCTACAGCAGAGGAGACTGAGATCCCCATATTCTTTTACTCCATTATTGATGGTATTTGACCCCATAACTACAAAGCTGAAATATTTGTAACTCCACTATGCTTGCTGTTTTAATATAGTCTAAATCCATTTTTCTAGACCATTTTCTTTCTAGCTTTCACTGTGCAAAATGAGGATTTTCTGGGAAGGTCAGAGTGCAGCTGCAACATAAGGATACCTGCTTCCTGTCAGGGTGGCATGCAGATCTTATTCACATGTATATGCTGGTTATATTATTTTCCTTATTTTCCACTCCTTCCATATTTCCCCAGAGCAGCAGGAAGTAGTAAGTAGCTGTACTAATCTTGCTGTCTCTCACAAATACTCTCTGTGAACAAGCCTTGAAGTAATGACCAATGATGATACATCTGGGTAGAACTAAGAACACTTATGATATTCATCTCTGTATTCAAAAGTAACAAAATCTTTCTGTAGCACAGCTAATCTGTCACTGATAGGAGAAGGCGCTGCACTGCATGGTAGCAGCAATTAACTGTGGGTTATCATGCGTCTGCCTCTGAAAAACAGCATGACTGCATCCCATGCTAGTATCAGACTGGAAGATCCTGAGCATCACACTGACATCAGCATCCCCAATTAGGTGGCTCCCTCTCACTCACTACGTGGTGTTATCCCTTTGGGACAGTGGGTTGCCTGTGCTCCCACAATACTATGTCAATCCCATCCCAACTATAAATGAGCAGTCATGGCAATGGGCAGAGCAGAGCGAAGAGGAAGATAATTCTGGTCAGTGTCTGACAGTGAATTGTAAGCAAGAAGAGCTTACTGTAAAAAAGACGAAAAACCCAGAATGGGCTCTTCCCTATTCAGCTAAATCAAGAAATGACAAGTTTTTGACATATATTGAGTTAAAATGTGCAAGAGGATAAAGAAATAGAAAGGGAAGTATCATTAGCACTTTGTATTCACTTTCAATTCCATGGACTGACTTGACCACTGTTGGTGGACAAAGTATCATAGCAGTTCCTCCTTCTTCAATGAAAAAAATATTACGATTGCAAAAATCCTTCCTGTCATTAATCCTTCCTGTCAGAGCAAACCTGATCCTGTAGAATATACACAGCTCAGTTGCTGCAGAGCAGCATGTGTTCACGTGCTGGCTGTGTTCACGGTAGACATGGGCAGGACTTTTTCAGGAGTTTCTGTCACAGACAGGAAACATAATTGACCCTAAAGAAAACAGAAGTATTTAACAAAAGTGCCAGATCATCGTATCTGGGAATGACAAGATCAGACATACCTACCGCAAGTCCAAATACAGACCCACTAGCCAGACAAAGCCACTCAGCATAACAAAGAGGGGAGGAGCAGGAATTCATACAGGACCTAGCAGCCCTCTTCAGAAAGTGATTCCAGATGAGTGCCTGAGATTGGTGCGCCAAAGCTCTGTGACATATCTTATTTCTCTTCACAGACTGTACAGTAATTCCTGCCTTACAGTTTAGTTACTCAAAATTAGGTTGCATGTATACCTTCTAAAATACTCACGGATAAATCTCAGGCCCAGGTTTCTCTGTGAGGAAAAGACTGACAATAAAAACAGTGAATGCCACTCAGTCTTTATTAACTGGCAGTTATAATCAGTCCCCACACTAGCACTTGCCCTCCTGCATAGGCTTCTCCCGTCTTACAGCTATATCCATATAACAGCCTCATAAACCTACCAAATGTCTCTTTGCTGGAAACAGGCTACTATCTCTAGGAGGTTGACTCTGCTACACTGTCCCCTCCAGAGAGCTCTCACAAAGCAGTCCTTTGAGAACAGGCACCCTATGCGAAACTCCAGTGACCAACAAGGAGTGAATACAAAGGCAGCAGCTGCTGAGATGGCTGCATGTCTCTGATACCACAGCGAGAATCACAGTCTCTTGCTGCTCTCTTGTTGGAACCAAAATGACCATTTGTAAATGATTTTTAATTGTCATGTTAAAGAGCACCGAGTGCAGCAATCAGAGAGCTTCTGGTGTTGGAGGCCTGACACTGCCATCAGGCACGGATCAGCAGGCAGGATAATAGGAGGAAAAGCTGCAGGGTTACATAAGCAGGCGCGGGCAGGCAAGTGGGAGCATGAGAGAGAAGGGCAAGTGTTTGCTCTCTCCCTGCTCCCTTCTGAGGAGTAAACGTGAACTCACTCACAACACAGCCTCTTATGCCATGGATTAATTTGGTCTGTTGCAAACGCATAGAACTCAAAACCCTTGGGGGATTTTTCACAATGAAATGGTCATGTTACTTGTATATCTTCTCTTAAGAAACGAGAAGTGGCTTCTTCAGTTCCTAATAGCTCATGCCTACCTTGCCTAGAAGAAAACAAGGGAGGGGCAGCTAACTAAGGTTCAGCAGGCTCTGATTAGCTATTCCCCTTTTTGGTATTATGCTTTTTAACCAGCTCTTAATTGGAATGGTTCTTAGAAAATCTCACCAGGCCAAGGATCTTTCTAGAAAGTATGGTTCTCCACAAAAAGATATATAAAATCAGAAAGGCTCAGTCACTCTGGAAGTATCTTTTCAGCAAGTCCTACAAAAAGTGGAAAAAAAACCTTTTTATTCTGCTGGGGAATCATGGATCCAGTTGCAACCCATTAAGTTATCTGTCTCTGGGTATTTGTGAAACACCAAATATAGAAATGAGACAAGGGGTAATGGTTTTAAACTAAAAAAGGAGTTTAGACTAGATATTAGGAAGAAATTATTTTCACTGAGGGTGGTGAAACTCTGGAATAGTTTTCTCAGAGAGGTTGTAGATGCCCCATCCCTGGAAACAAGGTCAGTTTGGATGGGGCTCTGAGTAACCTGATCTAGTGGAAAGTGTCCCTGCTTACTGCAGGGGGGGTTGGGACTACATGACCTTAATGTTCCCCTCCAATCCAAACCATTCTATGATTCTATAGGTTTCAATCCTGTATATACAATGAAATAATACATAGTAATGGGTGTTCATTGACCTTCACATGTTTCTTACAAGTATTCTTTGCTATTGAAGACTCCACAGGACTTAAAGTGCCTTCAACTGAGTACCTGAGACCAAGTACCCACAAATTTCTTGTTCATCTCTCTAATCAGTAGACTACTGGGGAGCATACCAAAGCAAGGGTTGAAAACAATGATCCACCCTGCCTTCACTACAGAGTATCCAGACTACTGTAGTAAGAAGTCCTGGGTGCATGATCTCAGTGGGTATAATAATTATGCAAAACAGCAGGTAGCAGGAGAAAGGCACAGAAAAGTGTTCTGCTTCACTGAGGATTCTTATTACTGCTTAAATCCAGAAGATTAGATTTTCTTTCATTATTGCTCCCCAGGAGGCCATGGGCCTTGCAGCTCTAGGATATTTTGTAATCTGACATAAGGGACACCTGTTTGTCTGCAGCACACAGATTTGCTTGCCAAACACACTCAGCTTCTATTGTGAGAAGCAGAAGATCTATGCTTAGCACAGTCTGCGAGTGGAAGGTAGAAATGGCTAACCACTGCCCTTTAGTCTCCAAGAAGCTGCTTTGATTGCTCTTATCCTATTTATAGTTTCAAAGAGCTTTCCTTGCAATTAGGAGTAAGAAACTGAAAACAGTTATATCCATGTCCCCCTCTTCTACAGCAGCACTTCCACGTTGCGTCATTTTTGCCAGTCAGAAATTAGCATTATGACAACTGAATTTCATGAAAAATAAACACAGTAAATACACATCAACTTTATGAAAGCAGAAAATAAATTCTCCAGAACCTGGTTTATTAAGTTTAAGAACAAGTCTAATGCAATGCTGATCAGGAAAGAATCATTCTCATATTTTCTGATGTTCCTGCCAAAGCTTTCCCAGCTGTAGGGAACAGCTGATGAACAGCACTAGACACATCCAGTTCCCTATGTCCACACACAAGTTCCTTTGTATGTCAGGAAAACTCTCCCAGAAGTTTGAAACACTTGGCTTTGCTCCTTCCCTCCTCCCTTTAAGCCCTGTAGTGGTCCTCGTGCTCTCTTATCAAAACAATAACCAAAGTGTCGAGAAACTGGAGTGTTGATTTGGGTGGAAAAAGGATTTGCTGTAGTTTCATTGGTGCTCAAAGTGACTTTTTAATGATGCAAAAATATTGGTATGAGTTTGAAACTTTTCAATAACATGGTACAAAGTATTTCCTAATTCTCTACAGGTGGTAAACTGAGAAAGGATGAGATCATAAGGTTAAAGCCACCAGAACTGTTAAGAAAATCTGTCCCAGTGGCAGAGCTGACAGAGCCCACAGAGAGACAGGTAAGAACGAGCAGGGTATGAGAAGTGTGGGTTGTCCCCACACAGTTCTGCAGAACACTGACACTGAAGTGTACAGGTGACAAGTTAAGTGTTAGCTTTGTGAGTTACTTCACTTCAGATAACATTAGCAGGAATATCTAATTGGTTGTAGGCTCAAAGCAGAACCTGGGGATAACACCACCCACTTCCTATCCAACTCTGGCCCAAAGTTTCTGAAACATCACTCTGACAATATACCAAAACAAGAATAGTTGGAAATCTTGCACAAATATGCAGAGAACCTTTTCTATTACTGCCAGTCCAAGTTCTAAAAAATCAAGTGGAGAGGCAGTTCTGGCAGATAAGCTTCGTCAAATTTAACTTAAGCAGTTTAAGAAATTACTAAACACATCTGTCTATCCTACCACTTCACTGGAGAGGACCAAGCTCAAAAGTAAATCAATAAAATGGGAAGTCTGTTCACAGAATCATAGAATAACCAGGTTGGAAGAGACCCACCGGATCATCGAGTCCAACCATTCCCACCAATCTCTAAACCATGCCCCTTAGCACCTCATCCACCCGCACCTTAAACACCTCCAGGGAAGGCGAGTCAACCACCTCCCTGGGCAGACCGTTCCATTGCCTAATGACCCTTTCAGTGAAGAATTTTTTCCCTATGTCGAGCCTGAACCTCCCCTGGTGGAGCTTGAGGCCATTCCTTCTCGTTCTGTCCCCTGTCACTTGGGAGAAGAGGCCAGCTCCCTCCTCCCCACAACCTCCCTTCAGGTAGTTATAGAGAGCAATAAGGTCTCCCCTCCTCTTCTCCAGGCTAAACAACCCCAGCTCTCTCAGCTGTTCCTCATAAGGCCTGTTCTCCAGCCCCTTTACCAGCTTTGTTGCTCTTCTCTGGACTCACTCCAGAGCCTCAACATCCTTCTTGTGGTGAGGGGCCCAGAACTGGACACAGGATTCTAGGTGCAGTCTCACCAGTGCCGAGTCCAGAGGGAGAATAACCTCCTTGGACTTGCTGGTCACGCCATTTCTGATACAAGCCAAGATGCCATTGGCCTTCTTGGCCACCTGGGCACACTGCTGGCTCATGTTCAGTCGGCTGTCAACCAACACCCCCAGGTCCTTCTCCTTCTGGCAGCTTTCCAGCCAGGCTTCTCCCAGTCTGTAGCACTGCACAGGGTTGTTGTGCCCCAAGTGTAGGACCCGGCATTTGTCCTTGTTAAACCTCATGCCATTGGTCTCTGCCCAGCAGTCCAGCCTGTTTAGATCCCTTTGCAGAGCCTCCCTACCCTCCAGCAGATTGACACTTCCACCCAGCTTAGTGTCATCATGCCTCACTTGCTCCAGGTCACAGTTCTAACCAACATCTTAGCACAAACTCATCTTCTCTGGTGGCTTCATCTGAGTTGTTAGATTGTGAATTAGTCATGGAAATGCAGACACTCCACTCATTCTGCCACTCCACGGACAAAAATGATAACCATATGCACTGGGATAGAGTCCACAACTGAGAAAGATAACATTTAACGCACCTATGTTTGCCATAGTCTACCTGTAGATGCCTTAAAATCATTCAGGCTATCCCATCTTTGACATTTCACTCTATTCAATTCAAGGTCTTACAGCAAAAACTAGGGTGTGCAATTAATTAAATCAATTTGTCTTTCTTCCTTTCTGAACTGCAATTCTTTTGATGTGAAAGGCCTATAAAGCCACAAATAATCTTTCAATCCAACCAGTTTCTCTCTGGAATTGCTGAACAAGCTTCTTTCTACTGGTGCTGTCCTTACACAGAGAAGCAGTGCTTCACCAAGAAGCAAGGTACAAAAGCTACATGAACAGGTTTGATTTCAAGCACATTCAGTTTTGTGACTGCTGCTCTAAGGTGAAGATAAAATAAATACATAGAGTAATATGCAAAAGAGAGGAGCACAAATCAACCTCCCCAAAAAGGATTAACAACACAAGACAGGAAATAAAGGAAGGCTCAAGATACTCTTCAACTCACAAATATTTTAAAACTTAGGAAATCTATTTCTTGTCTACCTTGACTTTCTGAAGGAACCGGAGGGTTGCAGGAAGTGAATTTATGCTTCAGGGGAAACGGGAATGTTACCCCACCCATTTGCAGTATTCTTCAGTTCATTAAATGAAAGAAATTGATTTGGCGAAGCTAATTTTGTAATTAAAAAGCTTATCATGGTTTTCTCTAATGAGCTAAGCAAACAGACAGTAATTCAGTGAAAATATTTACACAGTGAACACTGGGGGATGTATGTTGAGAAGATTAAATAATAGAACAAAACAGGAGAAGGAGAGAAGGGAAAGTAAGCAAAGGAGAAGAGGTCAATTCCAGATCCAAGTTCATCTCAGGATGTTGGTCCTCTGATGCCTTGCTCCATTTCCTTTGACTCACAGCAGCAATGGAAGAAAAGAGCAAAAGAAACCTATGCTATTCCCCCTCTGTAAGTGGGCTTTTCACAGACTGAATTTACTGTGCTGTCATCTCCAGCTAGGACCATAGCCAACGCTCTATTCAGGACTTCATGGAACAGCTTTATATGCATAGAAAACTAAGGATTACCTTTCCAGGATACGCTTTCACCCTCTTGTGTGCCAGAAGTTTTGTATATGCTGATTGAGGGCACAGTGCGCAAGGGAGGAAAAACTCGAGAACTGGAAGAAAAACTTGACGATGCTTGCTTCAAAAATTTCATCTGTTATAGCTGGAATGGTACTTGGAACACAAAGTATTAATTATTCTCCTTCAGAAAACAAGAAAAAACAAAGATCCTGCCTCAAGCAAACCTTTGTATTACGTGAAAAAGGAAACGGAGGAAACTCAGGAGTTCACTAGAGATTTCTCTGCTTTTGGCCTGTTTGGTTATGCGCAGGTGCATCCTTCCAGTCCTAGGGGAAGGCTTCCTCGACGAGGAAGTCATGTCTTCTCCTGTGCCACCACTTCCCTCATCCTCCGGAGTTTGTTCTATCATTATGTCTCCCTGCCCCATGTAACCATGTATTGAAACCATTTTAAGAGGTGGGGGAGGAGTAAGCTGTGGAAAAAGTCATTCTTCCTCTTCAGAGTTCTGCATGCTTACAAAGCTGTTCTTTCTAGTCTTGAAAACAGAACTGGCTCAGATACTGTAGCAACAGGCAACAGTACAAGTGAAAAGAATAAAAAAGAGTCCTAAAAACAGTGAGCAGAAGATCAGTTAGATGTGAGGCAGCACAGAGAGAGGAAAATGCTGCTAAGAGAAAGGTTAATAGCGGGAGTGAACTCTCAAAGCTTAAATGGCTAGAAAGAGAACAAAATGGGAACTTCAGTGGACAGAGAAAAAACTTGAGAATCTAAAAATTCTTCACATCTCAACTAAGAAATAGCGGCATCCCAATGTGTAGCATGTGCTTTTAAAAGCTCCTTTACAGCTACAATGTACAGCATGAACCAACTCATACTAATAATGAGGAAAGTAATTCAGGAGATTTGACTCTCAAACTTTCTAACAGACAGCATATTGCTGTGTCTCACAGACTTGGGGATACACACACACGCATAACTGAGAGACTTCCTTCCTTCCTTAAGATTTACTTCATAATGAGACAACTTACCTGCATTTCTGAACTAAGTCCAACAGGAACCACTAGTAGAGACTAAAGGTTTGTGATGAATCAGCACATCTCCCAGAGCTATTTGAAACTATGACACCAAAAGACACCTTTAGATAAAAAAATAAAAAGCTGAATTTCTGTCTGCTGAGTCCAGATCCACACCAACCCTTTCCCAAATAGCCTCTTAAAGACTAATGCAAACCTGGTTTACTAAGCTAATAGCTGACTACAATGCTATAAAAAGGTATCTGCGACTTGCATGGAAGCCTTGAGCTGAGCCAAACCAGCGTCATACCAAACATACCCATAGCTCCTCAAAGGCAACAAAGGAAATTCATTTCTTCTTTCCTCAATGGCATCCTCTGCACATCCCACTTTCTCTGTGATATGTGAAAGCAAAGATGCAACTTAAAATCATTCCAAGACCACAGAGTAGGCTCTGAAAATCCACAGAAGCTGTACTCCCAGCTACAGGAGCTAGACGTAGCCTACTCTCATGCCAGGAAGCTTACTCTTATGATGGTGCCTTGGACCAGAAGATAAAGTTTCTGAAAAGAATTGTAGAGACACAAGGCAAAGCAAGACAGATGAAATCGTAGAAGAGCTTAGCGTCTTTAATGATCCTTAATCCCTTACCCTGGAAAGAAGACTCCTTTCTCTCATAACATATCCTGCTTGCTGTCCCTGAACATTCTCTGACAGGAGGGCACGATCACACAATCATTAATACCAGATAACCACACTGCTTAGCAGTACTAATTTGATACAGAGCAGGCATAGCCCATAGCTGCACCTCTGTTAAATTAGCCAGAGAATATGATACAGCATTTAATGCCATTGTCATACCAGCTGGGGTTGAAAATATTTGATCCAGCATATAATCAGAGATGCTTAAACAGACAGTCCAAGATCCAGCACAAAGTCTACTGGCACACACCAAAATAATTTTAAAAAATCTGAGAAAGCAGAATAAATTTATTTGTGCCACGAGGTCCAGCTTTTCTGTTTTTATCTAAGATTTCCTAAAGTTGGACCAACTGTGCCATTGAAACACTGTCACTATATGCATGGCAGCGAGAATCTCTTTCAGTACACAGGCATAGAGACAGAACTTAAGATAAATCCAGAATTTCCCTGCCTTTTGTGACTCATGGCCAAACGTGTATAGGAATTGCCTATAATTAAGGTTTATGAAGCTCAGTACCACAGGCTCAGTCCCACAAGCTAAGGAGCACCTCATGATTTAAAGGAATTTGAGGTATTACAACACTGACTAATTGGTTGCAAATGAACTGAATAATTGGTTGCCAATAAGACATCCCAGCAGTCATGTTTTGTATTACATTTTCTAGCATATAAACTATTTTCCCTCTCCTTCATCCTTTGTCTCCTCTCATACATATGTGAGAATCTCACACATATAACTCTTCCCACCAGTATTTCTGAATCCAGGAGCAACCCCTTCAGGATAGCAAAGTAAGTCAATAATGAATTGCTGGCAAGAAAATAGACAAGAGCCCAGGAAGCTGCCTAGGTCAGTCCTTAGAGCAGAGCCAAGCCACTTAATTAGCTGGAAAAGTAACATGAAAATCCCAGTGGTACTGCAGTAATAAATTTGTAATAAATGCTACCTTTATACATAGCAGAAAACCCCTTCTGGTTATACTTCTGGGGAATAATCCTGCCTTGTCCTTAGACAAACAGACTAAATGGAATATGGCAGGGCTTTTCCACCTTTTACTTCTGTAACTTAATACTGCTGGCAAAACAGTAACTACACTTCGGCCTCCCCTCCCCCCTTTTTTTAAATGATGAATTTCTAATTGACTTATTTCATAGAATCATAGAATCATAGAACCACCAGGTTGGAAGAGACCCACCGGATCATTGAGTCCAACCATTCCCACCAATCTCTAAACCATGCCCCTTAGCACCTCATCCACCCCCACCTTAAACACCTCCAGGGAAGGTGACTCAACCACCTCCCTGGGCAGCCTGTTCCAGTGCCCAATGACCCTTTCTGTGAAAAATATTTTCCTAATGTCCAGCCTAAACCTCCCCTGGCGGAGCTTGAGGCCATTCCCTCTTGTCCTGACCCCCTTCACTTGGGAGAAGAGGCCAGCACCCTCCTCTCTACAACCTCCTTTCAAGTAGTTATAGAGAGCAATGAGGTCTCCCTTCAGCCTCCTCTTCTCCAGGCTAAACAACCCCAGCTCTCTCAGCCGCTCCCCCTAAGACTTGTTCTCCAGGCCCTTCACCAGCTTTGTTGCTCTTCTCTGGACTCGCTCCAGAGCCTCAACATCCTTCTTGTGGTGAGGGGCCCAGAAATGAACACAATATTCGAGGTGCAGTCTCACCAGTGCCGAGTCCAGAGGGAGAATAACCTCCCTGGACCTGCTGGTCACACTGTTTCTGATACAAGCCAAGATGCCATTGGCCTTCTTGGCCACCTGGGCACACTGCTGGCTCCTGTTCAGTCGGCTGTCAACCAACACACCCAGGTCCCTCTCCTCCAGGCAGCTTTCTAGCCAGACTCCTCCTAGTCTGTAGCACTGCATAGGGTTGTTGTGCCCCAACTGCAGGACCCGGCATTTGGCCTTGTTAAACCTCATGCCATTGGACTCTGCCCAGCGGTCCAGCCTGTTCAGATCCCTTTGCAGAGCCTCCCTACCCTCCAGCAGATCGACACTTCCACCCAGCTTAGTGTCGTCCGCAAACTTGCTCAGGGTGCACTCAATGCCTTCATCCAGATCATTGATGAAGACATTGAACAGGGCTGGACCCAGCACTGAGCCCTGGGGAACCCCACTTGTCACTGGCCTCCAGCTGGATTTCACACCATTTCCCACCACTCTCTGGGCCCGGCCATCCAACCAGTTTTCCACCCAGGAGAGTGTGCGCCTGTCCAGCCCAGAGGCTGACAGTTTCTCAAGCAGAATGCTGTGAGAAACTGTCTCAAAGGCTTTACTGAAGTCCAGAGACTTCAGACTTCCATAAACTTCAGTTTATGGGTGACTGGGTGTACCTGCCTGTATTACTGCTCTCACAGGATAGAATTAGAGCTGCTCTAGCAGGCAACACTGCACATATGCTTGGACTGTGAAGATGGACTAGAGGGTCTCCTTCAGCTCAGGCAGTGACAGTCTTTGGGTTTTGGAAGAACAGGACCAGACAGGTCTAATGCCCTTATGCTGCATCGAAGAGGATTTTTTTATAGCAACAGTTGCAAACTCAACCTGGACTTTCTTTGATCTGAAAAAATCTGTACCTGAGGACTCACTACAGAGAGAAAATTATTAGATAATGACTTAAACATCTGAAAGACCAGCTGAGGAGAAGGCACAGTAGGGGAGCTATTGAGAATAGCTCTGAGAAGTGATCCACACATCTCCCACCTTACTGGCAACTCAGAGTGTCTTTTTTTCCTTTTTTTTTTTTCTTCTTTAAACTGTATGAAGTGAGGCTGTTGTGATGAGGCGAGAATGAGGTGGCAGTGAGGTTTCTCCAAGGAGTCTTTACCTTTTACCTCTGGGTATATCGACGCGTGCCTGCAACACGTGAAACACTTGAGTATTAGCTGAGCTCTCTTTCTCCAGTTAAAAGTATTAAATTGCAGATGCCAAGTGTTTTCTTCCCCTCATTCTCTTTCAAATTCCTGAAAGCTAAAGTAATTTTGTCATGACTCACATTATAAAAAGAACAAGCGATGTGACTGCTCCCACTTATGCACATGTACAAAACAAATATTCTCTGTCCTCTCTACCTTGACTTGCTAGTGCCTGCAGTCCTATCACCACAGCCATCTGTTTAAGCATTAATGCCAAACTCAGCTCCATGAAGCAATTTCCATCCCCCCCAACCCCCCTGCGCCGCTTCTTTTTTTTTTTTTTATTCCTGGGGGTGGAAATCTTTTTTCGTCCCTCTCCCAATTATTCTTCTGTCGCTTTTATTAAATTCACTAGAATTGGTACATGGTAATGTAAAGAAGAATTTGGCTATGATATAAGTAAAAATCTTACGTGTTGACAGAAAATATCCATTCACATATCACAAAACCTGGACACAAATCACAGTACTAAAATATGAGAAATCACAGTAACAAAACATGAGATAAATTAGAAACAAACACCCCTCAAGGTTTTATCCATAACAGCTTCTATCCCAGAATATAAAACTGACCTTACTAGACTTCTTCGTGAACATCATTCATTAGAGACATGGTCTGATGACTGTGATACCTTTTTTCAGCAAATTCGTTAGTGATGGAAACAATTACAACTATAAAGTTTCTAAATAAAATATGCACTCCAAGATAACTGGTGAGGCTTTATGTTAAATTCACAATCCAAAGCCTTCTCAACTAAAAGATTAGTCGGTTTTCTTCTATATTCAATGAATGTAATGTCAGCTTCTAGAAAATAGTCTCCTCAACAATTTTCTTTCAGAAAACCATCCCACTTCAGTCCCTTTTATCTCTCAGCTGAACCATTGTTGCAGTCACAAAACATCCAAAGTACAATCTGAACTAAAAACAATTTTATGAATCGTATGAAAACATAAGGCTTTAATTTTCACTTCAGCTTACCTTTTAAAAGTTGCAACAAAGAATGGAATTTATAACAAGGAACAGGTGTCATGTTTGGGACAAATAAATTAATTTTCCTAATTCAATAAAACAGATTCTTTAAAAAGGTTTACAAGGTGGAGAAAAATCTTTAGTAAAACTCTTACAAATGGTATTATTTTTGCAACTACCTCTGTAACTTCCTTTTTGTGAATCAACAAAGTGCTATGAACTTATCTCTTTACATATATATGGAACAGGTGAAAATAAGAAGCACTAGAAATCAAGTGGTGACAAGTCTTTTGAATGGTACTGGTTCATCTGTGGTAAGGATGACTCTCCAAGCTTCTGAATCCTTGCTACCAATTCAGATTCAAGGGATTTTGGGCATACTCCCATTGTCAATGTGTAAGCAAAAAGCAAATGCTGCTGAAGGTATCTATACAGCTGTGTATTTATCATAACCAAATTTCAAACTCCAACCTTCCCAGTCTATTTAAGGGAGGAATAAATGGTTAAAAACCTGCATTATAATTTCTCAATAATGGCTCAATTCTTTTCCTTAAATACAAACCTAGATGTAGCCAGAGGGGTTTCTCCTTAGTACAGACTACAAGGTTCTGATGCACATCTGGAAACATGCAACAGTATAGCTGTGCCTTATCACCCACTTTTTCTTATGACCAACATAGTTTGTATGCTCTCTGCTGAAGGCTGCATTTCTAACTCACTTTTGCTAAGCCTTTTATCATCAGTACTATGTATAAAATATTAAAAAATAATGGTTATGGCTAGATAAATAATTTACTGAGAATAAAAATCCATGCAAGTTTAGCCCCTTTTCATTCTTCATGGACTGAACCAGTTTCTGTGAATGGATTAGTTATTCCAAAACATCCGTCAAATAGTTCATTTGAGCACATTTCCGCCTCTAGAACACTTGCAAGCTGCTCACTTCAATTATTCCCTATTCACACTGCACGAGTGGTAGCACAATATTGTTTTCAGTTCCTGACTAGAGGAATAAAACTTTTTAAATGGGTGAGTGATAAGTAGCAAATGCTAAATCACTGTTCATAAATAGCTTTCTAAGATAGATGACTGCATGACTGCATGACTACATGACTATGTTAAAGTCTATGAAGCCTATAGAAGAGAGATGTTTTTACAAATATCTACAAGAAAGGAGTAATATGACCTCGTATGTAGTGGTAGCTTTAATTTAAAAAGTATTTACAGATTGCTTTTTGTATTAAATGGCAAATTTTAATATCCAAAAGTGAGATTTTTAAATCTCCAGCAGTAATACTATACTGAAGAGTTCAGTATTGGTTTTCAAATGGAAAGAACAGCCACAACCAAGAAAACTCAGTAATTTTTAAGGAGGTTCAGCACCCTTACTACCGGCAATCACTATTGATTGCTTTGCCTATTTTGCATGCTGTAAACATCTATGAGTAGTTTCATCTTCCTCCTAAAGCTGTGACACTAAAAATGCTCCCATAGTTTTCACTACCTAATAACTAATCATTGCAAAGCTCTCTTTGATCACAATGTGACAGATAACGATAACCATGAAGGAAGTTGGACAAAAATTTGTTAGTGTCAACCTCTGTAGCTAAAGATTGGTTTTGTTATTTCTGTACTAGAAGAAGCAGAGGTGCTTTACTATATTATTAGTAGTGGATAACAGCATTCTGCTGCCATGGGTGAGTTGTAGGTCCATAGTGTTAGCACAGTGGTATTTGGGTGACTGATTGGTGGAGAGCTTTTGCAGCATTAAGTTTGGTAGGATGTGCTTGTGCCATGACTTTGCCATAGAAGACTTATTTATTTTAGGCAAGGAATAGACAAGAAGTGGTTTGAGCTGACAGAAGTCAGGAATAGGAAAAATATAATAAGTACCACTTTAACCTGCTATAGTAACAGAATCTGTTCCAAGTCCTCTTTTTATTTTTATTTTGAACTCACAGTAATAAATAAGAAAAACCCAAAGCTGTAACTAATGTCAGAAGAAATCAGCCCAAAATGAAGACAATCAGAGGCAACAATCTTCCTGTATCCCTGTGAGCCAAGCTACGCTGCCTGCTCTTGATCTTCAAATTCTCCCTCTTGTTTGCCAACACAGTATTCACCCCATCTTTCTTGTCATCAACATATGCTACTTTAAAAAAAAAAACTTTACAGTTAAAAGCTGACTGCAAGCTCCAGGGCTGATGGGGACTTCAATTCAATGCGAACTTCAAAGGGAACATGTTAGGTGCTTACATGAGTGACATATCATCACTTTTCTTCCTGCACTCAGTGTGCCCTGATGAATAATCAAGGCAGCTTTTATAGAGATGCAAGAAATGCTGGTCGCAGTTTGTCTTTGAGTCAGCTGACATTTTTATTTTATATATAAAGCAAATGAAGGTTGAAGACAGACAGAGAGCAAGAAATGAGACTGTGTGCCAACCCCTTCAGATCTCATTTAGTCTGTTACAGAGAAATTAGTCTTTACAATCCTGAATGCTAATAAGGGGCACATATCTCTCCTCTGAGAAATTAAT
The DNA here is from genome assembly GCF_032191515.1 of Phaenicophaeus curvirostris. Taxonomy (NCBI): domain Eukaryota; kingdom Metazoa; phylum Chordata; class Aves; order Cuculiformes; family Cuculidae; genus Phaenicophaeus; species Phaenicophaeus curvirostris. The sequence continues at coordinate 46,517,331 of NC_091396.1, read as the reverse complement.
AAATCTTGAGACAGCTTAAAGGAAGGACAAAAGAAAATTTACAGCCTTTAGTACAGACATCTGTGCCTTTGTATCATGGTGGGATTAGGAGGAGGGAGCTGAAAGACTTGTAGAATTGCTGAGGGAAGGAATGTGAGGGGTTCAGATTTTTCCAAAGGTTAGGAGTTACTCCAATATCTAGCATAAATAACCTGGTAATTCCATGGACACAAATGATGACAATGAGGAACAAGCTTACTTCGTAAGAACTGAGCCATAGTGCTTGCAAAGCCCTATTATCCTTGTGATGGTCCCCTGCCATCCTCCCACTGCACCTCGGATGTGGCCTGCAGCATCCGCAGATACTCCAGTCTGGCATGAGAACACAGCAACTTTCTCTTTCATTAAGTCAGAGTTTTGACAGGACTCAAAACAATTAGGTGTGAAAACCTAATGGAACAATCATGAGAATCATAGTTTCCAAATTTAGTAATGAAGTGGATAATTTCAGTGAAATATAATGTGGTTTTTCACAGTAACTGCAACAAAGAAGCATCAGATATCACTGGGCTCACACAGCATCCTATATTCTGTTCTCAGCTTCCTGCATATAGAGGTAAGAGATCAGACTTGTTGGAAGATGGCTTGGATGTTCCCAAAAGAGGCTATTCTCTGGTCCATGCCAATTAAGACCTGTAAGCACTTTCAGCTAGTTTGAATAGGAACTTCATAACACAATACTGAAGTAAAAGATAACTACTATCAAAAGCAAAGTCAGTACTGAAAGGCAAGACTGACGGAAAATAGGTTAGATAATTTTTTCTTTACATTTCTTAAAATGATTAAAGAAACAGAACATTTTTCTTAATTATCTAAAACAATTTGAACAGCTCTGAGGAAAATAAAAGGACTATGCAGTATTGCTACATTTCTTGTAGAAGCAAAACAGAAGAAAAGTTTTATTCTCATGTCTTTCAATAACTTCATAAAGACCCTCTTTTTCAAATAAAGCTAATTTTTGACTGATGGATTTGTTTTTAAGAAAAGCAATGGAGGTGCTAAGCAGCAGGTTGGCAGGGAGGTCAGCTGGAGGCTGCTAGGCCTGCCAGGAACATGCAATGTGCTGCCACAGCTACTTTGCACATGAGCCACAATCAGGACCATGGCCCCGTCAGGGGGAGCTTGGAGTTGTTTGACTAGGTATGAGAGAGGGCACTGTGACTGCCGCTATCAATCCTCCCTTTCTAGTATGTCTAGTGCCATACACATTCAATGACAGACATTTTTGCAGCACAGTTAAAAGGAGGATGAAATGAAATATCCAAGATACTTTCCACCGGGCCATCCTCTCCCATCTAAAATCTATGCATCATGTACATTCTTCTTCATCACTTGATCACTATAGCTCTGCTCAACCTAATTCATACGGAGCTTTAAAAAGAATAAAATCAAACACTGCTTGATGGGAAAAGAAGTCTTTGTTTAGGATGATGAACAGACAAAAAAAAAAAAAAATTAAAAGGCTCACAGCTAAGAGCTGCGCACTTAACAGGCCTGCAGCAAGATGGTTCTTGCAAGTTTAAAGGAAAGTCTTACTATAATAAATCAAATTGGTTGAGTTGAGATTAAAACTAGATGTTTTAAGTGTCAGGCTAGCATATGTACAAGGTCCTTGCTGTTTAGCCTGCATCTACTGACGCATGAGGCAGCAAAGATAAACCTAATGGTTTAAGAACTGTGACATCTACTTTCCAGTTTCTAAAGTTTCAACCTTCACAGATACAGCAGGTCTGTTTACTGATCAGCACAGCAATACACGAGCATAAAAGATCCAGATGACACTAAACCTGGAATGGACAGTAGCTGTGGTGTTTGTGGGAGAGCTCACCCTCAGTTTGTGCTTTGGAAGGGGTAAAACTCCAAATTAAGGATGATCCCAAACCTCAGGGATACAATTCCCTTCACCTCACTGGGAAGTGAGTGGTAAGAAGTGGAGATGATCTCACTGGCAACTTGAGGAAAGCACAAATTAAACTCCTTTTCACATTTCAGCTTTTCCCTCAAGACTCTCATGAGTGCCTGAAAAGTCTTATATGAAAAAAATGAGAAGTTTCACAGGTGGCAGAACTGAAGCACAATAGAACAACATCAGAGCCAGGAAAAGTACTTGGAAAAATGAACCTTTTGTCCATTACCTAATATATTTGCTATATTTTCACTTATCTTCAGGTCCATTTGCTATCTATACCTGAGTCGCTTTCCATACAGCCTCTTAGTGAATCTAATCCCTACTTTTCTACCAGAATGTTTCAATAAACAGCTAGGCAGGTCTTGATAAACAGACAGGTCAGCATCCACAGCCATGAAGAGTGAGGATCCTGGGAGATACTGCAGAAAAGCCTTAGTTTCACACTTTTGACTGAAGTTCTTTGATGGATGTTCTGTTAGAATAAATATCTTTATTTTGTTAGAGAAAAGTACTGTTTCTTACTAATCCACCTGGGCCAGACCCAAGTTTCATGAACTCAATAGCTACCTGCAGGCTGACTTGCAATTTAGCATGATTACCTATTGCCAGTAAATCCTCAGTCTTCACAGTCCAGGCAGTCAGTACTGAGAAATGTTAAAAATATAACTTGCTGCATGTAGTGGAGGAGGAAGAGAAATGTGGGAAGGAAGTGAGAGAAAAAAGAGCAATATATCAAAGAAGAAAATAATGGAATGTAAAAAAATGGAAGAAATATAGAAAAGAAAAAAGGAGATGAGAAGGAACAGCAAGAAGAGTTGGAATAGGAGTGAAGAAGTGCAAAAAAGGCAGTTTCAAAAGGAATTTTTTTTTAAAATTTGAAGTATAAATTACATGTTTTGTTTCTTCAAAAGCAAACTTCTTGTGTGACATGGCTGCAGCAAAATTTATTTACACTCCTTTCCTTCCCCTTCTAAAATCTGCTCAAGATTTCTCAGCAGAACTGCCAAAACTGAATCTTGAAAGGCAAAATAAAGTAGATCAGGAATGCTGAGTCAGAAGAAGAGCTTGAGCATGCCACCCTTGTGTCTTCCTATTCCATGAAGATATTTGGAGTGACAAGAGCAGCAGTAAACCCTTGTGGGAAAGTAGATGTCTATGGACCTGCTTAAGAGCAGCAGCCAAATCCAGGCTGCTCTACTGCCACAAAACATTCAGTGGTGGAAACCTGCAGCTCCAATAGAGCATGGCACCCCAGCACCTAATTCATCTCTGGTGTGTGCAAAGGCAGCAGTGAATATACTCTGTTATCAGTCTCAGCAGGGTACCCCTGCAAGTACCTGCCTCCTTGAACTGTCCTTGCTGCTGTCATAGTTTGAAGAAATTATTATATGGTGCACAACACAGACTGCAAACTAGTGCTTGGTCTTGGTCTCCTCTCTGACTCTTTTTGCCTCACAGCTTCACTTTCCAATGGCCAAGTTCCTTCCATTTGGTTTGGGTTTCTTTTCCCAGCTTCTCCTTTCTGCTGCTTTTATTGTGTCCTTCATCTGCAATTATAACTCTCTATTACAGGATCACCTAAAAATATTCCTATTTATTATAATTATACTAAATGCCGCCTTCTGCAGTCTCAGTATTATGAAATGGAAATTTTCATTAATAGTGAATTCCTTGTTCAGGAAAGAGAATTCATGTTCTTCTCTCTCCTTGGTAATCCACTCTCTCTTTCTGGGATCGACTTACACCCTGTTAGTTTCCCTTAGGTTGTCTTTATTTTACTAATTTTAAACCAAATACATGCTCTGCTCTGTTAACCTATCTTCTTATTTTGCACATCTTAAACTCCTTATTACATTTACATGCTGTTGAAGGAGGCAGTGTTGGGGGCATGTCACAAAGCTGTGTAATCAAATTTCAGGTATGTTTTAAAGGCACATTACATGTGCCAACTACCTATTAGTTGAAACACTAAGAGCTTATTCAACCTCTGTAGAAGGGTGACCACAGGACACAGAGCTTGTGATCCAAACTGTGCCCACTGTGACACTACAGGGATTAAATTTTGCGCTGTCTGTACAGGGCTAAATACAAGGGATATTATGGTTCAATATTCAGTTCACTGTCAAAGATATGAGATCACAACTTAATCACAATTGCAGCCTGTCAGTATCAAAAACATGGTTGGTAGGAATTAATAAACCACAATTTTGGCATCACTTCACTGAATCAGCTAAAAGGCTTGTACATTCATAATATGGGTTCTCCCCTTTGGAATCAGATTGACCATGTGAAAACTCAGATGTTTAGGATAAACATTCACTATCAACAGTTGTTAAATAAAATATATCCTTTTCCCTTCTTTTCTGAGAAACTGAGAGAGGCCCCCCAGTGAGAAAAATGCTTTGAAACTCTGGTCACATAAATCTGCACTTATAATGATAAAGCAGGAAAGCCAAAATCAAATTGCGACCATCTTAATCTGTGAACGGGGTCCGTACTGCCTCCTGAAGACTTATGCATCCTTACATTTGAGATAAATATATTAAGAAGAGGTATTTAAAATTCTGGTTCATTGCAGAAGTCAATGCCATTTCTTGGGTTTGGTTTTTTTTTACTGTAACACATAACGTGGACTTTTGGAAATTCATGATTGCATCTAGGCCTTCAAAAAGTACTTGTGTGCTGTGGCAGCTGAAGCAGATTCTTCATTAACTCTTGGTAGTAATTCAGCCTCTCCGACACTCAGCTGACCACAACAGTCTCTATCAAATTAGGATCATGGTAGCGCGTATTCCAGCAAAATATTTCAAAACTATCTCCAAAGTTCACCAGAGCCCCTCTCTGTTCTGGCAAATTGATCATAACATCATGAAGTAGGCTGCTCGAGAAAATGTAAGGTACCTACTAGTTCCAGGCAAGATGCAATAAAAATCCTCATTTTTTTTTAAGATATCAGTATTTCTAATCTCAGGACTCTGTGCACCAGAAGAAGAAAAAAAAAACAAAACCCAAACTAAAACAAAAAAATTGACAATAAGATTAAATGCAATCAAGATATCCCACCTTTTTTTTTTTTAAATTACTTTTCTTTTAGTCAAAGTGCAGTTAATTTCCCATTTTCTTCTAGCCCAACTGTACATCTCCAAGAAAATATTTGCTCAGTTGTGTGCTTGCACTTCCATGGTCTCTGACATGAACGAACATGAATTAAAAGAGATGAACTGATAATTCAGCTGATTATTTTTCTCTTAGTTACATTATCAGTTTAAAACCACCTTTGCATAAATGATTCAACTGGTTAAATAATCTTTTGCCTATTTGCTTTACATTGGCTTAGAATACAGACATTTCATTTTTTTGCATTTTTCGTTGAGCTAATTGAGATAAACATATCCCAGAAACACAGTGCTACATTAGCATCACTGACTGCAGAGCTGAGGCTGTGGCTGGATTTTGGCATCTTGTTAATAAGAATACTGGCTTTTGGACTCTTTTTTATGAGTTGTTTGGCTTACATGTCAGAGCAAAAGAAGCCTGCACAGGAAAGTGCTGAGAGTTTTAGAAACTTTTCAGCAGAAAAAAGGTTCTTGTTAGTTTTAGGTGCTCGTTGTAAAATGCTCCTATTTCTTTTGCACACCTGCTTTGGAGTCAGTACAAGATTCAGATTCATTATCTTGTTTTATAAGGTACCCAATAAATAATCACAGCTAATTTGGAACTTTCCATTTATTCACATTGTTTATCTCTACATCTGTACTTAGCACCACAGTTTTTCTCACTCTCCTTTTTGTCTGTTTGTTATACTGTTATTATTTTCTTATATTTGACTGGAAGTTCCTAATGGCATAAATCACACTGTTATACATTCATACAGTGTACCAGATGGGGTCCCTGATGCTGAGAGAGGAATTTGTGAGCAACCAAAAGGGAGCCTGATAAGCAAGTGGTAATTTGACAGAAAAATTCTTTGTCATTTCCTGTCCTCATTTCTGTGCACTGGTATGTATCTGACCATACTTCACTTAGATGTGGTGGCTGGAGAAGCAACTGGAAAGTTGCATACAAATAAGTGAGGATTTGACTCAGACACAAGATTTTCCGTAAAGATAAGTTGTTATCTCATCTACTCATTAAAGATTTTGGCATTGGGAGAGGAAAAATACAAAGTAATTTTCTCAGCAATTTATTATAGCTATCTACATCTGTGGTAATGCCTCAATATCTAGAAGTTGCCTTCAACAAGTGCAAGAAAGCCATTCACAATGCGACGAAGAAAAAAAAAATCAGATGCAATTTATAACCTTCCATCTTTCAACACATTTAAAATCATTTTCTATTTCTTGACTTGATATCTAGCTTACTCAGCCCTCAATCTACTGTAGAGACCTTTATAACTTCAACCATGGTTTCTTTTTTGTGATTCTTCCAAAGAGAGGTAGAGGTATATCCCAGAGTCAAGGAAGGTACTGGTGAGACTGCTCCTCGAACACTGTGTTCAGTTCTGGGCCCCTCACCACAAGAAGGATGTTGAGGCTCTGGAGTGAGTCCAGAGAAGAGCAACAAAGCTGGTGAGGGGGCTGGAGAACAGGCCTTATGAGGAGCGGCTGAGAGAGCTGGGGTTGTTTAGCCTGGAGAAGAGGAGGCTGAGGGGAGACCTCATTGCTCTCTACAACTACCTGAAAGGAGGTTGTAGAGAGGAGGGAGCTGGCCTCTTCTCCCAAGTGACAGGGGACAGGACAAGAGGGAATGGCCTCAAGCTCCGCCAGGGGAGGTTTAGGCTGGACATTAGGAAAAAATTTTTCACAGAAAGGGTCATTGGGCACTGGAACAGGCTACCCAGGGAGGTGGTTGAGTCACCTTCCCTGGAGGTGTTTAATGCACGGGTGGACGAGGTGCTAAGGGGCACGGTTTAGTGTTTGATAGGAGTGGTTGGACTCGATGATCCAGTGGGTCTCTTCCAACCTGGTTATTCTATGATTCTATGATTCTGTGATTCTATTAAATCACTTTCACAAGCAGTAAATAAAAACAAACCAAATTTTCACTGACACACTCCTCAAAAAATAGGAGGCAAGATCATGCATGCTACTATGAAGTGATGTGCAAAACCTACAGACATTATGCATAGGAGTATTTACATGTGTATATCTCTGCTAGTGTGATTTTACCCTGGAAGCAAGTCAGTCACAGTCAGTTCTAAGGAGATTCAAGGCCAAAGGTCATGGGTGAAATCGTTCTCCTTCTACTTAAACTTCTGTTATCAATTAGTCCTGCCAGCATTCCTCCATGAGTTAATTTCAGAAATCAAAAAGTTCACACATTCAATCCCCCCACCTCCAGTTGAAGCCCATCACTAATTTAAAGCAGCATGGCTGGCTGAAATATTCACCCTAGTGTCCACCTTGCAAGGTTGGCAGAGTGGAGAATCTCATTGCGAAACAGCAGCACCATGTCAAGCAGGGCATTCCAGAGAGAGCCATCCTCAACCACATAACAGTAACTGGATTTTCCCATGACCTTCAAGATGCTACTTCAGCTCCCTTCAAGAGACTTAAGCAGCCTCTCTGCTATTAAGATGTTCCTTCATTTGTCAACAGAAAGCTGCTAAATTGCTACCCTGAGCAAATTTACATAGAAATTACCAATGATACTCTGCAAACAGTTAGGAGAATTACAGCAGAGCCACCCAGCAGAAGCATTCCAGGATACACAGCCTACAAACTCAGTGACTGCTCAGACAATGAGAGGGAGGAAAATGTTATGGGAAAAAGGCACTGGACTTGCAGGACTGTTACTATGTCTGCTTTCAGCACTGCAGAGTCCATTTGGGTTCTGAGTATACGAGTCCCACTAGATTTTCTCACAGTAGGAAGGCGATGTTGCTAATATTTCCTTCCTTCCTGCCAAGTATTTCCAAGTTGCCTTTCCTTATTTGTCCCATGTAGCTGCATCTCTGCGTGAAACCTGCAGAGCAGCAGAGGGCAAATTGCTACCCTGTCCCGATAAAGGATGCCTGGCTTTTCAGCCTAGCACTCTTAACTTTATCCTCCTGCCCCTGACAGAATAGCCTTGCTGCCACACTCCCAGCTCCTCCTTAAGGAAATCACTCTCTCCTAGTCACATGCAGGTGCATTTGTATGTGTGCACATGAAAAAGAAAAAAAATCCATGGGTATTCAATAGGGCATGGATACGGTATCTTATGCCTACTATAAGGTCTTAACATGAAGTGACTGTACAGCATAGAAGAAAAATCCCATTTCAAATAATGACCAAAGCCATCATAGAGGAATGAGTGGCTTCCACTTCTTAAAGCAAACAGCCAGCCAATATTTATTCCACAGAATAGACAAAACTCTGCCATCTGTCAAGGGGAAGAGAATAAATTGTTTTCCCATAATGGTATTTTCTTTTCAATCAATTTCCCTTCAAGCTTGATTTAAGAGGAGGCCATGTCAGAACCTCAGGCGGATGGAAGAAATCCAAGACACTCCCCCATCAAAGGTGAAAATGATGACGCATGCAAACTTATAGAGTTCAGTCTAAATACCAGTGCTAGGCATAGGTACAGTAATGCTCTTCTCTCCCTCTTCCTCTTCAAATAAAAGGTTTGGAGCAATAATGCAACAAAGGGCCAGCAACAATGAGGAAGAAAATAATATCAAAGTATAGGGAATAATAGAAAGGAGTATTTCCTGAAGTACATGTTGCATTACTTCAGGATAGGAGTACAACATACCAGAGAAACCACTCTTATGGATTATTTTGCTACATACATGCTGTATACTATTACTTTATTATTAATATTCACTTATATAAGAAAGAACAGTTATATCTGATAAAGCCCTTGCCTTCTAAGAAAAGCTATGAGAGGACAGAAGGAAGAACGAGCCTGCTCCCATGGCATTAGAGGCATTTAGCCACTTGCAGAGCTAAGCCATCAGGGACCACCTTAGATTCAAAACCATTTTTGCCTTGTTTAATCGTGTATATTTTCTGGGTTTACAGACATTCCCCCGAGTAGGAAAAATAGTTTGCATTTCAGAATGAAATTGCTGTTGTAGCAGCTCTGTCATCTATTCCCTTTAAAGGCAGATTATAGAAAGGGTGTTTCCAGAAGGACAGGAACATTTTTTTAAAAAAAAACCCCAAAACTTAGTTTTTTTAAATCTCTTAAAGATTTAGACAATTTAACCCACGTATGGCATGCACACTCAGAACAGTTCCAATAATATTTGAACCAAAACACATAGTCTCAGAATATGAACCAAGGTTTTAATAGGTGCAGATGTGAAAAGACAGAGGAACCCTTACTTTTGTTCTCATAAAGTTCCTCCTAGGATGCAACTCCCAGTTGAAGAAATCCACCCTTCAAAAGTCGTGGGATACTAACTATAACATTTGAGGGAGGGGATGTAGATTTAAGCAATATAACTCCATCCTATTTTTTTTCCTGACAGATATTTCATTTGGACTGTTGCTGTCTCAAGAGAAGAGTACTTTGTATGTTTGAGTACAATGATTTCCTCATGGCAGCACAGACAGTAAACAGCTAGCAAATGGTTTGGGTGTTCAGTGGACTTTGCAAGCAAGATTCTGAACAACAACAGTGTTAGTTAGGCAAAAGCTAGTGAAAATTTACTAAAATGACTTTTTCATTTCCTGGCCCTAATTCTCTCATTACTTATCCACAGACACGAGACACATGCAATGGCGTTAGTATTACTGACAACAAAAGCCAGTGGTGCAAAGGATGTCACATCCACTAGTGACAATTCCCGAGTCATAGCTGTTGATCAAGCTGGGGAAGGCAGGTGCTGGGGAGACCGAGTTAATACCCAGCACAGCCAGGCTAGAAGTAGAAATGAGAATTTGCTTGTGGTGCCAAGTCCGTATCCACGCACACATGTATCAGTGCATGCACCTGCACAAGGAGAGTCATACAGGAATTTTGTCATGATTAAGATTCTCTCAACAAATGTAGGCCAACATTTTTGAAAATAGATGTCCAAAGTTAGGCATTCAAAAATCCATATTGAAGCATCTACAAAAGTGGCCTCATTCTCCGAAGTGCTAAAATTGCCAAGAGCTGCAAGATGCTCAGAACTTGAAAATCAGGCCACATCTTTAGGTGCTTGAAAACAGATTCAAGAGCCTAAGTTTAGGCAGCTATATTCTTGACTGTAAAATGCTATTACCCATGCAAGACCTGCTATAATCCATCACAAACATATGACATTCTCAAAAATGTACTGTACTAATTGGCCCAGATTTTCAGTTGCAGCTGAGAAGTGCAGTGCCTAGCTCAGAGCAGGATCACAAATGTAGTCACTCCCCTTCTTCACCAGTTTCCTGGTGGTATTTATTGCAGCAAATTATAGTGACTGCCAAAAGCATCCAGTGAACAATTGCAGCAGCTGACCTGACCCATATTCCCTTTATCTATCCTCGGTCTCCAGCAGAAGGAGGAATGGAATTGACATAAGGTTGCATAGGCAAATTAAAAAAGCGTGCTCTCTCTCTCTCTCTCAGAGTAATTCTCCCATGGCCTCCTATTTCTGTATTTGAATATATGGAAGGCAAGTGAAATAGGCCCCACACTTTATCAATGCCAATCACGCTTATTAAACATATGAACAGGGTATATCTGTTCACTTATATGTTACCAAGTTGATTTCACTAACATCTTTTGAATCTGGTGTCAGGTCCTTCAGCTCAGGGAAATTAAAAGAAAATATGTATACACAATTGTCTGGCATGCTGGAGCCCCAGTAGGAAAACAGCCTCCCCACGCTAAATGTGGTAGAAGCAGAATAAAAGATTAGCCCAATATTTAAAGGGAAAAACACACTAGGGAAAAGTTCATCAACAAAATAGCAAATATATATATAAGATTTTAATTTAATGCATTAATATAACTTCTCTACTTTCTCTGAATCCAAAATCATGACATTATCTCTGTGAAATACTCAATAACAAAATTCTCAGTATGAATCAATGTCTCCAGGGTACTTCTCACTTTTTCAGCAGAATTTCTAAAAGCTTGCTGCACCCTATACTTTCAGTGCTTAGACAGGAGCAAAGACAACATATTCTACACAAATACTGCACCTGTACCCAACTATACTGTCCCACACAGCTGGAAAGCACTCTGATGAATGGGCATATTAGTATCACACAAAATTATCTTTAATATGAGGTCATTCATCATGTCTGGCAATATCTTACTAAAACTGCAAGTAAAATAACCGTATTTCCATATCTGCTTTTATCCAAATGCTTCCCTATCTGTCTGCCATGTTTAGCTTTGTAATGTATGTTGTTGGTAGGCATAAAAAGGGTCAAAGTCTCAGACATCCTAAAATGGTAATATGCCATAAATAACAAAGTTGTCACTATCTTGAACAATAACAATAAACTATGGCCACTTCTGGGATGGGTACAACCACCCTTAAATGGCACACAAAAAATTTTATTCAAGAGTTTACAGAAGGAAAGAAAAATACCCACCTCTTTTCAAAGACAGAGTAAGGGGAAATTAACATAGGCAAAAAATCCAAACTGGACAAGACATTGTTTCAACATAATTTCCCAGAGAACTATGCACATTCCCAGAACCTGAAGAGTTGCTGAGAGGATAAGATTATTCATTCAAGCACAGGGCTAGTTATATGGCTTCCAGGGCACCCTCTTTACTCACCAACCTGGCCAGATACAAGGCAATTTTACCTCTGCAAAATTACCCTTAGTTAATTTAAGCCAAAAATACTTTAGTGCAAAGGTGGCATTACTGAGCTCTTTATAGCAATTTTTTTTTTAATCTGCTACATAGCCCAGTGACTCATGAACTAGAAATAAAATCCCAAGGTATACCTAAATGGGAAGATAAGTCAGCTCTAAAATATTTTTTGTCCAGAAAGTTCCCATTTCACACATGTTGCTAGAGTTCCCTTTTTTCCCCCCAATGATTTACTCAGGAAAAAGAGCATATGGGAAGGACTTTGCCAGGAAATACTCCAATAAGTTGGAAGTGGTGATTTAGACACAAAAAAAAACCCCAACAGGCCACGGCAAGACATTCATGCCAAATGGTAACAGAAAAGGTAACAGTAGAAGAGTAAAATTAATATATGATGATACTGGGATCTGAAGAGAGTTGGATGGGAACCACAGGAAGCACTTAGGCAGACATGGAAGGAAGAAAAGAATTTTGCAGTGCGTTGGATGACAAGTGACATGATTTGAGCATGAAATGTAAAACAACTAGCAGCTTAAAATGAAATGTGAAGGCAGCAAGATGAGCACAAAGAGAAAGAAATGACTACAGGTCGCTAGCTCACCAGCCACTTGAATGAACTGCACTCAAGGAAATTCAAAGGAAGAAAGTCACAACAGTCAGTGCAAGTGATTAACAAAAGTATGAACAAAGCTTCTAGTTGGAAGACTGGAATTAATCAGGAAAGCTAGACCTATTGCTGGCTGTGGCAGACCAAGAAATGGATGAGTGACAGGTGCTCAGTTGCCTTCTCTTTCTTCTGAACTGGAGCTCAGACCCAGCAGTGGGTCAAACGAAGGGAAGTGTGTGTAGCTATAGATTGTACTGAATGGCTCCTATCTATCATTGATAAAGGAGTCACTCTCTAGAGCTTACAGTGTAGGAGGAAAAAGCTGCCTCTGAGTTTTGGTAGCTCTGCTTAGCACAAGTTCCCAAGATACAATCCTTCACACAGCAAGGCTCAGATTCCTCTGCCATTTACATTTCCATTTTTACATTTTACTAAAGTTCTTTTCTAAGCAATTCTTCTGCTAGTCCCTAAGGACTACATCATCAACTTTAAACTCTGTGTTTATGAAGCTTATTTTCTTCTTTCATTAGTTCTTATTGTTCTCTCTGTGCTGCTGCAGGTATCTCTACTGTTGTTCAGAGCCAGCAGCTTGCAGCAGTCTCAGTCACAGTGGAGCTGAGCCCTTCAACACAATCACTTTATCCTGACAAACACTCTGCCTTCCCTACTGCACCCTCAAAGTGCTGATTCCCTCTTCATAGAGCAAACAGCTACAATAAAGAGACACATAGCATGTGCTCCGTTATTTAGTAATTGTATCATTATTTAAAAAAGCTAATAAAGTAAGAAAGACTCTTTGGCTAATATCAATGCCAGCAAGTGCACAGAAAACGGCAGATCAAGCTAGTGAATATTGGAAACAAGAGGCTTGAAATTTTGGTTAAGCTTTGTGTGAAATACAGTTTGCTAATACCCAGCATTCACGTCCACCTCATGGCCTGTGCCACTGTGAAAGTACAGTTCTTGAGAAATGCAGAGGAGAAGAGAAGAATGAACAGACGTTTATCATTTAGCAGTATCACCAAGAATGGTCATCAGTGTTATTAGTAACAGATGCTACAGTATAGGAATACTTTTAATAGGTAGTTACTGAGTATCTGGCCTAAATATAGGTTGTTTATATTCTAAAGCATAGAACTTCGTATTTCTTGTAAGGTTTTCTAGCTAACTTTTGTTAAAGAGAGATTGCTCATTACTTACATATAGTGTTCCATATAGCACTTCTAACACACTTAAAATTTTGACCTTCACAACACCGTACAGCAGTGAGATCCAGAGGCTGGTTATGTACAAAAGAACAGAGGATTTCCTTAGGTTTTAAATATGCAGCTTCTTCTGGAATCCCTTGCAAGTATGGACTAGTTTATTACATCATAACCTTGCATTATACAACTACTGTCTCCTTGCATTTAGTAAATAAACGTAATTTAGAAACAAACAAACCACTGCATCTTAAGAACATGACTTACAAGAAAAAAATAATAATAAATCCACTGGCTTTCAAGAGAAGCCCAGAGCACACTATAGAATAAAGACAGTGCTGTGACTTCAGTATTCAATTACAGAGAGCTGTATTCAACAAACAAGTGTGTTTCACTTCAGATTAATATCACTTAGATTACTGAAAGCACACTGCGCTCCATAGCTTATTTTTTTTGGATGGTGGAAAGGGGTAGTATTAAAAATCTCCTTTCGTTCCTTAACTTAATCGAGGCTTGAAGGGCCAAAGATAAAAATTGGAGCTGGGCTTTCATTGTTGGGTTTCTCAGCTTTCTAATTAGATACCATGCTCCATAAAACATGCATTGCAGTAAAGAACCAGAGGAACTGCCGGATTGAGGCAGAGTGCAAATGTCTTAATCTTTCTAACCTTTACCACAGTTTTCTTTCTCCAATAGAATACACAGCTGACCTTTTCTACCTACTGACAGCAAAGCTTATGGCAAATTTCCACTATCCAAAGGTCTGTAAATTCACTGCAGGTACTACCGGCAACCCAGCTCAGTTCTGTTAGGATATTATAATGCACAATTCACTAAAACTTTGACCCAGGCTGATATACCTGTTCCAGAAAGTCAAAATAGCCATGCTTGCATACCTGCCACCTTTCCAGATGTGTACACAGGCAAAATATCTGCAAGACAGCCAAACATCACAGATGTACCCAGCAGAAAGAGGACTGAAGCGTTGCCAGATGCACCAAACCTGTTCATCTAGGTCAAACTCAGTTGGGCTGAGAGATATCTCAGTAATTAGGCCACCTGTCCAGCACTCAGGAGACCTTTTCCTGACTTAGTACATGACATTGGGAAAGTCACTGGACCCCTATGGCTCCACTCTTTACCTGTAAAATGGGCGGGTATTGCATCTCCTTACTTCAGTGTTATGAAAACCTTGTAGGCAGTGGATCGTTTCCAGTTACTCTGGTAACAGGGTCCAGATGGAGAAATATACAGAATATTTTAGGTGCACAGTATATCAGTTAATTATGGAAAGACAACAAAATGTTGTGGGGTGTGGTATACAAGTTTTATTGGTATGAGTTGGATATGGATATTATTCATGGTTAGAAAACCCCAGAGTGATTCATGAAGGTCAGATCAACTGAATAGCAACAAAATCTTTATACCAAGCTTCACCATCTTGGTCTCTGTAAATTTCACACTTGTTTTAAGAAAACCAAGTGTTTGAGATACTTTTATATTTTTTACATCTTTTTAATTGAAACTATTTTTATATTGCTCCAGCTGTAAAGCTAGACTCTCTTAGTAACCATGTTTCCAACTACAAAGCTTGCTGAGGGAGAGAAAATAAAAAATAAAGCAATATTTCTATTCCAAAAATACCAGGAATTCTTATGCTTTTTTAATTTTTTAAATTAGATTCCATGCAAACACTTAAAGTCAAGAATATCTTGCAGACTTATCACATATCTTGATAGAGAGCACGAGAAACTGAGCAGATTCACAAGTTCAGATCGACACAACTATGCCTTTATGGTTAGTGAAGACAAAGATGCTGGGGTTTGCAAAGGGGTGAAAGGTGATAAGGTTCTACAATGAAAGAGTTTTCATCTATAAATCAAGGCAGCTGTTGCAATGAGGGCACAGGAGCAATGCTTTCCAATTTGAAATCCTTGTTCACTCAGACTTGGCTTGGGATTTAAAACCCTGGGAGTTTCCATCCTGCATCCCACTGTGGGTTTTCTGGGGAATGAGCACTGAGAGTGAAATATGAAGGCTCAGGCAGGAAGATGAACAAGAAAAGGATAGGAGACAAGGATATGCAGAAGAACCACATGGCAAATGGGAACCAAGCCTCCTTACATGCATGACCACTGAAGATATTGTTCTGGAAAAAAGTGGAACTGAGACTTGAAGATGCCTGTAATACACTCTATCAGTAGAGAACTTCTTGAGAAACAAATTCCAGAGAGAGCTAAAGCAGTCCTGAATGCAGTACTCAAAAATGATCACAAAATTCAAAAAACATTAAGTCAAATATAAGTGATCTGGCATGAGCATAGCGCAAGAATTTCAGTGTTCTGACTAAAATACTCTTTGGGTAAATATATTCTTGGCTACATAAAATTCCCACGTAAATAATTGTTTCGCTCTATTTTGTCGCTAACCAGCCATAATGTTTTGTGCCATGATGACAGAGGAAATACTGTTCAGAAAACTTTGCAAGGGGTCTTCTGCAAAGAAAAAACAAACATACTCACAGAAGTAGCGTTGAAGGAAAAAGTTATTGCAGATTGGAAGGCAACAAGAACCAGCGCATGGTTCATGCACATTTAATTTAGAATTCTACTGAGACTGTCTAATAGCTTATTCTACATTGAAACGAATTGAAAATGTAGGTATCGTTAAAAATTGTCCCGTGCTTTGGACAGAATGATTCAGATTGTGAATGAATAGCAACTTATGATCGAAATATAACACAAGGACAAAAAATACTATACAAAATGTTCTACATATATATAATAAATAAACATACAGCTATATGTTACACACAGAGAGAAAAAGTATATTAAAAATTTAATTTAGATATAATTCAGAAATTAACAAGTTTTTTAAGCCATACACAAAAGCCTGATTTACCCATAGAATTCTAACCTAGTTTGTCTTGTTTTGCAACACACAACAGTTTGGGAAAATATCTAAAAGATTGATTATTCATTTTTACTTAGCTAGTGCATTTGGCTCTGACATTCGCTTCTTCATTTTTCTTCAGACTCCTTACTACATACTGCAGGATCTGTATGGCAGTGCTAAGAAGGAATTCAGCACACACCCCCCCCCCCCCCCCCCCCCAAAATATATCTTTGGTTGTCTTAGATTGATTTAAGATGACAATTTCAAATCTGAAAATGAAAATCCTGGACAAATGCTCACTTAAGATGAGAAAAATATCTACAAACATGAGATGTACAGGAAAGGGAGACAAGCCTACGTAAAAAGATCAAAATCAAATTAAAAGCAGAAAAATTTAGGCTGAAGAACATGACTGTCTTCCAGAAAGTGAGAAGATACTATGTAATTATTATTTATTCTTTATAATATTTGTCATAGAACCTCAAAACTGGATCACAAATACAAGGTAACAGTGTCATTTCTGAGAGGATAAGAATCTCATCATTATGGACCATTAAAATACAGAGGAATGGAAAAAGAAATGGAAAACAAAACTGTCGGGGCCCCACTGATGTCTATAGTAGCATATGATAAGTTTTCCATTTCTGAACAACGTAACTGTAGCAAAAGTAGAAGACAGGTATGCAAGAAAAAAGATACTGCACGGGAGGGTCTTGTGTCCATAAAGAAAGCACATTTATAGAGGCACAATCTTCCAGCAGTAAAGCATAAATGCAGGAAGGTATGATAAATCTTATAAACATATAGAAACAATGCCACTAAATGCAGAGACAAGGTAACTTCCCTAAGCAAAGGCCATAGTTTCAGATACATATCTTCTGTTTTTCTTTCACAGTCATCTGAATATACTACCAATGTCTGATGCATCATTAAATTTTCAAGCAACTTGCTCTGGGATCTTTTGCTCATTTTCCCACTTTCCATATCTGAACACCTCTCTCTTCAGCATCCCAATGATGATATGCTCCCTCAACCTGTCTCTCCAAGATCCAAGACTTTGTTTTAGTAATCCAGTCTGGATTTGTAATGATCAATTCCCCTGTCTGCTGCCAGGCGCTCTGAGCACTTTGGACTCAGTTTGTGTCATGGAGAGAAGGTCTTTTTCAATGTCCACCAAACAAATAACTTATACTACCATCTCCACTGAAAGTGACCAGTTTGAGCACCCTATTCTTTTTCCTAATCTGTGACTGACAACTGACAACTCTCAACCGCCTGTCCCTGGGAGGAGGCTTAATAAATAAAGTAAAGCTGTAACTGCAAGAAGCTGGATTTTTTTTTTTTCTTTCTAGAATATTTAGTTGCAGCTGACAGAAGTTTGCAAACATCATCGACTTCCTCAAAAGTTTGGACCGGCAAAGTCATGCTCCTAAAATAAAAAAAAAAAAAGAAAAAAAATACTGATGTTTCCTTGATTTTGCATCACATGCAAACTACATTTCACAAACCTGTAATGATTGCATCTTTCCCCACACAGGTGCTCAGAATACAGCTACTTCAGGAAACCTCAAGCTGAGATTTTACAGACTGAAAGCCAAGGAAAGACAGTAAGCACAGGCTGTAAACCAATAAATGTGGTTGTATCACTAACATCCCACCCTCCAGGAATAGGTTGAAAAAGGAGCAAGCTAGTTTTGCTTCCTCCTCCCTCTTTAGAAGAATGTTTTTGTATATGTGTGAGGGGAAACAGGGAGATGAGGGGAATGTCTCCTTTCAGGAATGGACCTGAAAATGCAAATTTTCAGCAGCACAATATGTCACCAAATACCTTGCTGCTTTGTCTGCCATTATGAAGGGCAATACTTTGTTTGCCCTTGCCTGCCATATTTGCTTTGTAGGGTTTGCCACATACAGGCCTTTGTTTACCACATTGTGGCGCAGGAAATCTGGGGTTCTTTCTCCCTGGGTCCATTTAGGTCACGAATTCCTATTCCACTCCAGCATCTCTATCAAACACTTGCAAGCGCAGACACTAAAGCTCTTAACTGCAATCATTCATACTCTTTATTTCTATCCAACAGAGACAAATACCCTGGAAAAATTGCCACAAGAGCAAGCTGAACATTAAAAACAGAGCTTGCTTTTGTTCTTTTAAACGAGTTAGTTAGAAACCAGTCAGCTGTTTGTCTAGCATTCTGAGACAAAGCCAAGCACTGATCTCTCCCTTGACTTACATAAGTCTTGAGAATGCAAACCATAAGCAAGCTGGGGTTTAATGAGCCTGCATGTGGGGCCAGTCTGGTGGAACAAAATAGGACGGTCATTTTTGGAGCCATTCCAGTTTGAAACAAGAACTATAACAAGAGCAAACATTGCAGAGCTACCTCCTTCGAAGAGTTTCACAGACAGACTCTCCCTTGTGGCTTCTTTACTCCAGCTTACTGTAAGATAGTACTGGCTCTGATCTGCTGATCTAGATCAGCTTGCCTTTGGCATAGCTGCAGTGGCACATCTGGGTTGTGAAGGAATGACTGAGCCTCCCTTCCAGGAATGTAAAAACATATTTTCTTTTAGAGAGATTTGCTTCAAATAAAATGTGTACTATACAACACACTAAAGGCATGTACTTGAGACAGAAAATAAACCCTCAACAGCTCTAAACCCTTTCTGTTACTCTCTATTCACAACACATACTAGAACGTTCTGCTAAAACCCAAGTGTGCAAAAAACAGACTTTCACAATTAGAGCCAAAAATGAGCCTCCTTTAACTGTCTCCAAGATGTGGAAGATAAACAATTCTAGATGCAAATACATTCTACCAACTAGGGAGTCAATAAGCAACACGTGCTTACGGAAATGAGGAAATACAGAGCCAGGATACCATCTTCATTCAGTCACTCCTTCCCTTTTCTCTCTTTCTTAAGCCATTCTACAGACCCCATTTCTGGGGCACGCTTCACATTCTCTTTGTTACTTAACTTCTTAACAGCCTCCTTTCATTTCCTTGGCCTCAGCAGCCCTGAAGAGTGGGAAGAATGCCAACCCATTGACCCAAAAGGTATCCACATATAAAGGTGATGGGCTGATAGAAAATTCTGAAGACAGACTGGATTAGTGTCATATGCATATCTTTGGGCCGTTCAGATAAGGGAAGTTAATGAGATTTTAAAAATTTTACCTTGGTAACCAATTTCCTCAAGCTGCAAAACAATGCGAAGAGAAATCTGAACATCAGACAAGTGAATGGTTAAAACCCTGCTTGTGATCTGCTGCAGATGCTTTCGCTGGGAATGTTTGAGCATAATAGTTCTGCGTAGGAAGAAAGGAACTGTTGATATTTTAGTCACCTGCATATATTCTAGTTTGTTGGATTATTTTAACAAAAAAATAAAAGGTGCATCTAATGATTATTCAGAAGTGGACGATTATAGCCATTAAAAACAATATTCATAGGGATTGTAATCAGCTCCAGTATCTCTCAGCACGTGTGTGGGTTGGAGCTGAGCACCATGGCCAGTAGGCAGGGCCTTTTTCGGTACTGATGGGGGTGTATATTAAAACTTTAAAAGTTACACTGATTAATTCACATCAAGTCAGCTTAATTTTCCTTAGTGCTTAATTATTCCAGCTGCTAAGATTCCCAAAAGGGAGTCAATTGTGCTCCTGAGCTTCGTGATGACATTCATGCTTTTTTCAACTAGATTGAGACCCACCAGCTCACAAGGAAGCCGGCTAGGACTTTTTCACACACCTGTTATAGAGCAATATCCAAAAAGGTAATTTCATAAGAGAACCCCAAGTCTCACTTCCTGATCAGCTTTTTCCCTTTTTTTGTGGAAATACTGTAGAATTCAAATTAAGTCATTTCAATTCTCTTAGGTACCTTCAAAATACGCTGGCTTTGGAGATAAGTATTGAGAAAATGTTTTCTTACAAGGTTTGTCCCTTGGCAAATCCCCAGGGAGCAGGTGAAGTGGCAAGATTTTAATTCTCAATTAGTTTCATCTGAGATGTTCAAGGAAAATATTCCTTTCCTTACAGTATCATCAGACCCACTAATGTCTAACTGGGAGCAGCACCATGCTCTACAGAGCAGTTGCTGCTCCTCCCTAGCAAAGATGCTTTTCTGACTGTAGCTTTTACTTCATTGTTCTGCTAATGCTTTTAATTCTTATGGTGGTTGTGTCCAACCTAAAAGCAATAACCTGATTAGATTCCTTTCTTCAGAAGTCTGAGAAGGTGTCACATCAATCACAGCAAGAGTGTTCTGAACACATGGAGAATGAAAACAGGCTGGATACTTCTACATTTTCCATTCTGCCACAAAGAGACTGTCTGTTCGTAGAGTAATCCTTTATATAAAACATTCAATTGTATATTCCATTCACCCCAAAAACTGCATATGCAATCTAACTGAAACTACTCCACATAAGAATCATATTCAAACTGCTCCAACTAAAATAAAAATATCAAGTACAACCTAAAACAGGCTACACAATATTTCAAAAGAAAGCCTTTAGATTTTCATATAAAAAGGAAACTCACAATTTCAAATTTGCCTACATTTTAAAAAGTTGATAAAGATAGCAAATTAGCACTTGCTTTATCACATACAAAAATACAATAAAACATATCTATAATTGTATAGGGGAGAGAAAGAGAAAAGTGCTCAACTCTTTCCAACACTCCATATTCTATTTAAATCAGCAAACTATCAAAACAAGCCTTTGCAATTCAGTCCTACATGCAACAATTTTAAAAGCTACCTTTGACTTTGTTTTCCAGTGTTCTACACATCTATGGAATCATTACAGCTACTCATCTGTACTATCTTCAACACCTCAAAAATCAGCCTAAAAATACATTTTACTTCCTAATCACTCAAAAACGCTGGACACTATTACTTATATTACTTACCTCATTCAACTGATTGGAAAATACAGAGAGGCAGTGTAAATTACTGGTCATCACACAGAAGGTTTAAAAATTATTTTCCCTGGCTTCAGTCACACTCTCTAACTGATATATATCCTTCCTTTATTTATTATGCTACTGAGTGACATATAAATGTTCATACTGGTGAGACCACCTATATATTTACACAGGACCTATCCCATAAGCGGAGTTCAGATCGGTCTGCCTTACACTCTCGTTATTGATTTTTGGTACTTTGGCCCCATGTAGATCTGGGAACTCATATGATCAGTCCAGTCAACACAGCATTAGCATTTGCTATATTGGGAATTTTTTTCTCAAGAAAAATTAACATGCTGAACTATCACTGTGGCTTTAGTAAGCACAGGAACAGGGACTAGACAGAAAGAGACCAATATGTTCATTTTCACCTGTAATCAAGGGCTTAAGGGAACCATGCTTTGCAGAGACGAGAGGCTTCTAGACACTGAAATAATTCAGCCTGGTAGAATTTGTCAATTTAATTATTTTTTACTGAGGTTGGTACTCACAAAAACATCTCAGACTGACAGCCCTGGAGATGATGTTCTGTGTTATCTATAGAACGGATACAGTCCAAGGAGCAGCAGCATGTTTAGGTCCAATTTATTTTCATTTCAGTCTTAAATGTGTCCTTCGATTTTTAATTGACAATAGTGGCATCTCTCCCCACTAGCACCATTTTCTATTTTTCTCTAAAGCACAACAAAGGTGTTTTCTTCAGTCATATAGATTTTACTTCTAAGCCTGATTAATTCTACTTAGATACAGACTGTATCTTCATAAATACTTATAACTGTGATTGCTAAAGAATCTACAGGTTACTTATGCAGTGACCTAACTTTTCAATACAGAAACTAATCTCTATTTATGTTAATTACAAACACCTGGGTAGTTATATTTTTATAGGGTTTTGTTCTGTGGAGGAAGAGATCACTCACTGAAACAAAAAACTAGAGAAATGCAGCATGGAATGGAAATCGAGAAAAGAGAAAGGAAAATGGAGAAATAATAATTTTAAGATATTGCTTGTCATATGCTGTTTTGCCTGTACTATATATCACTCACTACACAGAGCAACAAAGCCACTTCAAGGCAGGAGAAGAGCACAATAACGTAATAATGGTGAAAGAAAATTTATAATCAACATCTGCAGGAGGCAAGAGAGGAGGAAGGAGAAAGAAGGAAAGGATAATCTAGTGAGTCAACACCTACTAATCTTCTTAAATTTAGGTCTCAGGAGCGACACACGTATGGAGGCTGGTGTGCTGCAACAGCCTGGCTCATGAAACAATAGTTGCCAAGATCCAACCATTGAGATATCCACTGTAGGCAGCAATGAGATCCCAACATAAAAGGTAACATCCTGTGATCTAAACTTGATCTAAAGCATGAAGTTTACTGCCTTTTACAATTTCCCTGTTCTTGTTAATGAGAATATGCAAAGTCTCAGCAATTATCTCCGTAAATGTCATCTCTCTCTGCATCTTGCTAAGCTCTTGGCCTCAATGACACCCTTCAGCAAATCATGCATTGTAAAACCTGATTCAGTTTGTTATCACACCACAGATTTCTTGTGTGTTACTGATAAAATGTTTAAAGAAAGGTGTTTTTTTTAGAAGGAATTTAAGCACATAACACATACTTTCAAATCTGTTGGATCCTTTTCTCATAATGGGGATAACTGCACCTTTCTATGTCTTACTTATCTTTACAACATCTCCAAATTACAGACTGTAAAAGCTTTTATAGCTTGAGTCATGAGTAGGCAGGTGTGCAAGAGACCATGTACTTAGTAATGAAATTAGGTAAACTGTCACATAATGGCTAGTCACTGGCTCTTTCAGCTTGAAAAAATTATTTTACAAAGATCATTCTCTTGTTCTTTGTCCAGTTGGGTTTTAAATAAGCAAAACATCAAGACTGTCTCAGAAATGGCATTCAATATGATTTTCTTGCTTACAGGTTCCCTCTACTTTTATCCATAGCAGCAAATTTTTCACCCTGCTGACTTGTCAAAAGAAGAAAGACACCATCATTATAGGAACATAATTATGATAGAGGAACCCTGGACTGTTCATTGAGCTTTGCTTTGGACAAAACCTACTAAGGTGCTGTAAAGGAGGCCTGCCAAGGAAAGAACATATACACAGCCCTTCCACAGCAAGCTCTTTTTTTATGCCCTAGCTCACTCTTCCCCCTTAGTTACTTCTCATCTTGTTTCTCCAAAGCCCTTACCAGGTCAGAATTGGAAGATTTATTCCCTGCTGCAGCTGCTCTGACACAGGCTTTCTGACAAAATCTTTAAGTAATTTTTGCACTTCAGAAAAAGCCTGTGTTATTAATGTTCAAAAAAATGCATGAATTTTGTATCAGGTGTCACTGTGACACCTATTATTTAAACACTAACAAGGTCTACTGAAGCCCTCTTAAACTTAGGAAGAGTGTAGACTGGAAGTAATGAAGAAAGAGATGATGAATCCGGGTTTCAAACTACTCTCTTTTAGAATTATTTGCTTGGTATCTTTGACAAAAAGGTCCTAAACCCTAATGACAGATAGAATGACTCAAGATGAATATCCATTCACAATTCTGCATCTTAAAATAGGGACAAAGAATTCTCTTATTTAAGATTCAAATTTAGCTCTCTCCTACTTTGAGCTTTGTGTCATCTTGTGCACTTTTTGAGATTTACATGAGAATTGCTGAGCTACCAAGCAATAGGAGAAGAAATTTTTGTGTCAACGGAACAAACTCCAATGCATATCAGTGTGTTGTTTTGTTTTGCAAGGTTTGAGGGAGGAGGAGGAAGGTTTTTATTTAAAAAAAAAAAAGCAACAACAAAAAAAGCCCAACACAAAGCATTCTGTGGTATGAGTCAGATAATACAGAGTGGGAGGATCACACTCCAGCAGGCTGTGGTAGAGCAGGTGGAGCTGCGGAGACAGCTTGGGCATATACAGCTGGTGTGTTCTACCTTGAAGGGCTTAGAGAAACAAGTGCTACAAAACTGCTTTTGCAAGGATATCTTGCTGCTAAACTTGTACTTCAAAGCCATTGTGATTTCTGAGCTCTTTTTCTGCACCTATTAATTAATGTTTTCCTTCTATATGTTCTTTTTCAAGATGGGAATCAAACCCACAGGTTTATCTCACAGGCTAACTACGGGAAACTACTACTGAGAGCAGGTGAAATCCTTTGCAGATTGATAATATACCAAAATGCAAAATATTTAGACTATCTTCAGAGCACAGAGCAGACTCGAGAATGTAGCGAGGACAATCCACAAGGGGGACTTAGTATATTTATATTAGCTTGTTTTTCTTGGTCCCTAACTACTGACTTTGTTGTGGCTCTTCTACAATTACATTCCAGGTTAAAGTATTATCTTGTGTCACATATGAGCAAACTGACATGTAAACTCTAGACAAAGGTTTTTACAAGACCCTATAGTCCTCTAAATACATTAGAAAGATTTTTAATAGGACTGAAAATCCCTGGATTTAATAATCAGATTTATTCCAATTCCAGGATTATACAGAGCCTGGCTCTGTTTATTTGTCCTCTCAATTACACTGGCATAAATAAACTATAATGCCACTGATCCTCAGAGAACTCACATTAATGTGAAAGAAAACGTCATGTCCATTGTAAGGAGA
Source organism: Phaenicophaeus curvirostris (assembly GCF_032191515.1). NCBI lineage: Eukaryota > Metazoa > Chordata > Aves > Cuculiformes > Cuculidae > Phaenicophaeus > Phaenicophaeus curvirostris. Next base: position 46,492,328 of record NC_091396.1, on the reverse strand, counting down.
CCAGCCCTTGCATTAATGCCGCCCCTTCAGTGGCTCAGCAAATAATTTAAGATAAAAAAATAATGCAAACAAGAGACTGTAAATCCAAATTTGAATAATGAGATCTTTGGGCTTGCTGCTGTTCAGAACATTACTTATACAAACAAAGAGTAGACCTGGGTGTTCTCAAATAAACCTAGTAAGTTCCCTAAAGGTTTGTTAGTTGACTGCTTGCTTTGGGGGCACGGGATCTATTAGTCTTGCAGTAGCTTCTTCCTGAAGAAACCTTTCCTGAGACTCTCAAATCTGGCAACTTGCTAGTTGGTGAGTTTACCAGAAAAATGCTGTGGAGACCCCAGTGAGGGGTCCATGCATTACTCCATGCATTTACTGTGCCTAGCACAGGACGTCAGACTTTTGACAGCATAGATCACACCTCATTTGTATCAGGCATTGGGAGCTTTTAACCAAGGTGGAGGGAAGCATCCTCTCTCCTTCCATAGCAAACAGCTCAGGCTGGATGCAGAATTCTGCATAGCTACAGTACCAAGGGATGCGGGAAGATCCTTGCAGGGAAAAGGAGTGATGAAATTGGCATGATTGCTAGTGGCTTCTGGTATGAAATTGAGCTAGTAATCTGGAAAAACAGTCTTGATAGAGGAAAACAGGAATGGCACCAACCTGCTGTAATGAGCAAGCAACAGAATAGAGACTCAATGTCATGCTCCATTCAGGGTATGAGCCACATGCTGCAAAAGTTGTGGCCTTGCTCTGTGTAAGTGAAGACACTCTAATGACTTTTCCCCTCTCTAGTATCCTAAGCTAGTATTACTTTACAGTGAGAACCACAAAAGACAAAAGTAATGCAGGAAAATTGCGGGCAGACCAGAAGGAGGTTTCTATCAGCTATGCCATACAGACTTTAATCTGTCAGAGCAAAGGAAATGAAAGACTGGATGTTTTAATCAACTGTTGGGTCTTGAGGTAAGGCAGTAATTCATGTGGGACAAGGAATTTCCAGTTTCCTCCAGACTAAGGGCTTTTCTAAAAATAATCACAACACTCCAGAGTACCATCTAGCTAAGAAAACACAGCTCAGGGAGTCAATCCTTGAGATGAGGAAACATTCCTTTTACCGATGACAACATACATGCACAGAGGGATTAAACAACTTGCCCAGTATTATAAAGTAAATCAGTGATAAAATACAGAAATAATCAGGGGTCCTGATGCCCAGTTCTGTACATAAATGACTAGACCATATTTGGTTCTGCAAGATCATCATTTCCTCCTTTCATATGCTATCTTGCTTGCAGCAGAAGATTATTCTATGTGCTGCTTGGAGTAACATTTTTCCGAGTCTAATTCGAAAGCTGTCAAGCCATGGAGTTGCTATTCTGTTCCATTGGGAAAAGATTCCAAAGCTTGACAGTGCAAGGACGACAGGAAGTTTTCCATAATATGTACCTTAAATTTTTGTGTTCTCTGCTTGTAGTTATCTAAATGACTTGTCTTTCACCATAGTATTTACAATCCTCCAACACTAAGAGTTATATTTTCCCTTCTCTCTCCCAGCTATCACTTCATCAAGCAATATAAATCCAACTCGGTACTACCACTAAAAGCAGTTCCTTAAACTCCAAAACATTATTTTATTTATTTCCCTGGACTTTCTCCACTTTTCTGATATTAGACACTTATTTCAGTCTTTCCACAGTGTGTTCTTTGACCTAGACCAGTAATTTCTTTCTCCCTGCTGGTGTGATAGGCTCCAGCAGTACACAGGATGATGGGAGACCTGAAATCTGGAATGGGAAATCAATGATGTCACAAGACTTCTAGCATCGAAGGATTACTGGCAAACTCCTCAAGCAATGTTTCTATTTGTTCATCAGATCCAGAAGGAGTGCTAGAAACTCCATTAACATTGGGCTAATTTCCTCTAAGGTGAGTGGTAGAACTTACTGCATCCTTCCCATTGATTTTATCATTTTAACCCACAGAAGTCAGAAGAAACAGATGTTAAATTCCAACATTAAATAATAACAATAAAATTGTTTGTTTCACTGCCTGGCCAAATGAAATGAAGGCAGACACCAATACCTGAAACCCTTGCAGTTTCCACTGCGGTCAGAATTAAGACTCACAAAAATGGCCATCTCAGCAGAAACATAAAACAACGGGCTGCCACATTAACATAAAGTACAGCAGTCAGAAATTACTGCTGCCTCTAATCTCCAAACATTCAGGAGCTGAACTGCATTCAGTGGAATGACCTGTCCTCTGTGATGCATTAGTGTTTGCACTCATTCTAGCCCTCTCTCTCATGCACACACAGAGCCCATCCTTTTGGAGTGCAGAGATTTATGCTTCCTGAAACTAAAAAACAAACAAACAAACAAACAAACCTCCCAATATTGTAAGTTCCCCTGCTTGGTCCCCTTCCTCCTCCTCTAATAAAATAATCAACTCTGATCTTTTTAATGACACTGAGTGAAGGATCAAGAAACAAAGAACAACTCAAAGCTTCAATCAACATCTTGCTTTTGCCAGTACAGAAGACTCAGCAACTTCCCTTTTCCCAGTAATTCTAAAATTAAAGCAACGTGAAATAGTTAACAGCTTGAACAAGAAGCTATAAAAAAACAATGTGTAAATATGCTTACACAAAGTCTCATAAAAAAACCAACCTGCTGACCTTTCCTTTGAGTTTATGCTGCTTCTTTCTCTCCGACTCATCCCCTCTATCCTGTTTCTTATCTATCTTATCTTTACTTCTCGTAAAAAAAGATTACAACTATGCCTCTGAACAATGCTGTCTAAAATCAAACTAGGAGAAATTAATACATAAAAGTTCTTATTGCTACTAAAGGTTGGCTGATTTTAATTTAATAACTGACTTCTTGTTTAAACTGCTTTTAGCTGCTTTCAGCTAAATTGATGAAAACCAATCTTAAACCAAAATGAGTGCTCTGGTTTAATGAAGCTCTGTGGAAAAAGTATCTTAAACTAAACTGATGCAACTGACAGCAGAAGACAGCAAAGACCGAAGGTTTACTGTTGAAGACAGATTGACGGAGGTATGCCTAAAATAATAATAAGCAGAGGTTAAATCTCAGTGGAACTCATAGATTTAATTGCCACTCAAGTACTTGTCAAGTACTTATAAGAGAAAGTTGAAAACAGGTTTCCACATCAAACAAGATAACATAATATAATGTCAGATTTTGATTAATTAAAAGTAAGAAAACCCAAACAAACAAACAAACCTCAACAACAAACCATTGCCAGGCAACTCCTCTGGAGGATACGCTAGAGTGTAATGCACTCTCCAAGTGGAGACAGCAATAGAGGTTTGGCTCAGGCTGAGCTGATGTGGTAGGGTGTGGCTGTGAGGCAGAGCATTTGGAGAAAGATGCCATACAGAGAGAACTGGTGCTCTAAGTAGAGAGAAGGACCTTTACATTTTATATCTTATTTTGTTTCAGAATGGAGGGCTTCATGCATTCCTTTAAAATAACAAAAGCCCATTAAAGATATCTGACTCCATCCAATTAATTTCTTCTCAATAGCTGGAATAAACTTCTATCCCCCAAATTTAGGCTAGCTGCTGTAATGAAAAGGAGCACAGTTTTTAATAGGAAAGTAGCAGCAATAAATAACCTAGCATCTATTGCTACAAAAAGAGCACTCTGCTGTCAATGATGGTTACTGCTCTGAAATCATCCTACATGACAGTTCAAATCACATCTCTCTCTATGCATAAGACAATCACTTCCACACATTCAAACAATATGTTCTAAAAACCAGACAACAGCAACCAGAATCCCACTGTGTTACCTATAGGCTCCTCATTACCCTTCACTCTTTAGGAGTCAACAGCTATCAGAAACGTAGAAGGAATTTTAATAATAAGGATCACTGCTATTACAAATCTACCAAATAAAATATCTGGAAGGCAGTTGTCATTCTTCATTAATAATCATACTTAGAAAATGATTCATTTTGGATTCAGCATCAGCAAAGTGCTACAATGGCAAAATGCAGTAATTGTTAATAATTTTTTCATTTGGACAACCTAAGCTGCAGAGTCAGGAGAAGCCCCAAAAGCTTGCTTCAGAGAAATCTTTGCAACTACTCTAAAAGGTCTTTTTAAAGCATCAACAACAGAGGATTAAATCTGCAAAGGAAATTGATGACATTCAACTCTAATTCAGTGTAAAAGTCTCACATACTTCTATTTCAAACTCACCACATGTTCCCACCAAAATAATCAGCTTTTAAAGAGTCAGCTATGCCTATCTTTAAAGTTAATATTATTAGGCTTTGGAGCTGTATGCCCTCAAAACAAACAGACACAGTTCTAACATCCTTCAGAAGCACTGCTAGTAAGTTGTCCACAGCCTCATCCATCTGCTTGGGAAATATTTAAAAGGATACATATCTATGAGACACATATTAAAAACCAAATATTTCAAGCACCACCCAGTTCTCCCCACTTTCACATCTCTCCTTGTGTCCAGCAGATAGAGCATTCACAGCATTCAGGCCTATTCGGTTATGTCAAAAACATAACTACTGTCCCTGTGTCATCTGTGTCAAATATACCCCTTTTCCTCCCTCTTCTTCCCCAGATCTATGCCACTGAGCCTAGAAAGGATGTCTACATCTTATAACTCAACTGAGAAATCAATAAATGCTCTCAGCCTTTCCAACTTCATGTTTTTATTTGACAACAGTATAGAACAACAACAATCTATGTGACATGGTTACAGTAGACTATTCTTAGGTGTATTATCACATTATTGCAATTGAACAGGACACCATAAAAGTGATTTATGGTAAGTTTTAGTCTGCCTTTGCAATGAGGACTGTGCAAACAGTTAATTAAAACAACTTACCTAACATGATACAGTGTGATGTAGTATCCAAATCCTTCACCGGTTAAGCTTTAAAATGGCACACTCACTCTGTAGTAAAAGAACACCCAATTTCGGGTGTTATGCTGGTACGGCTATTTAATTAGTATTATTCAAGTACACATGCACTATTTCAACAAGCACACACTTTTAATCCCTCTTGTCCTTCCTCCCAGCCCTTTATGTGCACACTGTACAATACACTGACCTATTATGCACTGTGACAAAGAAAGAGGTGAGGAAAACGAAGATGCAGCATTTCTGTTGAGTTTTGGGCTGTTTCACCCAAGATTTGACCCTAGGTCTGAGCTGAGGATCATGATAACATTCATAGAACTTACAGGAAAACCATAAATACTCCTAGATAGTACTCACCAGTAACACTTTCTGATCTCAGAGAGGAAGTGTCCTCACCTTTTCACAAGCACATTGAAGTGAACAAGACTATTTTCTTTAAATGCATTCTTTGGCTTGCTCATTTCCCTCCACTTAAAGAAAATCTCAAAACAAAACATACAAAAAACCCCCAAATATAAAAAGAAAACAAACAAGCCAGAAGCTCCAGTAAGTAAACAAACTACAGAGATCTTACAAAGTCATCACAAAAGGGAAACTCGGGTCTTTTGTCAGAAACATTCAGGAAGCAGAGCTAAGCCAAGCCAGCTATGCCAAATGCAGGCAGCCTGGGCTGCCTAAGGGATCTCCCTGCCCTGATAATTATGTATTTGGGCTGCGCTGCCATAACGTTGGCTTATGGCAATCTCTTTTCTTAAAAAAAGAATAGAAAAATCAATCAAAGTGAGCTATGGCTCGACAGGTCTGCAGTAAAGCCCAGCCATGTAGAAAATAGAGCAGCAACTGCACTACAGGATCAAAAAAGAGTGATCAAACTCCATCACTGGACACAATTATCTCCCTGGAAAAAACAGTAAAGAAGAAAAATAAATACCCCACCACCCAATGTCTAGCACAAACCCAAGAGATCTGGGCTTCTGACACAGGAAATCTGAATACTATCTACTAACTTCTTTACAGACTTATTCTTTTTTCCAACATCTGGGGCTCATCAGACTTTAGTTTAGGACTTTAGAAGGAAGGAGCAAAAAGCATTCACAACAGCAAGGAAGTCTAACCTGGGAGACTGCCCTTCACTGTCATATTCCACCCACAAAGCTTCTGGAGGAGTCATCCTGCCAAGTGTGGGAGGAGGTCACTCCACCACCCTGTCCAGGCATAATAACTAAATGGCAAATTCTAGTAAGGTAAGTATACCATACCAAGCATTGATATACAGCATCCAAAACATGTCATAAAACCAGGTCCAAACCACATCTCCATGGACAACTACATTTTTTGAATGTTTGGGAAGTTCAGTACACACACAGGTGCTTGCTCCTCCCTTTCTAGTGACTCAAAATAAAGCCTCAGTTCAAAGACACTGCTAATACTCATCTACACTCCAATATGCAGGCAAACCTTAGATATTAAATTCTCACCTCAAGTGTGTCTCTGAATACGTAAGATAGCTCAGCCCCCTAACAAAGCAAATAGAGGCAGCCTTTATCCCATAAGATAGGGGACATAAGGTAGAGGCCTCAGAAGTCCAATGGGCTAACAAATTTTGAGGCTCTGGTATGCGCATGCTGCCTAGAAATCCAAGTGCTTTCTCATTCCTGAACCTACTGGAGACAAATCCCTGCTTGGAGACTGGTAATCAGTTCTGTACAATGACCTTACTACATCCTTAGGGGAATAGGGGTATTCCTGAGACACCTGTACAGTTTCTGAATGTGCTGCTAATTTACAGCAGGAAATTTCAGTTCCTCAATACAACCAGATATTTTTTTCCATCAGATGGCCCCAAATTACATCATCATTTGATAATTTCCCCTGTCCATTCCTCACACCATGCCCTACTTGCTTTTATCTGCCATTTCAATGCATGAAATCTCTGGCCACATAGACTGAGGCCTTGAAGTTATAAGCACTTAGAAAATGATAAACCCTATGTTTATGGGACATGCCCACAAACTTTATGGCTGGACTGAATGCTGTGCGGTGCTCAAGTATCTGTTTATCCATGCATATTTATATATGAGAAATCAAGCTTATCCACAGTAGCAGTCAAGCAAGCAATGCAAGCAGTATAGGATATGCAACTGGAGGTAAAGCTTGAAGGAAGAGGGTCCTACCAATTAGAGACACTCAGTACAAATATTTAATTCAACTTAAGATGTTCACTGTTATATATCCAGCCAAGAAGAGATTCTACTGTATCTGCTGTCATTCATGAGATGATTATAGCATAAAGCAGTGCTAAATTCTGTAGCTGCAGTAAAAGTAGATACCCAAGCTTGATAAAAAGAACCAAGAGAAATCCAGGCATCCAAGAATTTGTCTATTAATCCTCTTAAATCTCTTATATTTAAGGCAATTTAGCCACATTTGACAATTCTTATTTCAATATGCTGAAAGCGTATTAGGATTGTGATAGATCAACACTTGCAGAATTGTGCTGAAACACCACCAAACACTTAAGGATCAAACTATACTCCAAAGACACCTTCAATTTTATGAGCATCTCCAGATTTCTCAGACAAGTAGGAAAAAACAGCTGGTCATTGTGCTATTGCATTCATGCCAAGACAGTGAAGGAGAGTACCTTTTAGCATTGCATAGCCTTTTTTTTTCCCCCAGAATCCCACTGTATGTGTCTGCTGGGTCAAAACTTACACACATTAACAGGTCCTCTGGAAGCACCAACAGCTGATGATCACAGGGTACGCAGGAAGCCAGAACTGCCTTTCTGTGGCCTCTCTTTTCACACATCAGTCAGTATATTCCAGGTGAAGCAAAAGCTTATGTTAGCTGCAGGTCAACAAGCTGCAGTCCCACCAGAGCAACGGATACAAGGATAAATAATGGAAGCCAATATATCTAAGGGGCCTAGGACAACTCTCCACCGGCAGAAGTCCCTGCAGGGAGACCCTAACCTTAACCCTTGTCGTAACCCTTTCTGCATAGACTCAGCCCTTTCTACATCTGACAGCAACTGGAAGAGAAAAAGATTCACACAAGGCAAAGAAAAACATACACATGACAAATCAAGCAGCTAAGATTATGCAAGTGTCACCCACCTGCACAAGGCCACTACACACAAATATGTGACAACTGAGTACAATCAGAAGTTTAACTGGTCCTCTACTGATGTGGTGATGTTACCTGCCGCTGGGAAAGCATTTTTCTTAACTCCTCATAAATACTGTGAAATGGGTATGGGTAAAAAGTATGGGGACATTTTACAGATGTGCCCCTATGACGAGACTAGGTCTTTTACTAGGTCTTTAGAAAAACTGCTGCAGAGAAATGAGCATGGTGTTTATTTCTTTGACATGTACTGCAATGCACATCTCCAAATGACCTTAAAAATGATGCCACTAAGAACTGTAAAGACTATAATCTCCATGGGAAGATCTTACTACTGTTCCTTCCAGATTCACAGTCATAGCATCAACACTTTATTCCACATCTCCAATAAAGCTTAGCCCTTAAAGCCACCTTGTGAGATCCCAGTGTCTACTCATGAACGAAGAAATATGGCTTGTGGATGCACAGAAATGCCTGGAAGAATGAATGGTATTCACACGGCAATAGTGTGTGAACATTCCTCTGGAAGTCTGAAATGCATTCAAGGTCTTACTACACCTGTTGGCAGGAACTACAGAGGTGTTTGTATAAATAATTTTTTTCTGGAAAAGCCAACATAGGCATAAGAATAGGTTCCTAATGCAGTTAAAATATAATACTACACACAGAATTTTTTTTCATTTTTTTTAATAGAGTGAGAACTTGCTTAGATAACCCTAAAACATCTACAACATGGGGGCAAACAATTCCCACCTTCAAAAACTACGCAAAAGGGCCAATAAGCAGCATGAAAGGAACATTACATAGAAGACTGCTCTTCAGAGGGTCACATTTTAAAATAGTCTACGTGTATCTGAATCACAATCCCAAAGCACAGACTTTGATGTCAAATCATAATACTGTCTATTCACATGCCATTTCCAAAACCCAGGGATGTCAAAAACTTTAACAACACTAAAGAAACTTTGTAAACACCCTATGAAGGATACGAGCATTAGCCTTTACTTTTATAACTGCAGTAGGCTGACCTTCCTAGAACAATATGAGATCAGATCTAGGAATCAGTCCAGGAATTCTGATCCATCCTTTGACTATTATCTCAAGCTACCTCTTGGCCCTCAAAACAGCAGCCACACACTCAACTTCGTAGTTCCCATTTCTAAATATTCTCCTAAATTCTTCTCCACATAGCAGGACAAGAAAAGTCAATCTAACACTGAAGGAAATATAACAAAACAATCTATGCTGGAGATAGCCACTGGCAATTTCCAATTATTCCCATATAGCTTGGCATCTCTTCATAGTGTCATTTAGTGTTATCAGATAATAGCTAGTTATTTCTCAAACAAACAGCTGGAATCTAATCTTCTTCTCCTAACCAAGTTTGCAAGACTTTTCTCCTGAGTTATCTCCTGAGATTTTCTTGTCCAATGGAATCAGCTAAAAGATATCAGATAAGCTCAGAGTTCACCAGAGCACTTCACATTTTTTTCGTATAACGTTCTCATGCAGAATAAGTGGGATACTGGCAAAATACCTGCTTATGTAGTGAACATTAGCCTAAAAGGGGCACATTTCCTTGAAGTGGTTAATTTGGAACTAGCCAGAAAAAAAGGCAAGACAGAGCAACTGATGGACATCAACCCAAGCTGTACCTCATCAAGGGACGAAATTACCATGTTAATCGATAATATTTCTTTACACATGGGAAAAGAAAACAGAAGATCCAGGAGACCTTGACTTTTTTACACTGGTCCATCACCAGATATGACTTTGCCTAGCAACTAAAACAAGCCGGCAAGCTGCAGCTTCTGATCGGACACATGTTCATATCTCTCTCCTCAAATATATCATAAATAACTTCCCATTACAGGAACTTTAACAAACTGTTAATGGTCTGTAAAGACTGAAAGAAATTACCTCTTCTCCATTCTAGTGGCACAAGGGTGAAGTGGGGGAAAAAGGGGAAAACTGATGTTGCCACTGGTTCACAAAGTATTTATTTGAGGGATTATTATAAAATGTTTGCTGCCATGTGTCTCAGTCCAATTCCTTTCCCAACATTCTCCATTAAGAAAGATAAGATAAATATAAAACAATTGGAGAAACATCTGAGGATTCATCATATTCTGTAAACATCTCATTTGCAACATGGTGTTTGTATTTATCTTCTTTTCATCCACTGTGATGTGAGCTGCTTTTGTAGTTCTCCACAGGCTTAACACTAACATCTCAGAGGAAAGGAAACCACTTTAGAATTTACTCAGAAATGCACTAATATAATGCAGGAACATTATTCGCAATCTTGTTTTTAGTTTCAGAGACAAAACAGAAAGTACATTAAGGGTGGTCTGCGTAAAATTTCTCACGAAGCCAGATTTTGGTGTGAACTAGGAAAAAGACTTTGAACTCTATATCACTTATATTTGCATTTTGAAACTGAAATCTCCCCTTGAAACTCCCAATATGTTTTTGTTACCTTCAGGGAACAATAAGGGAGCCCTCCTGTGGATAAATGCAAGGCATTTAAATTTCCATGACCGACAAGGAAAGACTAAGTAACCTAGGGGATAAAATGGCTCTACTATTTTAGAGCAAAGAGAGTGAAGTAGTAATCCACTGGAGACTGTAGTTTAATTTAAATGGCTGTTAACTTTGTTCCATGGGAGCAGTTATAGTTTAATTCATACTACTTTTCAAAGCAAAAGAAATCACTCGAAATAAAACATCCCAGGCTACAAAAGCTATCTTAACCAGGAGGAAAAAAAAAAAGAAAAAAGAAAAAGATGGCTTTTTTAATATATTTTAAGTGTTAAAATAGAATTATTTATACTTCCAATCTTCGAATACATGAGGTTTAACTTTATTGGCAATATTTGCATGAGGGTATCAATATTGCTTATATCAGTTAAGTTAGGTACTTGCTCAACAACACTGCTCAGACAGGACTCTGTGTTCCTTAGTACATCACTGCTTCCTTTACCTAAGGCACAAAAAAGAACACAAAACTCTCTTGCTCCCTCCTGAAACAGCAAAATGCTCAGAAAGGGAGAATGCAAAGACCAAGTTAACTCTATTGCCTGCCTTGGGTTCTTGTCTCGGACTCATCCAGTTTGTTGGCTTTAAGCAACATCAGCTTTGCTCTCATAAAGAGCAGAAGGACCAAATTCACCATAACAGCATACTCTTCTTCATTGTCTCCCGGTGGCTTCAGAGAGCTTATATGTTTGGAAAACAAACAAAAGAAAACTAAATATTAGGCTGTGCTGGGATTTCATCGCTGAAAATTAAAAGGAAAAAAAAAAATTCTAATTTCTGCCTCAACCACTCCTAGAAAAATGTACATACTCTTTATAAATTTTGCATAACCTTGTGTTATAGACTAAATGGGTTGATTTCTATCATATCTAATAGGACTTGCAATTGCTCAGCACCCTACTGGATGGAGACTGTACTCTGAAGTTCAAAGCTGCTGAGTGTGTCTGCAGTCTTCAGATTTATGCTTAGCTATTCTATGAGCTCAAATCACTTATGTCATACTTTGGCACAATTCTAGCAATGTATTTCCAATAGCTTATGCCAGCACATCTTTCCAAAGGAGTGTGAGCTAGTGAAAAGCATAAACCAGGTTCATTAATATCCCTGCAACAGGATAAATCTATGCAGCAGTCTCAATCCAGTTTCAAATACTTCTACTATTTCCCTTAAGTGTCTGCTCTTTTGAATCTGTTATGTCCATTCAAGAACTCATGTGACAAATCTCGAAGATAACTTTTGATATACTTGGATACTCAGCCTTTCATGTTCCCTCATGAGATGATTAGAAAACCAATTATATGCAGAAATGTGCCTACAATATAACTTTTCACATCTGGTACATAGTCTCACATTTCCAGTGATATGTCTAGGGATACAGGACTTTGAAATCTCTAAACACATTGTAATAACACTATCAGAGGAGTAAAGTAATTTCCTAAACCCTATACATTCAGTAATGCTGATGGCATTGGAGGAACTGGCAGTAAAACCATTAATAACCAATAGTATCAAAGGGCTGCTAGGACAACTTATCTAGATGGTCAGCTTCTTCAGGGACTAATAAAGTCACAATCCAGTACATAACTTCTGCCAGATCTCTTTTCTTCTTCACTGCACCTGTTCAGAGAAAGCACTAACCTCCATGCTTTTGTTGGCATTTTAACACCTCTGCGACCTTGTGTTATCGCTACTAGGCACCACCTGATCACATTCCCTCGAGCCCAGGCAGCCAAAGTCCTGCTCAAGTAATGCCTTCCTTAAGGAACAGAGACTGCTAAATTAATCATAGAGGCCACTTTTAGACTGGAGAACAGGAGACAGACAAGGTGCTTATCTTTCTTTTTCTGCTCTCTAAACTTCCTCTTGCTTTCTCAGGTTAACTCCTTCTTCTATTTCACTTTTGAAATAGTTGCATACAAAATGCCAGCCACAGAGAACAAAGTAACATCTTACAACTGTAGGGACTCCTACGGTAGAGGGCAGTAAGGCAGGAATTGTGCAGTCACAGGTCACTAGCAACAGGCAAGACGAAAAGCAGCACTGGAAGTTAACAGAACACAACAATTTTTTTACAGCACTTTGTTAAGGAACTGAAGAATATTCAATGCAATTGAAATGGCAGGGAGAACTTAATTACTTGTAGTCTGCCTCTTTCAGAACACTGAAACTAAAGCTCTGGTCCAACTAAACATACCATGCAATTCTTGTGGACTGTAAGTTATCAAGGTGTGGCTTCTGCCTTCTGTTAAGTGAATTTTCTCAATGATTTTAATAAAAGTAGACGTAAAATTCAACAGTCACTGCTATCATGAGTCTCATTTATAACGAGAGGACATGCAACCTACTGATATTCTTGGGTTTGATCTACTGAGAAAAACTGCACATGGTGGAGGATTTTTTTAGTTCAGATGACAAGCAAATAATGGACAAGACATGCAAATGTGCCTTATCCATCAGTTTGTGATCATGTAAGGCTTGATTTCCAAATTCACAGATTTGAGTAGAAAGATTTCCATTTCATTCAACTAAATTAGAATCAAATCCATAATACAAGACAGGGACAAAATGGTTGAAACCCAGCACACACATACAGAGGTCACAGAATCTGGTAAGTACGGTGAAAGGAAATAACAATATCAGACATTCAATAGCTACATCACAGTTGAAGCATAACAATTCTGTAAAATGGTGCGTTTTCAGGCATAACAATCTCTTCTAATGAAGAAAAAGTATTCACAAAATCTAAGTGTATGATGAGAAATCAGACATCACTCACTGTCTAAATCACTATGTCTGCATGGATCATGAGTCTGAAGAACAGCAGGGAAAAACTTGCATTGAAAGAACAGCATCTTGCATATGGCAAGAAATAGAGCAATAGGCTTAATATGTCAGATTAGTAGCAAACTCCATATAGATGAAGAAATTTCTTCTGTGGAAATGTCAGCTTGAAATCCAAATACACACGGGTATGTGTAATATTTACTGTATGTAAAGCTACAAGGAAGGTTTGAATCAAAATAAGTAGAAGGATGCTTGAAGTAGCAATATATACATATATATTCAAGATGTGGAAGAAACAAGAAACAAGCAAGGAAAGGAAATACTTTCATTTTGTGAGAGGATCTCTGTTTCAGTATGAGGAAAGCACGTCAGTGAAAACTAGACAAATTAACTTGGAATCCACACACACTGAATACCTGGGTCCAGAAAGAAATGTGGGTATCTCACAGGGACAGATGTCTCAAGATTTTCTAATAATTCCCCTGTTTTGTCATCAACCAAAAGTTACAAAAACTTCTAACTTTTTTAGCAGTACTCTGGGAGAAGCTGCCATGTAACAGGATTTCCAAAACTTCAGAAGTTCTTTCAATATTAAAAAGAAATAATTTCAAGTTTTATGATAATATTTGAATCCAGCCATGTCGCCGCCACTGTGACTCATCAAATCTCAACCAAACATAGCATGAGAAAGGAGAAAAGACTGAGGTAAAATGCATGACACCAAGCTAGTTTCAAAGAGTTTTGTGACTGGAGGCAGATTTCAGAGACTCGTTTTCATAATACCTTCAGCTCCCACCTTTCAGTGGAGTATGAGCCAGGGTCACCACGGTCCTTAAGAAGAGGAGATAGTAATACAGAAGATAGAAAAGAGAGTAAAAACAAAATAACAAGAAGATTCATGGCTGAATTTGGAGTCTTTGCAGGGTTTAATACATCTCCTTTGAGATCTTAATTGCACATCAATCTTCTTCAGCTGGAGAATGAGAAGTGAACATGTGATTCTCCAGCTTGGCACAGAGGGCAAACTGGAGTTAAAAGAGAAGGAGAAAATAAGGGCAAACTCAATCCAAACTGGATTTTCTCCCCTCTTAGCATGAGAAGACAAGAAGCTTTTCCTTAGTGCTTGCCAATAAAGGGAAATTACTTCAGAACAAATAAGAATGTGATTTAACAGCATTCCGTCCACAATACCCTTATTCTATATCTCTAGTTCTTTTTGGTAGTTAAGCTTAATCCACTTTTAACCCACACAAAGGCATGCTCAGTGCAGGGTGCCCAAGCAAGGAATTAGTACAGAATAAGTATGCTAAGCTAACAAGACCTTAGCACGAAGTTCTTCATCAACCTTCACTGCCAGTGTAATTCTTGTTATTCACAGAGACTTAAACTGCTAAAGTAGGAAAAAGAATTATAGGAGAATCTTTGCTCTCCACCCCTACGACTGGAAGACAAACAAGAATTCCCCTCTGCTGGTATCGGTTCCAGCCATATCCAAGATATGTAGCCATATTGAGTTGCATAGCCAAGATAATCTAAGAATGGAAGAAGGTCTAATCTATGCTACGTTCAGATACCATCCTCTCTAATGACTTTAAGCTGTGCCTGTTTCTTATTTTATGAACAACTTATCTGTGTGATGATAACAAGAAAAATTTTGGTTACAGTCCAGGTTTGTCAGATCTATATTGGAGATTTATGTAATCAGACTACTTGTTAGCAACTATGACCTTGTCTATGTTTTATCCCATAAATTCAAACTGTCTTACCCTAAGTTACTCATGAGACTATCAGAACACTTGAGAAAAATTTAGCTTAGCTTTCCCTGGTGATGCTATTGATTTCAAGATGAAAGACACACAAAGAGATGAGTGGCATCAGTCCACTGCACTTTCTCCTTATGAACTGTTCTTTCCTGCTCACTAGTGCTCTTATATTTAAATTCTGAATAGCAACAAATAGAGAAGTCTCTTCTGCTTCCAAAAATAATGATATTTAGACTTTCTTTTGCTATAAATAAAATAAGTGTAATGGAATCTATGAGTTGAGGAAGTAGAAGCCTCGTTAATTTTTAAAATCAAACCCATATTTTGAATCTAGAGTGGCACATTTCACATTTTAGGGGCTGCCGTCTCAACCGTAATGTAAAACCTGCACTAGCAGAAAGATGAAGAAGAAAAAGCACTTTTCTGCCCTGGAACTCTGCTGCCCTTAGGCATGAGCCAGAAATAATCCCAGAGGCAGTATGCAAATGAAATGTCTCGTCAGCACACAGGCCTTAATGCATTTTACCTTAAACATTTACATTAACAGATGGTCCCCTGCAGTCCCATAAGCTCACTACTAAGTTCATTTCCACCTCACTCTAGGACCCGTTTGTCACCAGCCAAACAGCAGAATGTCATAAGGGGGTTGAGCCAGAACAGAAGAAAAGGACAAACTGTATGAAATGATTGGTGTCACCTACACGTATGCATTTGACCTCAGTTAAAAAGGGATGAAAACTGAAGGTAAGAAGAAAGGAAGGAATAAGGAGATGATCAGATGATTGAGTAGTACTTAGAGTGAAAAAACACCCAACCCAAACAAAAAGTAAAACAAAAAAACCCAACCCAACACTGATCCTTTTGCTGAGGACCCAAATGCTACTTTTCAAAGTGGAGATGTAGCTGAGCACTGGCAAAGCGGCCCAGACTGACTCGTACATTTAGGGGAAGGAGACTAGGAGACTGACTGGCTTGTTCAGATCAGGAAGTGGCACAACACAGCCAGGCTGCTCAGCCCTCACTCACAGGAGATGTAAAACTCTTAGATCAGTCCAGTAATCCCATACATGACTTCTGTTTTTGCTGAGGCTCTAAATCCTCAGGTCTGTCACAGAAAGTGATATTGGTTTAACCAGGGCAAATATAGAAATCCAAGCCCTGCTCTGGTAGGTTGAAAGATAGTAGCCTCTCAAGTTCATCTGTGGCTGGGATTCCCTATAGCAAGGAAATAAATTTTAATTTGTGTGTGTCGTTTTTTCTTGGCCAAATGACAGAAAGAAATTGTCAGAACAGAGATGCCTGCCAAAACAAAAATCTCAGGTGGAAGAGGAAAAACCAAAAATCAATCTATTTGAACTCAGTGAAGGGTAAGAACACAAGTGGATTAAAAAAATGGCACAAGGTGATACTTCTTTATTCAGAGGCTGAAGAAGACAAGCAAGAGTTTTTGATCTATGTTCTCACCAGACCTATCCACAGAAGACTTAGGTGCTTAAACTGTCCCAGCTGTATAATACAGTGACTCACCTCAGAACATTCCTCTGAAGCGCAGAAACATCAAATCCATTTTACAAACATGAAACTGAAGCACATCACAAAAAGAAAATTGTCATCCCACAAAGAATGTCTGTAGTCAAAAAGAAAACGGACCTGAGTCACTTGAATCTCAGGTTAGCGATATAATCATTCCACTTTGCCCAGATCACACAACTGTTCTTCCTCCCTGCACAAGCAGGAGGCAGGTACTGGGATAAACTAGCAATATGGTCTACAACAGCGTTTCATAATACTAAGAAAAAGCACAGCCAATTCATTTCTTCATCTAAGAATGCCTTTGCTTATTAAAAGAAAAGCTTACTTTACTTCTCTAAATTGCTTCAGGGGATCAAGTATGATGCATTTCACATTGCTTCCATGGATTTTATTCTGTAAATCTGAATATGAGACTTAACATTTTAAAATGAATGACAATGCTACACAGTAAAGCTCAATCTTCATAAGAAAATCCCATTGTGTCAGATTACTAAACTGTATTGTTTTGTTTGAATCAGAGGAAGTTTGCTTACTCCCACAATCTTTATACCGAGCCTTTCAGTCTGAGCCAAAATGTTAGGCAACTGTGAAAAATGCTGTCTTCCATTCACCAATAACACTATAATTTCACACAGATTCTTTGATGGTAGTTCACTATAGCCGAATCACTTCACAGCTCTTGCACCAGAGCATTCTGGTGCTTTGGAACAGCACTTTCCTGGCCAAAATTTAAGATCATAGCCACAAAAATGTAGTTTTCTTTTTGTATCTCACACTTCAGGAGACATGCACAAGTTTGCTATGCTCCCCATATTTCAGAAGCTAGTTAGTAGAGAGCCAAGCTTCATAAAACACAAAGAGAAACATTGAAGTCTTCCACAAAGGTCCAATACTTGGGATTCATGACAGTCACGCAGGGTGTGAAACGTTTAACAGCATCTGCCCTGAGGAAAACCTCTGCCCCTGAAATGAGTCAGCTGTATTCATGATAGCCTACAATTTCTAATATTCCCATCACCTGCCTAGCTCAAACCCCTGCTGGTATCTAGCAATCAAAGCAAGTTACAGTTAACAGAATGGGTACAGGAGAACTGCTGTGCAATGCACTCAGGGATAATGCCTGCCTCTCCTGCCTTGCAAACTTATGCTGCTTTCAAGTGTAATTGGGGACTGCGTCAAAAGGGGAAGGACAGCCTCGTAGAGCTAGGTAACAATCAGCTATATTATTTGAGTATTAACAACAATATTATTGCGAACTGGTTAGAAATCATGAATTTGGCAGAACAAGAACTGGCCATGACCTTTATTTTAAGCATGTTCAAGTAATCAGTTAATTGTTAGGGCTCTTTGTCAGAAATCTCTCTCACTTGGGCTTTGACTAGGGCAGAAATATGTTTTATTTTACAGTTTCAGCCTGTACATAATAAGGAAACACAAGGAATACAGCAAAGAAACCAGTACCTCAAAGATGTGATAGCAAAACAGACTTCAATAACGAAAATAAGAGGGATGGCCCTGCCATTTTGGGAGTCTTGGGCCCAAACATTATACTGCAACAATATTCACTTCCAGCAGTTAAAATACAAGCCTGAATGTTGCTGCGTTCTTTCTGCACTAAACTCTGTGACCAGCTCACAGGGTTGCAGAGGGAGGGGATTTTAGGCACCACCTTATCCTGAAGGCAGCCATCAGAACTTCTCTGATCTCAAGGTCTGCATGGTCACTGTGAAATTCAGACAGACTGAACTGCTCGCTGAAGCCATCTCCGGTTTCACGTCAGGTTTCCCCTTTCTCCCTCCTTCCTCCTCCTTACACTCTCAAACAAGCTAGGGAAAGAACATGTCCTCATAGCTGCAATGTGGGATACTTCCTATTTGTTATGATAATAAACATATCCTGAAAGTTTTAGCAAACTGCATTTCTTAAATAAAATGTTGGTCATCTTTAAACAGCCAGACTTTTCCAAAATTACCAGCTAAGACACCACAGTATTCTTCCATTAATTGTAGCCAGCGGCAGGGATTGGTACAAGCATCACAGTATGTGCTACAGTAACTGGGGTAGGGGAACTGGGCATAGGTCTGCAGTATTTGTACATCTCTAGAAAACACACACCAACGCACAACAATGCTTTTGTTTCCATACCCTGAGGGAACATGGGTGACTTCTAGAGCAGCTATCCTCATAGTTCTTCTTAGGGCAAAGGACTTCATAACACAGAACAAGTAAGTTGTCTCCATTAGCAGATATTGGCCTTTATAATGGTGACTGTAACTGTGGACCTGCCCTGCCATGAGCCATTCCCATGTGTTACAACCCCAAGGAATTCAGGTCCTGGAATTACACAAGTGTTCCAGTACAGCTCTGTTCTTTGCAGATTTTGGCATGCCTTACTCACTTTTGATGTCTTTTTGACTCAACAGTAAATGAAAGAAAGCTACACTCCATGCTACTGGATGAGATCGTGGTAGTGAGTATTTCATTACTATCAAGGCAAACTTTTGATCATGAATCTTTTCTATTCTTTCAGTGAGTGGCAATTTAAGCAAGTTAGATTTATAGCAGTGATTCTGTGGAAGGAAGGAGAGAGTGCACAGCAAGCTAGGACTACAAGTGATGGGTCCCAAGGGAGCCAAAACACAGATGTCATAAAAAGCCATTTCAAAAACTGTACACAAAGACACAGCTGTGCAGTGGGAAAGAAAACAGGTGGCACCAGCATCAGGGGCTGGCAGAGCATGGAAATAAATGTGCTGCCTCGCCTAACAGTATAACATTACGACAAGATACCTTCAAAAAGTACCCCTTAAAAAGGGCCTCTTAGAAAAGACCTCCATTGCCTCTAGAAAAGATACTAAGGTTAAGCAGCCCTCTTCAAACAGAGCATCCCCAGAGTGCCTATGTCCATGATCTGTGAATTTACACAAGCTACGAAAGACTGGTGAAGTCAGCTGGACTTAAGAGCCCCTCAGCAGTACACTAAATCAGTCCCGTGGTCACCCCGGAGTCCTCTACTTATAAGCAGCTGTTTTTCTACTGCTTTTGTTCAGTTTCGCACCCTGAGGTGCCAGTTATCCCACACACTCAGGGTCAGACAGTCAAGGTCAAGAGACAGCAATGAAGCAGCACAGGACCTAGAAGTCATCTTGCTGTTACTTTCCGGTCTGCTTACAAGAGCAGGCTGTTTCCTTACTCTGTAATCTGTCATTTTGCAGATAAATTCTCTCTGTACAACAGATTTTGAAGAGCTGTGCAGCTTCCTCCTCAGTGGCTAGACCAGATTTAAGGGCAGTGTGATCCTATCAGGATGTGAGGTCATGCAATTTACTGCCATAAATCAACTTGCCTTGGTTCAGGTTTTGAAGGTCAGAGCAGCTCCATCTGAGGCAGTGGAGAGCTCACTGGTTCACTGACATCTGACACCTCGCAATATTTTTAAAGTATTTTGTGAAGAGCAATATCAGTAAAAATGACAGTGTAGAGCTTCCTGCTTCTTCTTTCTGTGATACAAAAAACATCTGTACTTGTTTTCATATGAGGTTGGGGTTTTTTTATTCCATAAATTCCAAATAGCTACAGAGTAATAGCATATACTTATGTCTGTCTCTGTTCACCTGTAGAAAGAAGAAATTTATATGCCCAGTCACTTCTCAAAATCAGTGAGGAAGATGTGAGGTTGATCATAACTGAGACACCGGTAAAGTGCAGGGTTAACTTAAGAACATTAAAGTAGTAACTTAAAAACAGGAAGTGCAAGGAATTACCTTTGATAACCAGGCATTTTGAACCCTTCAATCTTTTCTCCAATAGCTGTCAGCATTTTCATGCCAAATAGAAAAACTTTGTTTGATCAACACCAGAGGAATATACTAGGATTTAATTATAAAATTAGTCAATGCTATTACATTTGAAAATATTTATATACTTTATATATAAACCTCATTAAGTTCAGTAAGGCCAAGTGCAAACTCCCATTCCTGTGTCAGGGCAATCCAAGCACGAATACAGGCTGGATGGAGAATGGATTGAGAGTAGCCCTGAACGGAAGGACTCGAGGGTGTTGGCGGATGAGAGAGGGATCTTGATCAGGAAGTATAGCAACAGGACAGGTGGTACCAGTTTTAAGCGGACAGAGGGTAGTTATAGATTAGATATTAGGAATAAAAGTTTTGACTGTGAGGGTGGTGAGGCAGTGGCACAGGTTGCCCAGAGAAGTCATGGATGCCCCATCTCTGGAGGCATTCAAGACCAGTCTGGATGAGTCTTTGAGCAGCCTGATCTAGTGTCCCTGTCCCTGGCAGGGGAAGTGGAACTAGAGGATCTTTATGGTCCCTTCCAACCCAAACCATTCTATGATTTATGATTAATAGCATCTTCTTCCACATTGTTTCAAATGACTCTGAGGCATGCCAGTGGTACACCGTGCAGCATATCATGATCAGAGGAACCAAAGTTCAAGGCACAGTGTTTAAACACAGAGAAAACAATAGCGTGGCTAGTCAGAAGGAATCAGGTTTTAAAATAGAGCTTAGGACAACTGCAGGGATCACAACAGGAGAAGCTTTAAAAATAAAAGCCTCTCCTGTCCCACAGGTCAGCTCTGCTGACAGAGTATCTCCAGCTGGAACTTGGTTTGGCTCAGCTACTGGAACTCTCATCAATCGGGCTCCACCATGATTCTCCCTTTGATCCCCACAAAGTCACAGATAAGTTTTGCTTCCAATTTAATTTGTAAACCAGACAGTTCTCAAACATTTGATGAGGAACAACCAAGAAATTCACAAAAAATTACTAATAATAGACTCTACTGAAATTTTACTTCAGCATCACAAGCAGGGAGCAATATAAAACAACGCTTGATGCTGAGCAGCCCTGCACTCTGGCCATCAAAAGACCATAAAGGTTGGTTAAAGTAATCCTGCAAAGAAAGCATTGGCCCAGGACAGTACTAAGAGTACTAAGCCTGGCTCTTTAGTAGATTCCTTGAAATGCTGGAAAAAGGCAAGTACTTTGGGACAAATCTAGTCACTCAGTCTTACTTATCTTTAAAGTTAATTATAGGTGTGTAAAATACCAAAATATCCAGGGTTTCAGAGGCTGAATAATGCAATTTGAATATCCTAGTCTGTTTTCTGAGAACAGCATCAAATCTCATTCAGGTTAAGCACCTCAGCAGATCTGTTTACGAAAGGCACTGCACACACAAATCCCTTTTAGAATCAATAGGAAGCTAAATTCCTCATGGTGCCTACAGGGATAACAAAGCACATGAATCAAATTTCTTACCTCAATACATAAATTCAAATTCCTCACACGTGAAAGCCTTGCCCCTGTATTTTCAGGAGAAAGTACAGGTAAATAAATAACACTGGTTAATAGCTAATTCTTCCCAGCCTGCTGTGGCTTTGGCTCGGTCCTGTTACAAATGCTTTGCACTCATTTAGCCAATTGTGGCCACGATCCCATCTGCGTTCAAAGATGCTTGGCTCTACTAATTTTTACATTTCAAAGCAGTACAACTCAGAGCAGCCAGTAGGCTAAGCCCTGGCTATTGATTACTCCTTAGTAGAAACTGCTACAGTCCTGTTTGGCCACAAGCCAATGATACGGGGTTCTCCCACCCCTTTTTCTTTTTTTCTTTTCTTTTCTTTTTTTTTTTTTTAAATCATAAATTAATTAAATGCCTGGCATGCCAAAGGCCCTCCCACTCTCCCCACAATCTCCCCTTTGACTAACACAGCAGAGCATCAGAATATCTCTTTGTAAATCTAATTGAAACAAATGCTATTGACCCAGACACATTTGCAAGTAAATCTGGTTGGCCCTCAATCAGAGAGCATGTGTTTGACACCAAATTATGCTTAAGTGCTGCAGCGAGAAAAATGGGAACCATGCTCTCGGAGATAGAGAGACAAAGGGAGGACTTAATTAAAGAATTGAAACATACGCCACCAAGCCCAGTAAATAAGATTCAGAGCTGAAAATGAGAAGTGCAGGACTGCCTCTTATTATTGGAATCTAGCACTAAGGAGATTTGTTGTCTTCCAATAATGCTTGGGCACAGACAAAGATCATACATTGCTGTGAAAAGGGCAACTACCAGAGACGAAGGCTAGGGGAAAGTTAACTATGTTGCAGGAGACCTGAAAATGTCACCTTGTTTTGTGATTAGGGATTTTTCAGTTCAAAGCTGAAGATGAGGAAAGCACAGTTTGCAACTGCTGCTACAAGTGATTACCTTCAGAAAGGCCGCAGCAATGCTACAAGAGAGTGTAACGCAGCTACCAGCCCTGTCCTCATCCAGATAATAATCAGCTATATATTACTGAAACAAACATAAATTTCAGAAAAAACAACTGCATCAGACAGGCAAATATCCTGTACAATAACCTCACACAGCATGAGAGACCAAGGAAGTCCTGAAGGGGAAGGTAAAACATCTCCTTACCAGGGCTCCCTACACCACAACATGTAACAACCATTGCTTGCTACAATTCAAAAGAAATAAAAACTTTATGTCCTCCAATAACCTGGGGGCCAGAAAAACATATGACATTCCTTAAAAAAACCTTGTCCATTCCCATCACAAACAGGCTAAGACAGCTTATCATTTTTATTTAACTATGCTTATTTGGGTGTGATATTTATCAAAATAACTATACCAATATAAAAACTAGTTTAAACATTATTCTGTATGTTGGCACAGTAACAGTGGCAGAGACCAGGATCTCTGGCTGTCTTCTGAAACTATGCTCTGCATTTGGAGTCTTCCTCATACCTCTCCTCCTTTATCCACTTTCTATCATGGTGAAATTTCATTGTTTGTAATAAACACATTAACTGAAAGTAGAAGATTGTTTCCAACACCTGCCAGAGCACATTTGAAACTGGCAAAATACCCTCCCCTCGAAGAGTTAAATAACCTTGAGGAATGCACCACTGAACCTCCAAAACTAGCATGTACCAATGAACTTTCCAAACCTAAATCCTCTGATCTAGCCCTCCTAGAAATCAGTGCCGTCTTTGCTGCTGTTGGTTGGGTTTCCACTGAAACAAGGCAGGCACTCTCACAGATCAGTGGGCAAGCTGTGCCTCTGACGTGTTTGACTGTCACGTTCATAAGCACAACAAGCTCTGCCAGCAGTGATGGCAAGGCAGGAGGGGAGGAATTTGATACAGTTCAGAAACTGCAGTGTACAACATCCATCAGTGCAAACAAGCCCTATCCTCTGCTCTCCAAGTCTGGCTTTCACAGAGAGGCAGGAAGCTGCCAAAGCTGCCCTGTGTCCCACCTCTGCTTTTTCTTCAAGCCCTGAATATCTCCAGAGCAGGTAAGAGCAACATCCTGTGGAAAAAGCTGTCTGCAAGCACAGAACTACTTTTCTGTCATGGTGACCTGCTGGAGCATGTGGCTACATACTGACATAGACCCTCCAGGACAGTTTTAGAAGCATCTCTGCCAAGATGACCTGCCTCTTTCTTGAGGGGAACAGAGTGCTTGGCATTTCTCTGAAGAGACAATTACACAAGCTACATCAAATGTCCTAGACAATTATATATCAGGTCCAAATAAGAATCACAGTACTTGACCCTAGCAAAGAACTAGAAAGGAATGAATTTCAGGTAATTTTTTTCCCCCTGTGTCACTTAAGTATCAAGAAGAAGCGTGAGGTTAACAGCTTTGCTCAGTATTGTTAAAAAAAGTGTGCAATCATCAGTGGACTACTGACATGGGTAAATATCTGTCAGGTAATGGCAGACATCCAAATATGATCTCCTCTTAGCATAACAAGTGCATATCCAGATAAGTGTTTTTTTAAAAACAAAACAGTGAAAAAAGAAAAAATACTTTGATTTTTCAGTACCAAACAATTTTAAAAAAATGTGCATATCCGGGAACACCTCTCTCTCCTCTCCCTAAAATGCTACTCCTGAGATGAAATTGGAATATTTAACAGCACATTGAATCATGCAAAAGAGATGAAGAAAAGGATTCCATACCCAAGTTTTAAAGAAGAGATTCAGGTAAGTAAAATGTCATTATGCAGTCTGTAGTTTGGAAGTGTAAAAGATGGTTCTTGCCAAGAAGTCTTTGGGAGCTTCAGTCACACTGGACATGAAGCACTCTTGACTTCGTGCTTAATAAAGTACTACACCAGTCCCTGGGACCCTTGGCTCAGTGCTATGTCCTTGGTCAGATCTGATGAGAAGTGAAGACTGCCACCTACTGCACTGCTTCAGCTGTTGGTCACTCCAGACATCAGCAAAAGTGATAAACCAATACACTGCAACTGGGGACTCTGAGTTAAGAAGGGGAAGAAAGAAAAAGAAAAAAAAAAGAAACCAAAGAACTGAAAAGAGAAAAGAAAACTATGTACCTTGACAGATACTGACAAGAATAGAAACAATAAAGAGGTTCCTGATGTGAAAAATTCATCAAATAGGGGCTGATGCATACCATGTAGACCTCATGCAGTGTCCGCCCTCAAAGATGCCACAGCCCTTGTCAGCTTTGCTACAGCAATATTCCTCCAGGAAAGGAGAGCTTAGCTGACACCCCGCCAGTCATTCCAATGACTGCTGACAGCCTCAGGGAGCATGTGAATGGGAAACTGATGCCTGTATTCAAAGGGTGCTGTCAAACCCAGATAATAAACTGTGCTGCAAGGCAGCATTGCCTAAGTGTCTGTAAATACCTACAGGATCCATACGTACCCATACACATTTACATATCCCCAGCTGTATCTGCAGTGATGAAAGCGAAGCAGCGTTGAGTCTGCACGATTCAAGCAAGCCTGGGGTGCTGTTGCAAGGCACAATGTGAGCTTATCCACATGACAGCTGCACTAATCCCTTTGATCTGCAGTGACTGGGTTGCCTCGTTGCTATATTATATAATAATTGAAATTAAGATTAGCTACGGTAAACAGTAATATAGCATGAAACACAGTCAGGGCTTGTTCAGTGGACGTTACCAAGACAGAGACAGAAATAGCACAGCACCTGGAGAGACAAAAGGCTGCCCTGAGGTTTTGATGTGAAATTACTGAGCAGGACCTACTGGATGCTAGTCATCCCTCATCCTCAGACTCTGATCTCCTTGCCCTAGTTTTGGACAAGTTGCATGGCAGCAAAATCTGAGCCTCTGCCATCCTTATCTCACCTCAAAACTGGAAGATGCCAGCAATCCTTGGAGATTTGACCCTACTCAAAACTGCAGTATCAGTTTCTCATTCGAATGACCCTAACTGGGCATTTTACTATCTGCCACAACTTGTCCTAAGGATGGAGCAAAAAACATTACCCTGTATTCCCAGTGGCCATTTGACTAATAACAGTAAGAAAATGCCAGAGAATAGAAATGTAGCAAGGCATTAAAGCAGTTCAGCTTCTATATATATAAAACTTTTTAGAAGTTATCAGGAAAGGTCAGTACTTGTTTAAATTTTTGGCAATATCACATTACTGAAGATGCTTCCTTACCACCTGTCAGTGGTAAGAATGAGGTCTGCTGATTTTGAGAGATGCAGCTTGTTGTCGCTGCAGTTCTAGAAGTACTCCTAAATTCTTAATGTCATTCAGTCTTCCTTGTATCTTTTTTTCTGTAATGAAGGAAAAGAAAAAGGATAAAAGACCAAAAGCCTTTACAATCCAATCCAACGATTAAATGTTTTATAAAGGAATCCATAGAGTCTGTAAATTTATGGATTTTGTTACTGTCCAGGGCACTATGGAAGCTGACAACCAAATTACCAATTTATGGGCTACCTACCCTTAACTCAACTAAAAAGCAATGTATTTCACACAGTACAAACCTAATTAAACATTAATCGCTTGGGCCTGCAATCTGTCCACATCCCACAGCAAAATATACTACAATACTCGACTTTAAAGAAGGTAGAACAGTCAACATCATTTGATGAGTTTTCCTCCTTTCCTCTTTATCATCTGGGCTACCCAGGACTTTATTACCTGCAGGAACAGTTCATTTCTTCCTGTTCCAAAAGCAAACCATTAAACAAGTCCATGAGCTATGGAGGTCCTATCACTTGCAGATGAGCAGCTCTGATTCAGTCCAGAATCAAGGAAAGATTGATCAAGGAAAGTAATGAAGAAAACCAACCAACACTAAAAGTTTGGAGAGCGAGGGGTAGCATGTCACAGCATTGATAGCTCTAAAGGACAAGAAATTCTCTGAACCAGAAGAAATCAGACCCCTCCTCATCAGGTTGCCTAAGTAAAACAAGGTTTGTTCATCAAAGGCAGCCACATACCAGAGAAAGTCTTTACTGAAAACAAATTTCACACTTAAGTTGCTCTAGGCTGAATGATGGATATGAAGTGCTCACTCTGGCTCAGTAAAGCCTTAACAATCAACACCATCATGTGGTCCCCAACCTACAGTTCCTTGCTCAGTAGAAGACAGAGCTAAACATCATTGGCTTTTAGAGGAGAAGGGCAAATTCAGATAGCAAGTTTGTACATCAGCCAAACCACCTCACTGAAGTTGTGCCCACTGACTGATACCATTATGTCAGTTCAAGAATATCTCAACTGAGACAAGGATAGTAAATTTCCCACATCAGAAATGGTATAGTATAAATAAGCACCAGAATAGGAACACATGGAATCCTTATCCCTTAGCTTCCAAGGCTTCATAATCAACGTCTGCTGCACTTCCATTAGAGCTGCCAAAACTGTACACAAGCACAAAGCAGGTTACAGGACACATATAGGCTAAGTGGCTTCCTGGCAGTTTGTTTTTATGTTGCTATTCTTTCTAACAAGGCTGGTTTCTCTAGAGGAGGCTCTGGATAGCAGAGCAGTTCCTAAATCAGACTTACAGAAAGACAGCTACAGAGTTCCAGGAAAGCCTGGATAAATTAAAAAGCTACAGTTTACCAAGTAAAGGTTTCAAGAAACTAAAAAAAAAAACAAACCCCAAAACCAACAAAAACCCCACCAAACACACCCCCCACCCCCCCCCAACAAACTAGTCTCCTCACTATTTGCCTTAGAAAAATTGCTTGGGCATCCCAGAAAGAAATATGACAATGCTAGGCCTGGAAGTGAAAGATTCTGCAAAGCAGCTGGAAAGGGAATGTAAGAAGACCTTGCTGCTTAGCCAGGATACTGATGCTAATGCTTCTAACCTCCTCAAAGAACAATGTACAGAACCATTCTAAGGAAAAGCAGCCCAGAACTTCATATTACCTTCCGGTGCACAGTGTTCACTAGAGACTGGCCCTGCACTGCCTTTGTAAGAGTAGGCACTCTTCCCCTTAAGTCTGTGGAGACTCACCTTCACTTCATACTCCACCTGACACCTCAAGAATAATACAAAACTTAGGTGGGATCACAACCACTACCAAAAAGCTGATGCCTCTCCAAAAAGCCTACTTGATATTCTTCAGAGCTCTCTCACCAAAGAGCTGACCCTCACCAACACTGCACAGATGGGATCTCTGACCGTGCCGTCTAGCTACACTGCTAGAAAGAACTATTACTGTCATATCCATTTACCTTTGGCAGCTCCTGGCAACACTAGTAGGCTGTCAGGAGGAAAAAATGAGCTAACATTCACCAGCAGACCCTTACCCGTTGCTGCTTTCTGTCATTTCTCATGTGAAAAATCAGAATAATCATGCCTCTCCCCTCCAGGATGATATAACGATGTCTGCACAGAGCAGCAGCACTTCTTGTGTTCAGTACAGTGTGCAGGATAAAGATATCAACAACAAAAACCAGAGTAAAGCACTTTTTTTTTTTTTAATGTCATCTTTGATGGAAGAAGGATTTCATACATGGAAATTGGCTGACTCTGTTATTGAGGAGAAAAATCCCTTGAGGCTAGTTCCTCACCATTGGTCTTTTCAGTAGCTCTGTACGCCCAAGTCAGAACTCCCGCATTTGGCACCTCCTTGTTTTCTCCATTTACAAACAAGATACAGGGAGCTGGTACTCGCGCTGTCTGCAGCCTAGACTTTTCCCTGTTGCAAGATTTGCATGGGCTACAGCCAAGGAGTGCTGAAAGTTGCTACTGCTACTCAGTGCTGAGAGTGGCACTGATCAGCTCTATCAGCCAGGCAAAGGGAGAACCAGCAATGTGGAAAGTTGAGACCCTAAAATCCTCCTGTCAAGAGACCGACTCTTCCTCCCTCCCCAGTAAATGAGGCTTTTCCATTTGAAGAGCCAATACCAAATGACTACCCTCTCATGGTTCAAATTCTTTCAAAGACGTTACCTGCACTAACTTCTACAGGGAGTAGGACAGGCATTTGGCAGGACAAGCTATAGTTCCACCCAGAAAACAAAGCCAGAGAATCACCTCTTATAACTTGTGTGCTCCCAAACCATTAAGCAAGTCTTGCCTTGATCAGCTATGATTCCTATGAGTATTGATGAATACAATCTCTTTGCAGGTTTATAAACAGCATCACACAATTAATAATAGCGTCATCAAAGCCAAGAAGATAAGCCCCTGAGCAGCTGGCTTAAGAAGATACAGACAATGTTTAGCCAAAATTATCTTAAGTGCTTATGGACTACATTTTGTCACTGCTTGTTACTGAGAATCTTGTTTATTGATGATTCACTTGCTATGCTCCAGTGCACAGATCATCTAAAACAGCCCCCAAAGAGGTACTGTGATGTACTGAATAAATTGTGCAAAACCTCTGAATGTCTCTGACACATGCAAGAAAACAATCATGCTAAGAGAGCTTCAGCTGACCCCCAAAATGTATTTGTATACATGTATATGTATGTATGTGTATACACATTTGCAAAAAAATATATGCATCCATCTAAACAGTAGGACACAGTGATTTTAAACACAACAGATCACAGGATCATAGAATAGTTAGGGTTGGAAAGGACCTTAAAGATCATCTAGTTCCAACGCCCTGGCCTTGGACACTTCCAGGAATGGGGCATCCACAACTTCCCTTGGCAACTTGTGCTAGTGCCTTGCCACCCTCACCGTGAAGAAATTCCCCCTTATGTCTAGACTAAATCTGCCCCTCTCTAGTTTATAGCCATTGCCCCTAGTCCTATCACTACAAGCCTTTGTAAACAGTCCCTCCTCAGCTTTCTTGTAGCCCCTTTCAGGTAATGGAAGGTCGCTATAAGGTCTCCTTGAAGCCTTCTCTTCTCCAGGATGAACAAGCCCAACTCTTCTCTCAGCCTGTCCTCACATGGGAGGTGCTCCAGCCCTCGAATCATCTTTGTATGATCATCTCTGGACCCATTCCAACAGCTCTACATCCTTCTTATGTTGAGGATTCCAGGACTGGATGCATTACTCCAGATGAGGTCTCACAACAGAGGAACAG
The DNA here is from genome assembly GCF_032191515.1 of Phaenicophaeus curvirostris. Classification (NCBI taxonomy): domain Eukaryota; kingdom Metazoa; phylum Chordata; class Aves; order Cuculiformes; family Cuculidae; genus Phaenicophaeus; species Phaenicophaeus curvirostris. The sequence continues at coordinate 46,462,331 of NC_091396.1, read as the reverse complement.
AGGGGCAGAATCACTTCCCTTGACCCACTGCCCACGCTTCTTTTGATGCAGCCCAGGATACAGTTGGCCTTCTGGGCTGTGATCACGCATTGCTGGCTCATGTCAACTTTCTCATCAATCAGCACACCCAAGTCCTTCTCTGCAGGGCTGCTCTCAATCACATCATACCCCATCCTGTACTGAATCTTCCATATGGATGATACAGTAGACCTGTCTGTTGCAAAACCCAATGCAAACAATAGCAGTTCAAAGGAGGATTCAATTCCTGTCTTGATACAGAATCCATGCCAGGAAAATAAACAAACACTAAAAACCCCAAACAACAGAAAAAAACCCAAACACAACAACCCCAAAGCCTAATCTTTTCTTACCATCTACCACAACATGCAAAGATTAGTCATACTAAAAATTCGCTTGTGCTGTCACCTCTCCCTCCACTATACTTCTGTTCAAATACATTGTATACAAATGATTGCCCGCAAGAGTGCACTTTCATTTTGCTCATTTCAGAATAACCACCGTTGATAGCTGCTATGGCGAGGACAATTTTGTCTGCAAGAATTCAGAAAACCTGCAGTCAAGAAGTTTGTCTTCAGCTGGGTTCAAAAAGTGGCAACTGCACAAAAAAAAAATGCTGGTGGGCAGACACAATGGTCAGCAGACAGACATTGGCAAAAAGAAGAGAAAGGAAGAGAGACAGAAAAAAAAGGAGGAGGAGAAGAGAGGGAAGGAAGAGTGAAAGTGCATTTTTATTACTATATTACAAACCCTTTGATTGCTTTAATTACACCTAAAGGAAAACAAAATCCATCTGTTGGTACCAAGTGCATGAATAATTAACTAGAAAGGAAGGAAGGCAGCAAAGCTACAAGCAACCCAAACAACCTTAAGTTATGGGCAGGTTCTCTGGGACATAGGAAAACATGTAAGTTTGGGTTTGTAGGGAAATTTTTCCACTTTTCTCCATTCTTGTATTTCAAGTGAGCTGAAATGACACTTCTTCTACTCCTCCCCCACCATTCTTGGCCTACAGTAGTTTGGCTTCAGATTGTGATGCTTACACTTCCTGCTGTTACGGAGCTTTTGAACATAATCTGTCTCATTCTACAGAATGTTTGGGTGAGAGCACCTCTTAGGTAAATCAAAGATTATTGACAGATAAGGGATGCTATTTCTCTTGGGAAAGAACAACCATGCAGAAGTAGTAGTTCTTCAGATGTACAGTAAAACCTGAGACATCAGTAGCCATTAAAAACATACTCATGCTCTTGAAGTGTAGTGGCATTCCTTCTCCCACCTCTTCTAAACAGAAAGGGCTAGGGCCCCAGTGTCTTAAGCTAACTCCTTTAATTTTGAAAAAATAGCCTTCAGGAGTTCTATTTTCTAAGTGGAACTAAAGTGCTGGGCCTAGGCATTTATTTTTTAAAAAATCCACCTAACTAACCAATCATATAGTAAAGAGTACGAAATGGTTTCATTTTGTACAGTAGCACACTCAGTAGACAGGTGGGTCACTGTGCCATCTGCAGAATTTAAAAAAAACAAATTAGCCAGAGACGATCAAGTAAATATCTTAGATAAAGCTTTTAAGTTCAATATAAGCAAAAATCAAAGAGACATTTCTGGGAATTCAAGTAGAATGTCATAAAGAAATTAGAGGGGATAAGAAGTGGGCAGCCTCATTGAATTATTAATCAGTACATAGAGAACCTCAGATGATGAAGCATTAATCATCATTTCAACTATTTTGCTGAAACATCAAAAATAAAAACCCACAAATCCAATCAATTCCAGCAGAAAGCTACTAATAAGAACTAGTAAAGGTCACAGCTTTCCATACTAAAGCAATCTCCTTGTTGGTCCATAGGAATGCAAATATTTGTTTGCAATTAATCAAAAGATCAAAGAGAAATCTTGATTTTATTTCCCCACATGCCAGAACAACACTGCTATCAGTCACTTCATGACTGCAGTGGGCTAAGAGCTAAAAAAAGCCATTTTAAAATTACGGACATTTACCAAAATAAACAAACATATACATTATACAGGAGGCAAGGAGAAGGAAAAGAAAGAGTGAAGAGAAGAGCTCCTTACATCTATTTATTTATTTATTTAATCTCTAGAAGTAAATGCTTTTTGGAGTGCAGAAATGCAATTGCTACCTGCACCATGATGGATTATCTCTGGTAAGCTGAAATAAATAGCCATTCATCTTACCGCCTGCGTTGGCACCGGGTGTACTGTGTACAGAACTGAAATGAAAAGCCTACAGACAACCCTAACCTGGGGCCACACACTAGGAACATTTGCAAAATAGCATTGGTATCAGAATGCCCTTTTGGAGCCCCAAACCAGTTCTATTTGAATCAGCCACTCTACCATTCTTCTTTCTCTTTACGGATAGTCACACAGAGAAAAACATGTCCACAGTCATCAATCCTAGATGTACTGAGGGCTTTCCTTACACTCAAAGCATCTCAGGAGGCGTGCCCTTAAAAACACTTCATCTACTGCTGTAATAAAACTTCCACATTACCATCACCAAGTATTGTGGCAGCACTTTGCTCACTTAGCTTTTAAAATCTCTTCTAAAAATGAAGATGAAAAAAACCTTCTTGAAACAGCCAGTTGAAGTATATAAATCTCCTCTCACACGCGTAAGTTTTATACCACCTTAGTTTTACTGACAAGGGATATATCCCCCCCAAAAGGAAACAGCATTTCCACATTTATGCCAATAGAATTAAGAGAAGAAATTAGTCTTGCTGGAATCTGAAGTTTTGCTTCCAGTATGCTTTTCATTTTGATGTTGAGAGCTCCGAGCAATGAGCCCAAGACCAGTACTCCATTTTCATTTTCACTTAAAGAAGAAAAGGTATGATCTTCAGCAGTCCAGATCTTTAGCAGCTGACACCAGAGCCTTTAAAAAATTTTAAGAACATCATCA